>NC_058085.1:228868292-229550079 GCF_014858855.1 Bufo gargarizans | reverse complement strand
AACAGTAGGGCTTGAAACTGGAAATGTCTCAACCGACCCCCTATGCTGACTGCGACTCTTTTGATGTTCTGGAGAAATCGGGATGTGAAAATATGCATCTTTGAGATGCCATGAAGCAGTGAGGAAACAGTAGGTTTATGGCAGATTTCATAGTCTCCATCTTGAATTGTTTCACCTGAAGAAAAAGTTTCAATTTTTTAAAATGTATTATTGTCCTTAATGAGCAGTCAGTTTTTTTTTTTTTCTAACTAAGAACAGGGGGGAGTAATATCCTTCGCCCACCTCCTTTTCCACCACAGATTTTTCTAATAATTTTAGAACTTTGTTTTCCATGGCGGAAACGCCTAGGCTGAATCTTTGTAAGTAAAAAATCTTACTTGAGGGATATGATAGAATTCTAATTTTGATCCATTGCAAATGGTGTCCAAGATCCAAGGAATTGAGGAAATTTGGGACCAGGCATGATAGAAATGTCTTAGTCTGCCCCCTACCTGTCCCCTGACTTCATTGTTGATCTTGGAAATTTTCTCTTCTTATCGGCCACTTTGTCTAATAAATCATCCAGGGCCGGCCCAAAGAGGAATTCCCCTTCACAAGAGACCCCACACAACTTATTCTTAGAAGAAAGGTCAGCAACCCAATTTTTCAGCCAAAGAGCCCTGCGTGCTGAATTCGACAAAGCAGCGGACTTAGCTGCCAGTCTGACAGAGTTGGCAGAGGCATCTGCCAAGAAATCAGCTGCTTTCTTTATTGTTGGTTGAGATGCAAGAATCTCCTCTCTAGGGCATGTATTTTTTAATTGCTCCTCTAACTCAGATAACCATATCATGAGGGACCGGGCCATGCAAGTAGAGGTTATTTTAGGTCTAAATGAGGAAGTTGATGCCTCCCAAGCCCCTTTAAGAAAATAATCTGCCTTCTTGTCTAATGGATCTTTTAACATTCACATATTGTCAAAGGGCAACACTGTTTTCCTGGAGACTTTGGAAATCGCCATGTCTATTTTATCCCAGAAAGCACAATCCTCCTCTTTAAATGGATATTTTCATTTGACATTCTTAGAGATGAAAACCCCTTTGTTAGGCTTTTTCCATTCTCCTTTTATCAAGGCGGTAACATTTTTATGGACTGGGAAGGTACTGTGGTGACAAGATTCCAGTCCCCCAAACATAATGTCCTGTATAGACCTGGGTTCTTTTATTTCTTCCATGCCCATAGTAGAAGTTTCTCATTAGTTTCCATGGGGAAGCATGGCCTGCTGCTAATCTCACCTTCCTCAGTGGACGAAAGGGAAGAGTCGCCAGAATGGGCAAATAAGGACGGATGAATCTCTTCATCCAAATTGGATGACCATTGTTCCTGTGCTGATTCGCTGCACTTTATTTTAGGGTCTTTATCCCCTCCCCCTTTCTTGGATAATAGTGTAGAATTGACCTCTGATCTAACCAAATGTTGTAGACATTTATAAAAAGATGGTGACTCTTCTGCCACTGTTTTGTCAATGTATGGCTGGCACATTTTCTTCTCCCAGTCAAAAGATAGGCGCACTCTACATATAGCACACTCTTTATGTCTCTTTTTAGATACCACTTTCCTAGGCTTAATCGGCAAGACATTAATACAAGTGTATAAGCATATAAAATCCAAGATAAAAGCCTAGACACTTACCCCTCAAAAAGGTACTAATGTAGGAGGGACCCCAGACTCCTCAGTGAGCTTGTCTTCCTCCATTATACAGCAGCTGGACGCCCGGGAACCCTCTCCTTCGGTTTAAGAAGCCAGCTTTGTAGCACAGTGCGCTGTTAAACCGGTGCATCCCGATGACGTCATGGCTGACACAGTGCACTGATCACGTGACCGGAAATACAGGACTTACATGGCACTCTGCCGGAAGCTCCTCCTCCTCCCCTTGGTATTAGGGTCCGTGCCCAGCTATCTCATTCTGCACCGTAAAGCCCCAGCACACATCAGCCCCTCCGGGGATTCGTTGTGCCTCTCCCTCTTCCTGCCAATGCTGCTCCTGATACAAAGACCCAAATACGGTATCGAAGGGAAAGCTCCATGGGGCACCGCCAGAGGGAAGGACCTGTAATGAAAAAAAAAAAAACAGTAGGCTTCTCCAGAGACAGGTGTCTGCCCTTTTATTCTGTAGGTTTCCTGTCTGTGGGGGCAGATCCTCTCTCGTGGTGCTGTCATAGGTGAAAGGAAAATATTAGATTTAATGTTACCGTTATAGGATCGGATTGTACTGCAATTGTATTTGTGTGGGGTCTGAGCAATCAGATATTGGCCAGCTGAGCAGAGATGTACCTGTCTAGTGAAGTGACGGTACGGTATGGGGTGTAAACCTGGTTTGCCTCCCCGTGGTGCACCCTGGGTAACTCTAAATGAATCAGCAAATACTGGCGGTCAGACAAATAAAGCTTCTCCAGAGTCCTGATCAACAGGACACAAACTCTAATCTATAGACTGTGTGTGTGGGTGTGTGGGGTATATAGTTTGCGGCAGGAAAATGTATGTGCAATGTGCATGTGAGAGATATTTCTATGCTGTCTATACATAAATGCTACAGACATAGTGCTGTGATGTTACAACAATACTTAGTGCACCAATCAGTAATATCTACTCAGACCTGATAAAATGTGAAGTTGTATGTATTGCGAAAAAACATTTGCATCATTAGCAACGATTTTCACAATCGTGAATATTTTAAAACACTTTATCTGCATATAAAGCAATGTTCTCACATGTATGTGAAATGTAATCAAATACAGTGCTGTAATGTGAAATTACTTACAGTGATCAGGAGTTCCTCCTGACTGTTGCGAAAATTGCTGCCAACTATGTTTTTTAATCTCAACAAACTTCGGGTAGCTTGAGAAGAATTGCTAAACTAGGCCACACCCGTTTTGCACAGTGCAATGCACAAATATTACATTGCCGATGGAGATCTATGACGAATATTCACTCAAATCTTCACAAAATATAGCAAATTCGAAAATATCCCCTGCTGCTCATCAGTGTTGCTTAAGACATTGCTATAAATAATGTGTGACATAATATACCAGATGTCATCATTCATTGCATGTAATGTGACATTGAAATAATCATTTTAGATTTTTGTCATATTTTTTTAGGGGGTAAGAGTTAATCAAATCCATTTAGTTATTTTTCAAATACTCAGATGCAATCTGTTTTCTATGTCCATAGCATCTGGCATGGTTAGACAGCGGGTTGCCATCTGGTCTTACATGAGGTATCATTACATATCTGTAAGGCTACTTTCACACTAGCGTTCGGGCGGATCCGTTCTGAACGGATCCGCTCATAATAATGCAGACGGAGGCTCCGTTCAGAACGGATCCGTCTGCATTAAAATGGCAAAAAAAAAGCTAAGTGTGAAAATAGCCTCGGACGGATCCGTCCAGACTTTCAATGTAAAGTCAATGGGGGACGGATCCGCTTGAAGATTGAGCCACATTGTGGCATCTTCAAACGGATCCGTCCCCATTGACTTACATTGTAAGTCTGGACGGATCCGCACGAATCCGCACGCCTCCGCACGGCCAGGCGGACACCCGAACGCTGCAAGCAGCGTTCAGCTGTCCGCCTGTCCGTGCGGAGGCGAGCGGAGCGGAGGCTGAACGCCGCCAGACTGATGCAGTCTGAGCGGATCCGCTCCATTCAGACTGCATCAGGGCTGGACGGCTGCGTTCGGGTCCGCTCGTGAGCTCCTTCAAACGGAACTCACGAGCGGACCAGCGAACGCTAGTGTGAAAGGAGCCTAAGTGAGTATGTCTATTCACTAGGTATCCCTATAACTTCTTCTATCTCAGAGATCATACGAGATAAAGATCAAGAACCAAATTGTGTTATTGTGTTGAAAATAATAAATAAAAATCCATTAAGATTAAATAGCATTTTTAAAATTAAGAGTACAATGATACACTAAATGGCGGGATTCAAAACCTCCAACCGTTAAAGAGTGGTTAGACAAAGTCCAACAAATCTGCTTTATGGAAGAAATGGTGGGTTGGGATAGAGGGAGTAGAGGAGCTTTTCTGGCACTTCTGAAATATAAAAACACTATGCAAAATATTTACATGACGTGATTGATAGGTATTGTTTTAGCATGTTTTATAGTATTGGCTTCATGCCCTGTATATCTTAATTGGAATAAAAGACAGCTAAAAGAATAGTATATTTGTTAGAAAAACAAGTTTAGGGTTAGTGTCGACGGGACTTTGTTTTCAGTCTTGCATAATGGGACATAGACAGATCAGTTATGCTTTCCCCTAGACTTCTATTAGGACGGAGAGCAAACTGAATGCCTTTTAAAGGCTTCCGTTTTGCATTCTGTAATCCCTTCAGGTCCTTAGGTTGAGGGCAATCCAGAACAGCTGAGAGCTTGGATGGATCCATCGCCAATCTGCGTTCAGAGACAATATACCCTAGGAAGGACAATTCTCTCAACCCAAACAGGCACTTCTCGAGTTTGGCATATAAGCGATTCTCCCTCAGCTTCTGGAAAACCTGACACATAATCTCGGTGAGTCTGTGGGTCCGATGAGTAGATTATTATATTGTCTAAATAGACAACCACAAATCTACCCAAGAAATCCAGGAGGACATCATTGATGAACTCCTGGAAGACCGCGGGGCATTGCAGAGACCGAAAGGCATCACGAGATACTCGTAATGCCTGTCCCTGGTGTTAAATGTGGTCTTCCATTTGTTGCACTTTAGAATGCATACCAAATTGTATGCACCCTGCAAATCGAGTTTGGTGAAGACTCGAGCCACATCCACCTGAGAGAACAAGTCCTCAATAAGTGAAAGAGGGTACAGATGCTTCACGGTAATTCAATTGAGGGCGCAAAAATCGATACAGGGTCTCAATCCGTTGTATTTCTTCCCCACAAAGAAGAATCCCGGTCGAATGAAACCCTTATCGAGGTTCACTTTTATATAATCCCGCTGGGCCTGAATCTCAGGTCCAGTGAGATTATACAGATGTCCTCTGGGTGGTATGGTACCTGGCAGCAAATCAATAGGACAATCATATGGCCTATGAGGAAGTAACACATCAGCCCCCTGTGGGCTGAACACGTTCTGGAAGCGGTTTAGGTAACACACTCAGCACACCGGACAAAAGCACCTAATGAAGCAATCAGAACTCCACTTGCAAATTTGTCCGGAGCGCCAGTCCACTACTGGATTATGAAGTCTAAGCCAGGGGAGACCCAAAATCACAGGAGTGGATGGCATGTCCATGGTTAAAAGGTTTAAGCCCCCCCAGTGACCAGCCCCCACTGTTACCTGCAACTCGGGTGTCATCCACAATGACCAGCCTTCTTGAAGGTGAGACCCATCCACAGCAGTGACGGAAATGGCTTCTTCTGGCTTGAAGACTGGAATCTGTAGCTGTCGAACCAAGGAAGAGTCGATAAAATTCTCGGCAGTTCCCGAGTCAAGTAGGGCAGAAATAGGATAGCCCTTCCCTTGCCACTCAATAGAAATTAGTATGATAAGCCGACTTCTTTCAAGAGGAGGCAGCAGATTACCTAGTGGATTATTCTCGATTCCCACTAGGCTTTGTTGTTTCCCAGCAGGAGTAATGGGCATTTCTTTAGATGGTGACCAACTCCTCTACAATATAGACAAAGACCCTAGTTTTGATGACAAGACCTCTCAGTAGGGGTAAGATGAGAGAGCCCCAGTTCCATGGGTTCCACAGCCGGTTTACTGGGTTTTAGAGATGGGCTGGATGATACGGAGCTACAAGTCCGCTCCAGATGACGTTCCCGAATTTGACGATCAGCGTTGATTGCTTGCTGAATCGTAATCGGAGCCAGAGAGTGGCAGCGACGGAATTCTGCAGCAAACTCTTCTGCTGGGCGTCGTCCTTGCTGGAGGTGTTCTAGCAGGGTCTCAGCAGTACGAGTGTGGTCAGGGTCATCATACAATACACTCATGGCATGAAAGAAGGCCTCTACTGAGCCAAATGCGGGATCTCCCACCAGGAGGTTAAAGGTCAACCCTTCCTCAAAAGAGACGTAACTATGCTGATTTTCTGCTTGGTATTACCCGAAGATGTATGGTGCAGTACTAGTAACATAGTACATAAGGCTGAAAAAAGACATTTGTCCATCCAGTTCAGAGTTCGGCCTGTTATCCTGCAAGTTGATCCAGAGGAAGGCAAAAATAAAATAAAAAATGTGAGGTAGAAGCCAATTTTCCCCACATTAGGGAAATAAAAATTCCTTCCCGACTCCAATCAGGCAATCAGACTAACTCCCTCAATCAACGACCCCTCTCTAGTAGCTATAGCCTGTAATATTATTATTCAAAATATAAGCAACAGGAATCAAAGAAGCTGAGAAACTCCTGCCTATTCCCTGAAAAAACCTTAGGTAAAGGTATCTTGGGTTCCACTGGGCGTTCTGCTAGCGTTGAGTCGGGCAACCCCTGAGGGAAGAGTTTAAGTTCGTCCCTGACTGTTGCCAGTTGTCATCCTCTGTTGGACCAAGAGATTGGCTGCTCCGGTCAATTCCACTAGTTGCTGCTGAATATGATCCATGGTAACTGGAGGTTGGGGCCCACATTTCTGTAATGGGGCAGAACCCCACAACCAGACAGAGGTTAAACAATAGTGAATTTATTAAATAAGAAATTATACAGTCCAAACCAGTAAGCATATACAGGTAACCAACCCAAAAAATAACCTGTGCAGGGAAACACCAAGGGGACAGCCAGTGACCAGGCCAAAGTTCATATGCACAGTACTAGTCCATGTAACGTGGTACTTAGGGATGGGACGTCAGGATTTCCAGGGTCCAATTCAAGGTCATACACGAGACAAACTGTTCAGCAAAGGTGAGGTATCCAAAGGCAGTCTCTAGAGATAAATCAAGGAAGGCAGAGGACATGCACAGGTAAGATGGGAGAATACAGTGGGCACTGACCAGCCAGGGAGATCATCTTTTAAGTACCTGCTAGCCAGTCACAAAGTGCCATGTGTCTATTCCGGATAGGTCATATAATGATCCTAATCCCTGACACTTATGCGGCCTAGGCTGGTCCTTAGTCACTTAACCCATGCCTGCCCTCTAATCTACTAGAATTTACGTACAGGTATTTTCCTCGTCAGCGGCCGGTATCGCAAATAAGATGCGCGTACGTTCAGCCGGGTATCCTTTTGCGAACCTTCTCTCAAGCGTGCACGCGGACGCTCGAGCGGCCCAGCATGAATGCACGATCGCGTCGTCACGGACACTGGAACCCACAGGTGATACCGGAGACAGGACCAACCACTGAGTGCCGCCACCAGTCCAGTCAATCTGCCTCTGAGACCACGACTGTCTTCCCCTCCGACGACCATGTGGATGCACTACCGCGTCTACCCACAAAGGAGTCAGAACCAGTGATTCCCAAGGCACATGCGTGACCTGTCCCTCTACTTCAACGGGGTCCCCTTCAGGCCGAGCCCCACAAGGACCCCTGGGGGCCCCAGTGGATCATGGAACAGGAGAATTTCTAACAAAGGGTTAACAAAGTTTGTAAAATCAGTCTTGAATACCTCGAGGGGTATAGTTTCTAAAATGGGGCCATCCCACAAAGTGACTTCAGACCTGAACTGGTCCTTAAAAATTGGATTTGCTTCTAAACTTCTAAGCCTTCTAGCATCCCAAAAAATAGAAAATGTCCTTTGGGAAATGTGAAGTAATAACTATTTTAGGAGGTATCACTATATGTTTTAAAAGCAGAGAAATTTACATTTTTAAAATTGAAAATGTTTTCAAATTTTTGGTACATTTGGTATTTTTTTCATAAATAAAAATTGAATATTTTGACTCAAATTTACCACTGTCATGAGGTACAATATCTGACAATTAAACATTCTCAGAATGGCTTGGAAAAGTTAAAGTGTTTTAAAGTTATCACCACATAAAGTGACCCATGTTAGATTTGCAAAAAATTGCCTCATCCTTAAGGTGAAAAATAGCAGGGTCCAGAAGGGGTTAAATGCATTGCATTGTAGCAAAAGCAATAATGCATAATAATTGCTAGTGCTATACTTATAAATTAGAGATGCTTGGCAAATACATTTTGTACAAATTTTTTTGAGCCCGTCTGCCGCACATCAAGGCGATTTCTGTAAGACGGGTTCCTAACACTAAATTCTACCAGTTATGTGCCATGACGTTTACCATACAATTCAGGGAGTGTAGGTTCCACGTGCATGCTGGGCCTGCTTTAATTTCTGTCATCTTTGGTGCCAAAATGGCCTACATTTAATCCAAGGAATGCAGGTACCAACATGCATGTCAAGCCCACTCCACACCACTCCTGGTGCCAAATGGCCACCAAAGAATGCAATGAGTGTCCACACTATACCTCTCCTGGTGCCAAATGGCTTCCAGTGAATGAGGGCGAGCAGGCTAAGCTATATACTGACACTAATTAAAATCAGCCTATGGGGCAGACAAGCTGGTCAGGAGAGCACAACTGAGGTGTCAGCCACACCTCCAGTACAAACTGCAAAGAAAAAGGGGGTCAGTCAGCACATCCCAATGCGCAGGGGCACGTCGCTATGGCATGAAAACACGGTAAAACAAAACATGCAATGCAACAGCTCTGTGCAAACCAAATAAAGTACAAAAATGCATAATAATTGCTAGTGCTATACTTATAAATTAGAGATGCTTGGCAAATACATTTTGTGCAAAATTATTTGAGCCTGTCTGCCGCACGTCAAGGCGATCTCTGTAAGACAGGTTCCTAACACTAAATTCTACCTGTTGTGTGCCAAGTGTAAAATGGGTGTATTATAATCCAAAGGGTACTGTTTAAAATCTCTGAGTGAAAAAAACTTAAATAGTTGTCCGAAATCTGGGACAGGGCATCTACTGAAAGTTCAAGTATTGTTAAAGGGGATCAATCTCAATACAAGTGTGCAAGGCATTTTTCACAATCCAGAGGGTACTCTTTTTAATCTCTGAATGAAAACACCTGAAATAGTATGGTGAAATTTTTTACAGAGCATCTCTAGATGGTTCAATTGTTTTGTGGGGTGCAACAATAGCAATGCAAATGTACAACGTGTGTTTTACAATTCAGAGAGTACGGTTTTAAAAAAAACAACTGAATTTAGTCTGAAATATGTGACAGGGTATCTCCAGACAGTTCAGTGTTGGTGTGGGGGGAAGTCATCTAATAGTAGGTTGACAACTTGTGTATTACACTATCTGCGTATTTGAAAGCACATAAGACATTAGTGGTTCAGATACTGCACTATTCCCAGTGTAACTTGTCAATAGCAGTGTCTTCAGTGGGTTTCTGACATTTAGTTGTGCCTCTCTGTCTTTAAGTTTCAGAAAACAGATTTGCAAACTGTTCCATACTATGTGTGACTATGTGCATTAGGCCAAATGTCTGGAATACAGAAGGGTCTCAGGTTTTGTCCTCTCAGAGCCAGAATGTGGGTAGTATCAGCACCAGCTATTCAGCAAAAAGTAGCAGTAGTAGGCCACAATTCTGCCTGTGTCATAGTGGGGACTAGTGAGGTCCTGAGTTACCCCAACCACTGTTACTACCTACTTGCGCAATCTGTTCTAGATGACAGCCAACAGTGGTCAAAAGTCACTCCTTGACCAATTGCTGAGGCCTATATGGGAAGGGTGAGATGGAGTCAAAAATATTGAACTAGTGACAAATTGGCCCAAACTGACTAGTACCAAAGCTGAAACAGATAAGCTGGGTTAGATCAGGAGACAAAAATGTGCACTGAATCAGGAGACACAAATCAGTAACCAAATCATGCCAAAGTTAATATCAGGAGAAACAGACAGGACAAAATTAGAGAACAATAACCAGAAACAAAACCAAGCCAGGAAGTCAGGTCAGGGTTCAAATTATCAAGCAATGGGTCAGCATCAGAAGCCAAAGCAGAAGGCCAAAATACAATAGTCCAGAACAGATTAGTAAGGCTAGCGTGGTGAAATACCCAACTTTCATAATATAATATCACTGTAGAGTGAACTTTCCACGTTTTCCATGACATCATCACAGGTCCTTTAGCTTTCTCCACTGATGGTAGCGATACTATACTGGAGCTGGACATTAATGTGATAAAGGGGCAGGGCCTATTTTCCACTGTGGGTCCCTTTTCCCCACAGGCACCATAGCAGCTGGGTTTTCTGCTTCTATTGGAGGTATGCCACTGTATCAGAGTACTGTAGTTAGGGTGGGGAAAGGTTATGGTTGGGAAAAGGTTATGCATTACCCCTTCAAACCTTTCACTAAACATATGGTGATTGACTTTTTTTTCCCCCTACAGTGTTTTAACCACTTCAACCCCGCTAGCTAAAACCCCCTTAATGACCAGGCCACTTTTTACACTTTTGCACTACACTACTTTCACCGTTTATCGCTCGGTCATGCAACTTACCACCCAAATGAATTTTACCTCCTTTTCTTCTCACTAATAGAGCTTTCATTTGGTGGTATTTCATTGCTGCTGACATTTTTACCTTTTTTGTTATTAATCAAAATGTTAAGATTTTTTGGCAAAAAAATGACATTTTTCACTTTCAGCTGTAAAATTTTGCAAAAAAAAACGACATCCATATATAAATTTTTTGCTAAATTTATTGTTCTACATGTCTTTGATAAAAAAAAATGTTTGGGCAAAAAAAAAAAATGGTTTGGGTAAAAGTTATAGCGTTTACACACTATGGTACAAAAATGTGAATTTCCGCTTTTTCAAGCAGCTGTGACTTTCTGAGCACCTATCATGTTTCCTGAGGTTCTACAATGCCCAGACAGTAGAAAAACCCCATAAATGACCCCATTTCGGAAAGTAGACACCCTAAGGTATTCGCTGATGGGCATAGTGAGTTCATAGAACTTTTTATTTTTTGTCACAAGTTAGCGGAAAATGATGATTTTTTATTTTTATTTTTTCTTACAAAGTCTCATATTCCACTAACTTGCGACAAAAAATTAAAAATTCTAGGAACTCGCCATGCCCCTCACGGAATACCTTGGGGTGTCTTCTTTCCAAAATGGGGTCACTTGTGGCGTAGTTATACTGCCCTGGCAATTTAGGGGCCCATATGTGTGAGAAGTAGTTTGCAATCAAAATCTGTAAAAAATGACCGGTGAAATCCGAAAGGTGCACTTTGGAATGTGGGTCCCTTTGCCCACCTAGGCTGCAAAAATGTGTCACACATCTGGTATCACCGTACTCAGGAGAAGTTGGGGAATGTGTTTTGGGGTGTCATTTTACATATAACCATGCTGGGTGAGAGAAATATCTTGGCAAAAGACAACTTTTCCATTTTTTTAATACAAAGTTGGCATTTGACCAAGATATTTTTCTCACCCAGCATGGGTATATGTAAAATGACACCCCAAAACACATTCCCCAACTTCTCCTGAGTACGGAGATACCAGATGTGTGACACTTTTTTGCAGCCAAGGTGGGCAAAGGGGCACATATTCCAAAGTACACCTTTCGGATTTCGCAGGCCATTTTTTACACATTTTGATTGCAAAGTACTTCTCACCCATTTGGGCCCCTAAATTGCTAGGGCAGTATAACTACCCCACAAGTGACCCCATTTTGGAAAGAAGACACCCCAAGGTATTCCGTGAGGGGCATGGCGGGTTCCTAGAATTTTTAATTTTTTGTCACAAGTTAGCGGAAAATGATGATTTTTTTTTTTTCCTTACAAAGTCTCATATTCCACTAACTTGCGACAAAATATAAAAAAAATTTTAGGAACTCGCCATGCCCCTCACGGAATACCTTGGGGTGTCTTCTTTCCAAAATGGGGTCACTTGTGGGGTAGTTATACTGCCCTGGCAATTTAGGGGCCCAAATGTGTGAGAAGTACTTTGCAATCAAAATGTGTAAAAAATGGCCTGCGAAATCCGAAAGGTGCACTTTGGAATATGTGCCCCTTTGCCCACCTTGGCTGCAAAAAAGTGTCACACATCTGGTATCGCCGTACTCAGGAGAAGTTGCGGAATGTGTTTTGGGGTGTCATTTTACATATACCCATGCTAAGTGAGAGAAATATATTGGCAAAAGACAACTTTTCACATTCTTTTATACAAAGTTGGCATTTGACCAAGATATTTCTCTCACCCAGCATGGGTATATGTAAAATGACACCCCAAAACACATTCCCCAACTTCTCCTGAGTACGGAGATACCAGATGTGTGACACTTTTTTGCAGCCAAGGTGGGCAAAGGGGCACATATTCCAAAGTACACCTTTCGGATTTCGCAGGCCATTTTTTACACATTTTGATTGCAAAGTACTTCTCACCCATTTGGGCCCCTAAATTGCTAGGGCAGTATAACTACCCCACAAGTGACCCCATTTTGGAAAGAAGACACCCCAAGGTATTCCGTGAGGGGCATGGCGGGTTCCTAGAATTTTTAATTTTTTGTCACAAGTTAGCGGAAAATGATGATTTTTTTTTTTTCCTTACAAAGTCTCATATTCCACTAACTTGCGACAAAATATAAAAAAAATTCTAGGAACTCGCCATGCCCCTCACGGAATACCTTGGGGTGTCTTCTTTCCAAAATGGGGTCACTTGTGGGGTAGTTATACTGCCCTGGCAATTTAGGGGCCCAAATGTGTGAGAAGTACTTTGCAATCAAAATGTGTAAAAAATGGCCTGCGAAATCCGAAAGGTGCACTTTGGAATATGTGCCCCTTTGCCCACCTTGGCTGCAAAAAAGTGTCACACATCTGGTATCGCCGTACTCAGGAGAAGTTGCGGAATGTGTTTTGGGGTGTCATTTTACATATACCCATGCTAAGTGAGAGAAATATCTTGGCAAAAGACAACTTTTCACATTCTTTTATACAAAGTTGGCATTTGACCAAGATATTTCTCTCACCCAGCATGGGTATATGTAAAATGACACCCCAAAACACATTCCCCAGCTTCTCCTGAGTACAGCGATACCACATGTGTGACACTTTTTTGCAGCCTAGATGCGCAAAGGTGCCCAAATTCCTTTTAGGAGGGCGTTTTTAGACATTTGGATCCCAGACTTCTTCTCACGCTTTAGGGCCCCTAAAAAGCCAGGGTAGTATAAATACCCCACATGTGACCCCACTTTGGAAAGAAGACACCCCAAGGTATTCAATGAGGGGCATGGCGAGTTCATAGAAATTTATTTTTTTGGCATAAGTTAGCGGAAATAGATTTTTTTTTTTTCTCACAAAGTCTCACTTTCCGCTAACTTAGGACAAAAATTTAAATCTTTCATGGACTCAATATGCCCCTCAGCGAATACCTTGGGGTGTCTTCTTTCCAAAATGGGGTCAGTTGTGGGGTGTTTGTACTGCCCTGGCATTTGAGGGTCTCCGCAATCATTACATGTATGGCCAGCATTAGGAGTTTCTGCTATTCTCCTTATATTGAGCATACAGGTAATGAGATTTTTTTTTTCCGTTCAGCCTCTGGGCTGAAAGAAAAAAATGAACGGCACAGATTTCTTCATTTGCATCGATCAATGTGGATGGAAAAATCTCTGCCAAAAAAAATTAAAAATAAGGAGGGGAAAGGCGTCTGCCAGGACATAGGAGCTCCGCCCAACATCCATACCCACTTAGCTCGTATGCCCTGGCAAACCAGATTTCTCCATTCACATCAATCGATGTGGATGAATAAATCATTGCCGGTATTTTTTTTTTTTTTTATATACAAAGTGTTTGCCAAAGCATAGGAACGCCGCCTCCTCCTCAGCTCGTATGCCTTGGCAAACGTATCTGTTACTGCAGAGTAGAAATCTCGTCTTGCAGCGCCGCATACACCGACTTGCGTGTAATCTGACAGCAGCGCAATGCTTCTGTCAGAATGCACATCAGTGCTGCAGCTAGTCGATCGGTTGGTCCACCTGGAAGGTAAAAAAAAGAAAAGAAAAAAAAAGAAAAAAACAGGCCGCAACGCAATAATTTTATTAACTTTGGAACAGAACATATAAACTTTAACTTTTTGAACTAAACATTAACCTTTTTGCTTACTGGTGTTTTTTTATTTTTATTTTTTTTACCTTTATAGAACAAACCTCTCCTTCCCCATGGGTCAATGTGCAAAGCGCAAATCGCCCAAAGATATGGCGACGTGCGTTATGCACTTTGTCCCAGGTGAAAGGAGGGGTTTGCAGCAGCTGTATGTGAATGGGCCCTAATACCCCTGTGTGCCTGTTCTGGTGAGATGTGATCCCTATGCTAAGTGTACCTGTGTGTGGTAATTCCGGAAACACTCTCCAAAGCATAGGGCAGGGTGGTCAGGACAGTCAGGACAGAAATAGCGGGTGTGACATCACTCCTGCTACAGACACAACATTTTTTTCGGGGTGGCGGTCAGTTTGAGGTACCAGGAACGACACTGGGGAAATGTCGCTCGTGTGGACGGCTAACTACACTGGTGGATGGGGCCACGGAACCTCCTGGGTACAGGAGGTTCGTGATGATCTCTTCCTGAAATTTAAGGAAGGATCCAGTTCTCCCAGCCTTACTGTAGAGAACAAAACTATTATACAGAGCCAATTGAATTAGGTATACAGACACCTTCTTATACCAGTGTCTGGTTCTGCGGGACACTAAATACGGAGCCAACTTCTGGTCATTGAAGTCCACCCCTCCCATGTGAAGGTTATAGTCGTGGACTGAGAGGGACTTTTCAATGACACGGGTTGCTCGCTCAATTTGGATTGTCGTGTCTGCGTGAATGGAGGAGAGCATGTAAACGTCACGCTTGTCTCTCCATTTCACCGCGAGCAGTTCTTCGTTACACAATGCAGCCCTCTGCCCCCTTGCAAGACGGGTGGTAACGAGCCGTTGGGGGAAGCCTGCGCGACTAGTTTGCGCTGTGCCACAGGCGCCAATCCATTCTAGAAACAAATGCCTAAAGAGGGCCACACTTGTGTAAAAATTGTCCACATAAAGATGGTACCCCTTGCCGAATAAGGGTGACACCAAGTCCCAGACTGTCTTCCCACTGCTCCCCAGGTAGTCAGGGCAACCGACCGGCTCCAGGGTCTGATCTTTTCCCTCATAGATCCAAAATTTGTGGGTATAGCCTGTGGCCCTTTCACAGAGCTTATACAATTTGACCCCATACCAGGCGCGCTTGCTTGGGATGTATTGTTTGAAGCCAAGGCACCCGGTAAAATGTATAAGGGACTCGTCTACGCAGATGTTTTGCTCAGGGGTATACAAATCTGCAAATTTCAGGTTGAAATGGTCTATGAGGGACCGAATTTTGTGGAGCCGGTCAAAAGCAGGGTGGCCTCTGGGACGGGAGGTGCTGTTATCACTAAAGTGCAGGAAACGCAGGATGGTCTCAAATCGTGTCCTGGACATAGCAGCAGAGAACATGGGCATGTGATGAATTGGGTTCGTGGACCAATATGACCGCAATTCATGCTTTTTAGTTAGACCCATGTTGAGGAGAAGGCCCAGAAAAGTTTTAATTTTGGAAACTTGGACTGGTTTCCACCGGAAAGACTGGGCATAAGAGCTTCCTGGGTTGGCGGATATAAATTGTGTGGCATACCGATTTGTTTCGGCCACGACTAAGTCCAAGAGCTCCGCAGTCAAGAACAGCTCAAAAAATCCCAGGGCCGAACCGATCTGAGCTGTCTCAACCCGAACTCCAGACTGGGCGGTGAAAGGGGGAACTACAGGTGCGACTGAAGTTGGGGACTGCCAATCAGGGTTTGCCAGCACCTCAGGGATTCTAGGGGCTCTACGGGCACGTCTTTGCGGTGGCTGCGACGGGGTCACTACTGCTCGTGCCACCGTACCAGCTTCAACTGCCCTTCTGGTGCTCGCCACTTCACCAGGTTGTACGCAGTGCTGGTACTAGGTCCAGGAAGGGCTGCGCTGCTGGTGTATGCCTCACCACGTAATCCGACAGCACCAGCCCCACCCTGCTGCTCTTGAAGTGGATCCTGCGCAACCTGTGGTCTAGCGACACGGGGCCGGGTACGCCTGGTGCTATCAGGGACCTCAGCCTCCTCGTCCGAACTTTGGGTCAGAGAGCCACTGCTTTCTACAGGTTCGTATTCTGACCCGCTAGATTCATCAGATGAGGGTTCCCATTCCTCATCCGACTGGGTCAGAAGCCTGTAGGCCTCTTCAGAAGAATACCCCCTGTTTGACATTTGGGCAACTAAATTTAGGGGTATTCCCTAAGACTACCCAAGAAAAAAAGCAAGCCTGTCTTACAAAGGGGAGGCTAGCGAAGTACCGGAGGCCGCTGCGGTTGATAAAAAACATCAAAACTGATTTTTTTATCGCCGCAGTGCGTGTAAAGTGAATGTGCAGTGATAAAAAAAAAAAATTTTTGGTCACTGCGGTGGGGCAAGCGTGGGTGAACGCACGTGTGGGCGACCGATCAGGCCTGATCGGGCAAACACTGCGTTTTGGGTGGAGGGCGAACTAAAGTGACACTAATACTATTATAGATCTGACCGTGATCAGTTTTGATCACTTCCAGATACTATAAAAGTACAAATGCTGATTAGCGATACGCTAATCAGCTAATCAGTGACTGCGGTGCGGTGGGCTGGGCGCTAACTGATCGCTAAACTACCTAACCAAGGAACCTAAACTATCCTAAAACCTAACAGTCAATACCAGTGGAAAAAAAAAAGTGACAGTTTGCACTGATCACTTTTTTCCTTTTCACTAGTGATTGACAGGGGCAAGAAGGGGTGAACAAAGGGTTAATTGGGGTGCTGGGAGGTGATCTGGGGGCTAAGTGTGGTGTTGGTGGGTACTCACAGTGATGTGTGCTCCTCTGCTGGAACCAACCGACCAAAAGAAGGAGCAGAGGAGCACAGCAGCCATATAACCACATCATATTTACTAATATGATGGGTTATCTGGCTGCTGATTCGTTTTTTTTTTTAAATCAGCAACCTGCCAGCCGCGATCATTGGCTGGCAGGTTGATGACGAACTTGTCTTTTGAATTTTGCCGGCCCGCGATGCGCATGCGCGGGCCGGCTTTCCCCGAAATCTCGCGTCTGGCGAGAGGACGCACCGGCGCGTCCACCCAGAGGAACAGGACCGCCGCAAAGACGCAATCCTGCGTACGGCGGTCCTGAGCAGGTTAAGTAGAACAAATATTACATTACAAGAGACTATACAGTATTTTTATTGAACATTTTGGTGTGTGGAAACATTCTCAATCATTTAAAATGGTTTCCTTCTGTGTATTTAGCCAAAAGTATATCCATAAGTGATGCAGGAAACTTTGCATTACTTTTCAGTCTACAATTCTGTTAAACACTGCCTATAAATTAAATACTCTATTATCTCCTGTACTGGCACATGTGGCCTTTAATTAAATGAAATGTAGGTAAAGGTTAAGTAATAAATTGTCTGGAGGGTTCTATGTCTAATAGAAATTATGTCATCAGCAGTGTTCTAATTTATTTGTATAAAGTGATAGGCTTACACAAAATTGATACACTAAAAGACTACATTACTGGAATAAAAAACTGCATGTTCTAGTTTATAATTTATACTAACTGCTGTAAGCTATTTGCAGTGTGGGTAATGCTCCTTGGAGAGCAGCTTTATAATTGAGTTGCCTCAAGTTGTTTTTGTGTTTACTTTGGACAGGATATTAAAGCCAAGATAAGCAACATCATTGTTGCACAGGAGTCTCTTCCTCTGACTAGAACAGTGCATCAAACATTTGCCATTGCATAAATACAGAGAATATGTGTAGAACTTCACTTTCTTCTTACATCCTCAGAAAATAAAAAGTTTTAATAAATACTAGTTTTAACCTTAGAGGAATAATGATTTATCTGCAAACCATATATATATATATATATATATATATACAGGTCCTTCTCAAAAAATTAGCATATTGTGATAAAGTTCATTATTTTCTGTAATGTACTGATAAACATTAGACTTTCATATATTTTAGATTCATTACACACCAACTGAAGTAGTTCAAGCCTTTTATTGTTTTAATATTGATGATTTTGGCATACAGCTCATGAAAACCCAAAATTCCTATCTCAAAAAATTAGCATATCATGAAAAGGTTCTCTAAACGAGCTATTAACCTAATCATCTGAATCAACTAATTAACTCTAAACACCTGCAAAAGATTCCTGAGGCTTTTAAAAACTCCCAGCCTGGTTCATTACTCAAAACCGCAATCATGGGTAAGACTGCCGACCTGACTGCTGTCCAGAAGGCCATCATTGACACCCTCAAACAAGAGGGTAAGACACAGAAAGAAATTTCTGAACGAATAGGCTGTTCCCAGAGTGCTGTATCAAGGCACCTCAGTGGGAAGTCTGTGGGAAGGAAAAAGTGTGGCAGAAAACGCTGCACAACGAGAAGAGGTGAGCGGACCCTGAGGAAAGATTGTGGAGAAGGACCGATTCCAGACCTTGGGGGACCTGCGGAAGCAGTGGACTGAGTCTGGAGTAGAAACATCCACAGGCATGTGCAGGAAATGGGCTACAGGTGCCGCATTCCCCAGGTCAAGCCACTTTTGAACCAGAAACAGCGGCAGAAGCGCCTGACCTGGGCTACAGAGAAGCAGCACTGGACTGTTGCTCAGTGGTCCAAAGTACTTTTTTCGGATGAAAGCAAATTTTGCATGTCATTCGGAAATCAGGGTGCCAGAGTCTGGAGGAAGACTGGGGAGAGGGAAATGCCAAAATGCCTGAAGTCCAGTGTCTGAGGTGCCATGTCAGCTGCTGGTGTTGGTCCACTGTGTTTTATCAAGGGCAGGGTCAATGCAACTAGCTATAAGGAGATTTTGGAGCACTTCATGCTTCCATCTGCTGAAAAGCTTTATGGAGATGAAGATTTCATTTTTCAGCACGACCTGGCACCTGCTCACAGTGCCAAAACTACTGGTAAATGGTTTACTGACCATGGTATCACTGTGCTCTATTGGCCTGCCAACTCTCCTGACCTAACCCCATAGAGAATCTGTGGGATATTGGGAAGAGAAAGTTGAGAGACGCAAAACCCAACACTCTGGATGAGCTTAAGGCCGCTATCGAAGCATCCTGGGCCTCCATAACACCTCAGCAGTGCCACAGGCTGATTGCCTCCATGCCACGCCGCATTGAAGCAGTCATTTCTGCAAAAGGATTCCGGACCAAGTATTGAGTGCAGAACTGAACATAATTATTTGAAGGTTGACTTTTTTTGTATTAAAAACACTTTTCTTTTATTGGTCGGATGAAATATGCTAATTTTTTGAGATAGGAAATTTGGGTTTTCATGAGCTGTATGCCAAAATCATCAATATTAAAACAATAAAAGGCTTGAACTACTTCAGTTGGTGTGTAATGAATCTAAAATATATGAAAGTCTAATGTTTATCAGTACATTACAGAAAATAATGAATTTTATCACAATATGCTAATTATTTGAGAAGGACCTGTATATATATATATATATATATATATATATATATATATACACTTCAAACAAAATAGCAACCTAGAATTCTGTTTTGAGAAACCATCAGTTAGTGGTATTTCATTGTCTACCAGGTTTTCTTCTCTTATGCATCCATCTGGAATGTATTTAGCATGAAAAAGCATATAAAATAGAACTTCGGTTCAGCAACAAATCAGACCAAATTTTGCATAACCAGATTTTAGTTTTATCTTCTATATTGGGCATTTATTAAGATATAGGTTACTCTATAATAAACAACTGAAACAACATTTATATTCAGACATTATATAAAATTGCCATGGATCGGCTTCTGTCACGATAAATAGTTACATATTTAATATGGTTAAAAAAATACAGTCCATTAAGTTCAACTAAGAGAATCCCAGAAGGAAGTGAGACTCAGATTTCCACACATTTTCATAAGCATTAGTGTCATTTGCTTTCAAGAATTCATCTAAACCCTGTCCATGCCTCGTTTAATGTATGACAATATCCTTGTGGCCTTAGAAGCAGCTGATTGACATTATGTGCTATAATTTAATCTACCATCTACAAGGACACCCAAATCCTTCTCTATAAGTGACTCTCCCAGTGTTACATCCCCTAGGACATATAAAGAACAGAGATTATTACTACCAACTGCATACATTTAGCCACATTGAAACTCATTTGAAAAGTTGATGCCCAATCACTCAGAGTGTTCAAGTCAGCTTGTAGTATATGGACATCTTCCATAGACTGCACAGTACTGTACAGCTTAGTGTCAACTGCAAAAATTGAAATAGTGCTATTACTTTGACCCATGACACACCCATCAGGTGGGACAGGACAGCTAATTGAGACGTTTCAGCACATGGACATGCCCCCAACCATATAACAGAACCCGATCTGGCAGCCATTTTACATTATGCGTTTTTCCAGCATAGGGAGAGGCTGCATTTTGGAGCAGGGACAGTTAGGAACACCAAACGATAGCTGATAGGACCACAAAAGTCCTTTTAAGGACTGGTATAGGTGGGCTATCGATAGGTGTAATATAGAGTGGTGTGATATACTTATAATATACGTTCTAACATAGAACTTATATTATAGTGTATTTGTATTGTGCAGCAGTTGTATGCGGTTCTGCTGCAATACCGCAGCTAGATAGAGGGACAAACGCTATTGTAGTAACTAATTACAAGGGGTGTAATATATGTACCTGTTGACCCAAAAAAAATGCTTGAGGGCTGCAATATACCTTCTTCCACAAAATCCTGATTGAAGGGTGCTATATAACAGTTTCTGCAAAATACTGACTGAGGGGTGCTATATACCAGTTTCCACCAAATACTGATTGAGTGATGCTATATATCTGTTTCTGAAAAATAATGATTGAGGAGTGCCATATACCTTCTTCCATAAAATACTGATATATAGCACCCTTCAGTCAGTATTTGGCGGAAACACTGCAAAATACAGATTGAGGGGTGCCATATACCTGTTATTGCTAAATACCTTCTTCCACCAAATACTGATTGTGGGTTGCAATACACCTACTTCCAAAAAATACTGATTGATACCTGTTCCCGCCAAATACTGATTGAGGGGTGCTATATACCAGTTTCTGACAAATACTGATTGAGGGGTGCTATATACCTGTTTCCGCCAAATACTGATTGAGGGGTGCCATATAACTTCTTCCACTAAATACTGATTGAGGGGTGCTATTTCTATATATCTTCTTCCACCAAATATTAATTAAAGACTGCAATATACCTGCTTCCACAAAATACTGATTGAGGGGTGCCATATACCTGTTTCCGCCAAATACTGATTAAGGGGTGCTATATACCTTCTTCCACCAGATACTGATTGAGGGAGGCTATTGCTATACACCTTCTCCCACCAAATACTGATTGAGGGCTGCAATACACCTGCTTCCACAAAATACTGATTGAGGGGTGCCATATACCTGTTTCCGCCAAATACTGATTGAGGGGTGCCATATAACTTCTTCCACTAAATACTGATTGAGGGGTGCTATTTCTATATATCTTCTCCCACCAAATATTAATTAAAGACTGCAATATACCTGCTTCCACAAAATACTGATTGAGGGGTGCCATATACCTGTTTCCGCCAAATACTGATTAAGGGGTGCTATATACCTTCTTCCACCAGATACTGATTGAGGGCTGCGATACACCTGCTTCCAGAAAATACTGATTGAGGGGTGCCAAATACCTTTTTCCGCCAAATACTGATTGAGGGGTGCTATATACCTGTTTCTGCCAAATGCTGATTGAGGGGTGCCATATACCTTCTTCCGCAAAATACTGATTGAGGGGTGCTATTACTATATACTTTCTTCAACCAAATACTGATTGAGGGGTGCTCAATGCTTATTTCCGCCAAATACTGATTGAGGTGTGCTATAGACCTGTTTTCGCCAATTACTGATTGAGGGGTGCCATATACCTTCTTCCACAAAATACTGATTGAGGGGTACTATTACTATATACTTTCTTCAACCAAATACTGATTGAGAGCTGCAATACACCTGCTTCCAGAAAATACTAATTGAGGGGTGCCATATACCTGTTTCTGCCAAATACTGATTGAGGGGTGCTATATACCTGTTTCCACCAAATACTGACTGAAACGTACCATATAATTTATTCCACCAAATACTGATTGAGGGCTGTGATACACTTGCTTCCACAAAGTACTGATTGAGGGATGCCATATACCTGTTTCCGCCAAAAACTGATTGAGAAATGCTATATACTTTTTTCCGCCAAATACCGATTGAGGGGTGCTATATACCAGTTTCCGCCTAATACTGATTGAAGGGTTGCTATACACTTGCTTCCTCAAAATACTGATTGAGTGGTGCCAAATACCTTCTTCCACAAAATACTGATTGATGGGTGCTATTGCTATATATATTCTTCCACCAAATACTGATTTAAGGCTGCAATACACCTGCTTCCACAAAATACTGATTGAGGGGTGCCATATACCTTCTTCTACAAAATACTGATTGAGGGTTGCTATTGCAATATACATTCTTCCACCAAATACTGAATGAGGGGTGCTATACACTTGCTTCCACAAAATACTGATTGAGGGGTGCTATATACGTGTTTCTGCAAAATACTGATTGAGGGGTGCTAAATACCTTTTTCCACAAAATACGGATTGATGGGTGCTATTACTATATACCTTCTTTCACCAAATACTGATTGAGGGCTGCGATACACCTGCTTCCACAAAATACTGATTGAGGGCTGCGATACACCTGCTTCCACAAAATACTGCTTGAGGGTGCCATATACCTATTTGCTTAAAATACTGATTGAGGGGTGCCATATAACTGTTCTATATAGGTTTGCAACTATTTATTTTATCAACATTTGGATGGCGTTTGATTGCTTTTACTTACGGACAGCATAGAGAGTGATCATTGAATTACACCGTGAAGCTTTTTGGGGGGTTGTGTCCCCCTTCCCCTTCTGTCCTATCGCTTCTCCATGTTTTGTAATAATCTTCATGGTAAGCTTTTTTGTTGAATGAGTCTGGTTGCATGTCACAATTGCACTCTTGTTCTGCTTGTATAGCATGCAGTTTTTGGTGATATGGCCTCCATTCATGTATTGTTTGCACTTTACACTGTGTGCTGTAAATCCACTTTTATTGTGGTCCCTTTACTTTTGCTTACTTTTTTTCATAGTCATCTGCTTTCTGATCACCAGTTTTTTCCATTTTCCTTTTTTCCCTATTTGGGTTGCTTTCCTTTTTCTTTTTGTTCTTTTTACTTTTTCACCATGACATTCGGGTATACTAGTAACCCCTCCTTTTTCATACTGCATGTATTACGTTCATTATTTTGCATTGGTTTTACATGCACCATACTCAACTTGTGATATAATCTTCACTCACTTTTTATTATTTTTTTGTGGCATGTTAGTCGATGTGGTGTTTTTCACCGTTGTTTCTACTCTTTTCATCTAATTGAGTTTCATGTCCAATTGGCACATGTCACATAGCATAAGACGTACATGCTAGCATGAGTATATTCATCTAACTTATTTGTTTGTTTTTATATTACGTTTAATCAGGCACTTTAGATTTTCAATCATGGGCCTTTAATCATGTTTTTCTTCTTTTCTTATTTTTCTAATCCTGTTAAATACCTTTGTTCTTCTATTTCCCTCCCATATATTTATTTGTTCTATCATGGGGCGTTTATGGGTAAATACTATTACATCTGTATTACCCTTTCATATCACTTATTATCATTGATTACTTTGTTGATTATTATTATTATTATTATTATTATTATTATTATTATTATTATTTTAAACATTATGTATTTCTAATGTGTTTTATGAAATTATTTTTAAGGTGTGACTATGAGCTCATGAGATTTGGGCGTTATGATGCATATAGGTGTTCAGCCGCCCCCGGCAAGCCTCTCCACGCTCCTCCCCACGGTTGGTTTAGTTGCCCTCCCCTAACAGGGCTGTCACGGTGCGCCTGAATTGCTGGACATGCGCAGCTATGTGACGCCATGTCCACCGCTCCGTGATGATGCCGATTGCGCAAATGTGCGCGCGACACCCCTCCTCCGGACCGGGGGATGGGCACGCACATGCTGGTGCTTTGGCAGAGATTTAAGCACCATATAACAAATGGCACCCATTATCAGTCTATCTGCAGGTGAGAGGGGGCTGTGCACAGTTAGGTTGGGGATAGATTATCAACCTTTCACCTATTCCATGTATCGATTTATTATGCCTAGAGGTTTGGGCCAATCCATGTACATCATCACCATCTGTTTTGTAGAATGTGTTCCTCATATATACATGGATGGTTGTGGTCTAACTGTGGTCAGTATATATTGCAATATTGCTATCACTGTTTCTCTTTTCTACATGTCATGTAATTACTGGTGATTTATATACAGCTTTATCTAGCTCTGGTTATTTATACTGTATTATCATACGCCTTTTGTGTGCATTGTGGCGCCAGTGGTACACACTGTTCTGGTGTATGTTTTTCTTTTTTTATCCATTGATCAAATCAGTGATTGCTGATCGCACTTTTGCACTTGCGATGCACCTGCTTCCACAAAATACTGATTGAGGGGTGCCATAAACCTGTTTCTGCCAAATACTGATTGAGGGGTACCATATACCTTCTTCCACAAAATACTGATTGAGGGGTGCTATTGTTCTCTACCTTCTTACACCAAATACTGATTGAGGGCTGTAATACACCTACTTTCAAAAAGTTCTGATTGAGGGGTTCAATATAACTGTTTCCGCCAAATACTGATTGAGGGGTAATATATACCTGTTTCTGCCAAATACTGATAGAGGGGTGCCATATACCTTCTTCCACAAAATATTGATTGAGGGGTGCTATTGCTATATACCTTCTTCCACCAAATTCTGATTGAGGGCTGTGATACACCTGCTTCCACAGAATACTGATTGAGGGGTGCCATATACCTGATTCCACCAAATACTGATTGAAGGTTGCTATTTACCTGTTTCCGCCAAATACTGATTGAGGGGTGCTATATACCTGTTTCTACCAAATAATGATTGAGGGGTGCCATATACCTTCATCCACAAAATACTTATTGAGGTGTGCTATTGCTGTATACCTTTTTCCACCAAATACTGATTGAGGGCTGTGATACACCTGCTTCCACAAAATACTATTTGAGGGATGCCATATACCTTCTTCCACTAAATACTGATTGAGGGGAGCTATTGCTATATCGTTTTTTCCACCAAATACTGATTGAGGGATACAATATACCTTCTTCCACAAATATTGCTCTTCTCTACAGAGTTAGGCAGAAGGTCATTTAGAAAATGACAGCCAGAGGAAGAGCCAGATCATTCTGCAGGGATGGTAGGGGTCGGGCTGGTGCACCAGGCTGGAGCCTAAGTGGAAAGTTGGAGAAGGCGCTCGCAATAACTTCAAAGGGCGCACTGGAGATGGTTGAGTGGCTCACTCAGACTTCCGCTTCTGCATGCTTCTAATCCCTTGTATCTGCATGCTCCTCACTCTCTGCTGTGTGCACCCCCAAAGACACCACCACCACCACTATAGACCCTACACTCGAGTCAGAGGAATTATTTTCCCGTCCATTCTCGGACCTTACCAATGCGCAGCCATTCTTGGCATAGGACGAGGAAAAGGAGGTAGCAATGGCCGCCAGCAATGGGGTCTGTACTGGCCAACAGTTACATTTTTATCCTGTGACCGCCTAATGTGCCTCTAGCCACAGAATCCAAAGTTCTTTGCTGTCAGGTGAATTCCTATTGCCTCATTTTTGAGGCCTGTACTGGCCGACAGTTACATATTTATCCTGTGACCGCCTAATATATCTCCAGCCACAGAATCCATAGTTCTATGCTGTCAGGTGAATGCCTATTGCCTAATTTTTGGGGCCTGTACTGGCCAACAGTTACTTTTTTTTCCTTAAATCTCTAGTCACATACTCACACCCCTGTCTCACTCCTCTGCCTCTCATTATAGTGGAATACTGTGTCCCCCACCCCGTACTGTGCCCCTTATACCCTGCATTGTGCCCTCTTACCACGCCCTGTGCAGTACCCCTAGTCTTTCTCTGTACTGTTCCCTCTTATACCCTTTTATCCGGTCGCGGTATGGCACTGTTTTCTGGTCACTGCACAGAGGTGTTATCTGGTCAATGTATGGTGGTGGTATCCAAAAACTGGATGGCCATAACTGTAACCATTTCTCTGCCCATGCCATGCATGAGCAGGAAAAATATGCAGACTTCGGTGCTAAGGAACCTTTGCGCCACAACCTGTGTCAGAAATACGCCTAACATAGATGTATTTCTATATGATAAATTACTACCTAATTGTATTATTATTCAGGGTAGGGCTAATATCTTTATATTATATAGATTCTAGTGTATTATACTGTGCCCTGTATTTCCCAGTAGAAAATGATCCTTGGGAAACACAGTCCTCATCCCTGACCACCAGGACCAGGTAGCACTCTGTCAGTACATGGCGGCCTCCCCTCTCTGCCACGATGCTCCGCTGTGCACTGGTGCTTATTCTGACACTAGGGCTGAGTTCACATTCTATTTTTGCCAACCATTTAATGCATACCAAAAATTTACGCATTAACAGATGCCTCAGACTGATGTTGTACAGTGGCATCCGTTCACCATACAATTCCATGGTAGAAAAAAAAAAATGTACGTTAAAGTATGCATTTTTTTAATGGACTCAGCAGGATACAAAAACGTGGAGTGCTGCACATTTGTATACATCAAACTGATAGGATCTAGACTCCAGCAGGGCACATTTTTAAGAGTTTCCCTTTAAGACACATAAAAATGGCCCCTGATTAAAATACATATTTTTTGTGGGAACTTTTTCCAATGATCCCCCTCTGGTATATCACTGTCCATGTTCTGGGACTATTTTTGTACTTCTAGTAAGTGTTTAATGGCTGCAAATATTACCTGAAGGTTTTTCAGGTTTGCCTGCCATTAAAGGGAATGTGGTCCGCCACAAAATTGCGGTTTGCGAACAATTATCGCGAATGTCCGTTTGTGTTTGCGAATCGTCCCAGCCGATGTTCGTCCATCACTACTCTGGAGACGGTCCTTCAGCCAGTTTTCAATCCAATTACAAACTACACTTTCTAAGCCTATAGACCTTACTTTACCTAATAAACGTCTATAAGGGACAGTATCAAAAACCTTTGCAAAATCCAGAAACACTACATCCACAGACACCCCATTGTCCAGGCTTCTACTCACCTCTTCATAAAAACAAATCAGGTTAGTATGACAACTTCTGTACCTAGAGAATCTTTAAAATTACAAACAGTGGAACATCAATCATTGAACTGAGCTCTTTAAGAACTTTTGGGTGTATCTGGACCTTGTCCACATTTACCTTATTTAATTTAGCTTGGACCATATCTACAGTTAGCCAATTTGTTATATATATACTGGATGTGCTAAAAATCCCATCATCACAGATATCAGCTCATTTCTTTTCTTTTGTATATACAGAGCTGAAAAAAAACACATTTATTAACATTGCCTTTTTCTTATCTTTAGTGACTAACCCCCTTTACCATTATTTAGGGGACCTACCTGCTCAGACCTTGTTTTTTTAGCATTTATATATTTAAATACTTTTGGGGGATTTGTTTTTTGCTCTCTTTTTCCACCTGCTGTTCATTTTGTATTTTTGTAATTTTTATCTCCTTTTTACAGATTTTATTAAGCCCTTTGTAAACTTCAAAGGCTACAGCTGACCCCTCAGATTAGCTTTTTTTTTTAATGCCTTTTTTATTTATTACCCTTTTTACAGTAGCTTTAAGCCAGGCAGGGTTTAATTTTAGCCTTTTATATTTGTTACCTAGAGGAATAAATATTTAGTGCAATTACTCAATGTTGATTTAAAGGGACACTGACAGGCCTTCTGAGCATAATTAGTGCTTTATATGCCCCCTATAGGTCTTATAATAAGTTTCCAATTCATATAAGTATTATCCCTGTGTGCATTGTAAAACGTTAAAAATAATCTTTATAATCACCTGTCCTTTCTGCCCAAGGGGCGTTCTTTGTGCCGCATTTGTGCCCAGCCGCGTCCCAACTGCCGGATCCTTAGACACGCCTATCTTATTAGTATTCACTTGGCACAATGTGATCCCGGCGAGCGAGGGTGCCGGGCGCATGCGCAGGATCTCCGAATTTCGGGGACAGGAAAATACCGCCCAGCGAAGTGAATACTAATGAGATGGGCGTGTCTAAGGATCCGGCAGTTGGGACGCGGTTTGGCACAAATGCGGCACAAAGAACGCCCCTTGGGCAGAAAGGACATGTGATTATAAAGATTATTTTCAACGTTTTACAATGCGCACAGGGATAATACTTATATGAATTAGAAACTTATTATAAGACCTAGGGGGGCATATAAAGAGCTAATTATGCTCAGAAGGCCTGTCAGTGTCCCTTTAAAGCTCTCCCATTTCTCCTCAGTATTATTATGTCACAGTAGCTGCTCCCATTCTATGCCCTGAAATGTCGCCCTCATATGTCGCCCAGGGAGATTAGGCTTTTTAAAATTCTGTGTTTTTGTTCTGTCTGACAGAGTTTGCTTCTTAGAATTTAGGGGAAATAAATTATATTGTGGTCACTATTATCTAGTGTTTCTCCAACATTAACATTTCCAACAAGCTCTACAACATTAGAAATTACCATATCCAACAGAGCATTGCCACTAGTGGGAGCTTCTACAAACTGGCCCATAAAGTTGTCCTGCAGCAAGTTGAGGGATCTGGTAGAGGTAGAGGTAGAGGCAGAAATTTGACCCCAGGCAATGTCTGGGAGGTTAAAATCTCCAATTATGACCACTGTACCAGCCTGTGCGGCCTGCTCTATTTTGTTATACAGTTGAGCTGCTATATCCTCTGGGAAGTCTATAGATTACACCAAGCATTATTTTTTCAGTATTTATATCCCTTTGAACTTCCACCCATAAAGTGTCTACATCCTCACCATCCGCACCCACAATTGCCTCTTTCACACTTGTCTCCAGATCACTCCTCACATACAGGCACACGCCACCACCTTTTCTATTGATCCTGTTTTTCCTAAGTAGTGTAAAACCCTCAATATTAACAGCTCAGTCATGTAAAGAGTCCAACCATGTCTCAGCCACACCAACTACATCTATGTGTGCTTCTAGTACCATAGCCTCCAGCTCCCCCATGTTACTAGTTAGACTTCTGGCATTTGTGAAAATACATTTTAAATTACTATTACTTATAAATTGAATATCCATGATTTTTTTGTTACCTTGGTTGATGTTTGTATGTAATAGGTTCTTGTTACCAGCAGCATTATTTTTCATCTTGGTACAGTTCTGCCCAGTCTTCACTCTACTTTCCTCACTAACTCCAGCCCCCACTAAATATCCACTGTCCCCTCCTATATCCCACTCTCTATCTACACTATCTACCCCCTTATTAGTATGACCCTCCCCCCAGGTACTTGTTTAAAAGCTCCTCCAGCCATCTAACCATTTTTTACCCCAGAGAAGTGGCACCCTCCCCATTAAGGTGCATCCCGTCCCTACTGTAGAGCCTGTAACCAGCAGAGAAGTCGGCCCAGTTCTCCATGAACCCAACCCCTTCCTTACTGCACCAGCTTCTGAGCCACTTATTTAACTCCCTAAGCTCCCTTTGTCTCTCTGGTGACACTCGTGGCACTGGTAGTATTTTTGCAGACACTACCTTGGAGGTCCTGGATTTGAGCTTCGCTCCTAGTTCCCTAAAATCATTTTTAAGGACCTTCCATCTCCCCCTGACTTTGTCATTGGTGCCAATTTGTACCATGACCGCCAGGTCTTCCCCAGCGCCATCCAGAAATCTGTCAATACGATCCGCAATATGCTGAACCTGAGCACCCGGAAGACAACACACTGTTCGGCATTCATGGTCTCGGCGACAGATTACCCTGTCTGTCCTCCTAATAGAGTATTTGTTAAAAGTAGGCTTGTCATATTTATTTCTTTTTTTTATTTCTTTTGCTTGTTGCTCTTGTTGTCTTCTCTTTCTCTCATATCCCATACATTGGGCCTGGTTTTTATTGATGAGAGAAAACACTTTAAACTTGCATGTCTGTGTTCTTCATCTTACTAATACTCATATTTGTTACAAAAAAACTAAACAATAAAAAGTAGAAAATGTATATTTTAATAGTTAAATATAATTAGTATTAAAATATAAAAAAGTATGTGAGCAGAAGAGTCTAAAATCTAGGGATAATTCTTAAAAACTTCTGCACATATTGATAAAATATTAAACAGAAAAAATACAAAGCTAAAATAAAATAAGCCACACAACAAAGTTCAGTCTTTAAAGCTTTACAATGTAATGGCATTAAGAAAACCTTAATCTTTTCTTAAACAAGAGAAAGAATGTTGTAATTTTCTGCCATTGTAACAGTCTCTAATCCATAGCCATAGTAGAGGATATTAAACTGTATGGTGCTTTCAATTGCAAAATAGGTTCTACTGTTTAAAAATAAAATCTATATCTCTATATTAAGTAGAGGAATCCTATGTTTTGCAACAAACACCCCTTTGTTGATATTGTATTTTGTAAGTTAATTTGTATTTCAAAAGTATTAACTAATAGTATACCAGCACCATAGATGTACAGCAATAGGAACTGTGCCTTAAATCCTAGCGCTGTAGAGTGGCACGGGTCCGGCAGTCACTGATAACCAGAACCCGTGATATATGCACCAGCATCGGTGAAAACACTGATGCCGACACATTAACCCTCGCTATGGCACGGTTTACCGCAGCATGTGCGGTATCCCTGTCGGGCCCCAGTGCCCATCATGTCCTCACACTGCGGTGACAGGGACCCAATGGCTGGGAAGGCAATCCGATGCCTTCCATAGACATCATACTGCCTTCCATGCAAGCCTATGAGCTCCAGCTCCTTGCATCTCACAGGAAAGCAGGCTGTAAGTGTATTAAACTGTGTGATACACTTAAGCCAATGCATTACGATGCAGATGTATTGTAATGTATTGTACAGGGGTTCAGGTTCCCAAAAGATGAAGTCCCATATTGGGACAAAATATAAAGTAAAAAGAAAAGTAATATATATACTTTACAAAGTTAAAAAGTAAAAGAAAAAAAAAAGTATATTTTTCCCAAAATAAAAAGGACACTGTCTCCTGGATTTTACTTACTGAGCTAATAACATCACCACATTAGTCTCCACGATTAACATTAAAATATACTAGTATTACTGCCCTGTGTCTTTTATTTGGTGTATAAAATCGGTTTTATTAATATGTAAAGTACCTCAATAAGGAGCCCAAGGGGACATCCCTCTGGCAGTTGGAGCACAGCCGCTCTCATTACTTCGGAGCCCAGCACTACCCCACTGATAATTTATGGGACATAATGCTCCCAGCCGACGTAATGTTTGTGCAGCTCCCGTTTGTGCAGCTGGCGCATGCGCATGAGGCTGATGCCAGGATCGGCTGGGCTCCAACTGCCGAGGGACGTCCCCTTACACTCCTTATTGAGGTACTTTACATATTAATAAAACCGATTTTATAGACCAAATAAAAGACACAGGGCAGTAATACTAGTATATTTTTATGTAAATCATGGAGACAAATGTGCTGATGTTATTAGCTCAGTAAGTAAAATCTAGGTGACATTGTTCCTTTAAGTAAAAAAAAAAAAGGGAAAAAAAAAGAAAAGTAGACATATTAGGCATGGCCGCATGTGTACCGACTAGCTCTATAAAAATATCAATGATCCACCCTGTCATGTGAACGCCATAAAAAAATGTGTCAAAACAGCCATTTTCTGGTAAACTTGACTTGAAGTGATTAAAAAGGAGTATGCAGCCCAAATGGTACCAATCAAACTGTCATCTCATCCTGCAAAAAATGAGCCCCTGCTTAACCAGCTCAGCTCCCCTAGCTCCCCCTTAATTACCAGACCACTTTTTACAATTCTGCACTACACTACTTTCACGGTTTATTGCTTGGTCATACAACTTACCACCCAAATGAATTTTACCTCCTTTTCTTCTCACTAATAGAGCTTTCATTTGGTGGTATTTCATTGCTGCTGACATTTTTAACTTTTTTTGATATTAATCAAAATTGACCAAAATGTTTTTCACTTTCTGTTGTAAAATTTTTCAACTAAAACTACATTTCTATATACATTTTTTTCAAAATTTATTGTTGTACATGTCTTTGATAAAAAAAAAATGCAATAAGTGTATATTTATTGGTTTGGGTAAAAGTTATAGCGTTTACAAACTATGGTGCAAAAATGTGAATTTACGCACTTTGACTTTCTGAGCACCTGTCATGTTTCCTGAGGTTCTACAATGCCCAGACAGTAGAAACACCCCACAAATGACCCCATTTCAGAAAGTAGACACCCTAAGGTATTTTCTGATGGGCATAGTGAGTTCATGGAAGTTTTTATTTTTTGTCACAAGTTAGCAGAATTTTTTTTTAATTTTTTTTCTTACAAATTCTCATATTCCGTTAACTTGTGACAAAAAATAAAATTTTACATGAACTCACCATACCCCTCACGGAATACCTTGGGGTGTCTTCTTTCCAAAATGGGGTATTTTTTCTGCCCTGGCATTTTAGGGGACCTAAAGCGTGAGAAGTAGTTTGGAATCCAAATGCGTAGAAAAATGCCCTGTGAAATCCTAAAGGTGCTCTTTAGAATTTGGGCCCCTTTGCGCACCTAGGCTGCAAAAAAGTGTCACACATGTGGTATTGTTGTACTCAGAAAAAGTAGGGCAATGTGTTTTTGGGTGCATTTTTACATATAAATATCTCTCTAAAAGACAACTTTTCCCACTTTTTTGCAGCCTAGGTCCGCAAAGGGGCCCAAATTCCAATGAGTATCTTTTAGGAGGGCATTTATAAGCATTTGGATTCCAGACTTCTTCTCATGCTTTAGGGCCCCTAAAATGCCAGGGCAGTATAAAAACCCCACAAGTGACCTCATTTTGGAAATAAGACACCCCAAGGTATTCCGTGAGGGGCATGGCGAGTTCATAGAAGTTTAATTTTTTTGCACAAGTTAGCGGAAATCGATTTATTTAGTTTTTTTCTCTCACAAAGTCTCCCTTTCCGCTAACTTGTGACAAAAAGTTCAATCTTTCATGGACTCAATATGCCCCTCAGCGAATACCTTGGGGTGTCTACTTTACAAAATGGGGTCATTCGTGGGGTGTGTTTACTTTTCTGGCATTTTGGGCGGGGCTAAATTGTGAGCAACCCTGTAAAGCCTAAAGGTACTCGGACTTTCGTCCTCTTTACGCACCTAGGCTGCAAAAAAGTGTCACACATGTGGTATCGCCATACTCAAGAGAAGTAGGGCAATGTGTTTTGGGGTGTATTTTTACATATACTTATGCTGGGTGAGAGAAATATCTCTGTCAAATGACAACTTTGTATAAAAAAATGGGAAAAGTTGTATTTTAGAGATATATTTCTCTCACCCAGCATGGGTATATGTAAAAAGACACTACAAAACACAAACACTTCTCCTGAGTACAGCAATACCACATGTGTGACACTTTTTTGCAGCCTAGATGCGCAAAGGGGCCCAAATTCCAATGAGTACCTTTGAGGGCATTTTTAGGCATTTGGATTCCAGACTTCTTCTCACGCTTTAGGGCCCCTAAAATGACAGGGCAGTATAAATACCCCACATGTGACCCCATTTTGGAAAGAAGACACCCAAGGTATTCTGTGACGGGCATGGCGAGTTCCTGGAATATTTATTTATTTTTTGGCACAAGTTAGCGGAAAATGATTTTGTATGAGAAAAATAAAAATAAAACATTTTCCGCTAACTTGTGCCCAAAAAAAAATAAAAATATTCTAGGAACGCAACATGCCACTCACGGCATACCTTGGAGTGTCTTCTTTCCAAAATGGGGTCACTTATGGTATATTCATACTGCCTGGCATTTTAGGGGCCCTAAAGCTTGAGAAGAAGTCTGGAATATACATTTTATTTTTTGTCACAAGTTAGTGGAATATGAGACTTTGTAAGAAAAAAAAAATGTCTGCTAACTTGTGCCAAAAATAAATTCTATGAACTCGCCATGCCCCTCAAAAGTGATCTTTATAGCGCCACAGCGATTTTACGGTGTTTATGCAGTGATCAGAAAAAACATATCTGTCACTGCGTTGGGGCTGTGCGCACAAGATCAGGCCTGATCGGGCGAACGCTGCGTTTTTTGTAGAGCCTATAGAACATGTCCTATTCTTGTCCGCAATTGCAGACAAGAAAAGGCATTTTCTATAAAGTTCTGGCAATGTGCTGATCCGCAAAATGCGGAAAGCACATTGCCGGTGTCCGTGTTTTGCAGATCCGTTGTGTCCGTGTTTTGCAGATCCACGGATCCGCAAAACACATACGGACGTCTGAATGGAGCCTTACAGGGGGGTGATCAATGACAGAGGGGTGATCAGGGGTTAATAAGGGGTTAATAAGTGACGGGGGTATAGTGTAGTGTGGTGCTTTGTGCTACTAATTACAGAGCTGCCTGTGTCCTCTGGTGGTCGATCCAAGCAAAAGGGACCACCAGAGGACCAGGTAGCAGGTATATCAGACGCTGTTAACAATGTGTCTGATATACCTTTCAAGGGTTAAAAAAAAAATCGCATCTACAGTCTGCCAGCGAATGATCGCCGCTGGCAGGCTGTAGATTAACTTGTTTACCTTCGTGGATTGTTGTGATTAATATCTCCTTGGTGGCCCTATTTCAACTTTTCACTGCGTATTCAATTACCCCTTAATTCCACAGTTTTGTTCCCTGTGCCTATTTTTACCTGTTCTTAAAATAGTTTGCTAGGCATGGTCCGTCTAGGTGTTGAAGGACAGAGGATGCAGAAGCACTAAGCGTGCAAGGTCACATTCCTGACAGCCAGGGACTGTAAGTAAATGATTAAAGCCAGGTCCTCCCCAGCAGCTGGTAACAGTGCCTGGGCTGTGTGCACTTCTCCCTGTCCCTGCGCTTGGCAGTCGCTCCCTCACTCAGCAGACTGGGACAATGCAGAGTAGGAGCAGCACAGAGCAGGGAAGGGAGATCTGTCATCTGCTCAGTGTATAAATGAAAGCAACATGTGGTAAGAGGACCCCTTTGTGCTGCAGGACAGTTGGAGCCCTAGCTCTGGTTACTGACACTTTTGGGGGGCTATTGTTACTGACTAGTGAGGGCAGGCGGGATTAGCCTCAGGGTGAGGACAGTGGCGGCCATCTTAACTGAATAGTGAAATTGCAGTTTTATGCAGACTGGTTTCTAAGGGCTGAATCTTATTAAATATGGGGTAAGTCAGTCTAATAGTAACTGATTCTGGAATATCATGTTATTAGTAACTACATATATGAAAATTGAAATTAGGGTCTAAGTTTGACAGTTATCATTTAAGACAATCAACAGAAAAATAAAAAATAAATATGGCTCTCAGAAAATAGCAAAACAAAAGCAAGATTTTATTCTGTTCAAAAATGCTTTCACTGTGTAAAACTTAACAAAAGTAAAAATAATAGACACATTGGATATTGCTGCATCCGTAACTACCTGCTCTATAAAAATATCATATGATATGCCCCCTCAGGTGAATGCTGTAAAAAAAAAAAATGCTATTTTTTGTCACCTTGCCCCACAAAAAGTGTAATAGCAAGTTATCAAAAAATCATATGTACACTAAAATGGCACAAATTAAACCGTCATCTCATCCGGTAAAAAATTAGCCCCTACCTAAGACAATCGCCAGAAAAAAAAATAAAAAATATGGCTCTCAGAACATGACAACACAAAAACAAGATTTTATGCTATTCAAAAATGCTTTCATTGCGTAAACCAATATATCAAAATCTGTGATGCAAAAGCCATATGGTGCTTCTTCCTGAGTCTTGCCATGTGCCCCACAGCAGTTTACCACTACATATGGTGTGTTGCCATAGTCAGGAGAAAATGGGTAACAAATTATGGGGTGCTTTTCCTCATGTTACCCCTTGTGAAAATGAAAAATTTTGGGCTAAAGCAACATTTTTTTTTTTTAAGAAATGAAACTTTTCATTTCCAAGTGTTTCCAAATTCCATAAAACGCTTAGGAGGTCAAAGTGTTCAGTATACCCCTTAATATATTATTTGAGTGGTTTAGTTTCCAAAATGGGGTTACTTTTTGAGAGTATCCACTGTAGGGGTACTTTATGGTGTCTTCAAATACAAAATGGTGACCAAAAACCATTCTAGCAAAATCTGCCTACAAAACACATATGGCACTCCTTTCCTTTTGTACCCAACAGCAGTTTACTACCATATATGGATTAATGTTGAGTAATGCATATTGAAGTTTATCTTGCTGTTAACTCTTGAGGTGTTGCATGAAAAAATTGATTAACATAAAAAATCTACACCTCCATTTTCCTTTAATTATTGTGAAACACCTCAAGGGTTAACAAAGTTTGTAACATCAGTTTTGAATAATTTGAGGGGTGTAGTTTCTGAAATGGGGTCATTTATGGGTGGTTTCTGTAGTGGATTGTGTTTGGCTACAATGGGTGATTCAACTAGACTGTTGATTGGATTTGCAATGTTATGTTTAATTTCCTATGGTTCATTACTTGTAAGACAAAAAGTAACTTGCTGAGCATTCGTCTGGTTGTGTGGTAGAATAACAATGGCAACAATGTATGTCTCAACTGTACTGTTGATTGAATTACTTCTCAGGCTGAGGGAAAGAGATGTGTGGGCTGTAACCAGTCTGTGATTGAAGAATGAATAATTTTCTGTATGTGTCTCCCTTGCATGGGAGAGTGGCATAAAAGTAGGTTATGTAGCATTAAACAGTGTCCTGCTCCTTATACTGTGTGTCGTCCAGTTATTGGGAAGATTGTTGGGATATTTGTGGATGGTTTTATTTACTACTGATGCTGTGCTTCCTGTGCTAAATAATCTGATCCTAAAGTAACCCTTGGAATACCGGAGAAGAAGGTCTATGTCACACTAGCGATCCGCTGCAGTTTCCATTACGCAAGCCCCTCAAAAAAATGGTTTTGGAAATTTTGTTAAAAATTTGAAAAAATGTTTCTAAAATTCTAAGCCTTCTAATGACCTAAAAAAATAGAATGACCGTTACAAAATGATGCCAACATAAAGCAGACATATGGGGAATGTTGATTGATTACTATTTTATGATGTATTACTATCTGTCTAAAAGTAGAGAAATTTAGTAAATTGTGAATTTTTCCATATATTTTGTAAATTTTGTGAAGTACAATGTGTCAAGAGAAAAAAAAAATAATATCTGAATAGCTTAGATTCTGTGTTCCAAAGTTTTTTTGAATTCTCCTGAAGCTGCTGCCTGCCTAGTACAGACATATTCAGAATAATGATTTTTTTTTTCTATGCTTTTTTATACACCCCCCAAGAGCCTCTGCCTTCCCTTTATCTCTTACCCTCAGGAGCTTTGTCCCTTTGGCCTTTACCCCCCTGAACCCCTTATAGGCTTTGTCTTTAAATTCCCCTATCTGTTGCTTCTGTTCCTTCCTTCAAAGACTAGACCATCTGTGTCCACACTACCCCTTTGCAATTTTCCGTTCCCATTTCCCTACTTTCCCGACAATATCTTAGTGTCTCACTTTGGCCCATCCCCACACAGAGCCAGTACTTTGTAGTGTTATCCTTTACAGGATTTACACTAATCTGTAGACTGAATGACTTGATTTGCTCTAGACTGTGGATTGATTAGCAATATTTTATGTATATTGGCATTATATTTTCCTGCTGTCCCCCCGTTCCCTAGCTGTCAACAGTCAAAGCAGCACTGAAAGGCGCAGATTGAGGGAGCCATTTGTTTATTGTGGTAGCCTCAAGCCTTTTAAAGTCTCTGAGGCTACCACAGCAATAGTTTCTATGGAGCCCTGCCTGTAGGAGTTCTCCACAGGAACATAGGAAATCTATCATACATTGCAATAGTAATTCATTGCTGCCTATTGGAGAAGCAATCTAAAGGTTTTTTTTTTTTTTATGAAAAGTATAAAAAATATATAAAAATGCAAATCGCCACATTTCCCCATAGTAAAAATAAAAATAAACAATTAAAAAAGTTAATTTAAATCATCATTTCCCTAAAACGGCCATACTATTGAAATGTATCGCAAGTATATTTTTCCTGTAATATGAATGCCGTAACAGGAAAAATATGGCCAATTTGCAGTTTTTTTGTTGTTTCATCTCCCTCCCAAAAAAGTGAATAAAAAGTGATAAGAAGTCAAACTCAAAATAGTAAACTCTATAGCTACTCAGGCAAGCAGGCGAGAATGACGAGCTGTATGCTTGCTTGCTTATGCAGTGACAGGCGTATCATTGACATCAAGCAGTTTGATGATAGATTTAAAAGAAAATATGTTTAAAAAGTGAAAAGATATAACAAGGTTTCCTAAAAATTCCTAGGAGACTTCTGGGCAACTGGAGCAACTTTGATTCGGTCCCATTCGAACCTGAACCTAATGAAATCTCGAGTGGTTAACTTATCATGTTCTGGATGTTCTTTCACAAGAGTGGAGAGCATCTGAAACCAGTGCCTTTATCTCTAGAGGTCTTGTCCTGTTTCCTACACAAAATAGCTTATTGTTTGGGTCCAAACAAGGAGAGACTTTGTGATCAGTGTCAATAAGCCTTTGTAATAAGTAGGGATTTTCAAAGTGAATACAAATTTTAGTTTATTTTCCAATATACTTTCAATGACAAATTAACCCAATGTTTTCATCTATGTTATCAATGTCTCTTTGTCTGTCCTTATTTAACACCAAATTTGGCACATAGGGACATCAGGTGTCTGGGAAGGTTTTTGTAAAGTTCTCAGCTCTCTAGAATGTACCGTTCATGAGATATAACAATAATAATTATAATTATAATGCAAATATGGCACCATTGCATGACTTGTATTAGCCAATAGAAGCTTTCAGGTACTTCACATATCCTAACTGACATACACTTGGTGATATGACCCATATTAGCCAATACAAGCTGTAAGGTCCCTCAGTCTTTGCCTCACTGACATAAACACAGTTTTATACTAGGTTTCTGTAACAACATTTTTCTTAACTGATAGGTCACTGCTATAGGGGTGGGGTGCTTTGGAGGTGACTTTTAAAGGGTGAGGCACTTTTGGGGTCACTGTTAAGGGGCAGGGTGCTGAAGAGGTCACCATTAAGGGTTGTAGTGCTATAGAGGTCACTGTTAAGGTGGGTGGGGTGCTGAGGACGTCACTGTTAAGGGGGCAGTGTGCTATGGAAGTTACTGTAAAGAGGGGGGGGGATGCTGTGGAGGTTACTGTAATAAAGCTTGATGTAGAGGTCATTGTTAATGGGAGTGGGGTGCTTTGGAGGTCACTGTTAAGAGGTGCACTGTGGAGGTCTCTGTTAAGAAGGGCATTGCGGAGGTCACTGTTAATGGAGTGGGCACTGTGGAGGTCACTGTTGAGGGGGTAGAGCACTGTGGAGGTCATTCTTAAAGGGCAAGGTTCTGTGGAGGTCACTACTAAGGGAGCTGGGCACTGTGGAGGTTACTGTTAAGGGGACATTGTGCTGTGAATGTCATTGTTAAGGGGGTGGGGTGCTATGGAGGTCACTGTTATGTCAGACAGTTAATAATAAAGTAAACAGTGTGTAACTGCCGGGGTATTTATGGCTACTAGCAATCCCCCCATAAAAAAATGAAAAAAGGACATGGATTGGACTCCTGGGTACCCTTAGAACAAATTAATTGATCACACAAATAGACTTCATTTTCAGGTAGCCCCAGGTACTTTTGCTAGTACTTAATAATTGTATTTTATTTTTATTTTTTACTGCTATATATTATATATACTTAGATTTTTTTAAAAAAATATAATAATAACTAACTAAATTGTGACATTTTTATAACCAGATTATTGGGTTGGGTTCATCAAACCAGACTATTTTTTGTTGTTGTTTGAATCTCCAAAGGAACTAAAGTTGTATGTAATTTTTAGAAGGTTTAATGTACCTGCCTGCTCAGAATATAATCCCATTTGGATTTTAACCCTCTTAATTTATTTGGGATGATTGCAAATGAAATCAGTACAAGTTGTTTCTCATGCATTTTAGATAACTGAATAATGTGTGCAATATAAAATTTCCAAACAATTATGTTTAAGGACGGCAATACAATTAAATATAATCCACTGGAAGAGCTGAAGGACCTGGGATGACATCACAGTCCATGTGATCAGTGCTGAAAGCAGTGGTTTAGAAAGACCTGCAATGATGTCACCATCATGTGACCAGTGCAGGAGAGGATGGCGCTCAGCAGTAAAGATAAGTCCTGAGGAACAAGCTGTGGTGAGGTCTGCTACATGAGGAGAGGTAAGTAAAGGGATAGGTTCTCAGTTTAAGTGACAGAATAATGCTGAGAGTTGTAGTTATTTACATGGGACTGAATGTTAAGGAGTGATGTTATTTACATGGGACTGAATGTTAGAAGTGGCTGATGGAGGGACTGATGTTTTTTTTATGGGACTGTGTGTTGGAGGTGGCTGGGGTGGGGGTGATGTTATTTATATAGAATTGAATGTTGAGAGGGCAATGTTATTTACACGGGACTTCATGTTGAAGGCGGCTGAGGTAGGGAGTTATGTTACTTACATGAGACTGAATGTTGAGGTGTTGATTTTGTTTACACGGCATTGCATGTTGGAGACATCTGAGGAGGGAGTGATGTTATTTACATGGGACTGTATTTTGAAGAGGGCTGTAGATAGAGAGAGATGCTATTTACATGGGACTGTATATTGGAGGGGCTGGGGGGTTTGTGTGCTGTTATTTACATGGGACTCTATGGCAGAGGGAGGGAAATAGAGTTATTTACATGGGACTGTATGGTGCAGGGGCTGATGAAGTATTTCTGAGGACACTAAAGGGAGGAATATAACTACAGGGTGCACTGCAGCGGGTATTATAAATATTTGCAGCACTTCAGGGAGAGCATTATAACAGCAGGGGACAATATAAATACTGGGGGCACTGTAGGGGCATTTTAAATACAGGGACATTATAGATGTTCTTATTACTACTTGGAGCGCTATAGGAGTGACTTATAGATCCAAGTTATTTCTACTAAGAGCACTATGGGGGGCCTTATTACCACTGAGTGGGGGGAACATCAGGGGGGTCTTATTTCTACTGGGGGCTCTGTGGGGGCATTATTAATATTGGAGGGCTTTTCTAATAATGAAGGCACTTTTAGGGAGCATTATCACTATTGGGGGCACTGCAGGGGGCAGTATTACTAATGAAGGCATTCTAGAAGGGAATTACTATTGGTGGGAGGAGCACCCTTACTGTGGGGGGGACTATCTGTATGAAACTAAGGTTGGGGATGATGATAGAAAAGTGAGGAAACTAAGATGTCTGTGTGTCAACTCTGCAGAGACGAGGCACAGCGGAAAGATTTTGTATGGACCAAATGGAGTAGATGATGACAGAGAAGATCTACATCAGAGGAGACGTCACCTAGGAGGCACTGGATGTGAAAGCTATGTGCTGCTGTATAGCAAATGCAGTAAAATGCTGATTAACAACAAAGCCAATTTTCCTTATGCTTCATGGTTACAAATCAGTTTTCCTTGAAATGGCAGTAAAAAAATGAAAAAATCATACTCACTTCATCCATTTGAGCGCAAAGAGGCCACCGTGGCCATCTTGCTTGAAGATCCTGCGCAAAATCTCATGCGTGGTGATGTATGACATCACCACACTGGCCAGATTTCCCTCTGGATCTTCAAGCAAGATGTCTGTGGCAGCCTCTTCACACTCAAATGGATAAGGTAAGTACTTTTTTTTCTTAATGATTAAACCCCTGAAAGCCCTTAATATTAATTTCAGATGCCACAATCAGCGATGAACACTGCATCTGAAGGGTTCAATGCCGGGGGGCGGCACAATTGCTGTTCCCCATCATTGCGCCCACTACCATCATTGCGCCCACTACTTACAAAGGAAAGTGCTTTGTGACTAAATAATTCGCCACAAAGCGATTTGTTTTGCAAAATTCAGCAAAGGAGTCAAATCGAATTTTTAAAAACTTTGCTCATCTCTAGTTAAATAATCTATAAATCTATAATAAAGACCATCAATTTTGTGTATGATCACTGTGGAGAACTGTAGTCTGTGCATCAGTCACATATAGAGTTGAGCGAACACCTGGATGTTCGGGTTCGAGAAGTTCGGCCGAACATCCCGGAAATGTTCGGGTTCGGGATCCGAACCCGATCCGAACTTCGTCCCGAACCCGAACCCCATTGAAGTCAATGGGGACCCGAACTTTTCGGCACTAAAAAGGCTGTAAAACAGCCCAGGAAAGAGCTAGAGGGCTGCAAAAGGCAGCAACATGTAGGTAAATCCCCTGCAAACAAATGTGGATAGGGAAATGAATAAAAATAAAAATTAAATAAATAAAAATTAACCAAAATCAATTGGAGAGAGGTTCCATAGCAGAGAATCTGGCTTCCCGTCACCCACCACTGGAACAGTCCATTCTCAGATATTTAGGCCCCGGCACCCAGGCAGAGGAGAGAGGTCCCGTAACAGAGAATCTGTCTTCATGTCAGCAGAGAATTAGTCTGCATGTCATAGCAGAGAATGAGGCTTCACGTCAGCCACCACTGCAACAGTCCATTGGCATATATTTAGGCCCAGCACCCAGGCAGAGGAGAGAGGTCCCGTAACAGACAATCTGGCTTCATGTCAGCAGAGAATCAGTCTGCATGTCATAGCAGAGAATCAGGCTTCACGTCACCCACCACTGCAACAGTCCATTGTCATAAATTTAGGCCCAGCACTAGTGTTGAGCGGCATGTCCCATATTCGAATTCGCGAAATTTTGTGAATATTCGAAAGAATATTCGTAAAATATTCGCGATTATTCAAATTCGTTATTATTTCGCATATGCGATAATTCGAATTTTCGCATCGCATAATACATATGCTATGCAAAATTCACATGTGCGCTAATGAAATCGCCTTACGAAGATTCGCAACTCAATTCAATCACTAATGTATGAATGCAATGCCCTTTGCCTCTGTTCTGGGACAAGTGTAGATATTCGCATGTGCGCTAATAAAATCGCCTTACGAAGATTCGCACCTCAATCACTTTCTAGGGAATGTGAGACTTTTGGGAATCAATCGAGATACAGTGGGGGGTGATGACAGTAGTTGACAGAGTACAGATCAATGTAATCTGTAAGGTGGAAAGTAAAATAAAAAATACGAATTTTCGTTAATCAAATTTTACGAAGTTCTACGTATTCGCGAATATGGTGCTATACTATATGAATGCACAGGCCTTTGCCTCTCTGTTCTGGGGACAAGTGTAGATATTTGCATTTGCGTTAATAAAATCGCCTTACGAAGATTCGCAGCTCAATTCAATCACTAATGTATGAATGCAAAGCCCTTTGCCTCTGTTCTGGGACAAGTGTAGATATTCGCATGTGCGCTAATAAAATCGCCTTACGAAGATTCGCAACTCAATCACTTTCTAGGGAATGTGAGACTTTTGGGAATCAATCGAGATACAGTGGGGGGTGATGACAGTAGTTGACAGAGTACAGATCAATGTAATCTGTAAGGTGGAAAGTAAAATAAAAAATACGAATATTCGTAAATCGAATTTTACGAAGTTCTACGTATTCGCGAATATGGTGCTATACTATATGAATGCACAGGCCTTTGCCTCTCTGTTCTGGGGACAAGTGTAGATATTTGCATTTGCGTTAATAAAATCGCCTTACGAAGATTCGCAGCTCAATTCAATCACTAATGTATGAATGCAAAGCCCTTTGCCTCTGTTCTGGGACAAGTGTAGATATTCGCATGTGCGCTAATAAAATCGCCTTACGAAGATTCGCAACTCAATTCACTAATGTATGAATGCAAAGCCCTTTGCCTCTGTTCTGGGACGTGCCGATATTCGCATGTGCGCTAATAAAATCGCCTTACGAAGATTCGCAACTCAATTCACTAATGTATGAATGCAAAGCCCTTTGCCTCTGTTCTGGGACGTGCCGATATTCGCATGTGCGCTAATAAAATCGCCTTACGAAGATTCGCAACTCAATTCACTAATGTATGAATGCAAAGCCCTTTGCCTCTGTTCTGGGACGTGCCGATATTCGCATGTGCGCTAATAAAATCGCCTTACGAAGATTCGCAACTCAATTCACTAATGTATGAATGCAAAGCCCTTTGCCTCTGTTCTGGGACGTGCCGATATTCGCATGTGCGCTAATAAAATCGCCTTACGAAGATTCGCAACTCAATTCACTAATGTATGAATGCAAAGCCCTTTGCCTCTGTTCTGGGACGTGCCGATATTCGCATGTGCGCTAATAAAATCGCCTTACGAAGATTCGCGCCTCAATCACTTTCTAGGCAATGTGAGTAAGATCTGAGCTGTTGGACCTTTGGGAAACAATCAATTATATGTGTACTGTAATTTTGTGGGGGGGGGAAAAAACAAAAAACGAATATTCGTTTTTACGAATATATAGCACTATATTCGAAATATTCGCGAAATCGCGAAGTTGCGATATTCGCGAAAAAAATTTGCTTTTCGAATATTCGCGCTCAACACTACCCAGCACCCAGGCAGAGGAGAGAGGTCCCGTAACAGACAATCTGGCTTCATGTCAGCAGAGAATCAGTCTGCATGTCATAGCAGAGAATGAGGCTTCACGTCAGCCACCACTGCAACAGTCCATTGGCATATATTTAGGCCCAGCACCCAGGCAGAGGAGAGAGGTCCCGTAACAGACAATCTGGCTTCATGTCAGCAGAGAATCAGTCTTCATATCATAGCAGAGAATCAGGCTTCACGTCACCCACCACTGTAAGAGTCCATTTTCATAAATTTAGGCCCAGCACACAGGCAGAGGAGAGAGGTCCCGTAACAGAGGATCTGGCTTCATGTCAGCAGAGAATCAGTCTGCATGTCATAGCAGAGAATCAGGCTTCACATCACCCAACATTGGAACAGTCCATTGGCATATATTTAGGCCCCGGCACCCAGACAGAGGAGAGGTTCATTCAACTTTGGGTAGCCTCGCAATATAATGGTAAAATGAAAATAAAAATAGGATTGAATGAGGAAGTGCCCTGGAGTCCAATAATATATGGTTAAGGGGAGGTAGTTAATGTCTAATCTGGACAAGGGACGGACAGATCCTGTGGGATCCATGCCTGGTTCATTTTTATGAACGTCAGCTTGTCCACATTGGCTGTAGACAGGCGGCTGCGTTTGAGGCCTAGTATTTAGGCGCTGGGTGACCGGTATGGATTTAGTGACAGAATTAGACTTGGAAATGCACAGAAGCGTGTGTGTGTGAAGTTATTCTGAATGACCCAATGTGCACCTTGAATATTATATACCCTTTTAGGGATAGATTTCAAATAGCTCTGATATAGCAGAAACCACTAAATTATGAAATTGCTAAATTGGGAATTGTACTTCAACCCAGAACAAAAAATGTGCTTTGACGGACACTAAATATCTTGCCCAGCAACAACAGTACAGCGGTGGGTAACGAGAGATTTAGAGGGAATTAAATTTGAGGCCTAGTATTTAGGCGCTGGGTCACCGGTATGGATTTAGTGACAGAATTAGACTTGGAAATACACAGTAGCGGGTGTGTGTGAAGTTATTCTGAATGACCCTATGTGCACCTTCAATATTATATACCCTTTTAGGGATAGATTTCAAATAGCTCTGATATAGCAGAAACCACTAAATTATGAAATTGCTAAATTGGGAATTGTACTTCAACCCAGAACAAAAAATGTGCTTTGACGGACACTAAATATCTTGCCCAGCAACAACAGTACAGCGGTGGGTAACGAGAGATTTAGAGGGAATTAAATTTGAGGCCTAGTATTTAGGCGCTGGGTCACCGGTATGGATTTAGTGACAGAATTAGACTTGGAAATGCACAGAAGCGTGTGTGTGAAGTTATTCTGAATGACCCAATGTGCACCTTCAATATTATATACCCTTTTTGGGATAGATTTCAAATAGCTCTGATATAGCAGGAACCACTAAATTATGAAATTGCTAAATTGGGAATTGTACTTCAACCCAGAACAAAAAATGTGCTTTGACGGGCACTAAATAACTTTCCCAGCTACAACAGGACAACGGTAACGAGAGATTTAGAGGGATTTAAATTTGAGGCCTAGTATTTAGGCGCTGGGTGACAGGTATGGGTTTAGTGACAGAATTAGACTTGGAAATACACAGTAGCGGGTGTGTGTGAAGTTATTCTGAATGACCCTATGTGCACCTTCAATATTATATACCCTTTTAGGGATAGATTTCAAATAGCTCTGATATAGCAGAAACCACTAAATTATGAAATTGCTAAATTGGGAATTGTACTTCAACCCAGAACAAAAAATGTGCTTTGACGGACACTAAATATCTTGCCCAGCAACAACAGTACACCGGTGGGTAACGAGAGATTTAGAGGGAATTAAATTTGAGGCCTAGTATTTAGGCGCTGGGTCACCGGTATGGATTTAGTGACAGAATTAGACTTGGAAATACACAGTAGCGGGTGTGTGTGAAGTTATTCTGAATGACCCTATGTGCACCTTCAATATTATATACCCTTTTAGGGATAGATTTCAAATAGCTCTGATATAGCAGAAACCACTAAATTATGAAATTGCTAAATTGGGAATTGTACTTCAACCCAGAACAAAAAATGTGCTTTGACGGACACTAAATATCTTGCCCAGCAACAACAGTACAGCGGTGGGTAACGAGAGATTTAGAGGGAATTAAATTTGAGGCCTAGTATTTAGGCGCTGGGTCACCGGTATGGATTTAGTGACAGAATTAGACTTGGAAATGCACAGAAGCGTGTGTGTGAAGTTATTCTGAATGACCCAATGTGCACCTTCAATATTATATACCCTTTTTGGGATAGATTTCAAATAGCTCTGATATAGCAGGAACCACTAAATTATGAAATTGCTAAATTGGGAATTGTACTTCAACCCAGAACAAAAAATGTGCTTTGACGGGCACTAAATAACTTTCCCAGCTACAACAGGACAACGGTAACGAGAGATTTAGAGGGATTTAAATTTGAGGCCTAGTATTTAGGCGCTGGGTGACAGGTATGGGTTTAGTGACAGAATTAGACTTGGAAATACACAGTAGCGGGTGTGTGTGAAGTTATTCTGAATGACCCTATGTGCACCTTCAATATTATATACCCTTTTAGGGATAGATTTCAAATAGCTCTGATATAGCAGAAACCACTAAATTATGAAATTGCTAAATTGGGAATTGTACTTCAACCCAGAACAAAAAATGTGCTTTGACGGACACTAAATATCTTGCCCAGCAACAACAGTACAGCGGTGGGTAACGAGAGATTTAGAGGGAATTAAATTTGAGGCCTAGTATTTAGGCGCTGGGTCACCGGTATGGATTTAGTGACAGAATTAGACTTGGAAATACACAGTAGCGGGTGTGTGTGAAGTTACTCTGAATGACCCTATGTGCACCTTCAATATTATATACCCTTTTTGGGATAGATTTCAAAGAGCTCTGATATAGCAGGAACCACTAAATTATGAAATTGCTAAATTGGGAATTGTATTTCAACCCAGAACAAGAAATGTGCTTGAACGGACACTAAATAACTCGCCCAGCTACAGCACTAGGGACAGATTTAGCTGGATATAAATTTGAGGCCTAGTATTTAGGCGCTGGGTGACCGGTATGGATTTAGTGACAGAATTAGACTGGGATATGGCCAAAAAATGAACAGACTATTGCTGGTTAAATGCACTTGGTGTGACAGCTTCACCCTGATGTAGGCTTTAGCCAAAAAACAACCACACCATTGAGGGTTAAATGCACTTGGTGACAGGCGCAGCTTGCCCCTGATTTTGTATATGGCCAAAAAATGAACAGACTATTGCTGGTTAAATGCACTTGGTGTGACAGCTTCACCCTGATGTAGGCTTTAGCCAAAAAACAACCACACCATTGAGGGTTAAATGCACTTGGTGACAGGCGCAGCTTGCCCCTGATTTTGTATATGGCCAAAAAATGAACAGACTATTGCTGGTTAAATGCACTTGGTGTGACAGCTTCACCCTGATGTAGGCTTTAGCCAAAAAACAACCACACCATTGAGGGTTAAATGCACTTGGTGACAGGCGCAGCTTGCCCCTGATTTTGTATATGGCCAAAAAATGAACAGACTATTGCTGGTTAAATGCACTTGGTGTGACAGCTTCACCCTGATGTAGGCTTTAGCCAAAAAACAACCACACCATTGAGGGTTAAATGCACTTGGTCGCAGCTTGTGCTGGCGCACCACAAGACACAAAATGGCCGCCGATCACCCCAGAAAAATGAGACTGACAAACGGTCTGTGCAGCCTAAAAACAGTGAGCAATTGAGGATCAGCAGCTCAATGATCCACAGCTGCAGATCGATCAGTTAATCAAGTCCTTTGGAGGAGTTAATCTGCCTAATCTCGCCCTACTGTCGCAGCCGCAACCTCTCCCTACGCTAATCAGAGCAGAGTGACGGGCGGCGCTATGTGACTCCAGCTTAAATAGAGGCTGGGTCACATGGTGCTCTGGCCAATCACAGCCATGCCAATAGTAGGCATGGCTGTGATGGCCTCTTGGGGCAAGTAGTATGACGCTTGTTGATTGGCTGCTTTGCAGCCTTTCAAAAAGCGCCAAGAAAGCGTCACAAAAGCGCGAAGAAAGCGACGAACACCGAACCCGAACCCGGACTTTTACGAAAATGTCCGGGTTCGGGTCCGTGTCACGGACACCCCAAAATTCGGTACGAACCCGAACTATACAGTTCGAGTTCGCTCATCCCTAGTCACATATACTAGCTATTGAATTAAATAAATATAAATTTTCTTGACTTTCTTCAGCTCAGCACTGTTAGTCTTCATGCAAGATGGATTTTCCTGACAAGTAATAGACAGTAGGGTTCTAAAACTCTATTCTCTTTTACCATGAATAGTGTGTTAACTGTCATTGTCAATGATGACTTAACACTAAAATTCGTTTAGGCTATTGCTCACATCTTTGGTATATCGATCATCATGCTGACCCTCGGTATCTATAATATAGTACCTGGAGAATTAGGGATTACTGTATATAAATAGTTGATAAAAGTGATATGGTGCCATCGTCAATTATGTATAAGAGGTATGAAACATGCCGTTTCTCTAAATATAAAATATACTGAAGAAAATATATGTAATACATTTGTTTTCTATTCTTCAGTAGAGCAACTCTAAAACAGTGTGGATGCAGCCATGCATGTTATCCATTTAATCAGATTTTAAATTGTTCAGAATTGTTTTAGACAGCTGAAGTTAACAAGACAAGGTAATTAGAACATGATGGGACTCTACAGTGTAAGGCCTCATGCACACAAACGTATTTTTATTCCGTGTCCGTTCCTTTTTTTTTGCAGACCGTATATGGAACCATTCATGTGAATGGGTCCACAAGAAAAACAGAAGGTACTCAGTGTGCATTCCATGTTCGTTTGTCCATATTTCCATTCCACAAAAAAATAGAACATGTACTATTATTGTCCACATTATGGACAAGGATAGGACTGTTCTATTAGGGGCCAGCTGTTCCATTCCACAAAATACGGATTGCACACGGATGTCATCCATATTTTTTGCAGATCCATTTTTTGTGGACCGCTAAATACATACGGTCCGGTCTTGTGCATGAGGCCTAAAAGATATGTATGGTACAATCAGTAATCTCAAAAAAATATCTGACTTCTATTTTTCCATTTTTTCCATTTAGTATACCAGTAACTTTAGGACAAATGCATGTACATTTTGATTCATTAGTTGTGTTTCAAACCTCCTCCCTCAAAAAAAAATATGCAAATGCTTTTGAATTAAAAATAGATTTATTTGAAAATATCATCGACATGGTCCCAAAAGAGGATTAATATAAATTTTCTAATGTTGTGAGAACAGGGAAAAAAATGGTGTTAAAGGAATTGTTTCATCTCACAGTTATCGAGGTGAGATGTCACACAGTCCCGAACACCAGCTGGCTACGAAACAGCAGAGAGTTTCAGTTGTTCCTACTGTGCTGCATGGGAGCTACTGACACCGTGAGTGTGGGCCAGCTCTACTGTTTCCCAGCTGCCTGGTGGTTGGGAATGTGTCTTATCTCAACTTAGAGACTGTTAGGTCAGCAGCTCATGCCTGCCACTGCCCTGCTACTTACCATAACACCTGGCAACCTTTGCAAGCTCTGCTGTCTCTATTGCTCAAGTCTGTTTTCCCTTAAGTCGTGGGACCATTCACCTGTGGCCTCCGAAAGGACCAATGTGTGCATATGCAAATCCTTCCCTAGCCACTGGCTAAGGTTTCCTTTGTATATAAAGCAGTCTGCCCAAATTGATTGTGCCTGAGCTTTGGGGTTCTAGTGTCTAGTTACCAGCAAAGGTGTGGTCTCTTGTTTGACTGTACTGTTCCTTGCCTGTTCTGCTCTTGATCGCATGTCCCAACCCTGGATTTGTTATCTGGAATATGCATGAACTTGGACTGTGATCAAATTATACTTTTCCTGATCACTTGGTGCTCCAGCTATTGTCTTGCATCTTGCCTGTGTTATCTCTGAATTATACCCCCACCTTGGTTCATGTGTGTCCTCCAGTTTTATCTATGTGTTCCTAGTACCTCTGGTTTTCAGTGTCAAGATCTGTTTACTGTGTCTTTGTGTTTCTGTACAGCCAGAATTCCAGGTTAACAAAAACCTGTCTAAGTCACTGTTCCCACATACCTGTGGTTGGGGTGCTTTTTCTGCATCCTGAACTCCTGGTATGTGCACTGGTGTCACTGGCCCCACTTGGTCAGCTGCAAACCACACTGAGACTATCCCAGGAGGTAGTGGCCTTGTTGTTTCCCTGCAACGAAGTCCAGATTCCAGTACAGGGGTTAAAGGATAAAGCACCAGGATAATTCCCTTAGGGATATCCCTAGGTCAAACTGCGTGGTTGGCACACTGGGCAAAATAAAACAATCCCTTTAAGGGTGGTATTGTTTGAACTATATGTGTGAACATATTTTTACTGTTTTCTTGTTTATGCCCAATTTTGACAAAAAAGAGTGCTGTAAATGGCAGAGACAGCACAAGATGCTGCTTCTACCTGAAATCACCAATAATAAAGATCCTTACAGTAATAAACGTTGTTATTGGTTGGTTTGAGAGGGCTGCCAGAGTGACACCGCCCTGAAGTGAGGAGGGAGGCACACAATCTTTACTAGCAGGGAAAGCTACCTGGATGTGCAGCTCTGAGCCCCCCACTAATCTCTATAATGAGGAGTGTGAAGCGCTAAGCTCTCCTCACTGCTAAGCGAGATACTGCAGATGGCCTCAATAGAAAGTCAATGGTCTTCACTACCGCACCCAGCAGTGAGGAGAAGTAGCTGAGCACTTCAGACTCCTGGTTAGAGTTGAGCGGACACCTGGATGTTCGGGTTCGGCTGAATTTCACAAAAAAGTTCAAATTCAGGAACAGAAATTGACCCCGAACCCAAACCCTATTGAAGCCAATGGGGACCCGAACTTTTGAGCACTAAAATGGCTGTAAAAATGTAATTTTTGATCACGGTTATCGGCAAATCAGGGTTCCACGCCAGAAAGGGAGTGTGAGAAAGGGAGACCCCACCAAGGGAGGTCAATGGCTACAATGGGATAAAGCGGAAATGTGGGACAAGTTATTAAGACAGAAGGATCGATGGAAAGGGCCAATTAAAGATGAATTTTAGAAATGTAAGTCCCTGTCACCTATGCAGAGCGAGGGATTTTCATCGCCAGAAATGGGTTAATGTCACCCACCAATGGAACAGATTATTTAAAAAAAAATCGGTCCCTGTCACCTATGCAGAGCAGGGGTCTATTCATGGCCAAAAATGTCAAATGTCAACCCAAGAATGTAACAGAAAAATTAGTGAAATGTAGTAACCTGTCTACTAGGTAGAGCAGGGGTCTATCACAGCCAAAAATTGTTGAATGTCACCCGAAAATTTAAGAAAAAAAATAGTGAAATTTATTAAGCTGTCAACTAGGTAGAGCAGGAGTATATCACACCCAAAAATTGGTGAATTTCACCCAAAAATGTAACAGACAAATTTGTGATTTTTTTTTTTGTTACCTGTCTACTAGGTATTGGAGTGGTATATCACACCCGAAAAATGGTGAATTTCACCCGAAAATGTAACAGACAAATTAGTGATTTTTTTTTCCTTTCTACTAGGTATAGCAGTGGTATATCACAACCAAAAAAATTGTGAAATTCACCCAAAACTATAACAGACAAATTTGTGATTTTTTTTAACCTGTCTACTAGGTATAAGCAGTGGTACATCACACCCGAAAATTGGTGAATTTCACCTGAAAATGTAACAGACAAATTAGAGATTATTTTTTTACCTGTCTACTAGGTATAGGAGTGGTATATCACACCCAAAAATTTGTGAATTTCACCCAAAAATGTAACAGACAACATTTATGAGGTGGAGGTCCATATGGAGTAGGAGTTTAAGGAGGCGGTGGACGTAGTGGTGTAGTTGGAAGCAGCAGTGGAGAAGGATGAGGTAGCCAACACTGGTTTTTGGTTTTATTTTTTATTATTTTTATTAGGGTACACCCCAAAAGAGAGGGAAATATTAAAATACAACAATGAGCAATTGCGCTGTATTATAACAATGGCTGGGTAAGGCAGATATGCATGTCTATTCTGCACAAGGTACGGACAAGTCCTGTGATATCCATGCCTGGTTCATTTTAATGAACGTGAGCTTTTCCACATTGGCTGTGGACAGGCGGCTGTGCTTGTCTTTGATAACGCCCCCCGCCGTGCTAAACACACGCTTAGATAATACACTGGCTGCAGGGCAGACCAGCACCTCCAAGGCATGTGCTCAATTTGGAGACCCAGAAGTAGAAGGGGGCAGACCCGTCATTCAGCATGTATAGGCGTGTGCACACATAATGCTCCACCGTGTTGCTTAAAAGCTGCCTCCTGCTAAGACGTTCCATATCAGCTGGTGGTGCTGGTTGTTGTGGCGTGCTGACAAAGCTTTTCCACATTTTGGTCTTCTGGGGTGCTGGCGGTGCCCCAGCTGCGTTGGCGACCTCTTCCTCCTCCTCTGCCTTTGCCTTCTGCTTCCACTGTGCCCCCGCTGTCAGGTGGGAATGCCACCAGCAGCGCGTCTACCAGCATGCGCTTTTACTTGCGCATCTTACAATCATGCTCCAGTGACGGAATTAAGGACGGTACGTTGTCCTTGTAACGGAGATCCATCAGCGTGGCCACCCAGTAATCAGCACAAGTTAGAATGTGGGCAACTCGGCGGTCATTGCGGAGACACTGCAGCCTGTAATCACTCATGTGAGCCAGGCTTCCCAGAAGCAACGAAAAGCTGTCCTCTGTAGGAGGTGTATCGTCTGTGTCCTCTGTATCCCCCCAGACACACACCAGTGACGGCCATGAGCTGGTCTGGTTGCCACCCTGCTGTGAATATGGTTCCTCCTCCTCCATCTCCTCCTCCTCATCCTCCACCTCGTCATCTTCCAGAACTGTGACCTGGCTGGACAATTGTGTACCTGGCGTTTGTGGGAGAAGGAACCCACCCTCGGAGCCACTTGTGAATGACTGGCCGAAAACCCTACAAATTGATCCCTCTTCCTCCTCCTCCTGTGCCAGATCCTCTTCAATCATAGCCAGCAGTGTTTTTTCAAGGAGGAATAGAAGTGGGATAGTAACACTGAGAACGGCATTATCGGCACTGGCCATGTTCGTGGAGTACTAAAAACAGTGCAACAAGGACCACAGGTCTCGCATGGAGGCCCAGTCATTGGTGGTGAGGTGGTGCTTTTCCGCAGAGCGACTCACCCGTGCGTGCTACAGCTGAAACTCCACTATCGCCTGCTGCTGCTCGGGAAGGCCAAAGTTATGCTGCAGCGCTGACAGGGGAGCAGCAGCAGAGTGAGAATGATGAAAGCGCAAACAGACGGACCGCACTTTATGCAGCAGCTCTTACATATCGGGGCAATTTTAAAGGAATCTCTGCACCACCAAATTCAGCACATGCGCCAGACAAGGGACATATGTCTAACTGGCTAGTCCCAGAGCTGCTACGAGATTTCGCCCATTATCACACACCACCAGGCCGGGCTTGAGGCTCACTGGCACCAACCACTCATCAGTCTGTTTTTCAAGGCCCGTCTACAGCTCCTGCGCTGTGTATGGTTTGTCTCCCAAACAGATACGTTTTAAAACTGCCTGCTGTCATTTACCCCTGGCTGTGCTGAAGTTGGTGGTAAAGGTGTTGTGTTCACCAGATGAGGAGTCGGTAGAGGATGAGGAAGTGAAGTAGCAGGAGGAAGCAACAGGAGGCAAACTGACGCACCCTGCAATTTTCATTGGTGGAAGGACATGCACCAAACTGCTATCTGACTCAGGTCCAGCTGCCACTGCACTTACCCAGTGTGCTGTTATGGAGATATAATGTCCCTGACCGTGCTTACTGGTCCACGTATCGGTAGTGAGGTGCACCTTGCCATGGATTGCGTTGAACAGTGCACACCTGATTTTGTCCCTCACTTGGTTGTGTAGGGAAGGGATGGCACAGCTGGAAAAGTAGTGGTGGCTGGGCACAACATACTGTGGGACAGCCACAGCCATAAAGCTTTTAAAACTCTCTGTCTCCACTAGACAGAATGACAGCATTTCAAAGGACATTAATTTAGAAATGTTAGCATTCAGAGTCAGGGATCGTGGGTGGGTAGGGGGTACTTCCTATTCCGCTCCAGTGTTTGGGAGATGGACAGCTGAACGCTTCCGTGGGACATTGTGGAGATGCTTGGTGACCCAGATGGTGGTGTTGCTGGCAGATCCTCTGTTTGCAGGGTGGCAGGTGTCACTGTCACTCTAGAGGTGGATGAAGAGGCCGAGACTGCAGCAGAAGAGGAAACAGTAGGAGCCAGAGACCTTTCTTGGTTTTTGAGGTGTCTACTCCACTGCAGCTCGTGCTTTGCACTTAGATGCCTGGTCATGCAGGTGGTGCTCAGGTTGAGAATGTTTATGCCTCGCTTCAGGCTCTAATTGCACAGTGTTTAAACCACTTGTGTCTTGTTGTCAGCACATTGTCTGAAGAACTGCCATGCCAGGGAACTCCTTGAAGATGGCTTTGGTGTTCTCGGTCTCTTGCTGCGGTGGGCAGTAGCAGGCATACTGTATAGGGGACGGCCTCTCCGCTTTTGCACCCTGCTCCCTCTTCTGCTGTGCTGGTGGCTCTGTGCGACCACAGCCTCTTCCTCCAAACTACACAGGTCACTCACATGACCTTGATTCCATGTTTGGTCGAGGACCTCATCATCCTCCACATCATCTTCCACCCAGTCTTCACCCCTGCCCTCCTTGTCGGTCTGCACACTTTCAAAAGCCCCAGCAGTTGGCACCTGTGTTTCGTGATTATCCGAGACATGCTGCGATGGTCTTCCCATGTACTCATCTTGAAAGATGAGTGGTTGGGCTTCATTGCACTCAATCTCTTCCACTTATGGGGCAGGGCTAGGTGGATGGCCCTGGAAAACCCTGCTAACAGAGACATTAAAAAGCAGAAGAGACTGCTGCATGACTTGGGGCTTAGGTTGCTTGGCTGATTTGCAAGGGGATGAGGTGAAAGACTGATGGACATCGGCTGCAGGTGCCAACTCTGATCTTTAATCAGGAGACTGGGTGGGAGACAATGTGAAGGAAGGAACTGGAGGCACTGTCAGCAACCCAATCTACTATCGCCTGTACTTGTTCTGGCCTCACCATTCGTAGAGCTGCATTAGGTCTGACCAAATACAGCTGCAGGTTCTGGCACCTACTTGCACCTGAGGAGGGTGTTTCACTTATGCATGTAGCTGGCACAGATCGACCACGTCCTCTTCCCGCAACAGGAGCTCCACCAGCAGCACCACGACCTGGGCCACTTCCCTTATTTTACGCTCTCCTCATATTTCTCAAATTTAGGATCTTGCCCTAAATGGATGTTTTTTTTTTTGTTTTTTGTTTTTTATAGCAGAATAGAACCACAGTTTCTAAATGGTGTATCTCACACATGCATATGTAGACTAGGCCACAATTTAAGATTTTTGCCCAAAATGGGTGTTTTCTTGATAGCAGAATAGAACCACAGTATCTAAAGGGTGTATCTCACAATGACATATGCATAAAATTCTGCAAAACTAAGTTTTTTGCCCAAAATAGGTGTTTTATTAATAGCAGAATAGAACCACTGTGATATACCTGTTGCCCAAAATAAAATTAAGGAGTTTGATATACCTGCTTCCAGCAAATAATCATTAAGGGGTTCTATATGCCTGCTTCTGCAAATACTGCTCTCCTATCTGGACTTTGTCACAGGGTCATTTTGAAAATGACAGGCAGAGGAATAGGCAGGACATTCCGCAGGGGTGGTAGGGTCGGGCAGGTGCACCAGGCCGGAGCCTAAGTGGGAAGTTGGAGAAGGTGCGTGCAATTATGTCAAAGGACGCACCAGAGTTGGTTGAGTGGCTCACTCAGCATTCCGCTTCTGCACCCTCCTCATCCTCTGTATCAGCACACTCCACACTCTCTGCTGTGCGCACCCCCAAATACACCACCACCACCATAGCCCTTCCACCCGAGTCAGAGGAATTATTTTTGCATGCATTCCCAGACCATACCGATGCGCAGCTATTCTTGGCATTGGATGAGGCCCAAGGAGGGTGGTCCCCGCTGTTGATGCCTACTCCGAGTTCTCTAATGTTAGTAGTGGCGAATGATGACGTTTCGATGGATGTCACATGGGTGCCCACAAGAGAGAAAGAGGAAGGGAGTTCAGAGGGATACACGGAGCAGCAGATAGAGAGGAGAAGGAGGAGAAGCAGGCAGAACTCACAGTGCACAGAAGGCAAAAAGCAGACTGCAAATGTATCTGGAGCGAGCTATCCACCATGCACAGTCACATCTTGCATTCCCAGGACGCGGGCATATGGCTCTGCAATGTGGGCTTTTTTTTAACGTGTCAGTTGCTGACAATAGTGTTGCCATCTGCAGCTTGTGCTGTCAGCGCATAAGTTGCGGTAAGTCCAACACTCACCTAGGGACGACCGCCTTATGAAGGCACCTGGCCTCCCATCACGAGCCCCTTGGGAGCAACACCATCAGAACCCACAAAGCAACACTCCCGGGGCTTCACATCCTGCCTCTTCTCCTTCTCTTCTCTCCTCCCATTTGTCTTCCACGCCACCTTCCACCGTGCCTTTGCTGCGTTCATCTGGCAGAAGGCAGGCTCCCGTGTGCTTCCCGCCCAAATGTTCGAGAGTAAAAAGTTGATGACGCCATATAACCCTCTTGCCCAACGGCTGACCTCTGGCTTGTCGGATCTGCTAGCCCGCCAACTACTGCCATATAAACTGGTGGACTTGGAGGCCTTTAAAAAAAAATTTGGCCATTGGCACATTGCCCATTGGCTGCTTAGCTAAAATTATAGCAAATGATTTAAAAAGGCAACCAAAACCTGAAAGACGTGGAAGAAAGCAAAAAACTACAATTTGAATGGATAGAAGAATAGCCAAAATGGCAAGGATTCAGCCAACAATCAGCTCCAGGAAGATCAAATAAGGTCTAAAGTTACCTGTGAGTACTGTTACAATTAGAAGACACCTAAGTGAAGCCAAGCTATCTGCAAGAAGCTCCCGCAAAGTCCCACTGTTGAAAAAAAGATATGCTGAAGAGCTTACAATTTGCCAAAGAGCGCATTGACTGGCCTAAAGAGACATTTTGTGGATTGATGGAAGTAAGATTGTTCTATTTTGGGTCTAATAGCTGGAGACAGTTTGTCAGATGACCCCCCAAACACTGAATTCAAGACTCAGTACACTGTGAAGACAGTGAAGCCTGGTGGCGCAGGCATCATGATATGGGGATGTTTCTCGTACTACGGTGTTGGGCCTAATTATTGCATACCAGGGATCATGGATCTGTTTGAATACATCAGAATACTTGAAGAGGTCATGCTGCCTTATGCTGAAGAGGAAATGCTCTTGAAATGGGGGTTCCAACAAGACAACGACCCCAAACACACCAGTAAACGTATAACATTGTGGTTCCAGACCAACAAGATTGGTTGGAGTGGTCAGAACAATCCCCGGATCTTAATCTAATAGAAAACTTGTGGGGTGACATCAAAAATGCAGTTTCTAAGGCAAAACCAAGAAATAGATTAGAACTGTGGAATGTGGTCCAATCATCCTGGGCTGGAATACCTGTTCACAGGTTTTAGAAGTTGGTTGACTCTATGCAACACAGATGTACAGCAGTTCTCAGAGACAGTAATTATACAACTAAATATTAGTTAAGTGATTCAAAGGAAAGCTAAATCTTCAAACATTTTTCAGTTTATATAGTGAATGTTTGAGTTTGTAAAGAAGAATACAAACACTGCTATTGTTTTGAATAGTCTAATATTCACTTTTCTTATTTTTTTTTTAGAAGAACAACTCAAATTTGATATATTTTTCTTCATGTTTTGATTTGGAATAAAATGTGTAGTGTTCCCAATGCATTTGTGTGTATGGAAATAAAAGCTATTAGAAGGATTCTGAGCTTTATTCACTTTTTTTTTTTAAACACACTGCTATTATTTTGAACACAACTGTACATGGGAGACTAAATGGTACATATTCCCCCCAAATACAAAAAAATTCCTTGAATGTTACAAAGAACTAAAGGATAATCAATCTGCTAACACAAAAACATTCAGAAATTAGTTTTGAAAAAATAAAAATAAAAAAGATTTGTCTGTTGAAGTTTTGTTGAAGAAAATGTCATTCAACTACAGTGCTGCCCATAATTATTCATACCCCTGGCACATGTTGACTTAAAGTTAATTTTTTGACGGGAAATGACATAGGTGTCTCCCAAAAGATAATAAGACGATGTACAAGAGACATTATTGTGTGGGGGGGGGGGGGGGGGGGGAAACATTTATCAGCTTTTATTTACATTTGAACAAAAAATACAAGATGTCCTGCACTGTGGAAAATCTCAGAGGACGTGGTCGGAAGCCAAAAGTGACACCTGTGCTGGCCAGGAGGATAGTTAGAGAGGTGGAAAAGAATCCAAGGATCACCACCAAGGCCATCCTGATGAATATGGGCTCTGCTGGTGGCAATGTCTCAAGGCACACAGCAAAACACACAGCAAAAGTGGTGAAGAAATGGGTAGCAGACAACAACATTAACGTTTTGGAGTGGCTCAGCCAGAGTCCAGACATGAATCCAATTGAGAATCTGTGAAGGGTGGGCCAGAGGTGGGCCATCCAAACTGGGAGAATATAGGGAAAAGCTTAAAGCTGGTTTCACACAATTTTAATCACACTGTTGTACAATTTAATATTTTGCACAAAATTTATGTGACACCCATATGGCTACATAGAAGAGGACTCAGGGCCTCCTCTGACTGCCCACGTTGTGGTGATTCCGAGGCAGATCATTTACATATGTTCTGGGATTGCCCAATGGTGAGTAGGTATTGGAGCTTGGTTCAAAAGAACCTGGCGTGTAAACTTAAAATTGTTGTCCCTTTGTCCCCCAGGATATGGGTCCTGGGAGACTTATCCGAGGTTGATTACCAGCCCATAAAATGCCATCTGTTGATTAAGGTGATGTTCTTGGCTAGACTCTTCATTTCTAGAGCTTGGTTTTCCTCTTCCGCCCCAGACTGTAATAACTGGCTGAGCTTGGTTGAGAAAGTGAAAAGTTACGAGAAGATACTTTACAAACAAAGAGGAGCCTACTTAAAGTGGAATAATTTATGGAAAGATTGGGACACAGTTAATTAATTAGGACTTCTTTCCTTCGCTATTTCATATTTTTATTTATTTTTTATTTATTTTATTTTTATTTATTTTTTTCTTTCCTGCAGTTGGCTGGGGTGAGCTAGGGGGAAATTACATTTGTCCGGTTCGCTCTATATGTATTGTATCGGGGAAGAATGTGAAGGTATACTTGAGCACACGAGGATCTCTAGGAATGGTGGAGGATGGGAGGACCTTCCGGCATTAAAACAAAGGTTGGAACTCTTATCTATTCAGAATATCGAGTGGTATATGGGCGGGGCACTGGGGCTCGGGACCTGGGGGCGTCCGGGCGCCGGGCGCGACTCAGGGTACGGCTCCTCCCGTCAGACATGAGGTTCGACAGCGGGCAGTGATATGACACACGTGGTGGGCGTGCTACTAAGTGCTTTTTTAATGAGACAGAGTGGGTCTCTGGCCCTGGTTCTTGCCTACATCCTCTTCAACTGCCGGAGACTGCCGAGGGATACCCGACTTTAGTTCTTACCACATGAGATATCTGCGAGGTACGGCGAATCATGGCACTGATATCCAACTCAACCACATGGGGATGAGGCAGTAAAATATGCGAGTGGGTTCTTTACCACGGTGACAAAAGACTGCTGGACCCCCCTTTCTGTTTTCTGTCTTATCAAATGCTTGCGATTAAAGTTCGCTGTAAGCTCACCTCTTATGTAGCATGTGAGCATCAAGTGACCGGCCACATGAGTGTTGATTCTGCCAATCGTACTTGCCCGTGTCTGGGGGAGGGCGTGCGCGAGGCGCGCTCGCTGCTGGGGGGCCGTCCGGACTTCGGGCCTTTACCCCCGCCGCTTATAGAGAACTTAGGCTAAATGGGATGCTTTGCACATCTGCTTTATTAAGCTTTGGATTTCGGGCGAATCCTGCCATCCTTCTCAGCTAGAGTCCTCCACTTGATTTTTAAAATCTTCACATAATTATGGACATTTGTATGCAATTACTGTTAATTACGTCCATAGACTAGATTTGACGGACTTATGGACTATAAAATACTAGATATGTAATATGGTTATTAATTTTGTATTAAAACAATAAAATAAAAAAAATAAAAAAAAGAGAATCTGTGAAGGGAGCTAAAGATCAGGGTGATGGCAAGAAGACCCTCCAACCTGAAAGAGTTGGAGCTCATTGCTAAAGTTGAATAGGCAAAAATACTTGTGGAAACATGCAAAAAGCTGGTCTGCAATTATAGGAAGCGTTTGATTGCTGTAATAGCCAATAAAGGCTTTTCTATTGATTATTGAGAAGAGTCTGAATAATTTTGGACTGGACGCCTTTTGCTCAAATGTAAATATAAGCTTAGAAATGTATTTTTATTTATTTTTCCACAATAATGTCTCTTGTACATCGTCTTATTATCTTTTGGGAGACACCTATGTCATTTCCTGTCAAAAAATTACTTGCTGGTTGAATAAAAGTAATTTTAAGTCAAAGTTTGCAAGGGGTATGAATAATTATGGGCAGCACTGTACATATTTTGAATTATAAATTTGCCATAAAGAATTGGATAAAAAAGTAAAAGGGATTCAATTAACTTGCTGGCAATATGTTTTAACTAATATTTGCTGAAGGCTAAGAATTTCTAAATTGCATTACTCTATTAATGTGAAATGAAACAGAGGAACATACAGAATTTACAGTAATGTATTCATGACAAGAATGGTTCATTTTACAACTTAAAAACAATAATTTTTGTCAAAATAAGGCAGCAATAGTGAATAATGTTAATATTTTACCTTATTTGGTTTTCTCTTCTATGTTTTAATTGTTATTATTAACACTAGTAATATTTTCCTTCACTTGCTATTATTATTAACACTAGTAATATTTTCCTTCACTTGCAATTTCATGATTAATCTATACTAAATATAATGAAATATAATACTGTAACACTGACCATTAACCACTGTTGACAACAGCCTGACACTTGTTTTTGTACAGATCACATCTCAGCTTTAGCAGATATACACTAGGGGTAGGAAGAGCAGTCATCATACTGTCATCATAGGGCAGAACTACAACAAGACTATGGGGGGTTACTTAGTGGTTAAGTTACTTTCACACTGCCATTTGGTGCTGATCAGTCATGGATCTGCACACACGGTTCCGCACCGATAATACAACTGCATGCATCCGTTTAGAACGGATCCGTTTATATTATCTTTAACATTGCCAAAATGGATCCGTCTTGAACACCATTGAAAGTCAATGGGGGACGGATCCGTTTTCTATTGTGCCATATTGTGTCAGTGAAAACGGATCTGTCACTATTGACTTACATTGTGTGTCACACTTACTGCACTCCTGCACCTCCCCCTTGATGGAGAGTTGCAGAAGATCTCCAATGGTGGCAGAAGGGACAACTGTACAAGGGGTGAGAGATTAGCACTTGGGGAGATTAGACAATGGAAGGATGTGGTGGTGAAACCAGCAGACAAATCTGGGAACATAGTGATATGGTCAGTGAGGCTTTATAAGAGGGAGGCATATAGACAGCTCAACAATGGTGACTGTTATAAAAAAAAACAACAAAAAAAAAAACTGACCTTTAATCCACTCGCTAAATGGAAAGGTGAACTGGAATGTTTACTCCGTACAGTGGTGAAGTCAGGTGTCAAATCTAATAAACAGTGTTCCCACCTTTTGTCTGCCCACCCGGGCACTCCAACACTCTCTATTTTCTTCCCAAAGTGCACAAGGACCCGTCGAGTCCGCCCGGGAGACCGATCACTCAGGAATCAACGGAATGAACAATCCTATCTGTAGATATGTGGAACATTTCCTGCACCCATTGGTAGAAGAGCTACCCTCGTATTTGAAGGACACAATGGATGTGTTGAAAAAAGTAGAGAATATCTATCTGGAGTCCGATATGATCATCGCCACGTGCGATGTAGAGTTACTCTACATCTCTATTAGGCTACTTTCACACTAGCGTTCAGAACGGATCCGTCTGCATTATATTGTCAAAAAATGTCTAAGTGTGAAATTAGCCTGAGCGGATCCGTCCAGACTTTCACATTGAAAGTCAATGGGGGACGGATCCGTTTGAAGATTGAGCCATATTGTGTCATCTTCAAACGGATTCGTCCCCATTGACTTACATTGTAAGTCTGGACGGATCCGCTTGCCTCTGCACGGCTAGGCGGACACCTGAACGCTGCAAGCAGTGTTCAGGTGTCCGCCTGCTGAGCGGAGCGGAGGCTAAACGCCGCCAGACTGATGCATTCTGAGCGGATCCGCGTCCACTCAGAATGCATTAGGGCTGGACGGAAGCGTTCGGGTCCGCTTGTGAGCCCCTTCAAACGGAGCTCACAAGCGGACAGCCGAACGCTAGTGTGAAAGTAGCCTTAGACATCAGGATGGACTTGAGGAGGTGGAATTCTTTCTACATACAACCAATTTAGGTAAGGCAAAATATGCATTTGTGTTGTCTTTATTGGAGTATGTTCTAACTCACTTCTTTCTATTTGGGGGGTCCTTCTACCTACAGCTCCATGGAACAGCAATGGGGGCGTCTTGTGCGCCCTCATATGCTAACTTGTTCCGGTGGCTGTGGGAGAGAGAGATCCCCCAGACTGATCCCCTGCTGATGATGAGTTACATTGATGACGTCCTCATAATCTGGCGGGGACTAATGAGGAGTTTGGGCTTTTCATATGTGAATTGAACAAAAACAATAAGAACATCAAACTTACCTTCAAGGTGGGTCGAACAAACATGGAGTTTCTGGATGTGATCTTTCGGCTGGATATGCAGGGACTGATGGGACTGACTTGTATAGGAAATAGACCTCAGTAAATGCCCTTCTAAGTGCACAATCGGCGCACCCAGGTAACCTCATTAAGAGCATACCGGTTGGTCAGTTCTTCCGCGCTAGGAGGATCTGCTCTAGAGATGAGTCTTTTGAATTACAGACGGAGGATCTGCACCATAGGTTCCAACAGCGAGGTTATGGGGTGTGCTGTATTACTTTCAATAGTTTTTTATTGTCAGAGTATTGGCTCATGCCAAAAATGAAACAACAAGTGTATTACAAGCAGTAATATGAGACACTGAGCACAGTACTCCTATTTTGTTTAAATGCACAATAAAGCTCTACAGACAGGTAAAATTCCAATAGCAAAATCTTGTCTTAAAAAGAAAATTAACAAACTTATAATCATACAATAAATCATATTATAAATCATATAGTAATCTGTGCCACGTCTTCATTATACCTTATTATACCTTTGCATTTTGTTTTAGAGACATTCCATACTACATGTGTGCATCCACTCACTTCCTGCCAACAACATTATTCCGGGCCTCCGGACCTTGATCCCTCCAGACATCCCACTTCAAATTGTGTTTTTCAACCTGAAATGTTCTATGAGCTAGTATATATTCATATGAGTTAGTGGTATTAACTGCACTAATGATCTCTTGCAAATCCGGGATATTAGTGTTTTTCCAATTCCTTGTGATTGCTAATTTAGTAGCAATCAGTAAGTGTAGAACAACAGTTCTATATTTAAACAGAATTTTATCTAGCTCCACCAAAAGCAAAGCTAGAGCTGGATCTGGAGGGATCAGGTGTCCCACTATCTCCAACACCTTAGAAAACACCTGAGCCCATGGGGAGTAAATTCCAGGACATTGCCACAGTATATGCAACAGTGTACCTTTATGTCCACAATTCCTCCAGCAGGTTATGTTAGTGTTTGGAAAAAACGTGTGTAACCTAACCGGGGTATAGTACCACCTCAACGTTGTTTTGAGAAAAGTTTCCAGATGTGAAGAACATTTAAGAGTGGAGATGGCCATCTTATTTGCTGCTGACCATTGGGCTATGGAGAAGGTTGTTTTAAGCTCATTCTCCCATGCTAGAAATGGAGTAGTTTTTGAAATCCTATCCTTATCCCCCAGAAACATATATAAAGGTTTTATCCCTTTGTGAGCGGGTCCTCGGATGGACCAACGAACTATCAGTTGAGTATGGTTCCTGAGGACAAACGACGGGTTATTTGACAATATGTGTCTTATTTTGATATACGAAAGCACTTCTTGTTGAGGGATGTTATGAGATTGCTCAATAACTTTAAAGGTTTTCAATACTGAACCCGACAATAAGTCCGCCACAGTTGAAAGGCCGCAATTTTTCCATACTCTAACATTTAAATCTGGAATCAGATATTTAAGAGAATCTATAGGGGTTAGGTGTGCCACTGATGATGGGGCTGCTCGGCTTAAGTCATGATACCTTTTCCACAGGGCCACTGATGTATAGACATAAAAAGCCGGGTGGAGACCTGAATATCCATCGTGCAACGCTGCCATGAGTAGGGCACGTAGATTCTTCCCTGGGATTTGCGATTGTTCTATGTGCACCCAATGTTTTTCGACTTCCCCTCTCCACCAGCCATTAAGTTGATTAACTCTGGAAGCTAAATAGTAATCGAACAAGTTAGGCATACCCAGGCCCCCGCATTTTTTATGTCTACACATGATACTTCTCGCTATTCTAGGTTTAGCTTTGTTCCAAATGAAAGCGTTTAACATCCTTTTAGCTTGGTTAAAAAAGGAAATTGGAACTGGAATAGGGATAGTGCGGAATAAATATAATAATTTTGGCAGTATATGTTGTTGAAATGCAGCAATACGTCCTAGCCAAGATAGCTCTGTTTTGGCCATACTATCTAATTCCGGTTGAAGTGAAAGCAAGAGGGGAGGGAAATTAGCCTTATATAGACCCTGAGGGGTGACTGTCACTTTAAAACCTAGCTACTGAACCATAGATTCTTGCCAATCCAAGGAGAATTCTGTTTTCATCTGGGACAAGCATGCTCCTGGGATCCCCAACGATAGAGCCTGGGACTTACTTTCGTTTATCTTATAGTACGATAAGGCTCCATAAGAGCGAATGATGTCCATCACTGCCTTTAAGGACTTCCTGGGATTTGTAAGGGACAGAATAATATTGTCCGCATATAGCGATATACAATGTTGCCTATTTCCAATTTTTACACCCGTCACTTCGGCCGACTGACGGATCGCCTGTGCCAATGGTATGATAAGATAAATATTAAGGGAGAAAGGGGGCATCCCTGTCTCGTGCCATTAGAAAGCTTAAATGGGTCTGACAATACACCGTTTGCTAATACACGGGCTGATGGGTTAGAATAAAGGACCTTTATCGCTTGTATAGTTGACTCTGGGAACCCCATCTTGCGGAGTACAGAGAAGACGAACGACCAGTTAACTCGGTCGAAGGCCTTCTCTGCATCCAGGGTAACCAAGACTGTCGGGATTCTGCCTCGATTTACAAAATCAACTAAGTTCAAAACCCTTCTTGAGTTGTCTGTGATTTGGCGCCCCTGGACAAAGCCCACCTGATCCGGGGCCACCAAAGCTGGAATTATGCTCGCAAGGCGGGAAGCTAAAATATTCGCATAAATTTTAAGGTCTGTGTTGAGTAAGGAGATGGGGCGGAAATTTTGAGGAACGGAAGGATCCTTTCCAGGCTTAGGTAACGTCACAATGACCGCTTCCAGCATTTCACTAGGCATACTGCCCTTTTCCATGGCACGGGACAGGGATGCGTGGAGATGTGGCAACAAATATTCAGAAAAGGTCTTGTAGTAAGAATTCGAAAGTCCATCTGGACCAGGGCTTTTATGATGTGGCAAACCTTTTATTACCTTAGAAATTTCAGCTTGAGTGACAGGAGCACTAAGGGAATCACTTTGACTCTTATCTAAAGAGGGTATCGTTAGGGATCCCAGGAATTCCTCAATGCCGCCAGAGGAAGCAGGAACAAAGCCAGGTTCTTCCTGTAGATTATATAATTGTGAGTAGTAAGATCTAAACTGATTAACTATAGCTTTTGGATCAAACAGCTTATAAGATTTGGAAGAATCCCAGAGAAACGCTATTTTTGATTTCACAGCCCTTGACTTAACCCGACTTGCCAGCAGTTTCCCTGCTTTGTTAGCTTGAGAGTAATATGTAGCTTTAGTCTTTTTCAGTGCTAACTCATATGTGTGCAAAAAGCTTTCTCTGAGTTGTGATCTGAGAACTTTCAGCTTGTCTGATAGTTCCAGAGATGGGGAGGCTTTATTCAGTGCATCTATCGTTTGTATTTGCAATATAAGATCATTTTGAAATCTTTCCCTCTGCCTTTTATGTTTATGGCCTAGTTTCAACAGAACTCCCCTTATGAACGCTTTATGAGCTGTCCATACTATGGTAGGGTCCGAAACAGAGTCAGCGTTAAATTGGAAGTATTCCTGTAGTGCTGCAGATATTTCAGCCTGGTATTTGGTATTGGCTAATATGAAGTCATTGGCTCTCCATAGAGGGTTAGGGGGGGTTGTGAACTCTTCCCTAATTTCCAAGGTCAACGGGGCGTGATCCGACCAAGTAATCGTCCCTATTGAGGATTTTGTAGAAACACTCAGTGACGTTCTATCTACAAGGAACAGGTCTATACGGGAGTACGTTCTGTGTGCTGGAGAAAAATATGTGAAATCCTTCTCCGACGCATGGTGAATATGCCATACATCAAATAGGGAATTGGCTAATAAAGATGGCATGAGGGGTATTGCATTTGATCTCGATACAGAGGAAGAGTCTTGTGAAGGGTCAGGTGCTACATTGAAGTCACCGCAGATGATCACTCTGCCTTCCTTCAAGGTCTGTATTTTGTTAAAGAGCTTATTGAGAAATCGTACTGGACGAATATTCGGAGCGTACACACCCACTAAGGTATAGATTATATTATTTATAGAGCATATGTGAATAACATACCTGCCCCCTGAATCAATGATCGTTCTTTTTTCTGTGTGCGCTACCGAACTTCTTATTGCTAATAAAACCCCCCTCTTTTTACCTATGGGAGTGTATTATGGTCGGAAAGGAAGGGTGTTTCAATCTCCCTATGTCAGCCTCCAATATGTGTGTCTCCTGTGCGCAAAATATGTCGCATTTGTTCGAGAGTGCCTCCCTCCACATCATCCGCCTCTTGTATGGACTGTTCAAGCCTCTTACATTCAATGAACAAATTGTCAGCACCATCTTATCACATAAGAGGCTGCATATTTGAACTCACTCGGACCACGTGGAAGGAGACACCCACCGACACCCTGCAATTAGATCAGATAAATGGTTAGATACAGACGTGGCACAAAGAAAAAATAAATGCAAAAAGGAAAAAACATTAACAGTATAAACCAGAACTGACCGCCCTGGGAAAGGGACGGTAAAGGATTAGCACAAGGGTTAGATCGCATATCCCCTTGTGATCTTTTTTGGGGGAAGACAGTCTTGCCTACCACCATGAGGATTCACAGTGAGAGCGTAATCCCGCTCCAATGATACACAGGACATCTGGAAGAACCTTCAGTGATGTTTTCTCTAGCGTCGCCTCTCCACCTGCTGCCACTCTCCATCTTCTCCAGGGAGATGCTGATACTTTTCTGTAGGAACCACCGACACCTTGATACCCCAGGTTTCCAAAACAGCTTTGCCCTCCTCGACTGTGTGAATGACAGACCTAGTCCCGTCTTTCTGCACAAGTAGCTTCATAGGGTAACCCCAACGATATGGTACTGAATGTGATCTCAGAGCCATGGTAATCGGGGCTAGCGTGCGTCTGAGCTGCAGGGTAGCAATGGAGAGATCCGCAAAAAGCTTGACAGACTGATATGGCTCTGATAAGGTGCCTAGCTTTCTTGCTGCCGCGAGGGTATCATCTTTAGCCTGAAAGAAGTGCAGGCGGGCTAGTACGTCTCGAGGCACATCATCAGGCAGATGCTTTGGCTTGGCAATTCTATGAGCCCGGTCAATGATGAAGTCTTGCTCGGTGCAATCAGGCAGAAGCAGTTTAATCATATTTTTGATGTATGTTTGCAGGTCTGCCGCTGAGACCGATTCTGGCACCCCGCGCAGCTTTAAGTTGTTTCTGCGGGACCGATCCTCCAGGTCCGCCACTTTCGCCCGGAGGTAAGCAATTTCCTCTGATTGGGAGCCATGAGAGTCTATTAGGTTGTTATGCGAATCTGCAAATTCGCCCATTTTTTGCTCCACATGCTGAACTCTCTTGTCCAGGGCTGTTACTGACACCTGAATCGGCGCAATTACGTGCGATATATGGCTGGTAACCGACTGATTAAATGCTAAAAGCATGTCCTTCAGCAGCAAACTAGACACTGGTTTATCATCTATGGGGAAGTTGCCTAACTTGTCAGACAAGGTGTCGGCTTCTGCCAAGCCGTGGCTGCCGCTTGCTTCCTGGGCATACACCCCCTGTTCCTGCAATCTGGGTCTTTGTTTAGCCGGACTTGTACCGGGCGAACGCTGTGGCGCCGCTGCCCTCAGAGGTGCCGAGTCGCATTCTGTTAAGTCCCCTTTATTATTGAGTTGGCTCTTACCCGACCGGGGTAGTTGTGGGGATCCACGAGGGCTCTGATGCGAGCATCCGTCTTCTGAAGCACGGGGAGATCCTCCGCTACTTTCGGATACCGGGCTGGAGCCAGGCCCTGCATGTCTGCCTCGTGCGTCGGCGCCATCTTTGTTCTGTTCAGGGCCGAAGAAAAACTCCAGTTTCCCCTGTTTTTTTATGCTTCTTTTCCCCCTAGTCATCATCGGGGATGGTTCCGATGCTGAACCGCACCAGAAGAAGCGGATAAAGTGCAAAATTAAGGTTCTGCTGAGCTGAAACGCTAGACTGGAGCAGGAGCTCTGGAATCAATCAGACATACTCCTCGGCGTCACGGCCACGCCCCCTGGGGTGTGCTGTATTGATCCGGCATACCAAAGAGCACAGTCCTCAAAAAGAGAGAAGAAGCCTGAAACTGAGGAAATATCTGAGCACTGGATTCCATAAAAAATGGAAAGAGGTACTGATGGCCCTTAACAAATACTGGGGGATCCTGAGATTGCATCCCCAATTACATACAATGGTGCCACAGTATCTCTTCATTACCTACCGGAGAGCAAAGAACATTTGGGACTATTTGGTTCAGAGCCCATTATGTCTGGAATGTTCCAGGTCTCTTTGGCACTAAGGGTACACCTTGGGGAAATAGGCAATGTGGCAAATGTGTGGCCTGTGCCAACATAGACAGAGCCACAAATTTTTGTGAATCTGCCCACAATAAGGAGTATAAAATCACGTTACCACAATTGATTATTTACTGGGTGTATTTACTGGGCAATGTGCCCATGCAAATTCATCTGCGTAGGTCTAACCTCCAGAGAGTTCAGGAGAAGGATTAGGGAACATCTCCTCTCAATTGAAGCAGCTAAGGATGAGAGTGACTTGACACAGCTTAAGACTGTGGCAAGACACTACAAAGAAAGACATAATTGCAATGGATCCCTCCTACGCTTTAGGGGAATCGACTGGGTCATCATCTTCCGGAGGGGAGGGGACTGGAAAAGGATACTGGGACAAAAGAAAACAAAGTAGATTCACACTCTGGACTCAATGAGGGGAATAGTTTTGTCCCCTTTCTCTGAAACGCAAATAGTTTAGACATTCTCCTCCTGTGCGCATGTGGTTTGCCCTGGGTTGTGTGGTGTCCCTTTTGGCCTGGTGTCTTTGGAGCCGGCATATGTACAATTTTCTAACAGTTTTTTTATGTTTTTATGGAGTAATATCATGGTGTTTTAACAGTTGTTTTACTTGTGTATGTTCCCCTCTTACTAACAGCCATGTGTTATGCCATTGTATTTTAGAATACTGGATTATCAGACCTTCCACTCTGAAGAATGTTTTGGGTCCCTGGAACCATGAAAATAAATCTCTGGAAGGGACTAATGCATCCTGCGTGATGATCAGCCAGCCCATAAGAGGCAAAATTATCTTGACCTCTCTTGTCTATATGGGGAGCATAGTAACATAGGGTCAGGGGTTGTAAAAATCTACAGATAGAGGCCACATTGTAGACCCAGTGGGCCTTGAATGTTTCCTACAGGGCCTTTTGGCATTTTGATTCATATATATTCATATATGGTCTGTGGATGATGGACACTGTTATGGGGGGATCTGTGGATGACGGACACTGTTATGGGGGGATCTGTGGATGACGGACACTGTTATGGGGGGATCTGTGGATGACGGACACTGTTATGGGGGGATCTGTGGATGACGGACACTTATGGGGGGATCTGTGGATGACGGATACTGTTATGGGGGGGATCTGTGGATGACGGACACTGTTATGGGGGGATCTGTGGATGACGGACACTTATGGGGGGGATCTGTGGATGACGGACACTGTTATGGGGGGATCTGTGGATGACGGACACTGTTATGGGGGATCTTTGGATGACGGACACTGTTATGGGGGGATCTGTGGCTGGCACTGTTACAGGGGGATCTGTGGATGGCACTGTTACAGGGGGGGGTCTGTGGCTGGCACTGTTATATATGTGCCATCCACAGACCCCCCACCCCATAACCGTGCCATTCACAGACCCCCCAGCCCATAACAGTGCCATCCACAGACCCCCCCACCCCTTAACTGTGCCATCCACGGATAATGGATTGAAACTGCTTTTAAATGCAACAATCACGCCCCGGTTTTGAGTATGAGTTTATTGTACTATGTTACAGGTTTGATATAGAAGTATGATAGAGGAATTTTATGGAGCTTTGCCACATATCGATATCCTCCTATATTTAGGTGTCCGTGTAGAGGACAAGTTTGCCCATTACCAAGATGGCGCGGGTGGTATCTTCTGACCACTCACGTGACCATCCCAACTGGGGGAAGGATCTTGGCAGTGCCTTCCGTGATGACGCACCCCTCTGTTCCCTCTTCCCGCCGAGTGTGTGCAGGAGGAGGGTATCCCATCATGTGCCTGTTTGGGCATGGGCCATTGATCACGACGCAATTTCCATCCGAAAGGGGAAAGGGGTCATGTGACTATGGTCACATGACCTCATGGGATCTCGCGGGATTAGGGGCACGTCATCGCTCCTTGATGGGTGGTTGCAGGACAGTGGCGTTGCGTCACATGGAAAATCTCGGAAGACTCTGACGGCCATCTGGTTAGGTGTCTGTGAACGTACAGGAGAGAATGTTTAACCAATACAGGTGTAGTATATTGAAGGCCCCATTAGCTCAACTTGATTGGTGCATGTGGGAGGTATATATATGGCTGCTCAGTAAGGTGGAGGGACACGCCCCCTAAAGAAGCAAGGTGAAATGCGCGTCGGATTGGTGCCATCATTCCCTCTCCACTCTGGGTCAATATTTGCTTATTTCATGCTTACCAGCTTCCATTAGCCATTCTTGCACCTAGGATTTTGCACACATATTCAAAATGTTGTGTTTCTCTGTATGCAGTTGGAGTATGCCTTTTGGAGACTCCATGTCTAGTTACTATGCAGTGGAACCAAAAGGGTATGGTAAGATGTTATGGCATGTGTGTAGTGTCCCACTAGGTAGGGGTGGGCACTACACAAGGGTCAATTGGCGTGCGCGTTACTCCTACTCACAAGGAACAGAAATGTTATATTTAATTGTGCATTTAATGTATGTTCTAATGTGTTTTTACATGCAATGTACCCCTGTATGATGCAATAGCAGGCCTAGTTGGGTGTAGTTAGACATCCCAGACACTAGAGGGAGATAGAGAGCCCCTAGTATAAATGTCCAAGCCTAGACAGGGAGAGTTAGTGCAGAGTCAGGAGTCTGAGAAGACAGAGGTTAAAAAGCCTGCTCCTGACATGCAGCTGGATAGCCCTGGCTGCTAGTGATGTCCAGGAGGCTAGTGAGAAGCTCCAGCCTGCCTGAGAACAAGAGAGCCTTAGTTAGCTCTGAAGACACCCCAGTTGCAGGACCCAACCTCCTGGGAGAAACCCACAGTCATCCATTTTACAAGAGAGGGCGATCCAGGGTAAGCTAAGTAACCCTGATGGGCAGATGAAAATAGAAAGTGCAGCAAGAATCCAATACCTGAGGAAGATAGTAACCAAGGATTTAAGCCACCCTTTAGGCATCCGGGCCTTCGGATATAAAGCCAGAGCAGGAGTTCTAGAAAGGACAGTGTACATTGATTCGGAGGAAAGGTACAACCTGCTGCTGAGTGCTTGTGAATTTACCCTCTGCGTATCTTGCATGAATATTACCTGCCATTGTGTGAATAAGCCTACTTGTGGAACTGTGATCGGAAGACTGTACTACTACCTGCTGTACAAAGTTGGATTGTTCAGTAAAAATACATTTGGTTCACTATTCTACTTGTGTACCTCCATCATTCCAACTACCAACCGGCGTGCCACCGTCCAAGGGCACTGGTGTCACGAATACAACAGGGACCTTGCCCCAGGCACTCAAAATACCCGTAACATCCAGGGCACCTCATCCACCATCAGGCCTGGTCCCTATATACAGAGTGTGCCCCAGAGGAACCGTGTCTACCTCTCCTTCACTGCCACGCGCCTGCCCAGGGTTCTCCAATACAGTGAGTACCCTCGATTGCCCATAACCGTGACCTCACTTCGTCTATACCCTGCAGGTCTGGCGTGTTGCATGTGGTCAAGGTATGAGATATGTGAGCTATTAATATTTTTATGTGTTTGGTAGACAATATTTGTATTAAGATTGTGGCTTATAATCTCCAATTTGACTGTGCAAAACGAATTATAGGAGCTATTGTTGTTGGAGGGATGGTGGACTTATACTTGTTGCAGTATTGTCCTGCACTACTACCACTATATGTATTTTTGCTTTAATATGTATTTAATTTTTCTTTTTAAACAATAAAGATTGAACTTATTTAATAAACAGAAAACTAAGCTGCAAAAACCAGTGTCAGGCAGCTGCTGCCAAGGCCAGTAAGATAATGGGTTGCATCAGAAGGTGCATAGATGCCCGTGATAAGAACATAGTCCTACCACTTTACGAATCGCTAGTGAGACCACACATGGAGTACTGTGTACAGTTCTGGGCTCCTGTAAACAAGGCAGACATATCAGAGCTGGAGAAGGTCCAGAGGAGGGCAACTAAAGTAATAACTGGAATGGGGCAACTACAGTACAGTAAAGATTATCAAAATTAGGGTTATTCACTTTAGAAAAAAGACGACTGAGGGGAGATCTAATTAATATGTATAAATATATCAGGGGTCAGTACAGAGATCTATCCCATCATCTATTTATCCCCAGGACTGTGACTATGACGAGGGGACATCTGGAGGAAAGAAGGTTTGTACACAAACATAGAAGAGGATTCTTTACAGTAAGAGCAGTGAGACTATGGAACTCTCTGCCTGAGGAGGTGGTGGTGGTGAGTTCACTAAAAGAGTTCAAGAGGGGCCTGGATGTGTTTCTGGAGTGTAATAATATTACAGGCTATAGCTACTAGAGAGATATCGTTGATCCAGGGAGTTATTCTGATTGCCTGATTGGAGTCGGGAAGGAAATTTTTATTCCCCTAAAGTGGGGAAAATTGGCTTCTACCTCACAGTTGTTTTTTTTTTGCCTTCCTCTGGCAGGTTAACAGGCCGAACTGGATGGACAAATGTCTTTTTTCGGCCTTATGTACTATGTTACTATGTGTGTATTATAATTTTTTTGTGATTTGTTTAGTGACACACATATTCATCTATTGGTATTGCTATCCGTTGTTATCTATATGGAAGCCGCTGCCACACAACTATCCCTGTGCTTTGAGTCCTTGTGAGAAAAGTACATTGCAAATGTTTGTCTCCTTCCAGTCTGCATGGTAATTTCTGCACATGTAACAGAGTATGCCCACAAAATTCTTCAACCTCAGTCATTGTGGAAATATATTATCCAATAGAGATGTCGCGAACATAAAATTTTCCGTTCGCGAACGGAGAGTGCAAATTTTTGCAATTGTTCGCGAACGGGCAAACCGGGCGAACCGCCATTGGCTTCAATGGGCAGGCGAATTTTAAAACCCACAGGGACTCTTTCTAGCCACCGTAGTGATGGAAAAGTTGTTTCAAGGGGACTAACACCTGGGCTGTGGCATGCCAGAGGGGGGTCCATGGCAAAACTCCCATGGAAAATTACATAGTTGACGCAGAGTTGGGTTTTAATCCATAAAGGGCATAAATCATCTAACAATCCTAAATTTTTTTGAACAACGTGGTTTAAAACATCCAGTGTGTGTATACGATCAGGTATGATGTTGTATCGATCATGTAGTCTAAGGGTTACGCCCGCTTCACAGACATTGACAGACCAAACTCCCCTTTTAATGCACCTCAAAAAACCGCAAACAGTCCATTTGCCCAACCGCAAACTCTCCATTTGCACAAGGTTGGATACCAAGCTAACCATGTCCCGTTGATGTCATTGAAGGTTTCTTCCTCCACCCAGCCATGTACAACACCAAGGGTCTCCGAAAGGTGAATGGAATTGATTTTTCTAACGGGGAGATGGTTAAAAAAACGCGGGCTCCCTCCCCTTTGTTTGAATCCATGGTCACTGTGTCTGTGCCGTGCAATTTACTGTCACACCCGATATGAGTGGTATTTTCTGTAGTTCTCTTCTCATCAGTTTAATCCCTGTTACATCCAATATCAGGGATTGCCTTTTGTGAAAAAAAAAATTTGACCGGGTACCTTCGACTGCCTTCACAGTGACAGACCAAACTCTGATACACCAAACTGAATTGATTTTAGGAACTGGAAGATGGAAAAAGCAGCTTGGTCGGTCCTCCTACTCCCAAGTTGGGGCACTGCGCGTGCACGGAGCAATGTGCTGTGACACCCTATATGAGTGGTGACTTAACTAGTACTATTCCTATCAGTTTAATCCCTGTTACGTCCCCTATCCGGGGACGTGTGTCGAATTGATTAACCATTGTCGAAATAACGAACCATTACGACATCCTTGAATAATTTAGTTCTGAGCTCTGAACTTGCTTTGTATTGGAATTGATGGGGATTTTTTAAATTGTCTGCATTATTTCTAATAAACTATTAAGAGACTTTATTATGATTATTTTTATTTTATGTATTAAAAACCCACGCAACTTTTTTCTATGAAAAATTATCCAGCCGATCGTTTTTAGTCTGATCATAATGAAGCAACGGCCTTATCATCTGGGGTGTGGCAACATTGCCAACACACTCATAGAGGTGATGATCGCTTCATTGTGATACCACAACAAAGTACCGATCACGAAGGGGAGTTGACACATGTATGTGCCTTTTTTTTGTTCTGTTTTTGCAGCCACAGTGCAGCACCAAAGGCCCAAAAAATTAGGCATGTACACATGCCTAAAAAACTAGGTATTGTTGCAGCCTCTGCTGTAGCAGCGGCTGGAAAAATTGATGTTTTCCAGGCAGAAAGGTGATTAAAATATTGCGGCTTGAACCCTAGTTGGTGGCGGAGAATTCACGAAAGTCATCCGGTATGCAGACATTAAATACAGCAGTGTGGGGACCATTTTGAGGCATGTCATTAGGCCTTTTGTTAGTCAAACGTATCCCCCCACTGTCAGTCCCTTCGGGATCCATGCCTCATTCATCTTAATGAAGGTGAGGTAATCAACACTTTTTTGACCGAGGCGACTTCTTTTGTCAGTGACAATGCCTCCTGCTACACTGAAGGTCCTTTCTGACAGGACACTTGAAGCGGGGCAGGCCAGAAGTTCTATCTCAAACTGGGATAGCTCAGGCCACAGATCAAGCCTGCACACCCAGTAGTCAAGGGGTTCATCGCTCCTCAGAGTATCGATATCTGCAGTTAAGGCGAGGTAGTCTGCTACCTGTCGGGCGAGTCGTTCTCTAAGGCTGGATCCCGAAAGGCTGTGGCGATGTGTAGGACTAAAAAAGCTCTGCATGTCCTCCATCAACAACACATCTGTAAAGCGTCCTGTCCTTGCCGCCATGGTCGTGGTAGGAGGAGGATTACTTTCACCTCTTCCCCAATTAGATTCCCGTTGTGCTGTGACATCCCCCTTATAAGCTGTGTAAAGCATATTTTGTTGTTTGGTTTTGAACGGCTGCATCCTTTATGACTTTCAGTAATTTGGTAACATTTCTCCCACTTTCTGCTTATACCAGGGGTCTAGTAGCGTGGCCACCCAGTATAGGTCGTTCTCCTTCATCCTTTTTATACGAGGGTCCCTCAACAGACATGAAAGCATGAAAGACCCCATTTGCACAAGGTTGGTTGCCGAGCTACTCATTTCACATTCCTCCTCCTCACTGATGTCATTGACGGTCTATTCTTCCCCCCATCCACGTACAACACCACGGGTCCCAGATAGGTGACAACAATGAGCACCCTGGGATACCTGCTGTGGTTAGTCTTCGTCCTCCTCAAAGCCACATTCCTCCTCTGACTCCTCTTCCTCATACTCCTCTTGCAGCGTTGCCACAGGTCCGGCAAGCGATGATGATAAGGCCGTTTCTGGTGGTGATGGTGACCACAACTCTTCCTCTTCCTCTTCACGCTCATCTACAGCCTGATCCAGCACTCTTCGCAGGGCATGCTCCAGGAAGAAAACAAATGGGATGAGGTTGCTGATGGTGCCTTTGGTGCGACTGACTAGGTTTGTCACCTCCTCAAAAGGACGCATGAGCCTACAGGCATTGCGCATGAGCGTCCAGTAACATGGCAAAAAAAAGGCTGTCCTAGCACCCCGGTCATACAAATACTCGTTGGCGGCTTTTTCTTGTTGGAGCAGGTGGTCGAACATTAGGAGTGTTGAATTCCAACGTGTCGGGCTGTCGCAAATCAAGCGCCTCTCTATGGCATGTTGTTTCGGCGCTGAATGTCTGAAAAGTGCGCCATGGCCATGTAGGAACGCCTGAAATGGCCACACACCTTCCTGGCCTGCTTGAGGACGTCCTGTAAGCCTGGGTACTTAGACACAAAGCGTTGTACGATGTCCTTCAACACATGTGCCATGCACGGCCCATGTGACAACTTCCCCAAATTCAATGCCAACAAATTGCTTCCATTGACACACACCACTTTGCCGATCTCCAGTTGGTGCGGTGTCAGCCACTGATCCACCTGTGCATTGAGGGCGGACAGGAGTGCTGGTCTGGTGTGGCTCTCTGCTTTAAGGCAAGTCAACCCCAAGACAGCGTGACACTGTCGCATCCGGGATGTGAAATAGCCCCTGGGGAGCTGGGGGGATTCAGTTGATGTGCAGCCAGACGCTGCTGCAGAAGAGGACTCAGCCGAGGAGGTTATCAAAGAGGATGGAGTAGAGGAGGTGGCAGTAGGCCTGCCTGCAAGTCGTGGTGGTGTCACCAACTCCGCTGCAGAGCCACGCATTCCATGCTTGGCAGCCGTCAGCAGGTTGACCCAATGCACAGTGTACGTGATATACCTGCCCTGACCGTGCTTTGCAGAACAGGTATCAGTGGTCAGATGGACCCTTGCCCCAACACTGTATGCCAGAGATGCCATGGCTTCCTGTTCAATCACTGAGTAGAGGTTTGGGATTGCCTTTTTTGAAAAAATAAAAAATCGTCGGGTACCTTCCACTGTGGTGTCCCAATAGCGACAAATTTTTTGAAGGCCTCAGACTCCACCAGCTGGTATGGTAAAAGTTGGCGGGCTAAGAATTCCGTCAAGCCAGCTGTCAGACGCCCGGCAAGGGGGTGACTCTGTGACATTGGCTTCTTACGCTCAAACATTTCCTTTACAGACACCTGACTGTGGGCAGATGAGATGGAAATGCTGAAGGTGAGAGGCGGAGTGGCGGGTGGTTGAGAGAGGGCAAGGAGGACAGCAGTGTTTGATGTGGCTGAAGATGCTGGACCAGGAGGAGGATGGTGGCTTTGGGTTTGTGTACTGCTTGTACTCATGTGTTGATCCCATTGGCCTTCGCAAAGCAGTTGTACCGAGGTGGGTGTTGGACTTCCCACGACTTAGTTTCTTTTGGCACAAGTTGCAAATGGCATTTCTGTTATCAGAGGCAGACACACAAAAAAAAAGCTACACTGCTGAGCTTTGCAATGATGACATCCTGGTGGTGGCAACAGCATGCGTTGATTGGCGTGATGTCTGGCTGACCACTGGTGCCGATACATGCTGTCTGACTGTGCCACTAGCTTCTTGCGACAACCTCCCCCTGTTTCCAACTCGTCTCCTCCTTCTCTCTGTCTCCCCTTCTGAACTTTCCCCCTCTTCTCTTCGAGCAGGCACCCACGTGGCATCCACGGACACATCGTCATCATCAACCGTTTCACTTGTATCTGGCACCCTCAGCAAAGGGAGCAGCAGCGGGTACAAAATCAACATCATCATCATCATCATCATCACACTGTACGTCCATGTGTGTAATGCTGCCTGACTGAGACATATCCCTGTTATCTACATCCTCTGGCAACAATGGTTGTGCATCACTAATTTCATCCAACGGATGTGTAAATAACTCCTCTGAGGGATCAAGTGAAGTGGCAGTGGTGGCTGTGGTGGTAGTGGTGGTGGCGGGCGGGAGAGTGGTAACTTGAGAGCAGATGACCAAAGCTGAGCTGGAGGAGGATGGTGCGTCAAGGTTCTTAGCGGAAGCTGTTGAAGATTGGGTGTCCTGTGTAAGCCAGTCAACTATGTTCTCAGAATTTTTTGGGTTCAGGGTACGTGGCCTTTGAACACTGGGCATTATTCCAGGGCCAGTAAAAATCACAGCACCACGACCATGACGGCCCCTGCGGGGTGGCCTGCCTCTGCCTGTCATTTTTTTTTAGATAAGTGTTACTATGCGTGCAAGGTACTGGGCCACCCTATATAAGTGGTGGGCAGTGGGCACAGTACAGTCTGTGTGGGCCTGACACACACTGGCTTGCAACTGGGATTATATCACAGAGAAATAATATAAATTGATTTTTTTTTATCTACAAGGTATTTGTGAGTGACACCGTGTAACGGTATCAGTGGTGGCCTGGCAGCAAGGGGCCACAGTACAGTCTGTGGGCCAGACACACACTGGCTTGCAACTGGGATTATATCACAGAAAAATAATACATTGATTTTTTTTATCTGCAAGGTATTTGTGAGTGACACCCTGTAACGGTATGAGTGGTGGCCTAGCCAGTGGCCACAGTACAGTCTGTGGGCCAGACACACACTGGCTTGCAACTGCGATTATACAGGGAGTGCAGAATTATTAGGCAAGTTGTATTTTTGAGGATTAATTTTATTATTGAACAACAACCATGTTCTCAATGAACCCAAAAAACTCATTAATATCAAAGCTGAATATTTTTGGAAGTAGTTTTTAGTTTGTTTTTAGTTTTAGCTATTTTAGGGGGATATCTGTGTGTGCAGGTGACTATTACTGTGCATAATTATTAGGCAACTTAACAAAAAACAAATATATACCCATTTCAATTATTTATTTTTACCAGTGAAACCAATATAACATCTCAACATTCACAAATATACATTTCTGACATTCAAAAACAAAACAAAAACAAATCAGTGACCAATATAGCCACCTTTCTTTGCAAGGACACTCAAAAGCCTGCCATCCATGGATTCTGTCAGTGTTTTGATCTGTTCACCATCAACATTGCGTGCAGCAGCAACCACAGCCTCCCAGACACTGTTCAGAGAGGTGTACTGTTTTCCCTCCTTGTAAATCTCACATTTGATGATGGACCACAGGTTCTCAATGGGGTTCAGATCAGGTGAACAAAGAGGCCATGTCATTAGATTTTCTTCTTTTATACCCTTTCTTGCCAGCCACGCTGTGGAGTACATGGACGCGTGTGATGGAGCATTGTCCTGCATGAAAATCATGTTTTTCTTGAAGGATGCAGACTTCTTCCTGTACCACTGCTTGAAGAAGGTGTCTTCCAGAAACTGGCAGTAGGACTGGGAGTTGAGCTTGACTCCATCCTCAGCCCGAAAAGGCCCCACAAGCTCATCTTTGATGATACCAGCCCAAACCAGTACTCCACCTCCACCTTGCTGGCGTCTGAGTCGGACTGGAGCTCTCTGCCCTTTACCAATCCAGCCACAGGCCCATCCATCTGGCCCATCAAGACTCACTCTCATTTCATCAGTCCATAAAACCTTAGAAAAATCAGTCTTGAGATATTTCTTGGCCCAGTCTTGACGTTTCAGCTTGTGTGTCTTGTTCAGTGGTGGTCGTCTTTCAGCCTTTCTTACCTTGGCCATGTCTCTGAGTATTGCACACCTTGTGCTTTTGGGCACTCCAGTGATGTTGCAGCTCTGAAATATGGCCAAACTGGTGACAAGTGGCATCTTGGCAGCTACACGCTTGACTTTTCTCAGTTCATGGGCAGTTATTTTGCGCCTTGGTTTTTCCACACGCTTCTTGCGACCCTGTTGACTATTTTGAATGAAACGCATGATTGTTCGATGATCACGCTTCAGAAGCTATGCAATTTTAAGAGTGCTGCATCCCTCTGCAAGATATCTCACTATTTTTGACTTTTCTGAGCCTGTCAAGTCCTTCTTTTGACCCATTTTGCCAAAGGAAAGGAAGTTGCCTAATAATTATGCACACCTGATATAGGGTGTTGATGTCATTAGACCACACCCCTTCTCATTACAGAGATGTACATCACCTAATATGCTTAATTGGTAGTAGGCTTTCGAGCCTATACAGCTTGGAGTAAGACAACATGCATAAAGAGGATGATGTGGTCAAAATACTCATTTGCCTAATAATTCTGCACTCCCTGTATCACAGAAAAATAATACATTTAATTTTTTTATCTGCAAGGTATTGTGACACCCTGTCTGGATGGTGTGCACACAGTACTGTCTCTGGGCCACACAGTCACTCACTGTCTTGCAAATGCAATTATATCAAAGACAAATAATATAAATTGAATTGGTACTGCAAGGTATTTTCTGTGACACCCTGTATGAATGGTGTGCACACATTACTGTCTGTGACTGAGCCTGCAGCCTCTCACACACGGGCAGGCAACTGCAATATTTATACAGGTCCTTCTAAAAAAATTAGCATATTGTGATAAAGTTCATTATTTTCTGTAATGTACTGATAAACATTAGACTTTCATATATTTTAGATTCATTACACACCAACTAAAGTAGTTCAAGCCTTTTATTGTTTTAATATTGATGATTTTGGCATACAGCTCATGAAAACCCAAAATTCCTATCTAAAAAAATTAGCATATCATGAAAAGGTTCTCTAAACGAGCTATTAACCTAATCATCTGAATCAACTAATTAACTCTAAACACCTGCAAAAGATTATTGAGGCTTTTAAAAACTCCCAGCCTGGTTCATTACTCAAAACCGCAATCATGGGTAAGACTGCCGACCTGACTGCTGTCCAGAAGGCCATCATTGTCACACTCAGGCAAGAGGGTAAGACACAGAAAGAAATTTCTGAACGAATAGGCTGTTCCCAGAGTGCTGTATCAAGGCACCTCAGTGGGAAGTCTGTGGGAAGGAAAAAGTGTGGCAGAAAACGCTGCACAACGAGAAGAGGTGACCGGACCCTGAGGAAGATTGTGGAGAAGGACCGATTCCAGACCTTGGGGGACCTGCAGAAGCAGTGGACTGAGTCTGGAGTAGAAACATCCAGAGCCACCGTGTACAGGCGTGTGCAGGAAATGGGCTACAGGTGCCGCATTCCCCAGGTCAAGCCACTTTTGAACCAGAAACAGCGGCAGAAGCGCCTGACCTGGGCTACAGAGAAGCAGCACTGGACTGTTGCTCAGTGGTCCAAAGTACTTTTTTCGAATGAAAGCAAATTTCGCATGTTATTCGGAAATCAAGGTGCCAGAGTCTGGAGGAAGACTGGGGAGAGGGAAATGCCAAAATGCCTGAAGTCCAGTGTCAAGTACCCACAGTCAGTGATGGTCTGGGGTGCCATGTCAGCTGCTGGTGTTGGTCCACTGTGTTTTATCAAGGGCAGGGTCAATGCAGCTAGCTATCAGGAGATTTTGGAGCACTTCATGCTTCCATCTGCTGAAAAGCTTTATGGAGATGAAGAATTCATTTTTCAGCATGACCTGGCACCTGCTCACAGTGCCAAAACCACTGGTAAATGGTTTACTGACCATGGTATTACTGTGCTCAATTGGCCTGCCAACTCTCCTGACCTGAACCCCATAGAGAATCTGTGGGATATTGGGAAGAGAAAGTTGAGAGACGCAAGACCCAACACTCTGGATGAGCTTAAGGCCGCTATCGAAGCATCCTGGTCCTCCATAACACCTCAGCAGTGCCACAGGCTGATTGCCTCCATGCCGCATTGAAGCAGTCATTTCTGCAAAAGGATTCCCGACCAAGTATTGAGTGCATAACTGAACATAATTATTTGAAGGTTGACTTTTTTTGTATTAAAAACACTTTTCTTTTATTGGTCGGATGAAATATGCTAATTTTTTATTAGAGAACCTTTTCATGATATGCTAATTTTTTTAGATAGGAAATTTGGGTTTTCATGACCTGTATGCCAAAATCATCAATATTAAAACAATAAAAGGCTTGAACTACTTCAGTTGGTGTGTAATGAATCTAAAATATATGAAAGTCTAATGTTTATCAGTACATTACAGAAAATAATGAACTTTATCACAATATGCTAATTTTTTTAGAAGGACCTGTATAAAACAAAAACAAAAAAAGCAGACTGATGTACCAGCCCTAAAAAGGGCTTTTTGGGGTGCTGTCAGGACGCTGTCCTTACAGCAGATGAGTCTGTGGACACAGAAGTTCAGAACACTGCCCTAGCTAACGCTTTCCCTATTAGATCAGCAGCAGCAGCACTCTCCCTCCTCTCGCTAAGAAAGCAGCTTCAGAATGAATCTAAAATGGATGCTGTCCAGGAGGTGGGAGGGTCTGCTGCTGATTGGTTGGAATGTGTCTGCTGACTGTGAGGTACAGGGTCAAAGTTTCCTCAATGATGATGTATAGGGGGCGGGCCGAACATCTCATATGTTCGCCTGCCGCGGCGAAAGCGAACATACTATGTTCGCCGTGAACTGTTTGCCGACGAATAGTTCGGGACATCACTATTATCCAACTTACCACAGTGTTCTGGCATTAAAAAAGTGGTACATTTTGGCACATTCTCTTTTTTTCAGAAAGTGAGTAAAGCTTTAGCAGCAAAGGGAAAGTACTCCCATGGCCCGACAGATTTACAATAATTTATTCAGGGTAATATAGTATATTTCAAACAATAAGGGAGAAGCAGGCACACTCTTAGTTGGGAACAGGGTCTATTTTATTTATGTTCTGGTATTCATGTATTTGTAGATAAAAAAGTGGTGTTAAATATACGTAAAAATTAAGTATAAAATGAAAAATAGCGTGATCACCAATATGTGAGCAGTGATAGATCCTTTAGAAAAAATATTTTTACCCCAAAAACAAATGGTATATAGGGTGATTTGTCGAGTGTTTAGGAAAAATTATAATAGAGAAATATATATTAAGTCAAGTATATATATAAAGAAAATTGTCCTTTATAAAAGTAAATAGTCCTTCATAAAAAATATTGAAAAAATTTTGGTCTTTCAGTCTTTTTAAAGTGGCCACTGAACAGTGAGTAAAATCAAATAAAATCAAGTAAAGAATGTAATCATCATATAGAGGATTAATATGTCCCCTTATAGAATTATAGCTCCGTTGGTGGTATATTTGGTAGATGGTAATTTAGAAGTTTGCTGTTAAATAGAGGATAATGCGTCTTTGCAGATATATTTGCAGATAGGAGTAATTCATATATGGCATATATGGCACTGATTGTTAGTGGTCATATTCCATATGTTCCTCTGTTAGAGAAAGTGGTGCTCTGAGCCTGGGTGCGGCGTCCCGCACTGTCTCTGGCTGCAGAGATCACTTACCCTTCTTGACGCTTGTATTCTTTAGGTCCTCTAATGGTAATTGCCGGTAGTTGGCTGTTGAAGTCCGGTCCGGTCCTCAGGAGTTAGCAGCGTGTCTCGTGTTGCCTAGGACGCCGAGAGGCGTGGTTCGCGCGTCTGAAGCGTGACGTATGTGGTCACGTGATCGGACTCTCTGTCAAGCTTCTTCGCAATGCTTCTCCTGCTCTGTAGTGAGTGGTGAATATCCCAGTAATCCTCTTAAACGCGTTTCGGGAGTCTATCCCTTCATCAGTAAGTGGAGGATTATAGTGGATACTGTGGTATTTATAGGGCGGTGATCAATTAGTTTATCAATCAATTAAACCTAACAATCAGGCTAACATATTCAATTGGTTGTGCTGTATCAGTTTTGTTTGGCTCATTAGGTTTGTAGCCGGAATGAAGTATAAAAGATATCCTAAAAAGGGGAAGGTGATAAATGAGATAACGATATATATCGAAATAAGGGTCTATATAGTTGAGAGTGTTGTGTAGTTATATAGATGTTGTTGATCGGTCCTATAATAAGGTAATTATTCTCTTTCAAAGAGGATCCCTCATATCTTTTATATCCGATACCTATATGATGATATAGGGGAATAGAGGTATAGGATATGGTTTAGCAATGTTATTTACAAGGGATACTCACATGTTATAATCATTATTTATTCTGTTTTCTAGTTGTAAGTACTGCCTATGAATAGGAGGCCTATAGTCGTCTTGATATGTTTCAGCCGTGGATATGTGTTGGAAATATCCCAGTGATGTCACTGGTCCATAGTGTAAAGGACCCAGTGAGTATTTGGGTCTATTATTCCCGCATGTACCAGAAGGACTATGGGAGCTATAGCCTGTGATGTCATATTTGTGGTGTAGAGAGCTTGTCGGTTTTAGGGGATCCAGATATATTGTAATTTTAATTTTTTATATATAATTTCTATTTGCGCGTGTTCTTTCTTCATAAGAAGCCTGTAGTAGTTCTGATGTGTTCCAGTTGTGGGTACATATTTAGAGTATGCCCTTGATGTCACTGGTCCGTAATTTGAAAGACCCAGTGAGTGTTTGGGTTTGTCACTCCTATATGTACCAAAAAAAGAAGGGCTATAGGGAATACAACCAAAAGGGGATTTAATAGTTATAAACTGAATGGTCTTGGTATAGCTTGGTTAGTAAAAAATCCTTTTTGGTATACAGCGGGAGATGTCCATTGTATCACTGGTCCGTAGTAAGAAAGACCCAGTGGATAACCGGGTTTATCCTCCCTATGTATATCCAAAGGAGCGGGACGGGTAAAGAAAAATTGATGAGTGGGTACATGGTATCTTCGATATAGTGGTGATGTCAATATCATAGCAGTCCAATGTGAAAGGCATGTCGGACACCAAGCATATTTTCAGGTGTGATAGGGGACTTATCTTGGATGTAATGGCGTATTACGTGTGTTATATTGGGTTCTTGTTGCTGAAGTTGTGGGTGTCTGTGTGTGTGGGAAATGTTGTTGTTGATGAGGGGCAGCCGCTCGCCAAGGGGCAACCGGAAGGAATATAATAACCATTCCGGTTACTCATCAGGGAGCGGCAACCCCCCAATCAAAGGAACCCAAAAATCTCCATTTCTGCATTTAATCCATTGGCTAGAACAGAGTTGAATTCAAAAATTCTTCTGGATTCCACTCTGGACATTTTGTGTATGAAGTTGCCCCCTCTCCAATCTTTTTTGACTTTTTCTAATGCTGTGTATTTTAATCCGGATGGGTCCTTGTTATGGATGGTTCTAAAGTGGTTTGATACTGTGTGTTTGTCATAACCTTTCTTTATATTTGCTATGTGTTCTGATACGCGTTTTTGAAGTGTCCGTTTGGTGCGACCTATGTACAATTTTTGGCATGGGCATTCTAGAGCGTATATAACTTATGTTGAGGTACATGTTAGGAATTCTTTGATTTCTTGTTTATGGGAGTTTGTTTTGGATGTGACGCACCTCTACCATTTACCTGAGAGGTAGAGCCGTCTATTCCACTTCTTTACTTTGAATATAGTATATTACAGAACAAAAAAAATCGACAGTGTATGCTAAGATATAGCTGGCATAGATTTAGCTTTTTCTGGTCCATGGACTGTCAGAAGGTCTAAAACATTTAAGAGATGTGTGCCTTTTAATACATTTTTCCTTCTTATTCCAGCACAATCCTGAACAGGCACCTCAAATACTGGTAGAGTTTTTTTTTTTCAGATTTCAATCAAAGCACGCTTTAGACAAAATTAGCAGCTAAAATTACATGCAGTCATTAAAAAATTTTATTTTGACAATGTTCAGTACCTCTTTGCATAAATTTGAAATGATTAATTGTCAACCTGACTAAATAAGTTTAGTAAATCTAAAACAATACTTAACAATTAACAATACTGTGGGGAACATTTATCACATCTGTGCAACTTTTCTGTTAAATCTTGCTACTTTTTGTGAGCTACGCCACCCCACACCACTTTGAAAAGTAGCGTTAAAAGTAAGTCTCTTTTGGTAAGTATATAGGGGGGCATTTATCATTTGAGATTTTTTTAATGTCACTTTTAAGCCTCGTTTTGCGTTGTGTGGTTGCACCAAATTTATGAAATGCTGGGCAGTTTTGATGTATTTGGTGCAAATGCCATTGTGTTTGTTTAACATGCACACAAACATATTTTTGGTCTGCATCCAATCCAGAATTTTTGTGGGTCTTATGCCTTCCCATTCACTATTTGGTCAGTTATTTACATCAGTTATTGTGAGCCAAAATCAGGTGCAGGTCAAAAGAACAGAACAGGAGAAACTCTTTACATTATACTTTATCTCTGAGTAGGCATCAATACTGGTTTTGGCTCACAATAACTGGTGGTTATTATAACGTATGGCCGTGGTGCCCATATTGTGGACCGCAAACAGTGGTTCCACAATACACCTGCACTGGCCGGTTGAACGCAGTGCTGTGGACTGCTGTGACTTGAAAGGGTCCATAATCCGCAAGATGTCGGAAAAGATAGGACCTGTCCTATCTTTTGTGGAGTGGAGGCATGGATCTGAAGCCCACGGAAACACTCAGAAGCGCTTCTGTGGGCATTTGGATCCGTACCTCTGCACCGCAAAAGAAAGTACATGTCCTTTCTTTTGCTCTATTTTGCAGATCATGGACCCATTCAAGTCAAAGGGTCCACACCGCATCATGGAATTCAAACAGCCAGGGCCCATGCTTTGCAGACCGCTATTTGCGGCCTTCTGCAAGGGCATGGCTACCATAAGATTGTGTGAATGAGCTCTAAGTCTTAATAACATACCAGGGGGCTGCCTAGTGTAGCTTTCAACTGTTCTGCAACATTTCAAATGTCACAGATAGTAAATGTTCCATAATCCAGGTCTAATCTCACTTTTCTGTCTAAACCATTACTACACCAGAGTTTTTTTTAGTTTTTTTGCATTTTTGTTTTGCGCTCCCTGCTTTCCCAGAGCCATAACTTTTATTGTATTTTTCCGTTCCGTTTTTGGGACAAGTTATACTTTAAATAATGATCAAATAATAACTACCGTGGAATAAAATCAGTTTTATTTGTTTGTCAACAAATTCTAATAACTTTTTTGTAGTTATGTGTACAAAACTGCGTAAGCATTCATTTTTTGAGGGGCAATCTGTACTTTTCATTGATGCCATTGTAGGGTGTGTACGACTTTTTGATCACTTTTTTATTATTTTTTTGTGGGAAATGAAGTGACCATAAACGGTGAATCACCATTTTGACATTTTCATCTGTTTGCCGTATGGGGGAAATATTTTAATATTTTTACAGTTTGGGCATTTTCACACATGGTGATACCCATGAATTTTTTTTGTTTGTTTTCTACTTTTATTTTGGGGAAAGGGGGTGATGATTTGAACTCTTGCACATATATATATATATATATATATATATATATATATAACTTTTTTTTTTTTTATACCCTTTTTTAATAGTTCCCTTAGGGAACTATAACAAGCATTCATTAGAAGCATTGGCATTGGAGTCTATGAGAAATGTACTAGTTTCCAATGGAGCCATGCTACAGGCAGGGGCTCCAAAAAAACACTATGCAGCAGCCTCCTGCACACAAGGGGCTGCTGCACACAAGCTCTGGCGCGCACTTCCGGTAATACACTCACTCAGATGCCGTGGTCAGGTCTGAAGTTTTAAATGTCTGCAACTGGCATTATCACCGGTCACTGACATGAGCTGCAGGTTTCTGCTGTATGAAACAGCAGGCACCCAACGGCTATGGCACCCGCTCCGCTCAGGAGTAGGCATCATCTTTAAAATCCCAGCACTGGTCGGGAAGGGGTTAAACATAGACCACTTTGAAAAGTGCCATGTCTCCTAAGGGCTGCTTCACATGAGCGGATACCATGCGTGTCACCTGCTGCGTGAAAGACAGCCAAGCCCCGCACTGGACAGCAGAGACACAGAGCATTAACATTATTGATAATGCTCTGTGCCTCTCTGTGATCTTTTTACTAAATCACAGTGACAACTTTATCTCAGGCCTCTTTCACACGACCGCGTGGCTTTTTCAGTGTTTTGGAGTCCGTTTTTCACAGAGCCATTGTTCCGTTTTTTGTTTCCGTTGTGTTTCTGTTTCTATTCCATTTTTCTGTTTCGTTTTTCCATATGGCATATACAGTATACAGTAATTACATAGAAAAAATTGGGCTGGGCATAACATTTTCAATAGATAGTTCCGCAAAAATGCAACAGATACAGAAGACATACAGATACATTTCTGTAGGTGTTCAGTTTTTTTGGCGGACACATTGACTTAAATGGAGCCACAGAACGTGATTTGCGGAGAATAATAGGACATGTTCTATCTTTCAACGGAACGGAAAAATGGAACTACGTAAACTGAATGCATATGGAGTACATTCCTTTTTTTTTTGCGGGACCATTGAAATGAATAGATCCAATTACAGTTTCGGTTCCAAATGGAACAGAAACGGGAAAAAATACGTTTGTGTGCAAGAGGCCTGATTTTGCAGTAAAAAGATCAGAGAGGCACGGAGCATTATCAATCATGCTAATGCTCCATGTCTCTGCTGTCCAGAGCGTGGCGTGGCTATCTTTCATGCAGCGGATAACACGCATGGCATCTGCTCATGTTAAAACAGCCCTAAATGTTGCAATCAGCATTTCGTGTGCCGCTTTAAGGTTTGCAAAAAAAAACTGATGTCTGTGTGCATTCTCTATTTTGTGGAACGAAACAGCTGTCCCCTAATATGATGTGTGTAATGCGGACAATAATAGTACATGTTCTATCCGTTTGTGGAATGGGCATATGGAAACAGAATTTACACAGAGTAACTTCCTCTTTTTGGCGGACCCATTGAAATGAATGGTTCTGAATACGGTCTGCAAAAAAATGAACCGGACACAGAAAGAAAATATGTTCGTGTACATGAGCCCTTATGATGTGCAACATTTTTAAATGTCACGTAAAATGCTGCAGCTAGACGCACAGATCGCTAGATAACCCCCTGGCATACTGTCATTTACAAAAGCGCAGTCACATTGCTTGTGTGCCAAATTTAAAACCTGCTTTCACTAATTCAGAAATTTGGTGCAACACCTGGAAAAAAATAAAAATTATATTAAAAAGTACCACAACTTATACATTTCCTCCTGTTTTTCTACATTAAATCCTTAAATAACTCCTAAGACTGTAACATTTAGATGTTCAGTCATATTATATGTTCAGTAATGTGATTTGCTGACTTTGTCAGGGCACATTATTTTAGAAAGGTAAGAAAGCTCATTGCTCGAAGTTATTACTGTCACATTACATTTTCTTAGAATCTTTTCAAAGTCAGAAATATTTAGCTAAAGTTGAAATTTGCTGTACTTAAAAGTTCAAGTGAAGCTCTTTTGCCGTCTTTCAGGGATTAAGGTGCATTCTCCAAACTATGCCAACATTTTATGCAAAGCAAGCTACTCAGAGTAGGGCCTCTAGCACACGAACATATTTTATTTCCGTTTTCGTTCCGTTTTTTGCGGTTTCCGTTTGCAGTCCCTATGCGGAACTGTTCAATTCAATGGTTCAATTCAATTCACTGTGTGAATTCCCTTTCGGTATTTCCGTATATCCGTTCCGCTAAAAGATAGAACATGTCCTAGTAATGGACAAGGATAGTACTGCTCTATTAGGGTCCAGCTGTTCCGTTCCGCAAAATATGGAATGCACACGGACGTCACCCGTATTTTTTGCGGATCCGTTTTTTGCGGATCGCAAAAGACATACGGTCATGTGCAAGAGGCCTAAAACTATGGTACAACGAATTAGAATTTCTCATAGTTCTAATGTACGTTTCATTCATTTGATTTAGGTTTTGTGCACACATCCATATTTTCCAGTCCAAAAAAAAATACAGATTTGCAAAATACGAATGATGTCAGTATAATATCCATATAACATCCATGTTGCATCCATTTTTTTTTTTTGTGGACTCATTGACTCCATGTGCTTTTCGCATCCATACATCTGTTCTGAAAAAAGATGTGTCCTATACTTGAGACAAAAATTGAGGATCCCAAAACCGTTGAAGTCAATGGGTCTGCAAAAAAACGCAAGTAACATGTACATCACACAAATGTAATTTACAGATCTGCATTTTGCGAACTGCAAAATACATACAGGCGTGTACATAAGGCTTTAAGGAGCATATGTCAGCAGACTTTTACCAAAAATATTGGCTGATCTGTTGCATGTGTGCTTCCCAGGTGAAGGCATCTGTTTTGGTCCCATGTTCATATGTGCCCACACTACTGAGAAAAATAAGATTTTCATGTATGCAAGTAAGCCTCTAGGAGCACATTTACACTGCCTGGCCCTGTCAATCAAAGTGGGGAGGACGGGGCAGTTGCAGAGGTTCATTTGAAACTATTAAAACCTCATTTTTCTCAGCAATGCAGACACAGTGCTGCGGATCGACCGTGGGGCAGCCGCATGCAGAACAATTTCTATTTTTTTGTGCAATGGAAGCACAGAATGGAACACGACGGAAGCACTCCATAGTGCTTCCTCCGTGCTTCCCTTTAGCACCACATCTCCGTATTTGCGTACCCATTCAAATGAATAGGTCCGCATCAGCGATGCGGAATGCACACGCCCGGTGCCCCATGTATTGCGGAACCGCCATATGCGGCCCGCAATGCGGCCACGGGAGCACTACGGCCGTGTGCAAGTGGCCTAACAGTGTGGGGAATTGACTCCGGCAAAGAGATACTCTCAGTCCAGGTTTCTTCAAACAAAATGCTAGTAGTTTATTTCCAGCCAACAAAGTCCAACAAACATAAATGTAGCTTTATTTAGCTTGAAGCAAACAGTTAACAGAAATATGCTTTACTGCAGCACAAAGTCCAAAATTAAACACTTTTTTTTCCCTTTTGGTAGTAAGTCACAGTTCACACCTTGTGAAGTCTTTGTTCTCACCACGCTAGAGGTATATGGTTTCTCCTGGTTCACTGTCCTCTGAGTCAGTAACACACCATCTCCATGCACTGCTCCATCCAACATACCCCACCTGAGCAGCTGCTAGGGAAGCTTTTATTTGCCTGCACCTGTGGGTGGATCCAGAGCCAGGTTAATCTTAGTACCCGGTATGGAACATATCTCACTTGCAAAATTAACCCCCTCACTTTAATGACACATCCCCCCTCCCCCTTTGATTCAGGCCTGGATATTTACTCCTAATTGTGGTCGGATCGGCTATCAGAAAGGTGTCCCTAACCTATCTAACCCTATCTTGCAACAAGCAGTAGAATTGTGCCATAACTGCTGCGGTAGGGCAGCCTAAAGGGGGCCACCCTAATATGAAGTGACTGTAAGATGGCGTGGGTGGGTGGGTGAAATCAGCTGAATCGTCATCAGCCTAGGCCTACAGGAGCCTATAAATAGCCTAGTAACCAACCAGCCTGGCCACACAGGTGCAAGTAAGTAGCCGTGTAATGAGCCTCTCCTCTCACAAATACAGCAAAGTTCTTTGCTTAACACTAAACAAGCAGTCCACGAGGGTGACAGCCATAAACCAATTTAAAAGGTGAGAACCCTGTGGAGGCTTGTGGTACCTCACGAATAGCAAAAAGTAAATAAGGTAACAACATGTCCCAATCTTGCCCACCACTTTTTTTAACATGCTTTTGATGGTCTTGTTGAACCTTTCAAAGAGGCCATCTGTTTGCGGGTGGTAGACAGAGGTGTGCAAATCTTTTAGCTGGAATAGTTTACATAGTTCCTTAATTATTTTGGACATAAATGGTGTGCCCTGATCAGTAAGAATTTGCTTTGGTAGACCTGTTCTGGTAAATACATAAAATAATTATTTGGCAATTACTTTTGAAGAGGTGTTTCGTAATGGTATAGCCTCAGGGTACCTGGTTGTATAATCCAGGATCACCAGGATGTACTGGTGACCTCTGGCAGACCTGACTAAGGGACCTACTAGATCCATTGCTATACGCTCAAAGGGAACATCTATGATAGGTAGGGGAACTAAACAAATGTGGAAATGTGGCATTAGAGAGCTAATCTGACATGTTGGACAGGAGTCACAGAAGTCTTTAAATTCTCTATATACCCCAGGCTAAAAGAACCGCTGCAAAATACGCTCTTGAGTTTTTAATACCCCTAGATGTCCTCCTAAAATATGTGCATGGACCATTTCAAGCACCTTGCGCCTATAGGCTCTGGAACCACTAGCTGCTCAACTACCTTTTCATTGACCCTGTTAACTCGATACAGTAGGTCTTGTCTGTCTCAGGCACCTGATGCACCCCATTTAAAACTTTTATGTTTTCAAAGGCCTTTTTTTAAGGCTCGGATTTCTCAACTGAGCAGTTCCAAAATTTGCCCTGGGAATTTCTAGATCAGGCAATTCCTGCTGATGCCCAGCTAAGACACAAAAGGGAAAAGAACTATCATCAACATCATCATTAGTTAATTTGACAGACAAGCCTTTCTTACATACAGTTCCCTCTTTATCTGCAACCCCCATAGATTTTTCCCATGGTGACCAGAAAAGATGAAAGTCACATCCCAGAATAAGTTTATGTATCAGTCCAGGCACAACCCTCACCTCTCAGGTAACAGTTCCCAGAGAAGTGTGAACGGAGACCTCAGCAAGGGCATATTCTTTCGTATCCCCATGCACACACTGTACTGAAAGTTTTATTTCGGGGAATACCATTTTATGGGAATTTTAGCCCGGAGCAAGGTGATCACACTCCCAGTGTCCAGGAGGGCTAGTACCTGGTGGCCATCTATCCACACCTCACAACTTTGCAAAGAGTCCTGGGGCACTTTAGCGGCAATACTCAGGGAGTGAGCAAACAAGGACTTTCCCTGGTCACACTACAGTCTGTGGGCACTGAGCCATGATGTGCCCAAGCTCATGACATCTCCAGCAATGAGGTCCAGAAGGTTGTTGAGATAGGAATACCCCTGGCAAAGAAACTGTACTTGATGGAAAAACCTGGGGAGTGGCAGCCCTTTGTCTTCTACTCTTTTCCACAGTATTTCCGGGTAGTCGAGTTTTCCCCTGAGATGGTGGAACTGCACCATTTTTCCTGACACGACTCTCAGTGACAGCATATCTTTCCAGGGTGCCGATCATTTGTTCAGTGGTCTGGGCATCACTCTGCATTACCCAGTACTGCAAGTCTCTGGAAAGTGCACAAAACAGTCGTTCCGCAGTGACCCGGTCCACCACCTCCTGTGAGGATGACTTTTTTGGCTTAAGCCATTTATCCATTAACTTCATAAGGTGATGGACCTGTGACCAAGGAGGCTTACTGTATCATATTGCCACTCATGCACCCTAAGGGCACTGACAGCCAAAGAGACCCCCACTCGTGCAAGTATCTCTGCTTTAAACCGCATATGACTTAGCATTCTCAGCAGACAAATCACAAACTTTTAGGGGCTCACCTGCAAGTAAGAAAAAAAAATCACAGAAAAAAAAGATAAAAATGCACCAAAAAAATAGATGCAAAAATTATATATGGACTAAGCCCTCACTCTGATGTAATAAAATCTGAGGCTCTTAGCTAATATATTTTGATCAAAACACATCTGTTCCCACCTAACCCTGCCAAGGTGGTCTCAGGTCAGGCAGGTCCTATGCTAAATCAACCTATGCCTTTGGGCATCTATGTGCAGGAGCGCAGACTCTGCACATACGGGTATAGTGTACTGCTCCTAGTCACCTCTATGTGCATCCAGCAACCAATGAGAGGAGGAGCAAGCATATCTATATGTACCACCTAATCAAGGCGGTCTGTTTAATAGGAAGGGCAAAAGTGCACAGGAATGTAACTGCCAAGATAAAATAGGAGTGCTTTCACACTTGAAGGTGCCACTCCCTCAAGCATATACTACATAATAAACAAAAATCACAGAAAAGAGAAAAAAACAAAGATAAAAATATTGGCTAAGAGTCTCAGAGGCTAAGATATTGGCAAAAAGTCTCAGATTTTATTCATGGGCTTAGTCCATATATAATGCTTGCATCTATTTTGTGAATTATTATCTTTTTTTCAGTGTTTTTTTTTTCTCCATAAATGTAGCCAGGGACATCCGCATATTTATTTATCATATAGTGCAGGATGGTTTTTTTTTTTTTTTTCTGTGATCTTTGCTCACCTGCAAGTAATGGCGCCTGAACTTCAGCCCACTGGAATTCTGGCAAATGTTCCCTTTCAGTGGTTCACTCAAACAACACCAGGTAGACCTCTACATCCACTCCTTCTACCATCCATTGCATTGCTCTCTGTACCAACTTCTGTGGGTTGTCCAGGGCAACAGTCTGAGAGGAGGCCTGTTGAACAGTCCCACTCACCTGTAACACAACCAGTTGCTCCATGAGCAGTTTATTAGTTTGTTGATGTACTTATATGGCCTCTGCATATGCATGTTGTTGTTGGATGTTAGCTTGCACCAACTGCTGGATTAATTCCTCTATGTTTGTGGATTGTTTGGAGTCTAGAACAGCAGCTTTCACCCAGAACATATGTTTCTCTGGTTTTCCTGGTGCATCTGGCAGATTCACTTAGCAGCAAAGAGGTAGCACAATAAATACCAAGCATGCAAGCATATGAAACAGTGTGGGGAATTAGCACCAGCAAAGAGAAACTCTCTGTCCAGGTTTCTTCAACCAAACAAATGCTAGCTTTTTTTCCTTTTTGTCAGGGACATTGCTAGGTTAAAACATTTGGGGCCTGGCCTCTGATATTTTGTCCTAGGCCCTGAATATCCTGCCTGCCAGATAGATACAACTGTATTGCCATCCTCAGGACGACAATACAATTAAATCAAATGCACTGGAAGATCTGAAGGACTTGTGATGACATCCCAGGTCATGTGACGAGTAAAACAGGTAGTGGTTAAGAAGGACCTGCAATGATGCCACCATCATGTGACCAGTGCAGGAGAGGACCAGTGAAGTGGAGAAGTCCTGGTTGAAGAAGCTGTGGTGACGTCTGCTACATGAGGAGAGGTAAGTGAAGGGAGAGGCAGAGAAATGCTGGGAGTTGTGGTTATTTAACTGGGACTGTATGTTAGGGCTAAAGAGAGAGATGTTAATCACATGGAACTGCATGTTGGAGGTGGCTACAGGAGGGAGAAATGTTATTTACATGGGACTGAATGTTGGAGGGGGCTGGGACAGGGTAATGTTATTTATATGGGACTGTATGTTGAAGGCGGCTGGGGAGAAGGTGATGTTATTTACATGGGACTGTATGTTGGCAGCTGTGAGAGGGAGTGATGTTATTTACATGGGACTGAATGTTACAGGGGTCTGAGGAAGGGAATGGTGATATTTATATAGAGTTGTATTTTGGAGGGGGCTGTAGATAGAGAGGGATGTTATTTACATGGGACTGTATGGTGGAGCGAGGAATATAACTACAGGGGGCACTGCAGGGAGCATAAAAAAACTGGGGCACTTCAGGGCGAACATTATAACAGTAGGGGCAGTATAAATACTGGGGGCACTGTAGGGATATTATAAATCCAGGGGACATTATAGGTATTCTTATTACTACTGGGGGCGCTATAGGAGTGACTTATAGAGCCAATTTATTTCTACTAAGGGTACTATGGTGTCCTTATTACTACTAAGGGGTTTGTAGAGAGCATTATTACCACTGGGGGAACAATAGGGGGCCTTATTTCTACTGGGGACTCTGTGAGGGCATTCAAAATACTTGGTTCTTCTACTAATGGTGGCATTCTTGGGGAGCATTATCACTTTTGGGGCCACTGTAAGGGCAGTATTACTAATGAGAGCATTCTAGAAGGGAATTACTATTGGTGGGAATTTGAGGAGCACTATTACTATGGGGGCACAAATTTTTCTTCAGGATAGTATTTGGGGGTATTGGGGAGCACAGCGAGTAGCAGGATAACACTGTGGGGACTCAAGGTTGGGGGATGATGAGAGAAATGTGAGGAAGCTAAGATGTCTGTGTGTCACACTCTGCAGAGACAAGTCGTGGCTGAAAGAAGTTGTCCAGACCGAATGGAGAAGATGATGACAAAGAAGATCTACATCAGAGGAATGGTCACCTGGGAGGCACTGGATGTGACAGGTATGTGCTGCAGTATAGCAAGTACAGGAAAGTGCGGGGGGAGGGTTGATTTAGAGAACTGGGCCATATTCATTGGGGCTTGGGCCCAAGATCTTTTGAGACCCTAGCAACGCCCTTAATTTTGGTAGTAAGTAGTGTTGGGCGAGCATGCTCGGCAAAACACCATTTTGACTCGCAGCCAATAAACTTGCGGGGAAGTACTGGTACTCACTGTAATGCCATAGCCATATTGGTTACTGGCATTACAGTGATTGGCTGACCAGAAAGCGTCATCGGGTGCTATATAGCACCCAATGACATGTGGTTTGGCTCAGTCTTAGTCAGGGCGAGATGCAGCAGAAAAGAAAGATAGTGTAGGGACAGGATTATTATAAAAAATTTTAGGCAGGGTTTAATATTGAAAGGTGTTAGAGACCCAAAAGTCATTTTAAGGACTATTGTTTTTATCTGGCTGCAATATATATTATTGGCGCAACCTGCTCTAAATTGCGTGCAATTGTTTGGGAGCTGCTGACAGTGACATAACCTCTGCTACATCTGTTGTGTTAGATTTGCTCATCCTAAATATCTGTGACATTCAGCGCAATTGTATAGCCACTGCTGACAGCGACATTACCTGCGCTACATCTCCTGTATAACATTTGTGCATCCTAAATATCTGACATTCAGTGTAATTTTTTCTTATTGGCTGGTGACAATGTTATTACCTGCGCTACATCTCCTGTATAATGTTTGCGCATCTTAAATATCTGTGACATTCAGTGTAATTTTTTTTTTTGCCGCTGGTGACAGCGACATTACCTGCACTAGATTTCCTGTATAACTTTTGCACATCCTAAATATCTGTGACATTCAGTGTAATTTTTTCTTAGCCGCTAGTGACAGCGTCATTACCTGTGCTACATCTCCTGTATAACGTTTGCGCATCCTAAATATCTGTGACACTCAGTGAAATTTTTTTGCCACTGGTGACAGCGACATTACCTGCGCTACATCTCCTGCATAACATTTGCGCATCCTAAATATCTGTGATATTCCGTGTAATTGTTTCGCTGTTGGTGACAGTGACATTACCTGCGCTACATCTGCTGTGTAACGTTTGTGCATCCTAAATATCTGTGACATTCAGTGTAATTTTTTTGCCGCTGGTGACAGTGACATTACCTGCACAACATCTCCTGTATAATGTTATCACATCCTAAATATCTGTGACATTCAGTGTAATTTATTTGTGCACACACTTACAAAACCTGCTCTATTGTATGTGTGACATACTTGCACGCATATATACTATTTAATATGCTCAAGGTGAGCAGTAAGGGATGGGAAAGTGGCCGTGCTGCTGATGATGCATGCAGAGGCCTTGGCCCTGGGCGTGGTAAAACTGTGCCTGCTAGAGCACAAGAAATACACTCATCCACGATACCTAGCTTCATATCCTAGTTTGCAGGGCGGCGCAGGAAAATACTCTCAAAGTCACACCAGTGCGACCAGGTGGTCGGATGGATTGCAGCTGATAATGCTTCCAGTCAGTTAAGCACCACCCTGTCTTCCACAAAGTCCAGTCTCAGTAGCCAAGAGTCTGGTCAATAGAATCCTCACCCTGATCCTCCTTCCTCTCACCATGGAGAGTCTTGGCAAACAAGTGATCCCACACTTGGATATTCCGAGGAGCTCTTTTCATTGCCATTCCTTTATTTTGGCCTTTTGCCAAGCCCTCTTGAAGAGGGACATGAGGAGATCTTGTGCACTGATTCCTAAACTCTTGAGCATCCACAGTCAGAAGAAGATAAAGGTGGGAAACAGCAATTAGTGTTTCACGAGGTGGATAATGATGATGAGATACAGTTGCCAAAAAGTCAACGGCATTTAGTGTCTCAAGAGGTTGGTGATGAAACACAATTGTCAATAAGTGAGGATCTTGCTAGGTCAACAAGTCAGAAGGATGACCAGAGTGAGGAAGTGGAAGAAAAGATGGTGAACAATGAAATCACTGACCCAACCTGGGAAGGTGGCAAGCCGGGCGAGCACAGCATTACAGAGGGGGAGGGATCCGCAGCACCACAACAGGCTAGAAGAGGCAGTGGGGTGGCAAAAGGGAGAAGGCGGGCCACAACAAACAGGCCCGCAACTGGTTCCTGGAGCACCCCCTTGCGGTAATCTCCCTTGCTAAGGAGTAGGTGTTCCGTAGTCTGGCACTTTTTTGAGAAGAATGCGGACGATAAAAGAATTGTCATTTGTAACCTGTGTCGTACCAAAATGAGAGGGGCTTGAACACTAGCAACCTCACCACCACCAGCATGATCTGCCACATGGCATAAAAGCACCCTAATAGGTGGGCCGAATGCCTGGGTCCACAATCAGTGTCTGCGGGTCACACCACTGCCTCCCTCCTCGTCCCCTGTGTTACATGCTGGCCAATCTCCTGTCCAAGATGCAGGCCCGGATGCCTCGCGCCCTGCACCTGGACCTACCCAAGCACCATCAGCTAGCACATCCACTTCTATTTCCCTGTGCAGCGTACAGATATTCATAACCCAGGCCTTTGAATGAAAGTGCAAATACCCACCCACAGGCCATAGTACTAAATGTGCATTTTTCCAAATTGCTGGCCCTGGAAATGTTGCCATTTAGGCTTGTGGATACTGAGGCTTTCCGCGGCCTGATGGCAATGGCTATCCCTCTTTACTCAGACCCCATTTGCCACAATTTTTTCCAGTGTGTCCGCCTTACACCAGCATGTGTCCCGTAACATCACCCGTGCCCTGACCAACGCAGTTATTTGGAAGGTCAACTTAATGACTGACACATGGACAAGTGCTTTTGGCCAGGGACGCTACATTTCCCTGACGGCACACTGGGTGAACGTTGTGGAGGCCAGGAGCGAGTCATACCCTGGGATGGCACAGGTGCTACCGACAATGAGGATTGCGGGCCCTACTTCCATCAGGATTTCCACCACCGCCTATATTAGTGGCTGCAACCCTCTCCTCCACTTCCACCTCTGAATTCTCATCTTGCAGCACCAGTCAGCCATCATTCAGTGGCTAAAAGCAGTGCAGCACTGCAGTGGGGAATCGGCAACAGGCCGTGCTAAAACTAATTTTCTTAAGTGACAAAGAGCTGTGGCAGGGTAAAGGGACCAGACTGAGCTGTGGCTCTCGTCACCTAAAGCCGCCGCCGGTCTGGCAACACTGCAGCAGCGCTTTCAATTGCCAGCTCACCGACTGTTGTGTGACGTGAACACTCGCTGAAACTCCACGTTCCACTTGTTGGCCAGGCTTTGTGAGCAGTAGAGGGTAGTAGTGGAATACCAGCTGCAACATGTCGTCACCTTTCCAGTCAGCTTCCGCTCCTCACAAGTGACAAGTGGGCATGGATGTCTGACCTCTGTGAGGTTTTGCGCAAGTTTGATGAATCAACACAGATTGTGAGAGGCGATGCCGCTATTATCAGCGTAACCATCCCACTTCTGTGTCTACTGCAGCACTCACTATTCACAATGAAGGCGGACACTTTGCATGTGGAAGAGTTGGAAATGGGAGAAGAAAGTACACAGGGTGATAGCCAGACCACCCTCAGTTCATCTTCTCAGCGCAAATTGGATGATGATGAGGAGGAGGTGGAGGAGAAAGGGACGGTTTCTTTCGCTACAGAGGGTAGTACCCATAGCAGTTTTACCTGTTAAGTGTGGATGGGCCGAAGAGGAGGAAGAGGATGAGGAAATTGAGAGTCATCCTCCTGATGAGGACAGCGAAGTCTTGTCTGTTGAGACTCTGGCACACATGGCTGACTTTATGTTATGCTGCCTTTTCCGTGACCCTCGCGTTATACGCATTTTGGCCAACACCGATTACTAGTGTTGAGTGAGCATGTTCAGCCAAATACCTGTTTGACTCGAGCATAGCTATGCTCGGCACATGGCGGTACTCGGCCGAGTACCACATGTGCTCGAGCGCCATGCTCGAGTCTCCTCCCTGCATGTTTTGCGGCTGCTGAGCACATATATTTTCCATAATTTATCTACACTTTGCCTATAATCAGTGCCTGCAGTGAATTGTCACATATGCGCAGCAATAGCGTGTGTGGGCGTCAGGGCCAGATATTGGGTAAAATATTAGCGAAAACAATTACCGTACCTTTTTTCCAGAATTTATCCACATTTTTCCTATAAACAGTCCCTTTTAACATATAACATTTAATATGAAAAAGGCGAGCATTAAGGGATGGGGAAGTGGCCGTGATGCTGATGGTGCATGCAGAGGCAATCATCCACGATACCTAGTTTCATGTCCCAGTTTGCAGGGTGGTGCAGGATACCACTCTTGAGGTCAGCCCAGTGCAAGCAGGTGGTTTGCAGCAGATAGCGCTTCCAGTCGGTTAAGCACCACCCTGTCTTCCACCAAGTCCAGTCTCAGTAGCTAGGAGTCTGGTCCACAAATTCCTCACCCTGATCCTCCTTCTTCCCACCATTTACAGTCTGGCCAAACAAGTTATCCCTCACTCGAATATTCCGAGGACCTCTTTTTATTGGCATTAATTGATTTGGCCCTTTCGCCAAGCACGCTTGAAGAGGGACACAAGATTTTGTGCCCTGATTCCCAACCTCTCGAGCATCCACAGTCACAAGAACCTTACGGTGGGGAACGGCAATTAGTGTTTAATGAGGTGGATGATGATGAGATACAGTTGCCAATGAGTCAACTGCAATTACTGTCTCAAGAGGGTGATGAAGAGCATGAGACACAGTTGTCAATCACTGAGGTTGTGTTTAGGTCAACAATTCAAGAAGATGATCAGAGTGAGGAAGTGGAAGAGGAGATGGTGGACGGTAAGGTCACTGATCCAACCTGGGAAGGTGGAAAGTTGAGTGAGGACAGCAGTACAGAGGGGGGAGGATCTGCAGCACTACAACAGGCTGGAAGAGGCACTGGGGTGGCAAAAGGTAGAAGGCATGCACCACCGAACAGGCCCACAACTGTTCCACGGAGCACCCCCTTGCTTAAATCTCCCTTGCCAAGGTGTTCGGCAGTATGGTGCTTTTTTTTAGGAAAGTGCAGATGACAAAAGAATAGTAGTTTGCAACCTGTACCACACCAAAATGAGTCAGTGCATGAACACTACCAACCTCACCACCAGCATGATCCTCCACATGGCATCAAAGCACCCTAATAGGTGGGCCAAATGCCTGGGTCCACAATCTGTGTCTGCAGGTCACACCACTGCCTCCTCTTCCCTTGTGTTACGTGCTGGCCAATCCCTTGTCCAAGAAGCAGGCCCGGATGCCTCCCGCCTTGCACCTGTACCTTTGAAAGCACCATCAGCGACTACATCCACTTCCCTGTCCCAGTGCAGCGTCCAAATGTCATTACCCTAGGCATTTGAATGCAAGCACAAATATCCAGCCACCCACCCACGGGCCATAGCACTAAATGTGCAGCTTTCCAAATTACTGGCCCTGGAAATGTTGCCATTTAGGCTTGTGGACACTGAGGCCTTCCACAGCCTGATGTCGGTGGCTGTCCCTCGTTATGCAGTCTCCAGCCGCCATTTTTCAAGGGGTGCCGTGCCAGCCTTACACCAACATGTGTCCCTTAACATCACACGTGCCCTGACCAACGCAGTTACTGGGAAGGTCCACTTAACCACGGACACATGGACAAGTGCTTTCGGCCAGGGACGCTACATTTCCCTGACGGCACACTGGGTGAATGTTGCGGAGGCCGGGAGTGACTCGTACCCTGGGATGGCACAGGTTCTATCGACGCCAAGGATTGCGGGCCCCAATTCCATCAGGGTTTCTGCCACCACCTACGTTAGTGGCTCCAACCCCCACTTCTCCTCCTCCGCCTCCTCCACTTCCACCTCTGAATTTTCTGCGTGCAGCACCAGTCAGTCATTAGTCAGTAGCTGCTGAAAGCAGTGTAGCACTGCAGTGGGGAAGCGGCAACAGACCGTGCTGAAGCTGATGAATACTGCCACAAGAAGATAACATTTTTGAAAGATGGTGGAGTACATAGCAGACCGTGTCAGCATCCTCAATTATCCCTCAGTGCCTTACAACTATTGGGTATCCAAGCTGGACACGTGGCACAAACTTGCGCTCTACACTTTGGAGGTGCTGGCCTGCCCTGCCACCAGCGTTTCATCTGAGTGTGTATTTAGTGCTGCTGGTTGCATTATAACAGATATGCGTGTCAACTGAAAATGCTGACAGGTTGACTCATCTAAAAATGAACAAGGCCTGGATTGACCATGTCTTCTCGACTCCACCAGAGGAATGCTGATGAACATGAAGGCACTTTACATGTGTTGTTTTTAATGTAGTTACTGTAATAGACTGTATTCCCATGCACCCCTTTCACCAGAAACAAGGGTATATGGTTTAATTTTCCTTTTCTCATTCTCCTCTTCCGTCATATCAACATGCATTGCTTATTCGTCACATATAATGATCTTGCATATATGGCCTTTGAATATAATTTTTTAGAGGGTCCACTCACCAGCAGGCCCTCACATATACTTTTTTAGAGGGTCCTCTCACAGGCCCTCACGTCAAATTTTTTACAGGGTCCGCTCACCAGCATGCCCTCACATTTAATTTTTTTGAGGGTCTGCTCCCCAGCAGGCCCTCACATCAATTTTTTTACAGGGTCCGCTAACCAGCAGGCCCTCACATATAACTTTTTACAGGGTTCGCTCACCAGCAGGCCGTCACATCCAATTTTTTACAGGGTCCGCTCACCATCAGGCCCTCACATCTAATTTTTTACAGGGTCCGCTCACCAGCAGGCCCTCACATATAATTTTTTACAGGGTCTGCTCACCAGCAGGCCCTCACATATGATTTTTTACAGGGTCTGCTCACCAGCAGGCCCTCATATATCATTTTTTAGAGGGTCCGCTCACCAGCAGGCTCTCACATCTAATTGTTTACATGGTCCGCTCAACAGCAGGCCCTCACATCTAATTGTTTATAGGGTCCGCTCACCAGCAGGCCCTCACATCTGATTTTTTACAGGGTCAGCTCACCTGCAGGCCCGCAACTCAAATCTTTTACAAGGTCAGCTCATCTGCAGGCCCTCAACTCAAATCATTTACAGGGTCACCTCACCTGTAGGCCCGCAACTCAAATCTTTTACAGGGTCAGCTACCCTGCAGGCCCGCAACTCAAATTTTTAACAGGGTCAGCTCACCTGCAGGTTCGCTGCTTAATGTGAATGAGGCTCTCCTTTATGTGATTTACAGGTTGTATCAGAGTGCCTCTTCCTTGCAATTTTTGGCAGCACTTGCACTTTATATACAAGTAATAATACAGGAAAGAATGTTTTCAATCCATTTTTCCTATAAAATCGATTTTTTACTTTGGTTTTGTGCATAAAACCTTAATTAGATTGTGGGTCTGGTGATCAGTTTAAGGCCTTTTAAGCAGCAGCAGCAGCATGGTGATAAAAATGAGTGGCAAAGTGACATACAGTGGAGATGGCAGCACGAGGAGGCCACATAGTGGCATAATGACTGAGTCTGGATAAAAGACTAAGGCAACAGATTGTTTAGAAAGATGCTGATGGAAAGAAATCTGTAGAGCTGTATCACGGTCACCTGCAGATTAATGCAGACCAGGGTCGTAGCTATAGGGGAAGCAGGCAAAGCTGCAGCTTTGGGGCCCTGACCCAGAAGGGGCCCATCCAGGAGGAGGAGAACTAAAAGATTTGGTCAGGGCCCCCTCAACAGTATTACACAATGAAATTATATACAGTGACAGTGTATAAAACGGATGGAGCAGCTGCCGGCCCTGGTCTGAGAGAGCGATCTTTACTAGCCACAAAAATGTGGCCGGCATGAAAGGAAGGGGTCGATAAACAATTATTGTGGGATCGAGCCCCAGTCAAAAATTGCTGTGGGGCCCAGTCATTTCTAGCTACGCCACTGATGCAGCCCACAAAAGCAAGTTGGGTTTATCAATTCCAAAACCTTAATTTAATTGTACAGTAGGTCTGGTGATCAGTTTAAGGCCTTTTAAGCAGCATCAGCAGCAGCAGCATGGTGTTAAAAATGAGTGGCAAGGTGACAAGGTGTGGAGATGGCAGCATGAGGAGCATAATGATGGAGTCTGGATAAAAGACTAAGGCCACAGATTATTGGGAAAGATGCAGATTGAAATAAATCAAGTTGGGTTTGTCGGTTCCACTTCAGCTCATCAGCTGGTCCGCACCTAAAATCTTTTACTGGTTCAGCTCACCTGCAGGCCCACAACTCAAATCTTTTACAGGGACAGCTCAGCTGCAGGCCCTGGCATGTAATATTTTAGAGGGTCAGCATAGCTGCAGGCCCTCGCATATGTTTTACAGGGTCAGTTCACCCGCATATAATGTTTTACTGGGTCAACTCATGCTGCTTTGCTTTAAAGTAGTAGCCGTAGCCGTTTATCAGTGTCACGGACGGTGTACAGGAAACAAGACAATGCAACATGCATATATGAATCACTGGATCCAAAGCTAAGGAACCAAGAGGGAGACCCCTGCACAAAACCTGGCACTTTCCCTGGCTGCTCAGCCTATGCAAAAATCCCAGAAGTGGATGTTGCATATCCACGTACCTCGACTATATAACACCTGAACACCCTACAATATTGAGGGGACATGACCACCTGCTCCCTACACCAGACACGGAGGGAGTCAGGGTCACCTGGGATCCAGCAAACAGAAAATAACAGATAAATGTTCAGCACTTAACTTAGTAGCAGACTGGGAAATAGGATCAGCATGCACACACACTCCAGGAAGAAGTATAAGCCGCCTAGTAATGCATTATGGGGAGGAATTTAAAGGGAAGCAATCAGTCCAACTACATTACAGCTGAGAGAGGCTAACGAGATGAGGAACTGAACAGCACAACAAAGAAAACTCAAGGAGGAGTTTCTGAAAGGCTTCTGTCAGAGCTTCTCAGCTGTCTGGTTGTGACAGTACCCCTCCCTCTACGAGTGGACTCCGGACACTCACAGCCCACCTTCTCAGGATGGGACCTATGGAAAGCCCTGATGAGACGAGAGGCCTTAATGTCCGTCACTGGGACCCACATCCTCTCCTCAGGACCATAACCCTCCCAATGAACAAGGTACTGAAGAGAACCGCGGACAAGACGAGAATCCACAATCCTAGAGACCTGAAATTCAAGATTCCCATCAACCATAATCGGAGGAGGAGGCAAAGGCGACGGTACAATGGGTTGAACATAAGGACTTATGAAAAACATTATGGATCTTCCAAGTCTGAGGAAGATCAAGACGGTAGACAACAGGATTGATGACAGACAGGATTTTGTAAGGCCCAATAAACCTAGGACCCAACTTCCAGGAGGGAACCTTCAATTTGATATTCTTGGTAGACAACCACACCAGATCACTAACATTCAGGCCCGGACCAAGCACACGTCTCTTATCTGCCACACGCTTATATCTCTCACTCATGCTCTTTAGATTATCCTGAATCTTTTGCCAAATAGATGACAAAGACGAGGAGAATCTGTCCTCATCAGGTAAACCAGAAGACCCCTCTCCCTAGAAAGTCCCAAACTGCGGATGAAACCCATATGCACCAAAAAATAGTGACTTATCAGAGGACTCCTGACGACGGTTATTTAAAGCAAACTCAGCAAGGGACAAAAAAGAACACCAATCCTCTTGATTCTCCGCCACAAAACAGCGCAGATATGTCTCCAGATTCTGATTGACACACTCTGTCTGGCCATTCGTCTGCGGGTGGAAAGCAGAAGAGAATGACAACCGAACCCGCAAGCGAGAACAGAAAGCCTTCCAGAATCTGGAAACAAACTGCGTGCCCCTATCAGAGACTATGTCTGAAGGAATACCGTGCAATTTGACAATGTGGTCAATAAATGCCTGCGCCAGCGTCTTAGCATTGGGCAAACCAAGAAAAGGGATGAAATGCACCATTTTGCTAAAACGGTCCACCACCACCAGAATCACAGTCTTCCCCGAGGAACGAGGCAGGTCCGTTATGAAGTCCATGGACAGATGTGTCCAAGGACGGGAAGGAATGGGTAAGGGAAGGAGAGGACCTGATGGCCGTGAATGAGGGACTTTGGCACGAGCGCAAGTCTCGCAGGCTGCCACAAAACCCTCAACCGACTTACGAAGCGCAGGCCACCGGAATCTCAGAGCGATGAGATCCAGTGTGGCTCTTGCCTCCGGGTGCCCAGCACGGACCGTATCGTGGTGTTCCTTAAAAATCTTGTGTCTTAAAACGAGAGGCACAAACAACCTCCCAGGAGGACAAAGATCAGGAGCCTCTGACTAGGCTGCCTGCACCTCTGCCTCCAATTCAGAAAAAAGAGCAGAGACCACCACACCTTCAGCCAAAATGGTACCCGGGTCTTCAAAATTCCCGCCTCCAGGAAAACAACGTGACAGGGCATCTGACTTCACATTCTTAACTCCAGGGCGGAACGTGACAACAAAATTAAACCTAGAAAAGAACAAAGACAATCTGGCCTGTCTCGGGTTCAGACGCTTGGCTGACTCCAAGTAGGCCAGATTTTTATGGTCAGTAAATACGGTAATAGGGTGTCTGGCTCCCTCTAGCCAATGGCGCCATTCCTCAAAAGCCAACTTGATGGCTAACAATTCCCTATCTCCCACATCGTAATTGCTCTCTGCGGAGGAGAGTTTTTTCGAGAAAAAGGCACCCGGTCGCCATTTGGCAGGAGAGGAACCCTGAGACAAGACCGCCCCCACACCCACCTCAGAAGCATCAACCTCAACTATGAAGGGTAAAGAAATATCAGGTTGCACCAAGATGGGAGCGGAAGCAAAACTCTCCTTGATATTAGAAAAAGCCTTACGCGCCTCTACTGACCAAGAAGAAAAATCTACCCCCTTTCTGGTCATATCAGTGAGTGGTTTAACAATAGAGGAATAATTCAAAATAAACTTCCTGTAATAATTGGCAAAGCCCAAAAAACGCATCAGCGCCTTCTGGTTCTCAGGAAGCTCCCACTCAAGCACAGCGCAGACCTTCTCGGGGTCCATGCGAAAACCAGAAGCGGAGAGAAGAAACCCCAGAAATTGAATTTCTGGAACTGCAAACACACATTTTTCCAGTTTCGCATATAATTTATTCTCCCGCAGGATGAGCAAGACCTGACGTAAATGTTCCTTATGAGTTTTGAAATCAGGAGAAAAAATCTAAATGTCATCCAAATACACTAATACAAATTTTCCCATCAAATGATAAAAAATGCTGTTCACAAAATGCTGAAAAACGGCTGGGGCATTCATCAAACCAAAAGGCATAACCAAATTCTCAAAATAGCCCTCAGGGGTATTGAAGGCCGTCTTCCATTCATCTCCTTCTCTGACCCTGACCAGGTTGTATGCCCCTCTTAGATCTAATTTGGAAAAGACTTTAGCCCCAACAACCTGGTTAAAGAGGTCTGGGATCAGAGGAAGCGGATAAGGGTCACGAATAGTGATACTGTGCAGCTCCCTGAAATCCAGACAAGGTCTTAAAGAACCATCTTTTTTCTTAACAAAGAAAAAACCAGTGGCAACAGGTGACTTCGAGGGTCGTATGTGTCCTTTTCTCAGACTCTCAGAGATATAAGCACGCATAGCGATCCTCTCAGGTTGAGAAAGATTGTATAAACGAGATTTAGGCAGCTTGGCACCTGGGATGAGATTAATAGGGCAATCGTACTCCCTGTGCGGGGGCAAATCCTGAACTCCACTCTCAGAGAAGACATCCGAAAATTCAGAGAGAAAAGATGGTACAGTCTTAGTAGCAACCTCAGAAACAGATGTCGTGAGGCAATTCTCTCTGCAAACGTCACTCCAACCATTTATTTGCCTCGCTTGCCAATCATTGGTGGGGGTCATGTTTAGTAGCCCCAACACAAGAGGAGTAGGCAAACCGCTAAGGACGAAACATAACACATCCTCAACATGAGCATCACTCACAATTAAACGGATATTGTGAACTATGCCCTTTAATGATTTCTGAGAAAGTGGAGCGGAATCAATAGCAAAAACAGGAATATCCTTTCCCAAAGTGCGCACCTGGAAACCATGAGTTATTGCAAATTGATTATCAATGAGATTGACAGCTTCTCCACTATCCACAAAAATCTCGCAAAAAAATGCTATTGCTCTCTAGCGCCACCCTAGCAGGCAGGACAAAACGGGAACTACAAGCAAACGGAAAACCTTAAATTTCCACCTCAACCCTGCCAATAGTAACAGACGGAACATTTTTAAAAGATTTTTTCCTGTTTGTTTCTTTATTACTCCCAGTGAACTGCCTGAATCTCCTAGAGGGACAAACATTTTCCAAATTATTTATACCTCCACAACAAAAACAAACCCTCCCATGCGAGCTGAATCTTCTATTGTCAGAAGCAATCAACCCCAGCTGCATGGGCTCCTGCTCAGAAGGGGCTGACAGCGACCGAGACCCCTGCGCACAGAATGAGACCGCTGCACTGTCCTGGGACTGAGTATGACAGGAAGGAGATATCTCTCCTCTCTCTCTAAGACGCCTGTCAATACGAACGGCCTGAGACATAGCAGAGTCCAAGGAAATAGGCCTCTCATGAAAGGCAAATGCATCTTTCAATTCCTCTGAAAGACCATGGCAAAATTGACTTCGGAGTGCAGCATCATTCCAACCAGTATCAGCTGCCCATCTCCAAAATTCTGAGCAGTATATCTCTGCGGATTGTTTACCCTGGCATAATAGACGTAGTCTAGACTCAGCCAGAGCAATACGATTCGGATCATCATATATCTGACCCAGGGCTAAAAAGAATTCATCCACTGAACGGGAAGCCCGTGCCCCCTCCGGCAGCGAAAAGGCCCAAGACTGAGCGTTACCCCTGAGCAGCGATATAATGATCCCCACCCTCCGTTCCTCATCACCAGAGGAATGGGGAAGAAGGCGAAAATGGAGTTTGCAAGCCTCTCTAAAACGCACAAAATTCTCACTACCCCGAGATCTTAGGCTCAGAACAAACTCCATGAACGCAAGCTGAACCAGTCACTTGAAGCTGAGACAAAGTCTTACGGAGATCAACTACCTCAAATGAAAGACCCTGGAAGCGTTCAGCCAAAAGTGAAACCGGATCCATGCTTGAGACGGTTTTGGCGGCTTATAATGTCACGGACGGTGTACAGGAAACAAGACAATGCAACATGCATATATGAATCACTGGATCCAAAGCTAAGGAACCAAGAGGGAGACCCCTGCATAAAACCTGGCACTTTCCCTGGCTGCTCAGCCTATGCAAAAATCCCAGAGGTGGATGGTTGCATATCCACGTACCTCGACTATATAACACCTGAACACCCTACAATAGTGAGGGGACACGACCACCGGCTCCCTACACCAGACACGGAGGGAGTCAGGGTCACCTGGGATCCAGCAAACAGAAAATAACAGATAAATGTTCAGCACTTAACTTAGTGGCAGACTGGGAAATAGGATCAGCATGCACACACACTCCAGGAAGAAGTATAAGCCGCCCAGTAATGCATTATGGGGAGGAATTTAAAGGGAAGCAATCAGTCCAACTAGATGACAGCTGAGAGAGGCTAACGAGATGAGGAACTGAACAGCACAACAAAGAAAACTCAAGGAGGAGGTTCTGAAAGGCTTCTGTCAGAGCTCCTCAGCTGTCTGGTTGTGACAATCAGGCTCCCGAAATCGATGAATGATTCCCCGTTACCGGTGGTCACTATGTTAGGTGCATAAAAGAACATCGAAAGTTGATAGGGAAGATATTCAAATGGGGGGGACATGCGATCAGGCAGAAGTTATCTAGAGTTGACAAAGCGGCAACAGGGCCTCTCCTGTATAATGTTTCCTCATCTAAAATGCCGCAGTGACATTTCCTGTAATTTCTTCTTATTAATTCCAATAACAGGGCATCTTAGGAGTCCTGTATTTTTATTTATCATCACTATCTCCACGAGTCGGGAGTGTGTGATTTGCGCGCCAGCCGCTTGCCTTCCTTGGATGTGGTAACCATTTCTCAGGCTCCCGCTCCGGAATCAACCACTGTTTCCCCGTTACCCGTAGTTTACAATGGTTTTGAGCTGACAATGACATCGAAAGTTGATAGGCCAGACATCCGAATGGATCGTCGCCGTCACGGGGATATGCCATCGGCCCCAGGTTAACTAGAGTCCCCAAAGTAGCAGTAGGCCACCGCCTATAATGTTTTAGATGGTCAGATCAGCAGACCCTTGCTCCAAATGTTTTTGAGGGGCACCAGCAGGCCATCAATCCTAATTTTTAAACGGTGTGTATGATGCCCTACTTTATGTGTAACTAAGGGTGTATCGGAGTGGTTCTTCCTTGTAATTTTTAGCAGCACTTGCAATTTATATACAAGTAAATATTCAGGAAATAATTTTTTCTAACAATTTTTCCTCTAAAATCCCAGCGACCAGCTAGTCCAAGATGCATCCATACATCCTCTCCATGCTGTTACCAACAATTTCTGACATTTTCTTATGAACCAGGCACCCTCCCCTCTTCAGAGCAGGGAGTATCTGGTTTAATGCTCAGGTTCTCCAATAGACTTCCATTATACTCGGTGCTCGGTCAAGCACCCGAATATCACGATGTGTTCGACCCGAGCACTACTGTGCTCGATCAATACTACAGACTACTGGTTGTTCACCCTTCTCGACCCCCGCTACAAAGAGAATTTCTCATCTCTCATTCCTGTGGTGAAGATGACTACCAAAATGGTGCAATACCAGAAGGTTCTTGTGAAAAATTTGCTCCAAAAATTTCCAGCTGACAACGCTTGTGGCAGAGTACGTAGTTCCTTGGGCAACCGAGGAGGGGATATGAGGGGAACACTTTGCAGTTCCAACAGAGGCAGGGCAACACTCTCCAAGGCCTGGGACAGTTTTATGACACCCCTCCAGCATCCTCACCCTGATGCGCGGCCTAGTGTCACAAGGAGGGAAAAGTTTTGGAAGATGGTAAAGGAGTACATAGCAGACCGTGTCAGCATCCGGGGTCGAGTGGAGGGGGAACGGCGTTCCTGCACTTTTTTCATGGCAGGAACACCCTTCCCTTTCAGCCTCAAGCCAGGAGAACGCAGCTGAAATCAGATTCAGGGGGCAGTGACGGAGCGGGGCCGAGGCCCTGCATGAAGCGCACTGTGCAGGGAGGAGGAGCAGCTTCAGTTGAGAAGACAGAAGTAGAGGAAGCTGTCTGTGTGGTGCTGCTGCCTGCGACTGCCTCATGGTGACTCCTCTCATGGTGCCCCGCCCCCTACTGACATCATCTCCTTCACTTCTTCTGTCGGCCAGATAAGCTGCAAGTATGTTCAGTCACTTCGGGCAGAGCGTTCACAGCTGACACATAGCTACAAGATCATTTAGAATGTCTTTCAGAAAAGTTTGTCCTGGGATTCGAACTCACGACCTCTACACATCAGAGGAAGGCATTTACCCTCACAGCCATGAAAGCTGTCTAGGTAGTTGCTTTAAAAAAAAAAAAAAAAAAAAAAAAAAAAAAAAATATAAGACTTCTACTTATACCTAGTGTACTGATACCTAGTGTACAACCATACACATGACAGCTGCCCACTGTGTATGGATGTAGCAGAGCTGGGTGTGTTGGGGCAGCTGTCATGTGTATGGTTGTACACTAGGTATCAGTACACTAGGTATAAGTAGAAGTCTTATATTTTTTTTTTTAAGCAACTACATAGACAGCTTTCATGGCTGTGAGGGTAAATGCCTTGCCTCTGATGTGTAGAGGTCATGAGTTCGAATCCCAGGACAAACTTTTCTAAAAGTTTATTTTTTATTTTTTTATAAGACTTCTACTGATACCTAGTGTACTGATACCTAGTGTACAACCATACACATGACAGCTGCCCCAACACACCCAGCTCTGCTACATCCATACACAGTGGGCAAAGTTACCTACAGTCGAAGTCTATATTTTTTTTCAAGTAACTAACTAGACAGTTTTCATAGCTGTGAGGTCATATGCCTTGCTTCTGATGTGTAGAGGTCATGAGATCGAATCGCAGGACAAACTTTTCTAAAAGTGTTTTTTTTTTTTTTTTTTTAAATACCGGACTGTTACTTTACTGCCACGGGGGAGGGGGGCTATTGGCGCCATGATACTGGCACATGAAGGGGGTAGGAGAGAGGCACTTGATACTGGCACATTAGGGGACAGGGGGAGAGGATGGCACTATGATATTAGCACATGGGGGGCAAGAAATGGACATGAATCATGAGGGGCAGAAATGTGAAATGATGGGGGGGGGGGCAAGAAATGGACATGAATCATGAGGGGCAGAAAATGGACATAAATCATGAGGTGTCAGAGGCTGCAGGACAGTGACTGGCAGCAGGGTGGCACACACTTGTGTACAGGGGTCAGGGCACACCTGCTGCTTGACTAGGGGCCATAGATTCTGACTGGCACAGGGTGCCCGGCAGTGGCACATGGAGAATAATAGGTTGCACAGACTGTCTAAAGGGCTATGAATGGTACAGGGTGCAGGACAGTGCCAGACTGGCAGAGGGCACAAGGCAGCATACTGTTTTATGTTGCCCTGGTGGCACAGGTTTTCAGACAGGGGCTGAATGGCACCTGGCAGTGAATAGGTGGCACTGCTCGTGTTTGGTGTGCCAACCTGTTGAACAGCGCATAGTGATTGGCATCACTGCGATGGTACTAGGTGGCAGACAATGGCTGGATATTATATATACATGACCATAGTCAGACTGGCACAGGGTACACGACCATAGTTAAATATTACATGCAATAGGTGGCTGAAAAAGGGGCGAGTAAAGGGGTGTGGTCAATGGGTGGAGTCAAGGGGGCAGCAAAATTAGCTTTTGCCTAGGGTGGCAAAAATCCTTGCACCAGCCCTGCCTGAGAGCTCCCCTCCTCCTATCCTGAGCCAGCCTGCGACGAGTGCGACTGTCTGCTGAGGTGAGCGTCCGTGGCTGGACCATCCGACCGGACCGGGGTCCTGGTGGTCCGGTCCAGACCAGTCTAGACTAAGTGTCTGTGGACTGTGACTCCCTGAGTGAGTGTCAACCAAGCGATCGATCAGCCAGGGCAGGATTAATGTGCACAGCCTGGTTGGGAGGCCCCCCTTACCCTGGCCTTAGGCAAGTGACAAACTGCTACCCCTCCTCAATCTTAGGCAAGTGACAAACCTAGCTCTACTACATCTACAATGAGCATCTACAACAAATGTAATGCCAAACTGCAGTTCCTCTATGTGATTGTGATGCCTTGGATAGCTTCCACAGGACCCACAGCCAGGGTCCAGTGGAAGCTATCCAAGGCATCACATAGAGGAACTGCAGTTTGGCATTACATTTGTTGTAGTTGCTCATTGTAGATGTAGCAGTGCTGAGTTTGTCACTTGCCTAAGAATGAGGGGGGCAGTTTGTCACTTGCCTAAGGGAGGCAATAGCTACGCCCCTGCTCACCGCCACCTTCCTGGTCCTCGGCTGTCGGCTGTGAGGGCTGCACACAGGAGCCGAGTGAGTCGCTCTGTGACGTCACTCCGTGCGCAGCCTACAGCAGTAGAAGAGGAGCGTCTGCGTCCAGGAGCAGGAGAGGTAAGTGTAAGTTTATTTATTTTATTTTATACTAAAGGCGTATAGGCTGAATGGAGAGGCACTGACTGGAGGCTGGTGGAGGGGCACTCGGGGCTGGTGGATGGGGCAGCACTGGGTGCTAGTGAATGGGGCCCTGAGGGCTGGTAAGAGGCACTGGGCGGCTAATGGAGAGGCTCTGGGGGCTGATATAGATGACTGGGGGCTGATATAGAGGACTGGGGGCTGATATAGAGGACTGGGGGCTGATGAGAGGTACTGGGGGGCTGATGAGAAGTACTAGGGGGCTGATGAGAAGTACTGGGGGGCTGATGAGAGGCACTGGGGGGCTGATGAGAGGCACTGGGGGGCTGATGAGAGGCACTAGGTGCTGATGAGAGGCACTGGGGGGCTGATGAGAGGCACTGGGGGGCTGATGAGAGGCACTGGGGGGCTGATGAGAGGCACTGGGTGCTGATGAGAGGCATTGGGGGGCTAATGTAGAGGCACTGGGGGGCTAATGTAGAGGCACTGGGGGGCTGATGGAGAGGCACTGGGGGCTGCTATGAGGCATGGGGCTCTTATCTGAGGTCTGATTGGGGGTCATTCATATTGGGTTCTGATCTGAGGTCTTATTGGGGTCTTATTAACATTGGGGGTCTGATTGGTGGTCTGACCTGAGGTGTAATGAAAAATATTTTTTTCTTATTGTGCAGTGCCCACTTCCAGCCCTGAGCCCAGCTGCCTAGAGCACTGATCCGGAGCAGCTTGGAGAAAAAAGGCCTCACAGTCCCACACTCCTTCTGCTCGGCCAAGCCAGCCAGCAGCCCTGAGGCCAAGCCAGCCAGCAGCCCTGAGGCCAAGCCAGCCAGCACCCCTGAGGCCAAGCCTGTCAGTCTTCAGAACTGTAAGTAAATTATATATAAGGGGAGTTTTTGTTTTGATCACAATGTGGACACCTGGCACAAACTGGCACTCTATGCCTTGGAGGTGCTGGCCTGCCCTGCCACCAGCGTTTTGTCAGAGCGGGTATTTAGTGCTGCTAGGGCATAATAATGGATAAGCGTGTCCGCCTGCCAACTGAAAATGCTGACAGATTGACTCTTATCAAAATGAACAAGGCCTGAATTGCCCCTGACTAGAGTTGAGCGAACACCTGGATGTTCGGGTTCGAGAAGTTCGGCCGAACATCCCGGAAATGTTCGGGTTCGGGATCCGAACCCGATCCGAACTTCGTCCCGAACCCGAACCCCATTGAAGTCAATGGGGACCCGAACTTTTCGGCACTAAAAAGGCTGTAAAACAGCCCAGGAAAGAGCTAGAGGGCTGCAAAAGGCAGCAACATGTAGGTAAATCCCCTGCAAACAAATGTGGATAGGGAAATGAATTAAAATAAAAATTAAATAAATAAAAATTAACCAAAATCAATTGGAGAGAGGTTCCATAGCAGAGAATCTGGCTTCCCGTCACCCACCACTGGAACAGTCCATTCTCAGATATTTAGGCCCCGGCACCCAGGCAGAGGAGAGAGGTCCCGTAACAGAGAATCTGTCTTCATGTCAGCAGAGAATTAGTCTGCATGTCATAGCAGAGAATGAGGCTTCACGTCAGCCACCACTGCAACAGTCCATTGGCATATATTTAGGCCCAGCACCCAGGCAGAGGAGGGAGGTCCCGTAACAGAGAATCTGTCTTCATGTCAGCAGAGAATTAGTCTGCATGTCATAGCAGAGAATGAGGCTTCACGTCAGCCACCACTGCAACAGTCCATTGGCATATATTTAGGCCCAGCACACACACAGGCAGAGGAGAGAGGTCCCGTAACAGAGAATCTGGCTTCATGTCAGCAGAGAATCAGTCTGCATGTCATAGCAGAGAATGAGGCTTCACGTCAGCCACCACTGCAACAGTCCATTGGCATATATTTAGGCCCAGCACACACACAGGCAGAGGAGAGAGGTCCCGTAACAGAGAATCTGGCTTCATGTCAGCAGAGAATCAGTCTGCATGTCATAGCAGAGAATGAGGCTTCACGTCAGCCACCACTGCAACAGTCCATTGGCATATATTTAGGCCCAGCACCCAGGCAGAGGAGGGAGGTCCCGTAACAGAGAATCTGTCTTCATGTCAGCAGAGAATTAGTCTGCATGTCATAGCAGAGAATGAGGCTTCACGTCAGCCACCACTGCAACAGTCCATTGGCATATATTTAGGCCCAGCACACACACAGGCAGAGGAGAGAGGTCCCGTAACAGAGAATCTGGCTTCATGTCAGCAGAGAATCAGTCTGCATGTCATAGCAGAGAATGAGGCTTCACGTCAGCCACCACTGCAACAGTCCATTGGCATATATTTAGGCCCAGCACACACACAGGCAGAGGAGAGAGGTCCCGTAACAGAGAATCTGGCTTCATGTCAGCAGAGAATCAGTCTGCATGTCATAGCAGAGAATGAGGCTTCACGTCAGCCACCACTGCAACAGTCCATTGGCATATATTTAGGCCCAGCACCCAGGCAGAGGAGGGAGGTCCCGTAACAGAGAATCTGTCTTCATGTCAGCAGAGAATTAGTCTGCATGTCATAGCAGAGAATGAGGCTTCACGTCAGCCACCACTGCAACAGTCCATTGGCATATATTTAGGCCCAGCACCCAGGCAGAGGAGGGAGGTCCCGTAACAGAGAATCTGTCTTCATGTCAGCAGAGAATTAGTCTGCATGTCATAGCAGAGAATGAGGCTTCACGTCAGCCACCACTGGAACAGTCCATTCTCAGATATTTAGGCCCCGGCACCCAGGCAGAGGAGAGAGGTCCCGTAACAGAGAATCTGTCTTCATGTCAGCAGAGAATTAGTCTGCATGTCATAGCAGAGAATGAGGCTTCACGTCAGCCACCACTGCAACAGTCCATTGGCATATATTTAGGCCCAGCACCCAGGCAGAGGAGAGAGGTCCCGTAACAGACAATCTGGCTTCATGTCAGCAGAGAATCAGTCTGCATGTCATAGCAGAGAATCAGGCTTCACGTCACCCACCACTGCAACAGTCCATTGTCATAAATTTAGGCCCAGCACTAGTGTTGAGCGGCATGTCCCATATTCGAATTCGCGAAATTTTGTGAATATTCGAAAGAATATTCGTAAAATATTCGCGATTATTCAAATTCGTTATTATTTCGCATATGCGATAATTCGAATTATCGCATAATACATATGCTATGCAAAATTCACATGTGCGCTAATGAAATCGCCTTACGAAGATTCGCAACTCAATTCAATCACTAATGTATGAATGCAATGCCCTTTGCCTCTGTTCTGGGACAAGTGTAGATATTCGCATGTGCGCTAATAAAATCGCCTTACGAAGATTCGCACCTCAATCACTTTCTAGGGAATGTGAGACTTTTGGGAATCAATCGAGATACAGTGGGGGGTGATGACAGTAGTTGACAGAGTACAGATCAATGTAATCTGTAAGGTGGAAAGTAAAATAAAAAATACGAATATTCGTAAATCGACTTTTACGAAGTTCTACGTATTCGCGAATATGGTGCTATACTATATGAATGCACAGGCCTTTGCCTCTCTGTTCTGGGGACAAGTGTAGATATTTGCATTTGCGTTAATAAAATCGCCTTACGAAGATTCGCAGCTCAATTCAATCACTAATGTATGAATGCAAAGCCCTTTGCCTCTGTTCTGGGACAAGTGTAGATATTCGCATGTGCGCTAATAAAATCGCCTTACGAAGATTCGCAACTCAATTCACTAATGTATGAATGCAAAGCCCTTTGCCTCTGTTCTGGGACGTGCCGATATTCGCATGTGCGCTAATAAAATCGCCTTACGAAGATTCGCGCCTCAATCACTTTCTAGGCAATGTGAGTAAGATCTGAGCTGTTGGACCTTTGGGAAACAATCAATTATATGTGTACTGTAATTTTGTGGGGGGGGGGGGGGAAACAAAAAACGAATATTCGTTTTTACGAATATATAGCACTATATTCGAAATATTCGCGAAATCGCGAAGTTGCGATATTCGCGAAAAAAATTTGCTTTTCGAATATTCGCGCTCAACACTACCCAGCACCCAGGCAGAGGAGAGAGGTCCCGTAACAGAGAATCTGGCTTCATGTCAGCAGAGAATCAGTCTTCATATCATAGCAGAGAATCAGGCTTCACGTCACCCACCACTGTAAGAGTCAATTTTCATAAATTTAGGCCCAGAACCCAGGCAGAGGAGAAAGGTCCCGTAACAGACAATCTGGCTTCATGTCAGCAGAGAATCAGTCTTCATATCATAGCAGAGAATCAGGCTTCACGTCACCCACCACTGCAACAGTCAATTGTCATAAATTTAGGCCCAGCACCCAGGCAGAGGAGAGAGCTCCCGTAACAGAGGATCTGGCTTCATGTCAGCAGAGAATCAGTCTGCATGTCATAGCAGAGAATGAGGCTTCACGTCACCCACCACTGCAACAGTCCATTGGCATATATTTAGGCCTAGCACACAGGCAGAGCAGAGAGGTCCCGTAACAGACAATCTGGCTTCATGTCAGCAGAGAATCAGTCTGCATGTCATAGCAGAGAATGAGGCTTCACGTCACCCACCACTGCAACAGTCCATTGGCATATATTTAGGCCTAGCACACAGGCAGAGCAGAGAGGTCCCGTAACAGACAATCTGGCTTCATGTCAGCAGAGAATCAGTCTGCATGTCATAGCAGAGAATGAGGCTTCACGTCACCCACCACTGCAACAGTCCATTGGCATATATTTAGGCCTAGCACACAGGCAGAGCAGAGAGGTCCCGTAACAGACAATCTGGCTTCATGTCAGCAGAGAATCAGTCTGCATGTCATAGCAGAGAATGAGGCTTCACGTCACCCACCACTGCAACAGTCCATTGGCATATATTTAGGCCTAGCACACAGGCAGAGCAGAGAGGTCCCGTAACAGACAATCTGGCTTCATGTCAGCAGAGAATCAGTCTGCATGTCATAGCAGAGAATGAGGCTTCACGTCACCCACCACTGCAACAGTCCATTGGCATATATTTAGGCCTAGCACACAGGCAGAGCAGAGAGGTCCCGTAACAGACAATCTGGCTTCATGACAGCAGAGAATCAGTCTGCATGTCATAGCAGAGAATGAGGCTTCACGTCAGCCACCACTGCAACAGTCCATTGGCATATATTTAGGCCTAGCACACAGGCAGAGCAGAGAGGTCCCGTAACAGACAATCTGGCTTCATGACAGCAGAGAATCAGTCTGCATGTCATAGCAGAGAATCAGGCTTCACGTCAGCCACCACTGCAACAGTCCATTGTCATAAATTTAGGCCCAGCACCCAGGCAGAGGAGAGAGGTCCCGTAACAGAGAATCTGGCTTCATGTCAGCAGAGAATCAGTCTTCATATCATAGCAGAGAATCAGGCTTCACGTCACCCACCACTGTAAGAGTCAATTTTCATAAATTTAGGCCCAGAACCCAGGCAGAGGAGAAAGGTCCCGTAACAGACAATCTGGCTTCATGTCAGCAGAGAATCAGTCTTCATATCATAGCAGAGAATCAGGCTTCACGTCACCCACCACTGCAACAGTCAATTTTCATAAATTTAGGCCCAGAACCCAGGCAGAGGAGAAAGGTCCCGTAACAGACAATCTGGCTTCATGTCAGCAGAGAATCAGTCTTCATATCATAGCAGAGAATCAGGCTTCACGTCACCCACCACTGCAACAGTCAATTGTCATAAATTTAGGCCCAGCACCCAGGCAGAGGAGAGAGCTCCCGTAACAGAGGATCTGGCTTCATGTCAGCAGAGAATCAGTCTGCATGTCATAGCAGAGAATGAGGCTTCACGTCACCCACCACTGCAACAGTCCATTGGCATATATTTAGGCCTAGCACACAGGCAGAGGAGAGGTTCATTCAACTTTGGGTAGCCTCGCAATATAATGGTAAAATGAAAATAAAAATAGGATTGAATGAGGAAGTGCCCTGGAGTCCAATAATATATGGTTATGGGGAGGTAGTTAATGTCTAATCTGGACAAGGGACGGACAGGTCCTGTGGGATCCATGCCTGGTTCATTTTTATGAACGTCAGCTTGTCCACATTGGCTGTAGACAGGCGGCTGCGTTTGTCTGTAATGACGCCCCCTGCCGTGCTGAATACACGTTCAGACAAAACGCTGGCTGCCGGGCAGGCCAGCACCTCCAAGGCATAAAAGGCTAGCTCTGGCCACGTGGACAATTTAGAGACCCAGAAGTTGAATGGGGCCGAACCATCAGTCAGTACGTGGAGGGGTGTGCACACGTACTGTTCCACCATGTTAGTGAAATGTTGCCTCCTGCTAACACGTTGCGTATCAGGTGGTGGTGCAGTTAGCTGTGGCGTGTTGACAAAAGTTTTCCACATCTCTGCCATGCTAACCCTGCCCTCAGAGGAGCTGGCCGTGACACAGCTGCCTTGGCGACCTCTTGCTCCTCCTCTGCCTTGGCCTTGGGCTTCCACTTGTTCCCCTGTGACATTTGGGAATGCTCTCAGTAGCGTGTCTACCAACGTGCGCTTGTACTCGCGCATCTTCCTATCACGCTCCAGTGCAGGAAGTAAGGTGGGCACATTGTCTTTGTAGCGTGGATCCAGCAGGGTGGCAACCCAGTAGTCCGCACAGGTTAAAATGTGGGCAACTCTGCTGTCGTTGCGCAGGCACTGCAGCATGTAGTCGCTCATGTGTGCCAGGCTGCCCAGGGATAAGGACAAGCTGTCCTCTGTGGGAGGCGTATCGTCATCGTCCTGCCTTTCCCCCCAGCCACGCACCAGTGATGGACCCGAGCTGCGTTGGGTGCCACCCCGCTGTGACCATGCTTCATCCTCATCCTCCTCCACCTCCTCCTCATCCTCGTCCTCCTCGTCCTCCAGTAGTGGGCCCTGGCTGGCCACATTTGTACCTGGCCTCTGCTGTTGCCAAAAACCTCCCTCTGAGTCACTTCGAAGAGACTGGCCTGAAAGTGCTAAAAATGACCCCTCTTCCTCCTCCTCCTCCTCCTCCTCCTGGGCCACCTCCTCTTCCATCATCGCCCTAAGTGTTTTCTCAAGGAGACATAGAAGTGGTATTGTAACGCTGATAACGGTGTCATCGCCACTGGCCATGTTGGTGGAGTACTCGAAACAGCGCAACAGGGCACACAGGTCTCGCATGGAGGCCCAGTCATTGGTGGTGAAGTGGTGCTGTTCTGTAGTGCGACTGACCCGTGCGTGCTGCAGCTGAAACTCCACTATGGCCTGCTGCTGCTCGCACAGTCTGTCCAGCATGTGCAAGGTGGAGTTCCACCTGGTGGGCACGTCGCATATGAGGCGGTGAGCGGGAAGGCCGAAGTTACGCTGTAGCGCAGACAGGCGAGCAGCAGCAGGATGTGAACGCCGGAAGCGCGAACAGACGGCCCGCACTTTATGCAGCAGCTCTGACATGTCGGGGTAGTTGTGAATGAACTTCTGCACCACCAAATTCAGCACATGCGCCAAGCAAGGGATGTGCGTCAAATTGGCTAGTCCCAGAGCTGCAACGAGATTTCGCCCATTATCACACACCACCAGGCCGGGCTTGAGGCTCACCGGCAGCAACCACTCGTCGGTCTGTTGTTCTATACCCCGCCACAACTCCTGTGCGGTGTGGGGCCTGTCCCCCAAACATATGAGTTTCAGAATGGCCTGCTGACGTTTACCCCGGGCTGTGCTGAAGTTGGTGGTGAAGGTGTGTGGCTGACTGGATGAGCAGGTGGAAGAAGAGGAGGAGGAAGCCGAGAAGGAGGAGGTGGCAACAGGAGGCAAAGAATGTTGCCCTGCGATCCTTGGCGGCGGAAGGACGTGCGCCAAACAGCTCTCCGCCTGGGGCCCAGCTGCCACTACATTTACCCAGTGTGCAGTTAGGGAGATATAGCGTCCCTGGCCGTGCTTACTGGTCCACGTATCTGTGGTTAGGTGGACCTTGCTACAGATGGCGTTGCGCAGTGCACACTTGATTTTATCGGATACTTGGTTGTGCAGGGAAGGCACGGCTCTCTTGGAGAAGTAGTGCCGGCTGGGAACAACATACTGTGGGACAGCAAGCGACATGAGCTGTTTGAAGCTGTCTGTGTCCACCAGCCTAAATGACAGCATTTCATAGGCCAGTAGTTTAGAAATGCTGGCATTCAGGGCCAGGGATCGAGGGTGGCTAGGTGGGAATTTACGCTTTCTATCAAATGTTTGTGAGATGGAGAGCTGAACGCTGGCGTGTGACATGGTTGAGACGCTTGGTGACGGAGGTGGTGGTGGTGGTGTTGGTGGTACATCCCCTGTTTGCTGGGCGGCAGGTGCCAACGTTCCTCCAGAGGCGGAGGAAGAGGCCGAGGCGGCAGCAGCAGAATAGGCCGAGGCGGCAGCAGCAGAAGAGGTAGCAGGGGGAGCCTGAGTGACTTCCTTGGTTTTAAGGTGTTTACTCCACTGCAGTTCATGCTTTGCATGCAGGTGCCTGGTCATGCAGGTTGTGCTCAGGTTCAGAACGTTAATGCCTCGCTTCAGGCTCTGATGGCACAGCGTGCAAACCACTCGGGTCTTGTCGTCAGCACATTGTTTGAAGAAGTGCCATGCCAGGGAACTCCTTGAAGCTGCCTTTGGGGTGCTCGGTCCCAGATGGCGGCGGTCAGTAGCAGGCGGAGTCTCTTGGCGGCGGGTGTTCTGCTTTTGCCCACTGCTCCCTCTTTTGCTACGCTGTTGGCTCGGTCTCACCACTGCCTCTTCCTCCGAACTGTGAAAGTCAGTGGCACGACCTTCATTCCATGTGGGGTCTAGGACCTCATCGTCCCCTGCATCGTCTTCCACCCAGTCTTGATCCCTGACCTCCTGTTCAGTCTGCACACTGCAGAAAGACGCAGCAGTTGGCACCTGTGTTTCGTCATCATCAGAGACATGCTGAGGTGGTATTCCCATGTCCTCATCATCAGGAAACATAAGTGGTTGTGCGTCAGTGCATTCTATGTCTTTCACCGCTGGGGAAGGGCTAGGTGGATGCCCTTGGGAAACCCTGCCAGCGGAGTCTTCAAACAGCATAAGAGACTGCTGCATAACTTGAGGCTGAGACAGTTTCCCTGGTATGCATGGGGGTGATGTGACAGACTGATGGGGTTGGTTTTCAGGCGCCATCTGTGCGCTTTCTGCAGAAGACTGGGTGGGAGATAATGTGAACGTGCTGGATCCACTGTCGGCCACCCAATTGACTAATGCCTGTACCTGCTCAGGCCTTACCATCCTTAGAACGGCATTGGGCCCCACCATATATCGCTGTAAATTCTGGCGGCTACTGGGACCTGAGGTAGTTGGTACACTAGGACGTGTGGATGTGGCAGAACGGCCACGTCCTCTCCCAGCACCAGAGGGTCCACTAACACCACCACGACCATGTCCACGTCCGCGTCCCTTACTAGATGTTTTTCTCATTGTTATGGTTCACCACAACAACAAATATATTATTTGGCCCAATGTATTGTATTCAAATTCAGCGGGATATAAATTTGAGGCCTAGTATTTAGGCGCTGGGTGACCGGTATGGATTTAGTGACAGAATTAGACTTGGAAATGCACAGAAGCGTGTGTGTGTGAAGTTATTCTGAATGACCCAATGTGCACCTTGAATATTATATACCCTTTTAGGGATAGATTTCAAATAGCTCTGATATAGCAGAAACCACTAAATTATGAAATTGCTAAATTGGGAATTGTACTTCAACCCAGAACAAAAAATGTGCTTTGACGGACACTAAATATCTTGCCCAGCAACAACAGTACAACGGTGGGTAACGAGAGATTTAGAGGGAATTAAATTTGAGGCCTAGTATTTAGGCGCTGGGTCACCGGTATGGATTTAGTGACAGAATTAGACTTGGAAATACACAGTAGCGGGTGTGTGTGAAGTTATTCTGAATGACCCTATGTGCACCTTCAATATTATATACCCTTTTAGGGATAGATTTCAAATAGCTCTGATATAGCAGAAACCACTAAATTATGAAATTGCTAAATTGGGAATTGTACTTCAACCCAGAACAAAAAATGTGCTTTGACGGACACTAAATATCTTGCCCAGCAACAACAGTACAGCGGTGGGTAACGAGAGATTTAGAGGGAATTAAATTTGAGGCCTAGTATTTAGGCGCTGGGTCACCGGTATGGATTTAGTGACAGAATTAGACTTGGAAATGCACAGAAGCGTGTGTGTGAAGTTATTCTGAATGACCCAATGTGCACCTTCAATATTATATACCCTTTTTGGGATAGATTTCAAATAGCTCTGATATAGCAGGAACCACTAAATTATGAAATTGCTAAATTGGGAATTGTACTTCAACCCAGAACAAAAAATGTGCTTTGACGGGCACTAAATAACTTTCCCAGCTACAACAGGACAACGGTAACGAGAGATTTAGAGGGATTTAAATTTGAGGCCTAGTATTTAGGCGCTGGGTGACAGGTATGGGTTTAGTGACAGAATTAGACTTGGAAATACACAGTAGCGGGTGTGTGTGAAGTTATTCTGAATGACCCTATGTGCACCTTCAATATTATATACCCTTTTAGGGATAGATTTCAAATAGCTCTGATATAGCAGAAACCACTAAATTATGAAATTGCTAAATTGGGAATTGTACTTCAACCCAGAACAAAAAATGTGCTTTGACGGACACTAAATATCTTGCCCAGCAACAACAGTACACCGGTGGGTAACGAGAGATTTAGAGGGAATTAAATTTGAGGCCTAGTATTTAGGCGCTGGGTCACCGGTATGGATTTAGTGACAGAATTAGACTTGGAAATACACAGTAGCGGGTGTGTGTGAAGTTATTCTGAATGACCCTATGTGCACCTTCAATATTATATACCCTTTTTGGGATAGATTTCAAATAGCTCTGATATAGCAGGAACCACTAAATTATGAAATTGCTAAATTGGGAATTGTACTTCAACCCAGAACAAAAAATGTGCTTTGACGGGCACTAAATAACTTTCCCAGCTACAACAGGACAACGGTAACGAGAGATTTAGAGGGATTTAAATTTGAGGCCTAGTATTTAGGCGCTGGGTGACAGGTATGGGTTTAGTGACAGAATTAGACTTGGAAATACACAGTAGCGGGTGTGTGTGAAGTTATTCTGAATGACCCTATGTGCACCTTCAATATTATATACCCTTTTTGGGATAGATTTCAAATAGCTCTGATATAGCAGAAACCACTAAATTATGAAATTGCTAAATTGGGAATTGTACTTCAACCCAGAACAAAAAATGTGCTTTGACGGACACTAAATATCTTGCCCAGCAACAACAGTACAGCGGTGGGTAACGAGAGATTTAGAGGGAATTAAATTTGAGGCCTAGTATTTAGGCGCTGGGTCACCGGTATGGATTTAGTGACAGAATTAGACTTGGAAATACACAGTAGCGGGTGTGTGTGAAGTTATTCTGAATGACCCTATGTGCACCTTCAATATTATATACCCTTTTTGGGATAGATTTCAAATAGCTCTGATATAGCAGGAACCACTAAATTATGAAATTGCTAAATTGGGAATTGTACTTCAACCCAGAACAAAAAATGTGCTTTGACGGGCACTAAATAACTTTCCCAGCTACAACAGGACAACGGTAACGAGAGATTTAGAGGGATTTAAATTTGAGGCCTAGTATTTAGGCGCTGGGTGACAGGTATGGGTTTAGTGACAGAATTAGACTTGGAAATACACAGTAGCGGGTGTGTGTGAAGTTATTCTGAATGACCCTATGTGCACCTTCAATATTATATACCCTTTTTGGGATAGATTTCAAATAGCTCTGATATAGCAGAAACCACTAAATTATGAAATTGCTAAATTGGGAATTGTACTTCAACCCAGAACAAAAAATGTGCTTTGACGGACACTAAATATCTTGCCCAGCAACAACAGTACAGCGGTGGGTAACGAGAGATTTAGAGGGAATTAAATTTGAGGCCTAGTATTTAGGCGCTGGGTCACCGGTATGGATTTAGTGACAGAATTAGACTTGGAAATACACAGTAGCGGGTGTGTGTGAAGTTACTCTGAATGACCCTATGTGCACCTTCAATATTATATACCCTTTTTGGGATAGATTTCAAAGAGCTCTGATATAGCAGGAACCACTAAATTATGAAATTGCTAAATTGGGAATTGTATTTCAACCCAGAACAAGAAATGTGCTTGAACGGACACTAAATAACTCGCCCAGCTACAGCACTAGGGACAGATTTAGCTGGATATAAATTTGAGGCCTAGTATTTAGGCGCTGGGTGACCGGTATGGATTTAGTGACAGAATTAGACTGGGATATGGCCAAAAAATGAACAGACTATTGCTGGTTAAATGCACTTGGTGTGACAGCTTCACCCTGATGTAGGCTTTAGCCAAAAAACAACCACACCATTGAGGGTTAAATGCACTTGGTGACAGGCGCAGCTTGCCCCTGATTTTGTATATGGCCAAAAAATGAACAGACTATTGCTGGTTAAATGCACTTGGTGTGACAGCTTCACCCTGATGTAGGCTTTAGCCAAAAAACAACCACACCATTGAGGGTTAAATGCACTTGGTGACAGGCGCAGCTTGCCCCTGATTTTGTATATGGCCAAAAAATGAACAGACTATTGCTGGTTAAATGCACTTGGTGTGACAGCTTCACCCTGATGTAGGCTTTAGCCAAAAAACAACCACACCATTGAGGGTTAAATGCACTTGGTCGCAGCTTGTGCTGGCGCACCACAAGACACAAAATGGCCGCCGATCACCCCAGAAAAATGAGACTGACAAACGGTCTGTGCAGCCTAAAAACAGTGAGCAATTGAGGATCAGCAGCTCAATGATCCACAGCTGCAGATCGATCAGTTAATCAAGTCCTTTGGAGGAGTTAATCTGCCTAATCTCGCCCTACTGTCGCAGCCGCAACCTCTCCCTACGCTAATCAGAGCAGAGTGACGGGCGGCGCTATGTGACTCCAGCTTAAATAGAGGCTGGGTCACATGGTGCTCTGGCCAATCACAGCCATGCCAATAGTAGGCATGGCTGTGATGGCCTCTTGGGGCAAGTAGTATGACGCTTGTTGATTGGCTGCTTTGCAGCCTTTCAAAAAGCGCCAAGAAAGCGTCACAAAAGCGCGAAGAAAGCGACGAACACCGAACCCGAACCCGGACTTTTACGAAAATGTCCGGGTTCGGGTCCGTGTCACGGACACCCCAAAATTCGGTACGAACCCGAACTATACAGTTCGGGTTCGCTCATCCCTACCCCTGACTTCTCTACTCCATCTGAGGAAAGCGGCTGAACATAAAGGCACTTTAAACGTTGCTTTTATTGTGTATTGCATACACTGTATTCCCATGCACCCCTTTCACCACAAAAAAGGGTATATGGTTCAATATTCCTTTTCTCGTCCTCCTCCATCATTTCAAGATGCTTATTAGGCTGCCCTCGCTCCCAATTTTTTAGAGGTTCAGCTCAGCAGCAGACCCTCATCCCTAATGTTTTAGATGGTCAGTTCAGCAGCAGGCCCTCACCTATACGTAATGTTTTAGATGTTCAGATCAGCAGCAGGCCCTCACCCCTAATGTTTTAGATGGTCAGCTTAGGGCCGTCTTTAATATTGATTGGACAATGGGCAAAAATTTACTTGGGCCCCCTGGATCCAGCCTTCCCACACCTTAGCAGACAATCACGCCATCCACCACAACACACACAAAACAAATCCACACATCTGGTAGAGTACAGTGAATGACTGTAAATACTTCCAGTTCTGAAGACTCCAGCGGCTCAGGATCAGTGCTCTGGGCAGCTGGGCTCAGGCTGGAAGTGGGCACCGCTCTGCAGGAAGGAGACCAGGGCTCGGCTCACCCTAGTGTTACAGTGCACCCTAGCACCCCACAGTATGCAGTATAGCACCCTATAGTATACAGCACCACACAGTATGCAGTATAGCACCCCACACTATACAGTACCCCAGTATATAGTAGAGCAGTATAGCAGCCCACAGTATACAGCACTCCACAGTATACAACACCTCACAGTATACAGTAGAGCAGTATAGCACCTCACCGTATACAGCACCCCAAACTATACATGATACAGCACCCCACACTATACAGCCCCACACTATATAGTACAGCAGTATAGCACTCCACAATATACAGCACCCACAGTATACAGTATACAGTCCCCCACTGTATACAGTACAGCAGTATAGCACTCCACAATATACAGCACCCACAGTATACAGTATACAGCACTCCACACTATACAGTACAGCAGTATAGCACTCCACAATATACAGCACCCACAGCATACACTATACAGCCCCCCACACTATACAGCCCCCCACAGTATACAGCCCCCCACACTATACAGGCCCCCACACTATACAGCACCCCACTATACAGTAGTTAACAGTATATTAGCATAACAGCCCCTGTCACCTTTTTCTGATGTAATCTTCACACAAAAAAGCTCCAAAGTTAAGGCAAACTTCTACAGCAACACTCCTGGTAGAAAGGACCTTTATGATGTCATAGCCATGTGACCAGTAATATTGCTAGGTTACTGGTCACATGGTGATGATGTCATCTAAGGTCCTAGAGAATCACAGCTCTCACAGTACGCTGCCTGTAGTGTCGGCAGGCATGACATGGCAGCACCCCCTGTGTAGCTGACAGCCTGACACCTGGGGCAGTGGCTAGCAGGGCTCAAGAGGCAGCTGTCTTGAGCTCCCCAGGAGCAACTGGGCCCGGGGCAGCTGCCCCTTTTGCCCCTTGTTAAAGACAGCCCTGGGTCAGCTCAGCAGGCTTCATGAGTGTAGGAGTCCCACTATCTGAACAACACCTGAGTGCCTCTTCCTTGTAATTTTGGGCAGCACTTGCACTTTATATACAAATAAATATACAGGAAAGAATGTTTCCTAACAATTTTTCTTCAAAAAAATTTTCTTCTGACCTTTTGCTTTGAACCAGATACCCTCCCCTCTTCAGAGCAGGGGGTGTCTGGTTTAATGCTCTGGTTCTCTTATTGACTTCAATTGTGCTCTGGAATATTACCAACAGGTCGAACATTAAAAAAGCAGATCCCCCCTTAAAGAGGTTGTCTCACTTCAGTAAGTTGCATTTATCATGTATCAGCAATTATCATGTATCAGTATTACACATGATAAGCTAAGATACAGTGGTTCAGCCGGCAGTATCATACACAACCTTTGGCTAATATTTTCCTTTTAATCTACCACTGCATTTCTAGTAACAGCCTTCCCAGCACACGATGACATCACACAGATTTGCTATTTTCACCTTCTCATCATGGCCAATCTTTGCAGACAGGTTTAGCCTGGCAGGAAGTATCCGCTAAGCCTTTTGGTCTATCAACCACCTAGAACATGACTTCACTTTCTGCTGCTGCTGTTGAGATGCCAGTCACCATGTCCGTGGGCAGGGCATAGTGGAATGGATGGAGGTTTGGGGCGTTGCTAGAGTCAAATAAGATCCGGGCACAAGCCCCAATGAATATGGCCCAATTCCCCCTCTCCCTACACCGCATTTTTCTGTACTTGCTATACATCCCCACGTATCTCTTACATCCAGTGACATCTCCTTTGATGTAGATGTTCTCTTTCCTCATCTTCTCATTTCAGACCTTCAGACCAGACCTTCATTTTTTAGCCATTTTTCGTCTCTGCAGTTTGAAAAAAAAAAATCTTAGTTTACTACTTTTCTATCATCCTCCCATCTTCTGGACAAATTATCCTACTCCCCCCAATACTGTGCTTCTGTGCTCCCCAATATTATACTGCAGAAACGGATAACCCCCTGATAATATTAGTACCACACAGAGCCCCCTATATAAAATACCCCTTCTTTGTGACCTCCGTAGAAGCCCTGATAGTGTTCCTCTCCCCCTTCCCCCATATAAAATACATCATCTTTGTGGCCTCAGTAGATGCCCCCATAGTGCCCCCAATAATGTGCCAGTGAGAAGTGCCCCCATAGATTCCCCCCAATAATGTGCCAGTAAGAGGTGCCCCATAGATGCCCCCCAATCATGTGCCAGTAACAAGTGCCACTCCATGCCCCCCAATCATGTGCCAGTAACAAGTGCCTCTCCATGCCCCCCCAAATTATGTGCCACAAGTATTGTCCCGTATATAAAAAAAAAAGCACTTATACTTACCTCCATGGCAGCGATCCATGACAGCAATGTGATGCAGTCCTCTTCTGGCCTGTGTCCCGCGCTGTACGGATCATGTGTTGCAATGACGTCATCGCGCCGCCTGAACCGGCCTCTGATAGGCTGCCAGCACCCTATCAGAGGAACAAGAAAAGGTCTCTCCCATGCCACGCCGCAGCACTTCCATCTGTATCGCTGAGGACAGAGATACAGATGACTATGGAGATGAGCGCTTCCACAATGGAAGGATCATCTCCCCGATCTGCTCTTCGCCCTGACTCTCACTATATTCTCAGGGGGGACGGGGACTCTCACTAGATTCTCGAGGGGGGGGGGCGGGCAATTGACCCCCCTGGATCCACCAGTGGCTGCTAGCCTGTAAAAGATGCCAACGGTGCCTCCCTCTTCTTGCTAGAGACACGTGTCCCGTGTGGTCGCACCCCTTGCCCGGCTGTAGAAACAGCCCTGACCAGAGCATCGGAGCACTTTGGTCCTCAATCAACAATAGTAGTAAGGCACAATTCACACCTTGTGAAGTCTTTGTTCTCACCACGCTAGAGGTATATCATTTCTCCTGGTTCACGGTCCTCTGAGTCAGTAGAACACCATCTCATTGCACTGCTCCATCCAACATACCCCACCTGAGCAGCTCTTAGGGGAGCTTTTATGTGCCTGCACCTGTGGGTGGAGCCATAGCCAGGTTAACCTCTTAGTACCTTGTATGAAATATATCTCTATTGCAAAATGAGCCCTCTATTTTATCACAATATGAACATGGGACCATCACAGATGCCTTCAGCTGCACAGTGAATATGCAGCAGGTCAGCCAATGTCATAGATACAAATCTGCTGACAGATGAATTTTAAAGAGGAGATTTAATATGGAAAATGTGCCATAATGTTGGCTCAAATGGTGCAACATTTTTTTACAAATGCTGTACCATGACAAAAATGTATTATGTCTTTTATACAGTTTTGAGGCTTGACTAGACATTTTTGAATAGTGTCTATAAAAGAGACCGCGTGTAATTGATGTTGTAAAAAGCATATCTATACAATATTGATGGTGTGCAGGAGGACTATGTCAAGGGGCAAATAATTTGTATATTGTTTCTCTTTTTATATGAAATTGACAGCCTACAGATGCAAAATATTAGCCCGTGGATTTTGCAGTGCAGCACAAACCCATACTATATGTAAATGCATGGGTTCGAGATGAGTGAATTGAAGCTGACAAAGTGGAAGTCGGTTAGATTTTCTGGAAAAAGTCAAATTTTCTTATGCTTCGTGGTTTAATTTCGAAGCAAACTCCGCTGCTCTGTATCTCTTGTGAAGTCAATGTCTCCAACTATGCTCATAATTTACACCAAATACATTATTTTCATGTAGAGATCCAAAAATTATGTTGGAGGTATGTAGTGTATGCAAGCCATGTGTGACCCCTCTCATCACTCTCATGCTGTTCTGCACCTGGTTTGCCTAGGCGAACGGAGTCACACAGGGGAGGAACTGCTTTGTGTCCTGCATCAAGAAATAAAATCCGGGCTTTCTCTGCGACAACTCAAAATCAGAACCATGGTGATCGACAACGGGAAGAACATGGTATTGGCGCTGCGTCAAGGATGGCTGAGCCATGTGCCCTGCATGGCACACGTGTTCAATCTGGTTGTCAAGCGGTTCCTGAAGTCTTCCACCCATATGCAAGACATCCTAAAAATGGCCTGGAAACTTTGCATGCACTTCAGCCACTCATACACCACAAAGCACACCCTCCTTGAGCTGCAGCAGCAGAATGGTATCCCCCAACATAGGCTACTATGCAACATTTCCACCCATTGGAATTCCACCCTCAATATGTTGGACCGACTGTACGAACAGAGAAAGGCCATCAACGATATCTTGATGGTCCAAGCAGACAGAAGTAGTCCCCTGTGTAACTTCGATGTCAGCCAGTGGCATGACACCTGCCGTTTGCTCAGGCCCTTTGAGGAGGCCACGTTATTTGTCAGTCGCCAGGACTACGGGATTAACAATGTCATTCCACTGCTTCATGTCCTGGAACAGATACTGGTAAATCTGGCTGGTCAGAGGACTGGAGATGTGGCGCCTAAAAAGATGGCAACAGAGTGTGATACATTTGTCTGTCAAGATCTCTGTTTACAGTCAGTGAACGGGAACATAAATTATCGCAAGGATATGCAAACACCAACCAATGGGGTGTTAACCCCAAGAAGTAGGTAATCCGCACGAAGAAGCAGTCATTTTCACAGATCGAGGTATCCTCCCGGAAGTTTGACCTCTGCACGTCGATGGTCTGTACAGTGCAGTACACCCCTTTGGAGAAAAACTCTTGATCCGGCACAGGCTGTTTTGCTCCTTCAAAAATATTGGACTCTATACAGCGTGAGTATTCTAAGCACCTGTCTGCCCACAGAGCTGCTGAGAAGCAGAGGGGTCTTGCCATTAAAGTGGGCTCAGAGCTGAACCTAAAAGACAAATTTTCCTGTTTACCTGGACTCAAAGGAAAAGACAGAGATCCACTGGCTGTGCTCATGCAGATTTCATCCAAGCCTCCACTCACCAAGGCAAGCACAGAGGACCGGATTGTGTGGACAAGTTGGTTCTGTGGTACGTACACCAAGGACAATCCATTGGAGGTGTTACCAAAGACATTTACTTGCCTACCGCTCTTCCTGTATAACGGCTCTGAGGCGCTCAAGGGTATCATAGGGACTTGGTTACGAAGAAACTCTGACTGTTGTTTCGGTAAGCTGGTGATCAGTTCTCAGGAGTCAGGACCTTACGTGACTAGCATTGTTGTGGACCGGGTATGACGTGTCTGGATCAGTGTCAGCCACAGAGCTTGTTTTCTCTGTGCCTATTATACCTAGCATGGACATTTCTTATGAAATACACGCAGAGGACTTCAAGATTTTAAGGAATGATATTCATAAATCAAAGGCCGAGGTCAAGTTGGAGGAAGAGGACAATTTATTCCAAAGTCTTTACTCACATTTCTTCAGACACTTTAGATACCACTTTTCATCAACCCAGCTCATCAAGGAATGAGCTAGAGTCAGATTGTTTGCTGGACTGTCCTCCAATTATCAGCCGTAACCCCATACATTTCATTATCAATATACATTATCATCGTGGTCACCCTGACACTGGTCGTCAATCCATTCTTGTTGATGAATCCGTTTTTATTTTCACTTTGCCTTCTAAATCTTGTGCTTTTGCCCCTTCTGTGTTGTATTTTAGGTGTGTAAATGTCCTGTTTGTTAACTAAACATTTTTTTTATTTTTATTTTTCTCCGTTCAAAATAAAGAAATAATTGGCTTGTGATTTGGTAGCCAAAAGCATTAGTGGGTACAAAACACAGAAGACCCGCAATTATTCAGTTTATGTGTCAGCTCTGTTTTGGATCCACTCCTGTTTTTTTTTTTGTTTTTTTTTTTGTTTTTTTTTTGGGCATTAGCAGTACTGATGGATTACTGCTGACCTAATGAAGGAGGATGCTCCACAGACAGGATCCGTTTTTTGAGGATTATTGTTCTGATGGATCAGAGGAAGGTCAAAATAATTAGTGATGTCAACACAAACTTACTGCTGACACCCTCTCCACTCTTGACGTAAAACTTTGTGGCACCCTGCTATGGTTGTTGATGAGTAGAATTGAAAAAAAAAAAACTCCTGCAATGTGGATGCAGAAATGATAAGTTTTATTGGTAAATGTGGCTGTACATAATGCAACGTTTCTGCCACACACTGCCTTTTTCAAACTATAGCAGAAAAAATAAAAACAAAAATAAATAAATAAATAAAGAGAATATACCAGGGCAGTAGTGGTGTGGTGGTAAGCATGCATAATAGGTGGCAAAAATCAACATAATAGATGGTTCCAGACGATCTGGGTCCCAGGATTAAAGTCAAGCCAGGTCCAAGAGTGGAATCTAGGACAGAATCATATAACAGTGATAAGGAAGATAATAACAGATAAAATGTGCCCAATCAAATGTAATCCAATATATATATTACATGGTAAGTATTATGAGTAGCGCTACAGATAGTGTTGCCTGAAATATAGTGGAATACACAGGGGGTCAGAAGATAAACCCTCTTACAGAGGAAGTAAAAGAGCCATTACACACATAATTAAAAATGCAATAATCTGCTGGTATCCTGGAAACTAAATTACCTGATGCCATTGGAGAAGAAGGGGTAGAGGTGCGAACGCTCAGGGCAGTGAGGTGTGAGCTTACTGTATGTATGGCCAGCTGCCATTTTAAGAAAGCACGCCGCTGTGAGCGCATGCACACATGAGCAGGGAGCGTGTCATGCCTTGTTCTGGAATGAGTCGAGGCTGGAGCACTCCTATGTGAAGGGAGAGAGAGCGTACAGGGTGATAGACATTAAGTATGTATATTAGAAAGGATGGCAAGAAAAGATAGAGACTGAGAGTAGAGAAACCAATAAAAGGAGGAGAATGATGATAATGAAAAGTAAGAAGGATCTTTAATAATTGGGGTCAGAATTTTTTCTAGGAGGATTGATAATGGAGACAGAATAGAATTAGTGGAGGTCACTGTCGGGCGGCCAGGAGGATTATAAAGATCTTTGTGTATTTTGGGCAAGATCTAAAATACCAGTGTCATGGGTCGGATGGTCTTGCGGTACGCCCAGCGGTATTTTTGCAGCGTAATTTGCGTGTTCGCGATTCGCCGAGCATGCGAGCATATGGCGATGTCCGCCGGCGCTATATTCTTTTGCATTGCGCCAAACTTTAACACATGACACACACATCAGGTGGGACAGGACAGCCAATTGAGACGTTTCAGCACACGGACACACCCACACCCTATAACACAACCCAATATGGCAGCCATTTTACATTGTGTGTTTTGCCAGTGTAGGGAGAGGTTGCTTTGTGTAGCAGGGACAGTGTGTTAGGGACCCCAAACACTAGCTAAAAGGGCCACAAAAGTCCTTTTATGGACTGGTATAGGTGTGCTATTGAAAGGTGTGATATACTGAGGGGTGTATACTTATAATATAATTTCTAACATAGAAAGTATATTATAGTGCATTTGTATTGTGAAGCAGTTGTGTGCGGTTCTGCTGCGATACTGCAGTTATATAGAGGGACAAACACTATTGGAATAACTAATTGCAACTGGTGTGATATTCCTGATTAAAGGGTGTGATATACCTATTATATACTTTCTAACATAGAAAGTATATAGTGCATTTGTATTGTGCAGCAGTTGTGTGTGGTTCTGCTGTGATTGAGGGGTGCAATATATCTACTTCCACAAAATATTGATTAAGGGGTGCAATATACCTGCTTCTACCAAATATTGATTAAGGGGTTCTATATACCTGCTTCCACAAAACACAGATTGAGGGGTGCAATATACCTGCTTCCGCAATATGCTGATTAAGGTTTTTTATATACCTGCTTCCACAAAACACTGATTAATGGGATTGATATACCTATTTCCACCAAATATTGATTGAGGCCTGCGATACACCTGCTTCCACAAAATACTGATTAAGGGGTTAAATATACCTGCTTCCACAAAATAATGATTGAGAGGTTTGATATACCTGCTTCCACAAAATAGTGACTGAGGGGTGCGATATACCTGCTTCCACCAAATACAGATTGAGGGGTACGATATACCTGCTTCCACAAAATACTGATTGAGGGGTGCAAAATTCCTGTTTCCACAAAATACTGATTGAGGGTTGTGATATACAGTACCTGCCTCTATCAAATATTAATTTAGGGGTTCTATACACCTGCTTCCACCAAATACTGATTTAGGGGTTCTATATACCTGCTTCAACCAAATATTGATTAAGGGGTTCTATATACCTGTTTCCACCAAATACTGATTAAGGGGTTCTATATACCTGCTTCCACCAAATACTGATTAAGGGGTTTGATATAATTGATTCCACCAAATACTGATTAAGGGGTACGATATACCTGCTTCCACAAAATACTGATTAAGGGGTGCAATATACCTGCTTCTACAAAATACTGATTGAAACCTACGATACACCTGTTTCCTCAAAATACTGATTATGGGGTTCTATATACCTGCTTCCACCAAATACTAATTGAGGCCTGCAAGATACCTGCTTCCACAAAATACTGATTGAGAGGTGCGATATACCTGCTACCACAAAATATTGATTATGGGGTGTGATATACCTGGTTCCACAAAATACTTATTAAGGGGTGCAATATACCTGCTTCCAGAAAATACTTATTAAGGGGTTTGTTATACCTGTTTCCTCCAAAAACTGATTAAGGAATTTGATATACCTGCTCCCACAAAATAATTATTGAGGGGTGCAATATACCTGCTTCCACAAAATACTGATTAAGGTGTTTGATATCACTGATTCCACAATATACAGATTGACGGGTGCGATATACCTGCTTCCACCAAATGTTGATTAAGGTGTTCTATATACCTGCTTCCACAAAATACCGATTAAGGGGTTCTATATACCTGCTTCCATCAAATACTGATTGAGGGGTGCGATATACCTGCTTCCACAAGATACAGATTGAGTGGTGCGATACACCTGCTTCCACCAAATATTGATTGAGGCCTGCGATACACCTGCTTCCACAAAATACTGATTAATGGATTGATATACCTGTTCCCATTAAATACTGATTGAGGCCTACGATATACCTGCTTCCACAAATACGTCTGATTTGTGACAGCCCAACGCGCTGGAAAGCCTTCTTGTATATGCTTGATAGGCTGCTCCAGCAGCAATGTGCTGTTAACTACTGCCTTTATGAACTCTGCAGCAGGACATGTTCCGGGGAGCTTAGTTTCTTTTCACCGTGCCAGTGGCTGCTCATGGGCGACACATGCAGACCTCTGCGGCCATTTGATGAGATCACCAAACTGGTCAGTCACAGCCAGGGCACAATCAGTGACATTGTACCTTACACCTTCTTTCTGGAGCGTGCATTGCCTTGTGTCATTGATCAAGCCATCCATTAGCAGGAAGATGAGGAAGTCACAATGGTGAATGAATTTCCAGAGGGAAAGTCATTGAGGGGGACTTTAAACTTTTTGGGGATCCCTGGTGTTGTCCATGGCTGGGATGAGGAGACCGAGGACGACATTCTCCTGGGCGATAAGTAGGGCGCTCCACCTATTGCAAATCTGCTTCCAATTTAGTGCAAATGGGGCCTTCATGCTCCAGTGTTTGAAGAGGGATCACCGTATAAAAAGCATAAAGAGCATAAAGAGCAAGGACCAGTACTGGGTGGTAACGTACTTAGACCCTCGGTACAAACACAAAATGGTGGACATGTTACCAGCAGCACAGAGGGCTGTCAGAATGCAGCATTTCCAAGCCATGCCATGTGAGATGCTGCATTCTGCTGTTAAGGGCGCTGGCAGAGGAATTTCCACCCACAGTGAAACAGGTGCGTGCAGCAATCCTACCGCACCTGCAAGAGGAGGGCGGTTTGAAGATGTGTTGGTAACTTCGGATAGAAGATCATGCTTGCAGCCAACCCCTCGACAGCCACCCTCCGGATCCACCCTCAGGGAATGCCTAGACCGATAGGTGTCTTACTACATCAGGTTAACGGCCGATCTGGACACTTTGAAAAGCGAGGAACCCCTGGAATACTGGATGTGCAGGCTTGACCTGTGGCCAGAGCTGGCACAATTTGCCATGGAACTCTTGGCTTGCCCCTCGTTGAGAGTCCTGTTCAAAGGGACGTTCAGTGCAGCAGGGGGGATCGTGACTGATAAGCACACTTTCATAGCTCACGAAAGTGGTGACTACCAACTCACATTTCTAAAAATGAATGAGGCATGGATCTCGAAGGAATTCAACGCCTGTGACGACCAAGTGTAATTTGAATTTCCACATGCCAGCCCACACATATCCGCCACCACCTAGAACAAAGAATGATCCTTGTCTTATGTATATACAACGGCATTAAAAGACCTTTTCTGTTAGGTGAATGACTCATTTTTGGGGCCTCTACTCCAGTGTCCTACAGTAAAATTGTTATCCAGTGACCTTCTAATATACCTCCAGCCACATAATCACTTGTTCTTTTCTTTCAGATGAATGCCAAATTTTTGGGGCCTGTACTGGCTTACAGTAAAATTGCTATCCAGTGACCGCATAATGTACCTCTAGCCACATAATCACTTGTTCTTTTCTGTCAGATGAATGCCTAATTTTTGGGGCCTTTTTAGAACATAAATCACGGAACAAAAGTTTAAACTGAGGAAAATGTACCATTTTAAGGGAAAAATATGCTGAATAAGAATTTCATGGTGTCAACAAATCCCCAAAAAGTTGGGACAAGGCCATTTTCACTACTGTGTGGCATATCCCCTTCTTCTTACAACACTCAACAGACGTCTAGGGACCGAGGAGACCAGTTTCTGAAGTTTAGAAATAGGAATGCTCTCCCATTCTTGTCTAATACAGGCCTCTAACTGTTCAATCGTCTTGGGCCTTCTTTGTTGCACCTTCCTCTTTATGATGCGCCAAATGTTCTCTATAGGTGAAAGATCTGGACTGCAGACTGGCCATTTCAGTACCCGGATCCTTCTCCTATGCAGCCTTGATGTTGTGATTGATGGAGAATGTGGTCTGGCATTATCTTGTTGAAAAATGCAGGGTCTTCCCTGAAAGAGATGACGTCTGGATGGGAGCATATGTTGTTCTAGAACCTGAATATATTTTTCTGCATTGATGGTGCCTTTCCAGACATGCAAGCTGCCCATGCCCCACGCACTCATGCAACCCCATACCATCAGAGATGCAGGATTTTGAACTGAGCGTTGATAACAACTTGGGTTGTCCTTGTCCTCTTTGGTCCGGATGACATGGCGTCCCAGATTTCCAAAAAGAACTTTGAATCATGACTCGTCTGACCACAGAACAGTCTTCCATTTTGCCACACTCCATTTTAAATTATCCCTGGCCCAGTAAAAAACGCCTGAGCTTGTGGATCTTGCTTAGAAATGGCTTCTTCTTTGCACTGTAGAGTTTCAGCTGGCAACGGCGGATGGCATGGTGGATTGTGTTCACTGACAATGGTTTCTGGAAGTATTTCTGAGCCCATTCTGTGATTTCCTTTACAGTAGCATTCCTGTTTGTGGCGCAGTGTCGTTTAAGGGCCCGGAGATCACAGGCATCCAGTATGGTTTTATGGCCTTGACCCTTACGCACAGAGATTGTTCCAGATTCTCTGAATCTTCGGATGATGTTATGCACAGTTGATGATGATAGATGCAAAGTCTTTGCAATTTTTCGCTGGGTAACACCTTTCTGATATTGCTCCACTATCTTTCTGCGCAACATTGTGGGAATTGGTGATCCTCTCCCCATCTTGGCTTCTGAGAGACACTGCCACTCTGAGAAGCTCTTTTTATACCCAATCATGTTGCCAATTGACCTAATTAGTGTTAATTGGTGCTCCAGCTCTTCGTTATGCTCAAATTTACTTTTTCCAGCCTCTTATTGCTACTTGTCCCAACTTTTTGGGGATTTGTTGACACCGTGAAAATTTGAATCAACGTATTTTTCCTTTAAAATTATACATTTACTCGGATTAAATGTTTAATCTGTCATCTACGTTCTATTACAAATAAAATATTGACATTTGCCATCTCCACATCATTGCATTTCGTTTTTATTCACGATTTGTATAGTGTCCCAACTTTTTTGGAATCCGGTTTGTGTATATATATATATATATATATATATATATATATAATTATTATTTTTTTGTGGGAATTTTTGCCATTGATCCCCCTCTGGTTTGTCACTGTCCAGGTTGTGTGACTGTGCACGTCTTGTAAATATTTGGTGGCTTCAGATTCGTCTTCCATTAAAGTCAATGGGGTTCACCGCGAACGCTGTTCGTCCATCACTAGTCATAGGGTTAGTGTTCGAGAGAAAGGTAAGTGGGGAATTATCATTCACATTCAGGGTGTGGTAGTGGTTTAATACCTTCTGTATTTTATCTCTCACTAGTTTTGTCGGGTCTCCAGTGAGTTTGTGATTGTATTGTCATTCAATTGGCGGTATATTTCTTCAATGTATTCATGTTTGTCCATTAGGACAAGGGCACTGCCCCTGTCCGCTGGTTTGAAAATCCGTTCCTTCTGCTTAGGAAGGGAGGAGAGGGCTTGCTCTGTACATTGTGTAGGTTATGTGCAAACCTGCAGTAATTGTAGTTTTGTAGTGGCTCACTCTACCTCCCAACATGAATCAGGGGCTCACTTTCAACAGCAACACCCAATGCCGATGTAGAAAATTTAAAGTAAAAAACAAGGGTTTAAAAGGGCACTTAAAATATCAAAGTATGGAATACGAATTGCTATGCAGATTTATTAAATTACACTTAAAAATTAGTGACACATGATTGATACATAGTTAATAACACATAATTAATGACACATAGTTAATAACATATAACACCTGCATACAAATAACACCTGCATAAAAATTTGGGATTCTATTAATATTGGAAATTAGGTTAAATGCTTGTGATATGATCATATAATCACAATATTTGGTCAATATATCTCAACGAAAATACGCTGACTATGGAATTGTAGCAAAAAAGTTTTGTAGCAAAAAAGTTTTTGGTTCATATGGTCATAATGCGTAGTTGTAAAAAAGGACCGTGATAGCAACAGCAATTGGTCAATAAATCATGTTCATGGTCTTACCAGACAAGGTAATAGAAGTGGCCAAGTAATTAATTATCATTACACGGTGTCCCACGTGACGTCCCACGTGACTGGAACTCTGGACCTGGAAAATGGAGCGCTCAACGACTTATTTACGGCACTTGCTTCTGTTTGTAGAGTTGAGCTTCTAATTGTCGGGCATTTGCTGCATTATCACACTGCTTTTAAAACCAGACATGTTTCGGTGTGTCACACTCCTTCCTCAGTGATTGGCAGTGATTTAATAAATGTGACTATTTATAGGTGAATTCTCCTATTGGAGAGGCAGTGATTATCCGTAAAGCTCTGTATCCTAAAAAACTTGGTCTGGATGATACCTTTACTGGATCGTTTTGTTTCCCGTAGATAGTGATATAAACACATCACATATACTGTATACTTTCCTTGATACATTTTTAACATACTCTATATATGCACTATAAGTCAAAGGGTATCATTAATTTTCATACAACCTTTTATGTTTTTCTCAAATGAATTGCACAAAAAACACATATGTGTATTTAATGTGTCTTCCATGCATTTTCTGTAATATTGGGTTCCAATTCTTTATAAAAGTCTTACAAGTGCCTGTAAATATGACAAACACAAAAAAAGACTCCACAGTAGAATTATTAGCTGAATACATATGCCTGTAAATGTGACAACCACAAAAAATTACTCCAAAGTAGAATTATTAGCTGAATACTTATTTATTTTTTGAAAAAATCAAGTCATTATAATTAAATGATTTATCTCACAGCCATTAGTGCCTTTTTTAAGAAAATCAAATCAATTAATGTGTTTTTGATGCTTTTTTTAAATCAAAATGAGTACCAAAGACTTCATATAATATAATAAATATATAAAAATAACTGTATGATGCAGTTATCTACTTAATACATATTTGTCTTTTTTTGTGGGAAAAAAAATCATTGTTATTGTATAATAAGGGGTCAAAAGTACAAAGGTTGGGATGATAGAAGTAGGGATGATAGAGGCTGGGGCTGGAGGCCTACCAGGGAGAAGAGATCACTGTGCTGATAAACAGCCGGACAGTGATGTCCTGTCCCCAGGGAGGCCGTCAGTCCACCTACAAAAAAATCTAAATATTTCCATCTCTGCATTTAAACCCCTTGATTGTAATGAATCAAACTCAAAGATCTTTCTGGATTCTGCCTTTGACATGTTTGATATGATTACCGCCTCTCCATGATCTTTTTATTCTTTCTAGTGCTGCATACTGTAGTTGTCATAGATCCTGATTGTGGTGATCTTTAAAATGTTTAGTTTAGCAACTCTAAGTGCCGGAAATAAGTAAGACACCGAGCGCTCCATTTTCCAGGTCCGAAGTTCTGATCACATGGGACGCCACTTGGGACACCTTGTGATAGACCACATGAGATGCTGGCGTCTCTCACATCGCCTAACATATCTGAACTAAGAGGGATAGTGCATCCAGGCACTGCTCGACATACTGAAGCAGAGATGGCCACCCCAACCTGAAGTACTGTAAATTAAGCCGCTTAAAATACTTTTTTTAAATACTCATTACTTGGTGACTTTTTCATTCATTACTTGGTGACTTTTTTAAAAGAAAATCTGGTAAGACCATGAACATGATTTATTGACCAATTGCTGTTGCTGTCACGGTCCTTTTTTACAACTACGTATTATGACCATATGAACCAAAAACTTTTTTGCTACAAAAACTTTTTTGCTACAATTCCATAACCAGCCACAAGCGTATTTTCTTTGAGATATATTGACCAAATATTGCGATTATATGATCATATCACAAGCATTTAGCCTAATTACCAATATTAAGGGGATCCCTAATTTTTATGCAGGTGTTATTTGTATGCAGGTGTTATATGTCATTAACTATGTGTCACTAATTATGTGTTATTAACTATGTATCAATCATGTCACTAATTTTTATTGTAATTTTTAATCGTAATTTAATAAATCTGTATAGCAATTTTTATATTAAAGCTTTGTATTCCATACTCTATCTAGCTATTTTGAGTGCCCTTTCAAATGCTTTTTTTTATGTGTAACCCTATATTTACCATTTGCTAGTTTTTTTCTGAATTGTGCCAAATCCTGTTGCACTAAGGAACCTGGTTGGTTTTTAGGGGCATAAAATGGCTTTTACTGCGTAAGCCATGGTCACGGATTGAGACCTGTGCACTTGGTAATGATCCAAACCAGGCGTAACTGTACTGATGTTTGCACTTTCAAAAAGGAGTCCAACAAAGTGAGAGGGAGATTGGAGCAAAGGCTTTATCCCCTAGAACTACTGACTGGTCAGAGGAATCTGGCATCATCACTGGACAGAGAGGCTCTGATTTTCCCCAATAGTAAACAACGCTTGAAACAGAATGGAGGCGATCTGTCAGGTGATGATGCCATTATGTTCTTGACTGTTTACAGTGTGTAATTGTGACGGTCACGTACAGTACACACAGGGGGGAGGATAGTGACCACTGTGCTCCACCCTCACTCCTGGCCCTGCCTACTTGCCTCGCAAGTCCTAATGACAGGGGACAACTAGACGGCAGTCCTTAACTTAGGATACATGCTGGGAAGACAGACAAATAACGGAATGTGAACGGACCGGGCCAGAACCAAGAGAGCTACGCAGTACAAAGGGTTAAGCAAAGAATGGTCAGGGTCAAATACCAGGAGAGTAGAGAAGTACCAGAGGAGTCCACAAAGAGTAGTCAGGTGGGAGCGAGGTCACAATACCAGGAGGGATGCGCAGTACAGGAGGAGCAGGCAAAGGATCATCAGGGAACAGGATCAGGTGAGTAATCAGTAGTCCAACAAATAGCCAGGAACCTAGAATTAACAGGCAACCTGTGGTCAGCAGGCTGCCTGTATTTATAGTGGGGTCTGAGGGTCATGTGACGTGGCCAGAGTCACATGACCGACAGATAGACAAGTCGAGCACCGAGTGATCAGCTCAGCTCTCAAGGAAGACCTAGGAGCAGGGAGCCTCCCAGCTAGCAAAGCCGCCCTGGATCATCGCTCCCGAAGCTAAGCAGCAGGTCTGTGGCTGATGGGAGACCGAGTGTGCCTTTGGCGCCACGTGACAGGAATACAAGAACATCTGTCATAAGATCAAAAAACATCTCCCTGTTCTGAGTTTTGACAAGGATTGGTCCAAGTTCATAAAGGGCAGTATTAAATGTGTTGCATGACGTGCGCAAACACTGGAAAATCTACTCAGCCCCAGCCTTTATGTTTAACATACCGGGTTGCAACCATCCTGACTTTCTAACAAAGGCAGTTTTAAATGCAGACATACTAGATGCATTTGTAGTGGGCATATGGAGAGAAGCAGTACTTTTACATCTACTGTGAATCGGAGACAATTTGTAATCAAGACTTATTTGAATTGCAATACCAAACACGCTATTTAATTAATGACATGTCAGATCTGCTTACTCCAATAAGTGGGTTGCACAACAAATGCACTAAAAACTAGGATGTAGAAAACATATATCCGATATACCACATTTCAAAACAAGGAACGTCTCCGCTGTCAGCCTGCATTTTGCCTTAGAACAAGGAGGCGACTCTTCAGCACTGAGGGTAGTTGGCATTAAAAGGGTTACAGCTCCCTTACCGGGCGGGGACCATTGCAGACAATTTCTCAACAGAGAGAGTTTCTGGATGTTCCAGTTGAATACCCCGATTCCAGCAGGCTTAAACAAGAGACAAGATTTAATCCTACAGTATAATTAAGTGTCTTCTAGTTTATGTTGCAATATACTAGCCATTGTTGTTTTTTGTTATACTTTGATTTTAGTAACATATGCACAAGCTGTTTTAACACTATGTCTGTTTTAAATCCTACTAAACAGTTAAATGCCCATATGATACCTCAATTCTCCATGCATTGGCGGGGGGAGGGGAATATGGGTAACTGTTCAGTTTGCTTGTTTTTATGTCATGATTAAGGACTGAAATACAAAGGTCTGAAACACATTGACTATACCCTTGCCTATGAGGATTGGGAGTTTTTACCACAAATAAAAGTGTCTCCTGTTGTTCAAGAGCCAGATTTGTCTTCTATTTTATTGGTTTGCTGCTACGGCCGTGTCCAGGCTGGTTGCCGTGCTTACCACACGTGCAGCAGGTGAGAGCTGCTCAACCTTCTCATTTACTCCCTGTGCACTTGGTTGGGTGATGTCCCTGTGTGCAGTACCTATATCACTGGAAAAGTGATCTTTTAAGCAAATGTTCCTAAAAAGTCTTTGTCCATCTAACTCCAGCTGACCTGATGGACAATATGAGAGTCCCTTCTCAAGTAAGGACATCTCTGCCGGTCCCAAGTGTAAAAATATATATTAATTACCAGTGACTCTACCAGGGATCTAGTAGTGATGTTTGAACTGCCATGTGACGTAGCGCTGAGTCCTCCCCTTTGTCCTCTTCTCCCTCGTGTGCGTCTGGGTTCTTCTGGTCCAGCTTTAAGTGAGTATCACTGTTTGATCTGAATAAGGATAAATCTCTGGAGAGAGAGCGTCATTTGGACTGGCCTGGCCAAGTGGTAGTAGGGTCTGGCCACTTGTAGACATGGTTCAACCTGTAGTCCTCAGTGTCACGGAGGAATTTATTCCTTTTTGTAGCCTCCACTTTCTTGCGATGTTATAGGAGAGTAGAGTTGATATTTTCTATCAGTTGATCGTAGTCTTCTGTGGAGAGGATGGCTTTCAGTTGTTCTTCGATTACATTGATTTCGGTCTTCGTCTGGATGATGGTGTCTTGTAAATAGGAGAGAGTTAATGCCATTAGATCAAAAGAGCATTTATTTAGAATCTGCTCAAATTTTTTGCAGAATTCCATATTATCCTTAAAAAGGTTGGTCATACGGCCATACATACAGTAAGCGCACACCTCACTGTGCTACTGTACACCGCCCTGAGCGCTCGCACCTCTACCTCTCCTTCTCCAACAGCAGCAGGTAATTTAGTTTCCAAGATACCAGCACATTTTTGTACTCTATGTATAATTATGTGTGTAATGTCTCACTACTTCATCTGAAGAAGCACTATGTAAGAGGGTTTATCTTCCTACCCCCTGTGTATCATTACCTATTTCACTATATGACAGGCAACACTACCTGTAGCACTACTCATTATAATAATTACCATGTAATGTATATTGGATTACATTTGATTGGGAACATTTTATCTTCCTTATCACTGTTATATGATTCTTCCTGGATTCCACTCTTGGACCCGGCTTGACTTTAATTTTTGGACCCAAATCATCTGGAACCATCTATTATGTTGAATTTTGCCACCTATTATGTATGCATACCACCACTGCCCTGGTATATTCTTTTTTTTTTTTTTTTTTTTTTTTTTGCTGTAGTTTGAAAAAGGCTGTGTGTGGCCAAAATGTCACATTATGTACAGCCACATTTACCAATAAAATAATTTCTGCAACCACATCGTGGGAGTTTTTTCAATTTTACCCTCTCCACTCTGTCAGGGGCTCTACTTGTATAAGCGTTTAATAGAACTGGTTCTGAAGACATCTATATGGAATCAGCTGACGACAGTGTAAAAGGAGTGTGTTTCTTCTTGGCGCTAACATCGACCTGTGAGGCTCAGTTTATACTTGAGTTATTTGGTCAGTTTTGGCCCTGTGACTTCCCAAATAAGTGAAGTGTGCAGTGATTCTAAGAGTGACGCCTGTAATCTGCATGTCATATGGCTCACAGTATTATTTCACTACCACAGCAGACTCTCTATGCATGTTAGGCATCATGCACATGACTATGCTGTTTTTTTGCGGTCCGCAAACCGCGGATCCGCAAAAAACGGAAGCCGCCCGTGTTGTCTTCCTTCAATTTGCCTTGTAAAAATTGTTAGGCGTGCATAATCAGATTTCCTCCTATTAGACTGAAGGGACCTCTTGACTTTTATCTCTTAGAATATTACATCTCTGAAGATCTAAATGTTGACCACACCCCCATGCACTTGAAAGTGGCCATATTATGCAGTTATTGCAACCTTATTCATGTTTATACAGTGTTTATGGATTTTTGCTCCTCTTATCTTTTGTTCAATTTTCACTTCAGACACACAAAAAAGTTTTAGTGTTTTTTTCCACTTGAGGGTTAAACTTTTCTAATGGTTCTTTGGTGTCATTGTTATTACATCATTGTTCATTCACCCACAGTTCATACTTTTTCAAACACTGAAATGGAACCAGAGTTGACTTTAATAACATTACTGCTGCTCTTTTGTTGTGTCTGAGACACATTTACCTTTTGTCCTTTGAAGACCCTTTCTAAACTATAGTGTGAGAGCTGTTTCCTTAGGAAACAAAATCAAATAAAACTGTTAGACAATAAAATACCATTTTAACATTTTCCGCATGACATGATAATTAGAACTGACTTTTTTTGTCAATAGGGTAGATTCAAACACAGCATTTTAATGCATTTTGGGCATTTTTTTTTAGGTATTTTTATTATTTTATTTTCAAAAACACTGTGGTTGATTTTTTTCTTTAAAGTCTATCTCAATAGGCTAAAATGTCTATATTCAAAACTTCTTTGCACTTTTTAAGCATTTTTTGAAACAGTCATGTCATTAAAAAAATTACTGCTAAATGCCATTAAACCACTTGAAATGCCTGACAAATGTTTTAACACTGAAAGAACTGTGAATGAAGGGCCCTTTAAATAGTTTTTTAATTAGTACAAATAAGGTCTACAAAATAGTGGAAGGTCTTAAACATAGGGGGTTACACGGTGATTGTGTTTGCAACCAAAGATCTTTGTGTAACAGCGCAGCCATGGAAGGTTGCAACTCGTAAGTCACCCCGATCACAACCCCAGAATCATAAAAAACAACACTGCTATTTATTTGTTATCGTGGGAGTGCATGGCCTCTGCAATTTAAGGCTACTTTCACACTTGCGTTCAGAGCGGATCCGTCTGAGACGGATCCGCTCATATAATGCGGACGGTGGCTCCAGTCTAAGTGTGAAAGTAGCCTCAGACGGATCCGTCCAGACTTTCAATGTAAAGTCAATGGGGGACGGATCCGTTTGAAGATTGAGCCATAGTGTGTCATCATCAAACTGATCCGTCCCCATTGACTTACATTGTAAGTCTGGACGGATCCGCACGCCTCCACACTGCCAGGCGGACATCCAAACGCTGCAAGCAGCGTTCAGGTGTCCGCCTGCTGAGCGGAGCGGAGGCTGAACGCTGCCAGACTGATGCATTCTGAGCGGATCCGCTTCCACTCAGAATGCATTAGTGCTGGACGGATGCATTTGGGGCCGCTTGTGAGCCCCTTCAAACGGAGCTCACAAGCGGACACCCGAACGCTAGTGTGAAAGTAGCCTAACAATGACCCCCTTCATTTTAATGACAACGCTACACAAAGATCTTTGGTTGTGCAACACTTGTTGCACCATGTAAAAGTAGTCTAAATGAGGAAAGACTTAGGCCTCTTTCACACGGGCGTCAGTTTTTTTGCCCGGATAAGAGGCGGGTGCGTTCTGGGAAAATGCGCGATTTTTCCGTGCGAGTGCAAAACATTGTCATGCGTTGCACTCGAGTGAGAAAAATTGCGCATGTTTGGTACCCAAACCCGAACTTCTTCACAGAAGTTCGGGCTTGGGATTGATGTTCTGAAGATGGGGACCCGATCATTATTATTTTCCCTTATAACATGGTTATAAGGGAAAATAATAGCATTCTGAATACAGAATGCATAGTAAAACAGCGCTAGAGGGGTTAAAAAAATAAATAAAATAATTTAACTTACCTTAGTCCACTTGATCGCGAAGCCGGCATCTCCTTGTGTCTCCTCTGCTGAACAGGACCTGGGGTGAGCTGCTGCATTAAATAGAGGTTAAGGACCTTTGATGACGTCACTCGGGTCATCACATGGTACGTCACATGATCTTTTACCATGGTGATTCACCATGGCAAAAGACCATGTGATGACCGGAGTGACGTCATCAAAGGTCCTTAACCTCTATTTAATGCAGCAGCTCACCCCAGGTCCTGTTCAGCAGAGCAGACACAAGGAGATGCCGGCTTCGCGATCAAGTGGACTAAGGTGAGTTAAATTTTTTTCTAAAATTTTTTAACCCCTCTAGTGCCGTTTTACTATGCATTCTGTATTCAGAATGCTATTATTTTCCCTTATAACCATGTTATAAGGGAAAATAATAATGATCGGGTCTCCATCCCGATCGTCTCCTAGCAACCGTGCGTGAAAATCGCACTGCATCCGTACTTGCTTGCGGATGCTATGCGATTTTCACGCTTCCCATTCACTTCTATGGGGCCTGCATCACGTGAAAATCGGACAATATAGAGCATGCTGCGATTTTCACTCAACGCACAAGTGATGCGTGAAAATCACCGCTCATGTGCACAAGCCCCATAGAAATGAATGGGTCAGGATTCAGTGCGGGTGCAATACGTTCACCGCACGCATCGCACCTGCACGGAAAACTCGCCCGTGTGAAAGGGGCCTTAAGGGCTTGTTTATTAAGATCAGGGTTTTCGTTGCCATTATGAAGTCTGTCTGTGCTGCTGGAGGAAGTTATGTGGAGGAGCAGGACTTTGCATTACTTTTGTGCTTCCTCCAGCAGGCTGTGTTTCAGACTTAAAGTGGCGTGAGCAGGGAAAAGTTACCGATTTTTCTGCAAAATGGCTTGTGACAAAATGTAAGATTGATATACACCACAAAAGTGGCATATATCAATTCATAAATGAGCCCCTTAATTTGTTTAGGATAAGAATAGAATAAAAAAAGGGAACAATTATTAAAATCTGTAAATCTGTAAAATATTTAACCCGTAGGCAACCTCCACCATACATGTACAGTAGAAATCACTACTTTAAAGATGGTGCCCACTCACGCATTACACTGGTGCCTTAGCTGATGGGTTTCTGCTGTTTCAAACAGAAGAGACCTTTGGCAGATATATGCAATCAGCCAGACGTCTGATCGCATACATTTAACTCCTCAGATGCCGTGATGAAATGTGACCATGACATCTGAGCTGTCCAGAAGGGGGAGCCGTGCACTCCCGCACCAGTAAAAGTAGCTATTTAGCCTTCACAGAAGTTTTTAAAAATGTTAAAAAAGTTCAACTCACCCCATTTCCCCAAAATAAAAATACATAACCAATTTAAAAAAATGCACCTTATGCGCATTGTTGCATGCAAAAACGCCTATAGTATTAAAATATAACAATATTTATCCCATACAACAAATGGCATAAAAAAAAAAAAATGACCAATATGCCATTTTTTGGTCAGTTCATTTCTGCCCCAAAAATTAACAAAAAGTGATAAAAAAAAGTTAAACACACTTCAAAATGGTATCACTTAAATGTACAGATCGCCACACAGTTTTTTTTTTTCTAATTCCACCCCATTTGGATTTTTTCCATCTCCCACTACATCATATGCAATATTTAATAGAGACATTAGAAAGTACAACTTGTCCCGCAAAAATAAGCCCTCATAAGCCTATGTGAATTGAAAAATAAAAAAAGTTATACTTCTGGGAATACGGGGAGTGAAAAAAAAAAAATAATGAAAATTGCAAGGTCCTCAAAGGGTTGACTAAGGTTTAGGAGTGGAGTGTTTTTATTAAGAAACTAAAGACAATAAAGAATAAAGGGCAAAGTCTTATTCATTGTGGGGAAGATGAGAATTTTTTTTTTTTCTTTTTGACACAAATTAGTAAATGCTTGCAATAAACTTCCAGGAGATTTGGTTGGAAAATTGATGGTAAATTATTTTAAACATGAATGGGATAAAACAACGAGTCATGTGACTCGTTAGTGTTACAAGGTCTTAGATGTAAATGGGGATCAGGTGTGTTAAATTTTGCGTTTTCGCTCTCATACTTGTCAATGAACGTTCAACCTGGATCCTCTCTGAGGATCTGAAAAAAAAAAAATTGTAGCTACATAGTAACATAGTAACATAGTACATAAGGCCGAAAAACTACATTTGTCCATCCAGTTCGGCCTGTCATCCTGCAAGTTGATCCAGAGGAAGGCAAAAAAAAACCTAAAACTGTGAGGTAGAAGCCAATTTTCCCCACTTTAGGGGAATAAAAAAATTCCTTCCCGACCCTAATCAGGCAATCAGAATAACTCCCTGGATCAACGACCCCTCTCTAGTTGCTATAGCCTGTAATATTATTACGCTCCAGAAATACATCCAGGCCCCTCTTGAATTCCTTTATTGTACTCACCATCACCACCTCCTCAGGCAGAGAGTTCCATAGTCTCACTGCTCTTACCGTAAAGAATCCTTTTCTATGTTTGTGTACAAACCTTCTTTCCTCCAGACGCAGAGGATGTCCCCTCGTCACAGTCACAGTCCTGGGGATAAATAGCTGATGGGATAGAGCTCTGTACTGACCCCTGATATATTTATACATATTAATTAGATCTCCCCTCAGTCGTATTTTTTCTAAAGTGAATAGCCCTAATTTTAATAATCTTTCAGGGTACTGTCCAGGGGTACTGTAGCCTAGGCCAGTGATGGCTAACCTTCGGCACTCCAGCTATGAAACTATGACTCCCACCATGATCCATTCATTTCTATTGAGTTTACATCTTGGGAGTCATAGTTTTACAACAGCTGGAGTGCCAGATGTTAGCCATCACAGGCCTAGGCTGCAAGAAGATTGCCTACACCCTGAAACTGAGCTGCAGCACAGTTGCCAAAACCATACAGCGGTTTAGCAAGCCAGATTCCACTCAGAACAGGCCTTTCCATGGTCGACCAAAGAAGTTGAGTGCACATGCTCAGCGGCATATCCAGAGGTTGTCTTTTCAAAATAGACATAAGTGCTGCCAGCATTGCTGCAGAGGTTAAAGGGGTGGGGGATCAGCCGGTCAGTGCTCAGACCATACGCCGCACACTGCATTAAATGTGTCTGCATGAAAGAAGCCTCTTCTAAAGATAATGCACGAGACAGTCTGCAGTTTGCTCAAGACAAGCAGACTAAGGACATGGATTACTGGAACCATGTCCTGTAGTCTGATGAGACCAAGATAAACTTAGTTGGTTTAGATGGTGTCAAGCGTGTGTGGCGGCAACCAAGTGAGGAATGCAAAGACAAGTGTGTCTTGCCTACAGTCAAGCATGGTGGTGAGAGTGTCATGGTTGGGGACTGTATGAGTGATGCCGGCTGTGGGAAGCTACAGTTCATTGGGGCAACCATGAATGTCAAAATGTACTGTGACATACTGAAGCAGAGCATGATCCCTTCCCTTCGGAAACTGGACTGCAGGGCAGTATTCCAACATGATAACTGCCCCAAACACACCTCTAAGACGACCACTGCCTTGCTAAAGAAACTGAGGCTAAAGGTGCTGGACTGGCCAAGCATGTCTCCAGACCTAAACCCTATTGAGTATGTGTTGGGCATTCTCAAACAGAAGGTGGAGGAGTGCAAGGTCTCTAACACCCACCAGCTCTGTGATATCCTCATGGAGGAGTTGAAAAGGATCCCAGTGGCAACCGTTGAAGCTCTAGTGAATCCATGCCTAAGAGAGTTAAGGCAGTGCTGGAACATAATGGTGGCCCCACAAACTATTGACCTTTTGGGCACAATTTGGCCATTTTCACTTGGTGTACTCACTTTTGTTGCCAGTGGTTTAGATATTAATGGCTGTCTGTTGAGTTATTTTGAGGGCACATCAAATTTACAATATTTTACAATCTGTACACTACCTACTTTACATTGTATCACAGTATCACATCTTTAGTGTTGATCCATGAAAATATATAATAAAATAGTATACTGTATGCTACCAGCTCCGCTTTTTAGCGAGGATGAGCTTAATGAGGACAGTCCGCAGCTACAGGTAGTGTTGAGCGAATCAAAGTTAACAAAAAGTGGAATTCGATCAGAATTTTAGGAAAATGTTGATTTGTTATGAAGCTAAATTTACTGGTGCTTCAAGGTAACAAATCTGATCTTTTCCTAAAACGTGTTACAAAGTTAGGCCTCATGCACACGGCCGTTGTGTGGCCCAATCCTGCACAGTTGCCACCATTTCTGCTTCAGCTGCGCATAGGGAGAGACGTGGAAGGGCTGTTACATTAGGGAAAGTTTTGATGACAATTTGTTAAAAAAAAAGAAAACTAAATTGCAAGAGTGAAATGGACAGTGCAGGCACAATCATCTGAAGCTGTACAGATACAGTGCAGATTGAATCAATTGCGGTGTAGGGCACAGAGCAATCTAACTGTACGGTGTCCACATTGATTAAAAGAAAAACAATTCTTTTAGTCACTGATTCACAAATTGGGGTGACACAACTGTCTCATTCTACTGTTTGTGGCTTGTCAACATTGATTAATAGATAAACAATTCTATTAGTTGCTGATTCAAAAATTCCCTGATTCACAAATAAACCCCTTAGTGATCACCCATACACCTTTTTATAGCGGTCACCAAGGGGCCATAAGCTGGGCCACCGCCTTTTCACAGAGGCCCGGTCTAAGTGCTGTACAGGTCCCCATGCAGCACACAGCAAGGGTTCACATGAGAGCTGCGCTCCTGCTCTAACAGCCAGAACCGGCAGGAGTGCCGATCCTGGGCTATTTAACCCCTTACATAAGGCCCACCGCATGTAAGAAGCAACAGACGGAGACGACTCCCCACATATGCGATCACAGGGTGCTGATGTGTGTAAAGTCAGCCTGGAACTTGGTGTAGGCCCCAAGCCTACCTTGAGCGTTTTCCAGCAGGAAACACTAATATTAAAATGAAACTATAGGGATAGTGCATTGAATTTTAGAAGCAATGAAAAGATTGTCTGTTATAGTCCCCTTGTGGGACTATTAAATGCTTAAAAAAAAGAGTAAAAAAATAAATAAAAAATTCATCAAATAAAAATATTCCAATAAAAATTAGTTCTTTCCATTGAAAATAGGATTTTTAATAAAAAAAAATTGCAAAAATAAATTCTCCACATGTTTCGTACTGCCGTGTCCGTAACCACCCACACTACACAAACTTCATTTAAATCACCTATGGAAATCAAGCCCTCACACAACCCCATAGAAAGAAAAATTAAAAAGTTATGTGTCTTGTGATGCAGTGATGCAAAAAGAATTTATTCGTTTTAAATAAAGTGGTTTATTTCACAAAAGTAGTAAAACACACAAAAAAAAACTACGGGGGTCATTTATTTTCCTGAAATATGCCTATATTAGCCATATTTAATCCACAGAGTGCTGCACAATGATTCTTTGCGCCACAATCTGTGACTTTTCCCCACTCACAGGTCAAAAAAATTGGGCGTGGGTGAAGGGGACCCACATATACAATATGGTCTAAATGTAAGCCAGCTAGGAAACTGGCGTACATTTAGACTGGTGCTGGATGCGCCAAAGTTATGTAGAGGCCTGTGCCTCTTCATAACTTTCCATGCCAATGGGAGAAAAACAGTGCAGCACCAACAGTACTGCACCATGTGAACAGTTGTCTAACACAACATGTCCATAGCTATCAGGAGCTACAGGTCAATGACCACTATATGCATACTTCTGCGATTAAAACCACCTGTGCCAAATGGGAGGAGTGCTGATACCAGCAAAAATGAAAAAGATAGTCAAATAACATGCCAGGGGGAGAAAAACAGAACTGGATCATACATCCACAATGATATGCTTTGATCTAATCTAAATAGTGGTCATTGACCTGTAGCTCCTGATAGCTATGGACATGTTGTGAGACAACTGTTCACATGGTGCAGTACTGCCTGGTGGCCTTTGTTTATGTGCACTGGTGGGTTGGTGGGACCCATTTTCAGACAGCAGGGTTGCTGTTTGACTCCTGGGTCCCGCCGCCTACTAGGGCAGTGCCGCTTTGTCACTGCATTGAGCTGTGCCTTTTTGTCAGAGTAGGTCCCACTCAAAGAGGTGACCTTTGTGTGGTGAGTGGGCTTATGCCTTTTGATCAAAATATACACTAATGCCTCTTGTACAGCATGCAGTATGGGGGGCTGTACACTTCAACATGGCGCTGAGTAGCGAGTTTGAGTAGATCAAAGCATAGCATTGTGGATGTGCGATCTAGTTCTGTTTTTCTCCTCCTGGCACCTCTTCATAACTTTGGCGGATCCACCGCCAGATATTGGGGTTATTAAGACCGGTGTCTAAAATGTTGGTCTTAATAACTTACCCCCTATATGTATTTGGTATTGCTGTAATCATACTGGCACAGAGAATAAATATATTATGTTATTTATGCTGAAAAATGGTGATGGATTATGTGATGAGCACAGTGACGTCACCACAGGTCCTTTTCCTCGCAGATGAAGACAGAAGAGAAGCCGGGCTGCGAGAACAAGTGGATTAAGGTGAGTTAAATTATATATTTTTTTTTTAACCCCTCCAGCCCTATTTTACTAAGCATTCTGTATTAAGAATGCTATTATTTTCCCTTATAACCATGTTATAAGGGAAAATAATAATGATCGGGTCCCCATCCCAATCATTGTGAAAATCACCGCTCATCTGCACAGCCCTATAGAAATGAATGGGTCCGGATTCAGTGCGGGTGCAATGAGTTCACCTCACGCATTGCACCCTGTTGGAAATCTTGCGTGAAAGAGGCCTTAGTGCTAAATGCCACTTGTCCTTGGAAGATGTTGGACACAGACCGTATGCAGTCAAATAACTCCTTGTATTTATGTTAAAACCAGATGGGCCGAATTTGCTGGATGTATCAAACATGCAAGTTGAATAATTACCATAAGGGAGGAGTCTCGTTGGGTATCAAAATGAATCACACAAATCCCTCCGCCAACTCGACCCAAATTCATCTTGGCTAATACGCTCTTTTAGCGAAAAATTTGTCTGCATTGCTATAGCAATCATTTATGGCCAGAACTACAATGCTATTACCAGACAAATGCTCCACCATCTGGTCCCAAATTCATAATTCCTAGCTAACGTGTTCTATTATTGAAAATTTTACTCTGCTTCACTCTGACTAGAGATGAGCAAAGTTGTAAAAAAAATTATTATGATGCTTTGCCAAATTATTCCCAACAATTTGATTGAATTTAATTAATTTGCCACAAAGTGTGTCATTAATCAGCTAATTCCCGACGTGCAGGGACAGTGTGTCTCAGTGTACATCACTGTGCATCACAGAAACATTCATAGCTAGTCCATTGTGGTAGTAAAACATTTAGGCCCCTTTCACACAAGCAAGTTTTCCGCCCGGGTGCAATGAGTGACGAGAATGCATCCTGACCCATTTATTTCAGAGGGTCTGTGTACATGAACATTTTTTTCACGCATCAGTTCTGCATTGCGTGAAAAATGCAGCATGTTCTATATTCTGCGTTTTTTCATGCAGCCCCTGCCCCAAGCAAGTGCGGATGCAATGCATTTTTCACTGATGATTGCTAAGAGATGTTGTTTGTAAACCTTCTGTTTTTTACCACGCGCGTCATAAAACTCATCAAAACGCATTGCACCCGCACTGAAAAAACTGAACGCAATTGCAGACACAATTGACTGAATTTGCTCGCAAAATGGTGCGAGTTTCCCTGAATGCACCCTGAACGCATCCAGACCTAATCCATCACGTTCGTGTGAAAGGGGCCTTACAGTGCATCAGTTTGACAGATAGGTGACAGGTGTCACTCTTAGTTCACACTTCACTTATGTGGTCAGTTACAGGCCAAATAACTGAAGTATGAACTAAGCCTTACAGTTCAATGTTAGTGTCAGGCATAATGTACTTAAAAGTGCAGATTCTACTATAGAGTGAAAGAGCAGTCGCCTTTTACACACCTGACTGATGATTCCACATAGATTGTTAGTTAACCTGTTTTGTTACATGCTGATACAAGTAGTTGGCCCATAACAGAGAGGAGAGGGTGTCAGGAATAAGTTTGTCTTGACGTCACTGTCTATTTTTCCCCCTTCTTCTGGTCTCTTTAAGCATTGAATGAAAAGAGGGGGAGGGCATCAATTAAAGAAGAATTTTTGAAATTTAATTCCCTGTCACCTATGAAAAGCAGGGGTTTGTATACGGCAAAATTGGTAAAATGTCACCTTGTAACATTTTTAAAAATTTATGTCACTATCACCTATGCAGTGCAGCGGTTTAATCACGGCAAAAATTGTCAAATGTCACCCAAGAATGTAACCGACAAATTTGTGAAATGTTTATACCTGTCTACTACGTATAGCAGGGGTATATCACAGCCAAAAATTGGTGAATTTCACCCGAGAATGTAACAGACAAATTAGTGAAATTTGTTTACCTGTCTACTAGGCACAGCAGGGGTATATTACAGCAAAAAAAAAAATGAATTTCACCCAAAAATGTAACAGACAAATTAGTGAAATTTGTTTACCTGTCTACTAAGCACAGCAGGGGTATATTACAGCCAAAAATTTGTGAATTTCACCCAAAAATGTAACAGACAAATTTGTGAAATGTTTTTACCTGTCTACTAGGTACAGCCGGGGTATATCACACCCAAAACGTGGTGAATTTCACCTAAATATGTAACAGACAAATTAGTGAAATGTTACCTGTCTACTCGGTAGAGCAGAGGTACATCACACCCAAAAATTGGCAAATTTATCCCGAATATGTAACAGACAAATTAGTGAAATTTTACCTGTCTACTCGGTAGAGCAGGGGTATATCACACCAAAAAAAATGGTGAATTTCACCAGAAAATGAAACAGACAAATTAGTGAAATGAGGTGGAGGTCCATATGGAGTAAGAGTTTGAGGAGGCGGTGGACGTAGTGCTATAGGTGGAAGTAGGCGGTGGAGGAGGATTAGGGTACACTCCAAAAGAGTGTGAAATATACAAAATACACAATGAGCAATTGCGCAGTAGTATAAAAATGGCTGGTTAAAGCCGGCATACATGTCTATTCTGCACAAGGTATGGACAAGTCCTGTGGGATCCATGCCTGGTTTATTTTAATGAATGTGAGCTTGTCCACATTGGCTGTGGACAAGAGGCTGCGCTTGTCTGTGATAATGCCCCCTGTCATGCTAAACACACTTTCAGACAATACACTGGCTGCAGGCAAGGCCAGCACCTCCAAGGCGTAAAGCACAGGCCATGTGCCCAATTTGGAGACCCAGAAGTTGAAGGGGACAGACCCGTCATTTAGTACATGTAGGCGTGTGCACACATACTGCTCCACCATGTTGGTGAAATGCTGCCTCCTGCTAAGACGTTCCATATCAGCTGGTGGTGCTGGTTGTTGTGGAGTGCTGACAAAGCTTTTCCACATTTCGGCCATGCTAACCCTGCCTTCTGAGGTGCTGGTGGTGCCCCAGGTGCGTTGGCGACCTCTTCCTCCTCCTCTGGCTTCGCCTTGAGCTTCCACTGTGCCCCCGCGCAGGTGGGAATGCCACCAGCAGCACATCTACCATCGTGTGCTTGTACTCGCACATCTTATGATCACACTCCAGTGAAGAAATTAAGGACAGTACATTGTCGTTGTAACGGGAATCCAGCAGCGTAGCTACCCAGCAATCAGCACAAGTTAGAATGTGGGCAACTTGGCGGTCATTGCGGAGACACTGCAGCATGTAATTGCTCATGTGTGCCAGGCTGCCCAGAGGCAACGAAAATCTGTCCTCTGTGGGAGTAGTATCGTTTGTGTCCTCTGTATCCCCCCAGCCATGCACCAGTGATGGCTATGAGCAGGTCTGGGTGCCACCCTGCTGTGAACAAGGTTCCTCCTCCTGCATCTCCTCCATCTCCTCCCCCTCATCGTCCACCTCATTATCCTCCAGAACTGTGCCCTGGCTGGACTATTGTGTACCTGGCATTTGTGGGTGCAGGAACCCACCCTCGGAGCCACTTGTGAATGACTGGCCGGAAACCCTATGAAATGATCCCTCTTCTTCCTCCTCCTCCTGTGCCACATCCTCTTCCATCATCGCCAGCAGCGTTTTTTCAAGAAGTCGGTAGAGGATGAGGAAGAGGAGTAGGAGGAGGAAGCAACAGGAGGCAAACTGAAGCGCCCTACAATCCTCGGTGGTGGAAGGACATGAGCCAAACTGCTATCCGCCTCAGGCCCAGCCACCACTGCATTTACCCAGTGTGCTGTTATGGAGATATAACATCCCTGACCGTGCTTAATGGTCCACATATCCGTAGTTCGGTGCGCCTTGCAACAGATGGTGTTGCGCAGTGCACACCTGATTTTGTCCCCCACTTGGTTGTGTAGGGAGGGGATGGCATGCCTGGAAAAGTCAGCTGGGCACGACATACTGTGGGACAGCCACCGCTATAAGGCTTTTAAAACTCTCTGTCTCCAGCAGATGAAATGACAGCATTTCAAAGGACAGTAATTTTGAAATTATCGCATTCAGGGCCAGGGATCACTGGTGGGTAGGGGGTACTTCCTCTTCCGCTCAAGTGTTTGGGAGATGGAACGCTGAACACTTTTGTGGGACATTGTGGAGATGCTTGGTGACCCAGGTGGTGGTGTTGCTGGCAGATCCTCTGTTTGCGGGATGGCAGGTGCCGCTGTCACTCCAGAGGTAAATGAAGGAAACAGGAGGAGCCAGAGACCTTTCTTGGTTTTTGAGGTGTCTACTCCACTGCAGCTTATGCTTTGCACTTAGATGCCTGGTCATGCAGGTTGTGCTCAGGTTGAGAACGTTTATGCCTTGCTTCAGGCTCTGATTGCACAGCGTGCAAACCACTTGTGTCTTGTCGTCAGCACATTGTCTGAAGAACTGCCACGCCAAGGAACTCCTTGGAGCTGGCTTTGGTGTACTCGGTCCCTTGCTGCGGTGGGCAGTAGCAGGTATACTGTCTAGAGGACGGCCGCCCTGGTTTTGCACCCTGCTCCCTCTTCTGCTGTGCTGGTGGCTCTGTGTGACCACCCCCTCTTTCTCCGAACTACATAGGTCACTCTTATGACCTTGATTCCATGTGGGGTTGAGGATCTCATCATCCTCCACATCATCTTCCACCCAGTCTTCACCCCTGCCCTCCTTTTCGGTCTGAACACTTTCGAATGCCACAGCAGTTGGCACCTGTGTTTCGTCATCATCCGAGATGTGCTGCGGTGGTCATCCCATGTACTCATCTTAAAACATAAGTGGTTGGGCATCGATGCAACAAAAAGCTGAATGGGATGCTGCATGACTTAGGGCTCAGACTGCTTGGCTGATTTGCAAGGGGGTGAGGTGAAAGACTGATGGACATCAGCTGCAGGTGCCAACTCTGATCTTTCAGCAGGAGACTGGGTGGGAGACAATGTGAAGGAACTGGAGGCATTGTCAGCAACCCAATCTACTATCGCCTGTATTTGTTCTGGCCTCACCATTCGTAGAGCCGCATTAGGCCTGACCAAATAACCACATCCTTTCCCTGCAACAGGGGCTCCACCAGCACCACCACGGCCTGGGCCACGTCCCTTATTTGACGTGCTCCTCATATTTCTCAAATTTAGGATCTTGCCAAAAATGGGTGTTTTTTAATAGCAGAATAGAACAACAGTATCTAAAGTTGGAATCTCACACTGACAGATGCAGACAAGGCCGAAAATTTAGTTTTTGGCCCAAAATGGGTGTTTTTTTTTCCATAACAGAATAGAACAGCAGTATCTAACGCATGTATCTCACACTGATAGGTGTAGCAAAGGCTGAAAATTTTGATTTTGGTCCAAAATGAGTGTTCTTTTAAACCCAGAATATTATTGCTGTATTTCAAGCTTGTTTTTATCAATCACAGATGCAGCAAAGGCTGCAATATTAAATACTTTGCCCATAAAGGGTGTTTTTTTTTTTTTTTTTTTTTTTTTAAATAACAGCAGAATATAACAGCAGTATATAATGCTTGAATTTCACACTGACAGGTGTAGACAAGGCCGCAAATTAAGTATTTTACCCAAAATGGGTGTTTTTTTTTTAATACCAGAATAGCACAGCACTATCTAAAGCGTGTATCTAACACTGACAGATGCAGACAAGGCCGCAAATTAAGTATTTTGCTCAAAATGGGTGTTTTGTTTAATAATACATTATGGCAGCAGTATACAACGCTTGAATTTCACACGTACAGATGCAGTAAGAGCTGTAAAATTGTGCATTTTGCCCAAAAAGGTTTTTTTTTAAAACCCAGAAAATAATTGCTGTATTTCTAGCTTAAATTGCACACTGACTAATGCTGCAAAGGCCACAGATGTAGGGTCTTGCCAAAAATGGGTGATTTTTTTTTAAACCAAGAATATAATTGCAGTAGTTCAAGCTTCTATTTGACTGTCACAAATGCACATATGCTGTGCTGTTGCACAGAACTTGCATAAAATTGCTGCCGCCCACCTAACTAACAGACAGATAAAAGTTATTTTTCTGGGTCACTGGACTCAGGGCAGGGTAAAAAGATTGTGCACTGCACCCACAAAACAAAATCCAGGTAGATCGCTGAGTTAACAAGCACTTCTGATTAAAGATTCTTTCCTATTCTCTCCCTCACAGCAGCAGCACCCTATCCCTACACTAATCAGAGCAGAGTGACGTGCAGCGCTACGTGACTCCAGCTTATATAGAGACTGGGTCACATGCTGCACTAGCCAATCGTAGCCATGCCATTAGTAGGCATGGCTGTGATGGCTTCTAAGGGTGCAGAGTTAAACTCCTGTTGATTGGCTGCTCTGAAGCCTTTCAAAAAGAGCCATAAAATAGCTGAACACCGAACCCAAACTTTTACTGAAATGTTCGGGTTTGGCGTCCAAAAATCCTAAAGTTCGGTGCGAACCCGAACTTTACAGTTCGGGTTCGCTCAACCCTACTGGTAAGGCCAAAAAAAAAAAAAAAAAAGAAAGTGGTTCCAAAACAGAGATGACACATCAAGGGAATATTTGCATGTCTTCTGTGTTTTGAACCCACTGTGATAGAGGCCTAATTCTCAATTTGCATGAAGTTTGGCTATTTGCCCCTGAAATCTGTTTTATTTAGATGGAAAAGACATCCAGCATGCATAACTTGTATGGCCTCTATCAAACAATCAGTATTTGGTCCGTTTTTTGCATCAGTATTTGATCAGTTTCAGTAAGGCAAAAACAGGAGTGGGTACAAAACAGAGCTAATACTTGGTGGAAATATTTGCATGTTTTCTGTGTTTTGGGCTCGCTCCTGCTCTTGGCTTCCAAATTATGATCAAATTCTGATGCAAAGTACTGACCATGTAATAGAGACCTTATAGATGCGCCAAAAATAGGATCCGTTGCGTTTTTCATTTTTCAGGAAGGGTGGCAGCAGCATGAGGAGTCAACATAATGGCCCAGTCACAGAATTGGGAGGGTGGTAAAAGCATGAGTAGTCAACATAGTGGCCCAGTCACAGAGTGGTGAGGGTGGCAACAGCATGAGGAGTCAACATGGTAGTCTAGTCACAGAGTGAGGAGGGTAGCCAAAGCCAAATTGACATATATATATATATATATATATATATACACACACTACGTGCAGAATTATTAGGCAAATTAGTATTTTGACCACATCATCCTCTTTATGCATGTTGTCTTACTCCAAGCTGTATAGGCTCGAAAGCCTACTACCAATTAAGCATATTAGGTGATGTGCATCTCTGTAATGAGAAGGGGTGTGGTCTAATGACATCAACACCCTATATCAGGTGTGCATAATTATTAGGCAACTTCCTTTCCTTTGGCAAAATGGGTCAAAAGAAGGACTTGACAGGCTCAGAAAAGTCAAAAATAGTGAGATATCTTGCAGAGGGATGCAGCACTCTTAAAATTGCAAAGCTTCTGAAGCGTGATCATCGAACAATCAAGCGTTTCATTCAAAATAGTCAACAGGGTCTCAAGAAGCGTGTGGAAAAACCAAGGCGCAAAATAACTTCCCATGAACTGAGAAAAGTCAAGCGTGCAGCTGCCAAGATGCCACTTGCCACCAGTTTGGCCATATTTCAGAGCTGCAACATCACTGGAGTGCCCAAAAGCACAAGGTGTGCAACACTCAGAGACATGGCCAAGGTAAGGCTACTTTCACACGAGCGTTCTGCTGTCCGCTCGTGAGCTCCGTTTGAAGGAGCTCACGAGCGGAGCAGAACGCTTCCGTCCAGCCCTGATGCAGTCTGAATGGAAGCGGATCCGCTCAGACTGCATCAGTCTGGCGGCGTTCAGCCTCCGCTCCGCTCGCCTCCGCACGGCCAGGCGGACACCTGAACGCTGCTTGCAGCGTTCGGGTGTCCGCCTGGCCGTGCGGAGGCGTGGTGATCCGTCCAGACTTACAATGTAAGTCAATGGGGACGGATCCGTTTGAAGATGCCACAATATGGCTCAATCTTCAAGCGGATCCGTCCCCCATTGACTTTACATTGAAAGTCTGGACGGATCCGTCTGAGGCTATTTTCACACTTAGCTTTTATATGCCAATATAATGCAGACGGATCCGTTCTGAACGGAGCCTCCGTCTGCATTATTATGATCGGATCCGTTCAGAACGGATCCGATCGAACGCTCGTGTGAAAGTAGCCTAAGAAAGGCTGAAAGACGACCACCACTGAACAAGACACACAAGCTGAAACGTCAAGACTGGGCCAAGAAATATCTCAAGACTGATTTTTCTAAGGTTTTATGGACTGATGAAATGAGAGTGAGTCTTGATGGGCCAGATGGCTGGATTGGTAAAGGGCAGAGAGCTCCAGTCTGACTCAGACGCCAGCAAGGTGGAGGTGGAGTACTGGTTTGGGCTGGTATCATCAAAGATGAGCTTGTGGGGCCTTTTTGGGTTGAGGATGGAGTCAAGCTCAACTCCCAGTCCTACTGCCAGTTTCTGGAAGACACCTTCTTCAAGCAGTGGTACAGGAAGAAGTCTGCAAGGTAAGAAAAACATGATTTTCATGCAGGACAATTCTCCATCACACGCGTCCAAGTACTCCACAGCGTGGCTGGCAAGAAAGGGTATAAAAGAAGAAAATCTAATGACATGGCCTCCTTGTTCACCTGATCTGAACCCCATTGAGAACCTGTGGTCCATCATCAAATGTGAGATTTACAAGGAGGAAAAACATTACACCTCTCTGAACAGTGTCTGGGAGGCTGTGGTTGCTGCTGCACGCAATGTTGATGGTGAACAGATCAAAACACTGACAGAATCCATGGATGGCAGGCTTTTGAGTGTCCTTGCAAAGAAAGGTGGCTATATTGGTCACGGATTTGTTTTTGTTTTGTTTTTGAATGTCAGAAATGTATATTTGTGAATGTTGAGATGTTATATTGGTTTCACTGGTAAAAATAAATAATTGAAATGGGTATATATTTGTTTTTTGTTAAGTTGCCTAATAATTATGTACAGTAATAGTCACCTGCACACACAGATATCCCCCTAAAATAGCTAAAACTAAAAACAAACTAAAAACTGCTTCTAAAAATATTCAGCTTTGATATTAATGAGTTTTTTGGGTTCATTGAGAACATGGTTGTTGTTCAATAATAAAATTAATCCTCAAAAATACAACTTGCCTAATAATTCTGCACTCCCTGTATATATATATATATATATATATATATATATACACACATATGCATATAAGTCAATTTGAGTTAGTACTAGGTTAGATTTTTGAACCCACACAAGTGCTGTCTGCGTCCGTGGGTCCTGCACCTGCTGAGCACCGGTCAGTACTGTCATAGAAACATAGAATGTGTCGGCAGATAAGAACCATTTGGCCCATCTAGTCTGCCCAATATACTAAATACTATGGATAGCCCCTGGCCCTATCTTATATGAAGGATGACCTTATGCCTATCCCATGCATGCTTAAACTCCTCCACTGTATTTGCAGCTACCACTTCTGCAGGAAGGCTATTCCATGCATCCACTACTCTCTCAGTAAAGTAATACTTCCTGATATTACTTTTAAACCTTTGCCCCTCTAATTTAAAACTATGTCCTCTTGTAGCAGTTTTTCTTCTTTTAAATATTCTCTCCTCTTTTACCTTGTTGATTCCCTTTATGTATTTAAAAGTTTCTATCATATCCCCTCTGTCTCGTCTTTCTTCCAAGCTATACATGTTAAGGTCCTTTAATCTTTCCTGGTAAGTTTTACTGACAGTGTCTGCTCAGGTTTCATTGCCTTTTTTTTCCAAATTTTTCTCTTATTCTTTCACTTATCTTTTTCTCTTTTTTTCTCTTTTCTTTCTTACTCTTTTTCTTTATCATACATTTTATTTCAAATTCATTACAAGCCCCCTCACGTGTTAAATCACTACATACACCCCCTGACACTTTTTATTTTACACACACCAATAAAAATAAAAATGTCCTGTCCATCCCAGAGAATGTACTCTGTTGAAGAGGCATACACCATCCTTGCCTCTGAAATGGAGTCTGCAAATGAGAGAGAAGAGGATGCCACATTCCTCTACTCCTCTACTCCATCATCATCGTCATCCGGTGATGAGGGACCCTCGGGGAGACGCCCCAGGAGAGATGAAGTAGCTCCCTCCCCCTAGTGATCCTCTATGGACCACACCGCCTGAGGATTATGAGCCTCAAATTCCAGAATTTGTGGGAAACTCTGGAATTTAGATTGACTGCACAGGCTTCACAGAAATAGATTTTTTTAAAATCTTTTTCTCTGACAAATTCATAAATTTGATGGTGACCCAAACAAATTTATACGCCCAGCAGTTTATAGCTCAAAACCCAACATTTTCATATTCTAGACCCCTAGGTTGGACCCCAGTAAATGTAGCCGACATTAAAAAAAATACAAAAAAAAACAATATTGGAGTTCAGATGTCTTGTACAACACTCCAATTTACAATATGGCCATGTCCCGCTCAAGATTTGAATTCATTTTGAAATTCCTACATTATAATGATAATGCACAATGCCCCCCCCAAAAATTACCCACAATTTGACCGTGTATTCAAAATAAGGGGATAAGGGGAAATATGAGGGGAAAGATTCCCGGATACAACCCCCTTAATTCCCCCCCATCCAATGAGTTAATGGTAAGTTTGTGTGGAACTTACTGCACCCACTGCTGGATAAGGGTTACCACTAGGGATGAGCGAACTCGAACTGTATAGTTCGGTTTTGTACCGAATTTTGGGGTGTCCGTGACACGGACCCGAACCCGGACATTTTCGTAAAAGTCCGGGTTCGGTGTTCGTCGTTTTCTTGGCGCTTTTGTGACGCTTTCTTGGCGCTTTTTGAAAGGCTGCAAAGCAGCCAATCAACAAGCGTCATACTACTTGCCCCAAGAGGCCGTCACAGCCATGCCTACTATTGGCATGGCTGTGATTGGCCAGAGCACCATGTGACCCAGCCTCTATTTAAGCTGGAGTCACATAGCGCCGCCCGTCACTCTGCTCTGATTAGCGTAGGGAGAGGTTGCGGCTGCGACAGTAGGGCGAGATTAGGCTGATTAACTCCTCCAAAGCACTTGATTATTGATCGATCTGCAGCTGTGGATCATTGAGCTGCTGATACTCAATTGCTCACTGTTTTTAGGCTGCCCAGACCGTTTGTCAGTCACTTTTTTCTGGGGTGATCGGCGGCCATTTTGTGTCTTGTGCGGTGCTGCGACCAAGTGCATCCAAGCTGCGACCAAGTGCATTTAACCCTCAATGGTGTGGTTGTTTTTTGGCTAAAGCCTACATCAGGGTGAAGCTGTCACACCAAGTGCATTTAACCAGCAATAGTCTGTTTATTTTTTGGCCATATACTACATCAGGGGCAAGCTGCTCCCGTCACCAAGTGCATTTAACCAGCAATAGTCTGTTCATTTTTTGGCCATATACTAAATCAGGGGCAAGCTGCGCCCGTCACCAAGTGCATTTAACCAGCAATAGTCTGTTCATTTTTTGGCCATATACTACATCAGGGGCAAGCCGCGCCCGTCACCAAGTGCATTTAACCCTCAGTAGTGTGGTTGGTCAAGCTGTCACACCAAGTGCATTTAACCAGCAATAGTCTGTTCATTTTTTGGCCATATACTACATCAGGGGCAAGCTGCGCCTGTCACCAAGTGCATTTAACCCTCAATGGTGTGGTTGTTTTTTGGCTAAAGCCTACATCAGGGTGAAGCTGTCACACCAAGTGCATTTAACCAGCAATTGTCTGTTCATTTTTTGGCCATATATATACTACATAAGGGGCAAGCTGCACCCGTCAACAAGTGCATTTAACCCTCAGTAGTGTGGTTGGTCAAGCTGTCACACCAAGTGCATTTAACCAGCAATAGTGTGGTTATTTTTTGGCCATATCCCAGTCTAATTCTGTCACTAAATCCATACCGGTCACCCAGCGCCTAAATACTAGGCCTCAAATTTATATCCCGCTAAATCTGTCGTTACCGCTGTACTGTTGTGGCTGGGCAAGTTATTTAGTGTCCGTCAAAGCACATTTTTTGTTCAGGGTTTAAATACAATTCCCAATTTAGCAATTTCATAATTTAGTGGTTTCTGCTATATCAGAGCTATTTGAAATCTATCCCTAAAAGGGTATATAATATTCAAGGTGCACATAGGGTCATTCAGAATAACTTCACACACACGCTACTGTGCATTTCCAAGTCTAATTCTGTAAGTAAATCCATACCGGTCACCCAGCGCCTAAATACTAGGCCTCAAATTTATATCCCGCTAAATCTCTCGTTACCGCTGTCCTGTTGTGGATGGGAAAGTTATTTAGTGTCCGTCAAAGCACATTTTTTGTTCTGGGTTGAAATACAATTCCCAATTTCATAATTTAGTGGTTTCTGCTATATCAGAGCTATTTGAAATCTATCCCTAAAAGGGTATATAATATTCAAGGTGCACATAGGGTCATTCAGAATAACTTCACACACACGCTACTGTGCATTTCTGTCATGGTCTTACCTTCTTGCTGTTCTCCTTCGTTTGACATGTGCTGGCGGCCATCTTGGTTTCTGGGTTTCTTGTAGCCTCCCACCCTGCGGCTTCTCCTTCCCACTGGGAGGAGCTGGATGCCTAGCTCATATATATAGGAGGTCTGTGGCTTCAGTTCCTTGCTTGGTCCTCCTGTGTTCACATGCTTCTAAGACTGCTGCTGCTTCTGGTTCCTGATCCTGGCTTCGTCTGACTACCCTGCTGGTTCCTGATCCAGGCTTCGTCTGACTACCCTGCTGGTTCCTGATCCAGGCTTCGTCTGACTACCCTTCTGGTTCCTGACCTCTGGCTTCGCAAGACCCTGCTTCGGTTTAGCCATCCGTTTGGACTTTTGCCTTACAGCTTGATTTTCAATAAAGCCTTCTTATTTCCACTTATCTCTTGTTGTACGTCTGGTTCATGGTTCCATGACAATTTCCAAGTCTAATTCTGTTAGTAAATCCATACCGGTCACCCAGCGCCTAAATACTAGGCCTCAAATTTATATCCCGCTAAATCTCTCGTTACCGCTGTACTTTTGTGGCTGGGAAAGTTATTTAGTGTCCGTCAAAGCACATTTTTTGTTCTGGGTTGAAATACAATTCCCAATTTAGCAATTTCATAATTTAGTGGTTTCTGCTATATCAGATCTATTTGAAATCTATCCCTAAAAGGGTATATAATATTCAAGGTGCACATAGGGTCATTCAGAATAACTTCACACACACGCTACTGTGCATTTCCAAGTCTAATTCTGTTAGTAAATCCATACCGGTCACCCAGCGCCTAAATACTAGGCCTCAAATTTATATCCCGCTAAATCTCTCGTTACCGCTGTCCTGTTGTGGGTGGGAAAGTTATTTAGTGTCCTTCAAAGCACATTTTTTGTTCTGGGTTGAAATACAATTCCCAATTTAGCAATTTCATAATTTAGTGGTTTCTGCTATATCAGAGCTATTTGAAATCTATCCCTAAAAGGGTATATAATATTCAAGGTGCACATAGGGTCATTCAGAAAAACTTCACACACACGCTACTGTGCATTTCCAAGTCTAATTCTGTTAGTAAATCCATACCGGTCACCCAACGCCTAAATACTAGGCCTCAAATTTATATCCCGCTAAATCTCTCGTTACCGCTGTCCTGTTGTGGATGGGAAAGTTATTTAGTGTCCGTCAAAGCATATTTTTTGTTCTGGGTTGAAATACAATTCCCAATTTAGCAATTTCATAATTTAGTGGTTTCTGCTATATCAGAGCTATTTGAAATCTATCCCTAAAAGGGTATATAATATTCAAGGTGCACATAGGGTCATTCAGAATAACTTCACACACACGCTACTGTGCATTTCCAAGTCTAATTCTGTCACTAAATCCATACCGGTCACCCAGCGCCTAAATACTAGGCCTCAAATTTATATCCCGCTAAATCTCTCGTTACCGCTGTCCTGTTGTGGATGGGAAAGTTTATTTAGTGTCCGTCAAAGCACATTTTTTGTTCTGGGTTGAAATACAATTCCCAATTTAGCAATTTCATAATTTAGTGGTTTCTGCTATATCAGAGCTATTTGAAATCTATCCCTGAAAGGGTATATAATATTCTAGGTGCACATAGGGTCATTCAGAATAACTTCACACACACGCTACTGTGCATTTCCAAGTCTAATTCTGTTAGTAAATCCATACCGGTCACCCAGCACCTAAATACTAGGCCTCAAATTTATATCCCGCTAAATCTCTCGTTACCGCTGTCCTGTTGTGGATGGGAAAGTTATTTAGTGTCCGTCAAAGCACATTTTTTGTTCTGGGTTGAAATACAATTCCCAATTTAGCAATTTCATAATTTAGTGGTTTCTGCTATATCAGAGCTATTTGAAATCTATCCCTAAAAGGGTATATAATATTCAAGGTGCACATAGGGTCATTCAGAATAACTTCACACACACGCTACTGTGCATTTCCAAGTCTAATTCTGTCACTAAATCCATACCGGTCACCCAGCGCCTAAATACTAGGCCTCAAATTTATATCCCGCTAAATCTCTCGTTACCGCTGTCCTGTTGTGGATGGGAAAGTTTATTTAGTGTCCGTCAAAGCACATTTTTTGTTCTGGGTTGAAATACAATTCCCAATTTAGCAATTTCATAATTTAGTGGTTTCTGCTATATCAGAGCTATTTGAAATCTATCCCTGAAAGGGTATATAATATTCTAGGTGCACATAGGGTCATTCAGAATAACTTCACACACACGCTACTGTGCATTTCCAAGTCTAATTCTGTTAGTAAATCCATACCGGTCACCCAGCGCCTAAATACTAGGCCTCAAATTTATATCCCGCTAAATCTCTCGTTACCGCTGTCCTGTTGTGGATGGGAAAGTTATTTAGTGTCCGTCAAAGCACATTTTTTGTTCTGGGTTGAAATACAATTCCCAATTTAGCAATTTCATAATTTAGTGGTTTCTGCTATATCAGAGCTATTTGAAATCTATCCCTAAAAGGGTATATAATATTCAAGGTGCACATAGGGTCATTCAGAATAACTTCACACACACGCTACTGTGCATTTCCAAGTCTAATTCTGTCACTAAATCCATACCGGTCACCCAGCACCTAAATACTAGGCCTCAAATTTATATCCCGCTAAATCTCTCGTTACCGCTGTCCTGTTGTGGATGGGAAAGTTATTTAGTGTCCGTCAAAGCACATTTTTTGTTCTGGGTTGAAATACAATTCCCAATTTAGCAATTTCATAATTTAGTGGTTTCTGCTATATCAGAGCTATTTGAAATCTATCCCTAAAAGGGTATATAATATTCAAGGTGCACATAGGGTCATTCAGAATAACTTCACACACACGCTACTGTGCATTTCCAAGTCTAATTCTGTTAGTAAATCCATACCGGTCACCCAGCGCCTAAATACTAGGCCTCAAATTTATATCCCGCTGAATTTGAATACAATACATTGGGCCAAATAATATTTTTGTTGTTGTGGTGAACGATAACAATGAAGAAAACATCTAGTAAGGGACGCGGACGTGGACATGGTCGTGGTGGTGTTAGTGGACCCTCTGGTGCTGGGAGAGGACGTGGCCGTTCTGCCACATCCACACGTCCTAGTGTACCAACTACCTCAGGTCCCAGTAGCCGCCAGAATTTACAGCGATATATGGTGGGGCCCAATGCCGTTCTAAGGATGGTAAGGCCTGAGCAGGTACAGGCATTAGTCAATTGGGTGGCCGACAGTGGATCCAGCACGTTCACATTATCTCCCACCCAGTCTTCTGCAGAAAGCGCACAGATGGCGCTTGAAAACCAACCCCATCAGTCTGTCACATCACCCCCATGCATACCAGGGAAACTGTCTCAGCCTCAAGTTGTGCAGCAGTCTCTTATGCTGTTTGAAGACTCCGCTGGCAGGGTTTCCCAAGGGCATCCACCTAGCCCTTCCCCAGCGGTGAAAGACATAGAATGCACTGACGCACAACCACTTATGTTTCCTGATGATTAGGACATGGGAATACCACCTCAGCATGTCTCTGATGATGATGAAACACAGGTGCCAACTGCTGCGTCTTTCTGCAGTGTGCAGACTGAACAGGAGGTCAGGGATCAAGACTGGGTGGAAGACGATGCAGGGGACGATGAGGTCCTAGACCCCACATGGAATGAAGGTCGTGCCACTGACTTTCACAGTTCGGAGGAAGAGGCAGTGGTGAGACCGAGCCAACAGCGTAGCAAAAGAGGGAGCAGTGGGCAAAAGCAGAACACCCGCCGCCAAGAGACTCCGCCTGCTACTGACCGCCGCCATCTGGGACCGAGCACCCCAAAGGCAGCTTCAAGGAGTTCCCTGGCATGGCACTTCTTCAAACAGTGTGCTGACGTCAAGACCCGAGTGGTTTGCACGCTGTGCCATCAGAGCCTGAAGCGAGGCATTAACGTTCTGAACCTGAGCACAACCTGCATGACCAGGCACCTGCATGCAAAGCATGAACTGCAGTGGAGTAAACACCCTAAAACCAAGGAAGTCACTCAGGCTCCCCCTGCTACCTCTTCTGCTGCTGCCGCCTCGGCCTCTTCCTCTGCCTCTGGAGGAACGTTGGCACCTGCCGCCCAGCAAACAGGGGATGTACCACCAACACCACCACCACCTCCGTCACCAAGCGTCTCAACCATGTCACACGGCAGCGTTCAGCTCTCCATCTCACAAACATTTGAGAGAAAGCGTAAATTCCCACCTAGCCACCCTCGATCCCTGGCCCTGAATGCCAGCATTTCTAAACTACTGGCCTATGAAATGCTGTCATTTAGGCTGGTGGACACAGACAGCTTCAAACAGCTCATGTCGCTTGCTGTCCCACAGTATGTTGTTCCCAACCGCCACTACTTCTCCAAGAGAGCCGTGCCTTCCCTGCACAACCAAGTATCCGATAAAATCAAGTGTGCACTGCGCAATGCCATCTGTAGCAAGGTCCACCTAACCACAGATACGTGGACCAGTAAGCACGGCCAGGGACGCTATATCTCCCTAACTGCACACTGGGTAAATGTAGTGGCAGCTGGGCCCCAGGCGGAGAGCTGTTTAGCGCACGTCCTTCCGCCGCGAAGGATCGCAGGGCAACATTCTTTGCCTCCTGTTGCCACCTCCTCCTTCTCGGCTTCCTCCTCCTCTTCTTCCACCTGCTCATCCAGTCAGCCACACACCTTCACCACCAACTTCAGCACAGCCCGGGGTAAACGTCAGCAGGCCATTCTGAAACTCATATGTTTGGGGGACAGGCCCCACACCGCACAGGAGTTGTGGCAGGGTATAGAACAACAGACCGACGAGTGGTTGCTGCCGGTGAGCCTCAAGCCCGGCCTGGTGGTGTGTGATAATGGGCGAAATCTCGTTGCTGCTCTGGGACTAGCCAATTTGACGCACATCCCAAGCTTGGCGCATGTGCTGAATTTGGTGGTGCAGAAGTTCATTCACAACTACCCCGACATGTCAGAGCTGCTGCATAAAGTGCGGGCCGTCTGTTCGCGCTTCCGGCGTTCACATCCTGCTGCTGCTCGCCTGTCTGCGCTACAGCGTAACTTCGGCCTTCCCGCTCACCGCCTCATATGCGACGTGCCCACCAGGTGGAACTCCACCTTGCACATGCTGGACAGACTGTGCGAGCAGCAGCAGGCCATAGTGGAGTTTCAGCTGCAGCACGCACGGGTCAGTCGCACTACAGAACAGCACCACTTCACCACCAATGACTGGGCCTCCATGCGAGACCTGTGTGCCCTGTTGCGCTGTTTCGAGTAATCCACCAACATGGCCAGTGACGATGACGCCGTTATCAGCGTTACAATACCACTTCTATGTCTCCTTGAGAAACATAGCCAGAGGAGGTTGCCCAGGAGGAGGAGGAGGAGGAGGAGAAGGAAGAGGGGTCATTTTTAGCACTTTCAGGCCAGTCTCTTCGAAGTGACTCAGAGGGAGGTTTTTGGCAACAGCAGAGGCCAGGTACAAATGTGGCCAGACAGGGCCCACTACTGGAGGACGAGGAGGACGAGGATGAGGAGGAGGTGGAGGAGGATGAGGATGAAGCATGGTCACAGTGGGGTGGCACCCAACGCAGCTCGGGTCTATCACTGGTGCGTGGCTGGGGGGAAAGGCAGGACAATGACGATACGCCTCCCACAGAGGACAGCTTGTCCTTACCCCTGGGCAGCCTGGCACACATGAGCGACTACATGCTGCAGTGCCTGCGCAACGACAGCAGAGTTGCCCACATTTTAACCTGTGCGGACTACTGGGTTGCCACCCTGCTGGATCCACGATACAAAGACAATGTGCCCACCTTACTTCCTGCACTGGAGCGTGATAGGAAGATGCGCGTTGGTAGACGCGCTACTGAGAGCATTCCCAAATGTCACAGGGGAACAAGTGGAAGCCCAAGGCCAAGGCAGAGGAGGAGCAAGAGGTCGCCAAGGCAGCTGTGTCACGGCCAGCTCCTCTGAGGGCAGGGTTAGCATGGCAGAGATGTGGAAAACTTTTGTCAACACGCCACAGCTAACTGCACCACCACCTGATACGCAACGTGTTAGCAGGAGGCAACATTTCACTAACATGGTGGAACAGTACGTGTGCACACCCCTCCACGTACTGACTGATGGTTCGGCCCCATTCAACTTCTGGGTCTCTAAATTGTCCACGTGGCCAGAGCTAGCCTTTTATGCCTTGGAGGTGCTGGCCTGCCCGGCGGCCAGCGTTTTGTCTGAACGTGTATTCAGCACGGCAGGGGGCGTCATTACAGACAAACGCAGCCGCCTGTCTACAGCCAATGTGGACAAGCTGACGTTCATAAAAATGAACCAGGCATGGATCCCACAGGACCTGTCCGTCCCTTGTCCAGATTAAACAATAACTACCTCCCCTTAACCATATATTATTGGACCAGGGCACTTCCTCATTCAATCCTATTTTTATTTTCATTTTACCATTATATTGCGAGGCTACCCAAAGTTGAATGAACCTCTCCTCTGTCTGGGTGCCGGGGCCTAAATATATGCCAATGGACTGTTCGAATGTTGGGTGACGTGAAGCCTGATTCTCTGTTATGACATGCAGACTAATTCTCTGCTGACATGAAGCCAGATTCTCTGTTACGGGACCTCTCTTCTCTGCCTGGGTGCTGGGCCTAAATATCTGACAATGGACTGTTGCAGTGGTGGCTGACGTGAAGCCTGATTTTGTGCTATGACATGCAGACTGATTCTCTGCTGACATGAAGCCAGATCCTCTGTTACGGGACCTCTCTCCTCTGCCTGTGTGCTGGGCCTAAATATATGCCAATGGACTGTTGCAGTGGTGGCTGACGTGAAGCCTCATTCTCTGCTATGACATGCAGACTAATTCTCTGCTGACGTGAAGCCAGATTGTCTGTTACGGGACCTCTCTCCTCTGCCTGTGTGCTGGGCCTAAATATATGCCAATGGACTGTTGCAGTGGTGGCTGACGTGAAGCCTCATTCTCTGCTATGACATGCAGACTAATTCTCTGCTGACGTGAAGCCAGATTGTCTGTTACGGGACCTCTCTCCTCTGCCTGTGTGCTGGGCCTAAATATACGCCAATGGACTGTTGCAGTGGTGGCTGACGTGAAGCCTGATTCTCTGCTATGACATGCAGACTGATTCTCTGCTGACGTGAAGCCAGATTGTCTGTTACGGGACCTCTCTCCTCTGCCTGGGTGCTGGGCCTAAATTTATGAAAATTGACTGTTGCAGTGGTGGGTGACGTGAAGCCTGATTCTCTGCTATGACATGAAGACTGATTCTCTGCTGACATGAAGCCAGATCCTCTGTTACGGGACCTCTCTCCTCTGCCTGTGTGCTGGGCCTAAATATATGCCAATGGACTGTTGCAGTGGTGGCTGACGTGAAGCCTCATTCTCTGCTATGACATGCAGACTAATTCTCTGCTGACATGAAGCCAGATTGTCTGTTACGGGACCTCTCTCCTCTGCCTGGGTGCTGGGCCTAAATATATGCCAATGGACTGTTGCAGTGGTGGCTGACGTGAAGCCTCATTCTCTGCTATGACATGCAGACTAATTCTCTGCTGACGTGAAGCCAGATTGTCTGTTACGGGACCTCTCTCCTCTGCCTGGGTGCTGGGCCTAAATTTATGAAAATGGACTGTTGCAGTGGTGGGTGACGTGAAGCCTGATTTTCTGCTATGACATGCAGACTGATTTCTCTGCTGACATGAAGCCAGATCCTCTGTTACGGGACCTCTCTCCTCTGCCTGTGTTCTGGGCCTAAATATATGCCAATGGACTGTTGCACTGGTGGCTGACGTGAAGCCTCATTCTCTGCTATGACATGCAGACTAATTCTGTCACGAGGGTGTCAAGAGCCACGTCTGACTCCGTTATACCCGGGGTCAGGAAGTCGCAGCGGGTGGCTGCGCGCTCTATGTCTAAAGATCACGTTGTTTCTTAGTGATTGTTTTCTGTGTTTGCCTTGCTATCCTTTTTGTCTCACTCAGGGATCCGTAGCTTCTCCTCCTCAGCTGTTTCTTGTCTGCCACTCCCTACCTCCTTATATTCTCCTCTCACACTTCTCTAGTTGCCAGTTATAGAGCTTCCTGCCTGGACTTCTATACTGACCCACTGGAGCTGTGAATCCTGGTTGTTGTTCCAGAGTGCTACCCTCCGGATCCCTGTTGGGCTTTTTGTTGTCTCCTGTTGTCGCCCACCTGGGATTATATGTTGAGTCTGTATTGTCTGTCCTCCCCTTGGTGTTTTCCTTTAGAGCTAGTGGTGCGGACTAGTGTTCCCACCGCCCTGTTCACTATCTAGGGCTCATCTTAGGGAAAGCCAGGGTTTTAGGCACGTGATCGGCGTTCGGGTGAGGAACCCGTCTAGGGACGTCAGGGCAGCCAGGTGCCAGCCGCAAGGTGAGTCAGGGGTCACCACCTTCCCTCTCACTTGGGCAGGGCCTTCCTCTTTCCCTCCCTCTGTGTCACGTATGTGATAGTCACGCCGATCGTGATATTATAACTGGCCCTTATTTTTGGGGAGAAAAAATAAATAATTTTTTTTTTCTCTCTACTTAGAATCCAATATGGATCCTATTGCTGCTTTGGCAAAACAGCTTCAAGGCCTGTCTTTGGAGGTGGCAGGATTGAAGGCGTCTGTCCTCCAACAACAGCAGCAAATGCAGCAGACCGCAAGCCCAGCGGTTGCTATGGGTAACCAGGTTGTTACAGAACCCAAGGTTGTTCTTCCTGACAGATTTTCTGGGGGAAGGGACAAATTTGTGACGTTCCGTGAGGCCTGCAAATTATATTTTAAGCTGCGCCCTTACTCCTCAGGTAATGAAGAACAGCGGGTGGGGATTGTTATTTCCCTGCTTCAGGGGGACCCGCAATCCTGGGCGTTCTCGTTACCCCCTGGTTCCCAGGCTCTCCGGTCAGTGGAGGGATTTTTTGGGGCTTTGGGTCTCATATATGATGACCCTGACCGAGTCGCCCTGGCTGAGTCTAAGTTACGGAGACTCCTACAGGGAGATCGGCCAGCAGAGGAATATTGCTCAGAGTTCCGTAGGTGGGCTACGGATACTCAGTGGAACGACCCGGCTCTCAGGAGTCAGTTCTGCTCTGGGTTATCTGAAAGGGTTAAGGATGCGCTGGCGCTGTATGAGACCCCCCTTTCCCTTGATGCTGTTATGTCCCTCTCTATCAGAATAGATAGACGTCTTAGGGAGAGATCGAAAATTCCTGAGCAATTGGTAACCTCTCCCAAGCAGCAGTTAGTCTGTACTGACTTAGATGAGCCTATGCAGCTAGGAGGAACTTCTCGTCAGGTCCGTCCTCCTGAGGTTCGCCGTAGGTGGGGGGCTTGTTTTTTCTGTGGGGGGAGGGGTCATTTCATTAATGTCTGTCCCTCCTTTCTCAAAAACAAAAGACGGTCGGAAAACTACTAACCCCAGGCTGTGCGGAGGATGTCAGCCGGGGGGTATACGTTTCCTCCATACGAACATCTCAATTTGTGTTGCCAGCGGTTATTGTTTTTGGTATTAAGACGGAGTCTATTTCTTTTTTTCTAGACAGTGGAGCAGGGGTAAATTTGATAGATGCCCATTTTGCCCGCACTATGGGTTTGTCTCTCTGTACGCTGCAGAGACCTATTCCCATATTCGCTATTGATTCTGCTCCTCTGTCTCAGAGAAACCTCACTCACATTGTCCATAACTTACACCTTCGGGTAGGGGACCACCATAATGAGTGTCTTTCATGTTACGTTCTGGAGGGCCTTCCCTCTCCTGTGGTATTGGGTCTTCCCTGGTTGGTAGCGCACAATCCAGTGGTGGATTGGCAGGCCAGGGAGATATTGGAGTGGAGTGAGCATTGCAGAGAGAATTGCTTAAATAACAATTGCTTAATCGCCTCCATAGCTTCCCTACCTACATTTATTTCGGACTTTGAGGACGTTTTTTCTGAAAAGGGTTGTCAGAAGCTACCACCTCATCGTCCTTATGATTGCCCGGTTAACCTGATTCCCGGTGCAAAATTACCCAAGTCCAGGTTGTATAATCTTTCGGGTCCCGAGAGACAAGCCATGAAAGATTATATCTCCGAGAGTCTGGCTAAGGGACACATCAGACCCTCTTCTTCACCCGTGGCTGCAGGGTTTTTCTTTGTTAAAAAGAAAGATGGGGGCCTGCGTCCTTGCCTAGATTTCCGTGAGCTAAACCGGATAACCATCCGAGACCCATACCCTCTTCCTCTCATTCCTGACCTTTTTAATCAGATTGCGGGTGCTAGGTGGTTCTCCAAACTTGATCTTAGGGGGGCCTACAATCTGATTCGTATCAAGGAAGGGGATGAGTGGAAGACAGCTTTTAACACCCCTGAGGGGCATTATGAAAATTTAGTCATGCCTTTCGGTCTGACCAATGCCCCTGCTGTCTTCTAACATTTCATTAATGATATTTTTAGTCATCTCATCGGCAGGTTTGTAGTCATATACCTAGATGATATCTTAATTTATTCGGCTGATCTGAAAACACATGAAGTACATGTCAGGCAAGTACTGCAGGTCCTACGGACGAATAAATTATATGCGAAAATTGAAAAATGTGTCTTCGCCGTTCAGGAAATACAGTTCCTGGGATATCTATTATCTGCTTCAGGTTTCCGTATGGATCCTAGGAAGGTCCAGGCAATTTTAGATTGGGATCTTCCTGAGAACCTTAAAGCTCTACAACGGTTTTTGGGTTTCGCAAATTTCTATAGAAAGTTCATTAAAAATTATTCAGTGATCGTTAAACCCCTTACTGACATGACTAGGAAGGGGACTGATTTTTCTAAATGGTCTGACGCCGCTAAAATTGCATTTTCCTCTCTAAAAGAGAGATTTACCTCGGCACCTGTTCTAATTCAACCTGATGTCTCCCAGCCTTTTATTGTTGAAGTAGATGCGTCAGAGGTGGGAGTGGGGGCTGTATTGTCTCAGGGTCCGTCTCCTGGCAAATAGCGTCCTTGCGCTTTCTTTTCCAAAAAGTTATCTACAGCAGAAAAGAACTATGATATTGGAAATAGGGAACTGTTGGCGATTAAACTGGCGTTTGAAGAGTGGCGTCACTTCTTAGAGGGAGCAATCCACCCCGTCACGGTGATTACGGATCACAAAAACCTTCTGTACCTAGAATCGGCTAAGCGTCTCACCCCTAGACAAGCTAGGTGGTCGCTATTCTTTACCAGATTTAACTTTGTAATCACCTATCGTCCTGGGGCAAAAAATACCAAGGCAGACGCATTATCTCGTAGTTTCCCTGGAGGGGGTAATGTTAGTGATCCGGTACCTATTTTACAAAGAGGAGTGGTTGTCTCTGCTGTACACTCTGTTCTAGAGGGAAAGGTGTTAGAGGCCCAGGGGGACGCCCCGGCCTCTTGCCCCTCAGAGAAATTGTTTGTACCGTTAAACCTGCGTCTTGAATTATTAAAGGAACATCATAATTCGGCACTTGCTGGGCACCCGGGTAGTAAAGCAACCTTGGAGCTATTGTCTCGTCGTTTTTGGTGGCCAAGGTTGCGTCAGGATGTAATGGATTTCGTGTCTACTTGTTCTACTTGTGCACGCGCGAAAGTCTCTCATACACGTCCAGCAGGGTCTTTATTGCCACTTTTCATCCCCAATAGGCCATGGACACATCTGTCAATGGATTTCATCACTGACTTACCGTTGTCTGCGGGTAAAACAGTTATCTTGGTAGTAGTAGACAGGTTTAGCAAAATGGTACACTTTATTGCGCTACCCGCACTTCCTAATGCTAAGACTCTTGCTCAGGTGTTTATCAGTGAAATCGTGAAGCTTCACGGGGTCCCTTCCGATGTGGTTTCGGATCGGGGAACCCAGTTTATTTCTAAGTTTTGGAAAGCTTTTTGTTCCCGTTTGGGGGTACACTTGTCCTTTTCCTCAGCTTTCCATCCTCAGTCGAATGGACAGACTGAGCGTACCAACCAAAACCTAGAAACATATTTAAGGTGTTTTGTGTCTGAAAACCAAGAGGTGTGGTCATCATATTTACCATTAGCCGAGTTTGCCATAAATAATTGCTGTCAGGAATCCACTGGCAAGTCACCATTTCTTGGTGCATACGGTTTTCATCCCCAATTTTGTACTTTCAAAGAGGGGGGGTCTTCTGGGGTTCCCGAAGAGGAACGGTTTTCTTCATCTCTTTCATCGGTATGGCAGAAGGTGCAAGCTAACTTGAAAAATATGAGTGGTAAATATAAATGCATGGCCGATAAGAAACGGTCGCCAGGTCCGGACCTAGGAGTGAATGACTATGTGTGGTTGTCTACTAGGAATATTAAGTTGAAGGTTCCCTCTTGGAAACTGGGCCCTAGGTTCATTGGTCCTTATAAAATAGTAGCCGTCATTAACCCTGTGGCTTTTCGCCTGGAGCTACCTCAGACTTTTAAGATCCATAACGTCTTCCATAAGTCGTTACTCAAGAAGTATGTTCCACCTCTAGAACCATCACCGCTGCCACCTCCTCCTGTTATTATGGATGGTAATCTGGAGTTTCAAATATCCAGAATTGTTGATTCTCGTCGGGTCCGCCGCTCTCTTCAGTATCTGGTGCATTGGAGGGGTTACGGTCCCGAGGAAAGAATGTGGGTTCCAGCGTCAGAGGTAAACGCCAACAGGTTAATTCAGGCTTTCCATGCCTCTCATCCTGAGAGACCTGGTCCTGAGTGTCCGGAGGCCCCTCGTGAAAGGGGGGGTACTGTCACGAGGGTGTCAAGAGCCACGTCTGACTCCGTTATACCCGGGGTCAGGAAGTCGCAGCGGGTGGCTGCGCGCTCTATGTCTAAAGATCACGTTGTTTCTTAGTGATTGTTTTCTGTGTTTGCCTTGCTATCCTTTTTGTCTCACTCAGGGATCCGTAGCTTCTCCTCCTCAGCTGTTTCTTGTCTGCCACTCCCAACCTCCTTATATTCTCCTCTCACACTTCTCTAGTTGCCAGTTATAGAGCTTCCTGCCTGGACTTCTATACTGACCCACTGGAGCTGTGTAAATCCTGGTTGTTGTTCCAGAGTGCTACCCTCCGGATCCCTGTTGGGCTTTTTGTTGTCTCCTGTTGTCGCCCACCTGGGATTATATGTTGAGTCTGTATTGTCTGTCCTCCCCTTGGTGTTTTCCTTTAGAGCTAGTGGTGCGGACTAGTGTTCCCACCGCCCTGTTCACTATCTAGGGCTCATCTTAGGGAAAGCCAGGGTTTTAGGCACGTGATCGGCGTACGGGTGAGGAACCCGTCTAGGGACGTCAGGGCAGCCAGGTGCCAGCCGCAAGGTGAGTCAGGGGTCACCACCTTCCCTCTCACTTGGGCAGGGCCTTCCTCTTTCCCTCCCTCTGTGTCACGTATGTGATAGTCACGCCGATCGTGATAAATTCTCTGCTGACATGAAGCCAGATTGTCTGTTACGGGACCTCTCTCCTCTGCCTGGGTGCTGGGCCTAAATATATGCCAATGGACTGTTGCAGTGGTGGCTGACGTGAAGCCTCATTCTCTGCTATGACATGCAGACTAATTCTCTGCTGACATGAAGCCAGATTGTCTGTTACGGGACCTCTCTCCTCTGCCTGGGTACTGGGCCTAAATTTATGACAATGGACTGTTGCAGTGGTGGGTGACGTGAAGCCTGATTCTCTGCTATGACATGCAGACTGATTCTCTGCTGACATGAAGCCAGATCCTCTGTTACGGGACCTCTCTCCTCTGCCTGGGTGCTGGGCCTAAATTTATGAAAATGGACTCTTACAGTGGTGGGTGACGTGAAGCCTCATTCTCTGCTATGACATGAAGACTGATTCTCTGCTGACATGAAGCCAGATTGTCTGTTACGGGACCTCTCTTCTCTGCCTGGGTGCTGGGCCTAAATATATGCCAATGGACTGTTGCAGTGGTGGCTGACGTGAAGCCTCATTCTCTGCTATGACATGCAGACTAATTCTCTGCTGACATGAAGCCAGATTGTCTGTTACGGGACCTCTCTCCTCTGCCTGGGTGCTGGGCCTAAATTTATGACAATGGACTGTTGCAGTGGTGGGTGACGTGAAGCCTGATTCTCTGCTATGACATGCAGAATGATTCTCTGCTGACATGAAGCCAGATCCTCTGTTACGGGACCTCTCTCCTCTGCCTGGGTGCTGGGCCTAAATTTATGAAAATGGACTCTTACAGTGGTGGGTGACGTGAAGCCTGATTCTCTGCTATGACATGAAGACTGATTCTCTGCTGACATGAAGCCAGATTGTCTGTTACGGGACCTCTCTCCTCTGCCTAGGTGCTGGGTCTAAATATATGCCAATGGACTGTTGCAGTGGTGGCTGACGTGAAGCCTCATTCTCTGCTATGACATGCAGACTAATTCTCTGCTGACATGAAGCCAGATTGTCTGTTATGGGACCTCTCTCCTCTGCCTGGGTGCTGGGCCTAAATTTATGACAATGGACTGTTGCAGTGGTGGGTGACGTGAAGCCTGATTCTCTGCTATGACATGCAGACTGATTCTCTGCTGACATGAAGCCAGATCCTCTGTTACGGGACCTCTCTCCTCTGCCTGGGTGCTGGGCCTAAATTTATGAAAATGGACTCTTACAGTGGTGGGTGACGTGAAGCCTGATTCTCTGCTATGACATGAAGACTGATTCTCTGCTGACATGAAGCCAGATTGTCTGTTACGGGACCTCTCTCCTCTGCCTGGGTGCTGGGCCTAAATATATGCCAATGGACTGTTGCAGTGGTGGCTGACGTGAAGCCTCATTCTCTGCTATGACATGCAGACTAATTCTCTGCTGACATGAAGCCAGATCCTCTGTTACGGGACCTCTCTCCTCTGCCTGTGTGCTGGGCCTAAATATATGCCAATGGACTGTTGCAGTGGTGGCTGACGTGAAGCCTCATTCTCTGCTATGACATGCAGACTAATTCTCTGCTGACATGAAGCCAGATTCTCTGTTACGGGACCTCTCTCCTCTGCCTGGGTGCCGGGGCCTAAATATCTGAGAATGGACTGTTCCAGTGGTGGGTGACTGGAAGCCAGATTCTCTGCTATGGGACCTCTCTCCAATTGATTTTGGTTAATTCTTATTTATTTAATTTTTATTTTAATTAATTTCCCTATCCACATTTGTTTGCAGGGGATTTACCTACATGTTGCTGCCTTTTGCAGCTCTCTAGCCCTTTCCTGGGCTGTTTTACAGCCGTTTTAGTGCCGAAAAGTTCGGATCCCGAACCCGAACATTTCCGGGAAGTTCGGCCGAACTTCTCGAACCCGAACATCCAGGTGTTCGCTCAACTCTAGTTACCACCTCTATTTGGATAACTAATATATCAGCATAACCCTATTTATGTCCCTAAAAGCCAGAGGTACTGTGGCTTGTGGCACAGTACGCAAAAATCTGCAAGGCCTCCCTAGATCCCTGGCATGGAAACTACTCCGAAAAAAGGCGATAGTAAGGCTCTCTGCCATGAGAACATCCTGGCGGTTAAGTACAAGGAAAAGAGGGATGTCCTTGTACTGACCATCATTCACATTCACACCAGTTCTCCTACCCGAATATGAGGCACCACTACAACTGTCAACAAGCCAGACTGCATCCTTGATTACAACAGGCATATGGGAGGGGTTGATCTGTCTGATCAAGTTCTGAAGCCCTACTGTGACATGCGTAAAAGAAAGGTGTGGTACAAAAAGCTGGCCGTATACATTGTACAGATGGCAATGTACAATGCTTACATTTTACATTGAACTGTACGCCACACAGGAACTTTCCTTCAGTTCCAATAGGTGGTCATCAACAGTGATGGTCAGTTTGCAGCGTTAGCCAGCAAACACATGCGGGCTGCCATTTTTAATAAGGTAGGCACTTACCTGTACCTGTGACTGTGCCGGGAGCAGGTAGTTCCGAGAACAGCCGCCGGGGCCTTCATCAGGCTGTTCTCAGTACTGCCTGCTCCCGATGACTGCATTTGATTTCAGACTGGCTTACCTGTGCATTGCCGGCCGAGTGAGTCTACCTTACTAAAGATGGAAGCCAGCATGTGTTCGCCGGCGAACACTGTGAACTGACTATCACTGGTCATCAAGGCCCTAATTTTCCAAAGTCAGGAAGGGGAGGGCCCGAGTATTTCAGGAGGTCATGGTTCCCATAACAGAACAACATTTCCCTGGTGAAATTCCACAAACAGCGAAAAGGGGAAAGACCCCAAAAAGATGTTGGGTCTGTTTCAAAAGGGGAATACGAAAATACACCACTTATCAGTGTGACACCTGCCCAGATAAACCTGGCCTCTACATAAAAGGATTGTTTTGTAACCTACCACTCCATGGACTTTTTATTTCATCCTTTATGCTCCCTGTAATATTTCCACTTTATATCTCTGATTTTGTCCACCTCGCTTACATATCCACTTTCCAACAACCACTATATATTCTTTTCTTTGAGACAACTGTTAGGTCAAAAGTGCCCTTTCCACTCCTTAAAATGTTTGTACTGGGGTGCTATTTCCGAAATGGGGTTACTTCATGGGGTTTTTAATTCATGGGAACCTCAGGAAATTTATTTAATGTGACATGGCAGCTAAAATATAGGTCTGTTTATTCAGGCCTGCAAAAAACATATTTTGCACTTTGCCTCTAGAGCCCTGTTGTGTGCCCATACAGCAGGCTACAAGCACATATGGGGTGTTTGCTGAATGGGGATAAAATGTGGAACGCAACCTGGGGTGCATTCTCTCCTTTAACCCCTTGTGGGGAAAAAAATTGGGGTATGCTAGTAATATTTTTTTTCACAAAAATGTGGTTTGAAATGCTTTCACAAGCATTTATATCTTCTGTGAGACACCTGTTTGCTGAAAAGTACCCTTTCTACCACTTAGAATGTTCGAATGAGGGTGCTTTTTCTGAAATGTCGTCACTTCTTGGGGTTTTTCATCACTGGGTACCTCAGGAATTTATTTAATGCAACATGGCATCTAAAATTCATGTCTACCAGTTGAGGCCAGTCAGCAAAATTCATATTTTGTTGTTGCCTGCTATGCGCTCATACAGCAAACCACAAGCACATATGGGGTGTTTCCTGAATGGGGAGACAATGGGTAACACAACCTGGGGTCTGCTACTAATTATTCTATTTTCACAAATGTGTTATTTGAAATGTTTTCTTAAGTATTTCTGTCTTCTGTGAGACACCTGTTTGCTGAAAAGTACCCTTTCTACCACTTAAAATGTTCGTACGTGGTTCTTTTTCCAAAATGGGGTCACTTGTTGGGGTTTTTCTTTTCTGAGGACCTCAGGAATTTATTTAATGTGACATGGCACCTAAAATCCAAGCCTGCCAACTCAGGTCTGTTTGACTCTAGAGTAGGGTTGAGTGAACCCGAACTGTAAAGTTCAGGTTTGTACTGTACTTTAGGATTTTTGGACCCGAACTCGAACATTTGAGTAAAAGTTCAGGTTCGGTGTTCGGCGATTTCTTAGCGCTTTTTGAAAGGCTGCAGAGCAGCCAATCAACAAGAGTTTAACTGTCTGACCTTAGAAGCCATCACAGCCATGCCTACTAATGGCATGGCTGTTATTGGCCAGTGCAGCATGTGACCCAGCCTCTATATAAGCTGGAGTCATGTAGCGCTGCACGTCACTCTGCTGTTACTAGTGTAGGGAGAGGATGCTGCTGGTGATTTCAGGGAGAGAATAGGACAGAATCTGTAATCAGAACTTGAATCTAACTCGGCGATCTACATACATTTAGTTGTGCATAATCTTTTTACCCTGCCCTGAGCCCAGAGAACAGTAAAAAAAAACTTTTATCTGTAAGTTAGGTGGGTGGCGGCCATTTTATGCAAGCTTAGTGCATCAGCACTGCATCTGAGCTTTTGTGACATTCAAATCCAAGCTTAAAATACTGCACTAATATATATATATATTTTTTTTAAATCACCATATTTTTGGGCAATATACGACATCTGGTGCATTTGCAGGATTAGTCAGTGTGCAATTTAAGCTAGAAATACAGCAATAATTTTCAGTTTTTGTAAAAACACACTTTTTTTTGCCAAAATACAAAATGTTACAGCCCTTGCAGCATCAGCACATGTGAAATTCACGGGTTATATACAGCTTTCATATTCAGTTAGTAGAAAAACACATTTTTTGGCAATATCCAACATCTGGATTAATCAGTGCGCAACTTAAGCTAGACATACAGCCATAATTTTCTGTTTTTTTTAAAACACCCTTTTTTGGCAAAATACACAATTTTACAGCCCTTGCAGCATCAGCACGTGTGAAATTCAAGGGTTATATACTGCTGTCATATTAAGTTATTAAACAAACACCCAGTTTGGTCAAAAAACTTAAATTGTGTCTAGTCTGGATCAGTACGTGTGAGATACACCCTTTCGATATTGTGGTTCTATTTAGTTATTTGAAATACAGCGATTTTGGGCAAACCAATTTAATTGCGGCCTAGTCAGGATCAGTCGGTGTGAGATACCTTTTTTAACCCAAAACGGGTGTTTGTTTAAAAACTGAATATGACAGCAGTATATAACCCTTGAATTTAACACGTGCTGATGCTGCAATGGCAGAAAAATTGAGTATTTTGCCCAAAAAAAGGTGTTTTATTAATAGAATATAACCACAGTATCTAAATGGTTTAGATACTGTGGTTATATTCTTCTGCATCTGTACGTGTGAGATCCAGCCTTTATAAACTGTTGTTCTATTCTGCTAATAATTAAACACTCATTTAGGGCAAGATCCTAAATTTGAGAAATATGAGGAGAGTGTCAAATAAGGGATGTGGCTCAGGTTGTGGTGCTGCTGGTGGAGCTCCTGTTGCAGGGAGAGGACGTGGTCGATCTGTTCCAGCTACATGCACAAGTTAAACCCCTTCCTCAGGTGTGAGTAGGTGACAGAACCTGCAGCAGTACTTTTTCAGGCCTAATGCGGCTCTACGATTGGAGAGGCCTAAACAAGTACAGGCGATAGTAGATTGGGAGATCGGGTTGCTGACAATGCCTCCAGTTCCTTCACATTGTCTTCCACCCAATCTCCTGCTGAAAGATCAGAGTTGGCACCTGCAGCTGATGTCCATCAGTCTTTCACCTCACCCCCTTGCAAATCAGTCAAGCAGTCTAAGCCCCAAGTAATGCAGCAGTCTCTTCTGCTTTTTGATGACTCTGTTAGCAGGGTTTCTCAGGGCCATCCACCTATCCCTGCCCCAGAAGTGGAAGAGATTGAGTGCACCGATGCCCAACCACTTATGTTTCAAGATGAGTACATGGGAGGACCATTGCAGCATATCTCGGTGATGATGAAACACAGGTGCCAACTGCTGGGGCTTTCAAAAGTGTGCAAACCGACAAGGAGGGCAGGGGTGAAGACTGGGTGGAAGATGATGTGAAGGACGATGAGGTCCTCGATCCCACATGGAATCAAGGTCATGCGAGTGATCTATGTAGTTCAGAGGAAGAGGCGGTGGTCACACAGAGCCACCAGCACAGCAGAAGGAGTAGCAGGGTGCAAAAGCGGAGTGGCCATCCTCTAGACAGTATGCCTGCTACTGCCCACCGCAGCAAGGGACCAAGCACATCAAAGCCAGCTCTAAGGAGTTCCCTGGCGTGGCAGTTCTTCAGATAATGTGCTGACGACAAGACACGAGTGGTTTGCATGCTGTGCAATCAGAGCCTGAAGCAAAGCATAAATGTTCTCAACCTTGAGCCGAACCTTCATGACCAGGCATTTAAGTGCTAAGCACTAGCTGCAGTCGAGTAGACACCTCAAAAACTAAGATAGGTCTCTGGCTCCTCCTGCTTCCTCTTCTTTTGCAGTTTCGGACTCTTCATCCACCTCTGGAGTGACAGTGCCACCTGCCATCCCGCAAACAGAGGATCTGTCAGCAACACCACTACCTGGGTCACCAAGCATCTTTACAATGTCGTTGTAGAGCGTTCAGCTCTCCATCTGCCAAACACTGGAGAGGAAGAGTAAGTACCCCCCTACCCACCAGCGATCCCTAGCCCTGAATGCCAGCATTTCTACATTACTGTCCTTTGAGATGCTGTCATTCCATCTGGTGGACACGGATAGTTTTAAAGGCCTTATGTCAGTAGCTGTCCCACAGTACGTCGTGCCTAGATGCCACTGCTTTTCCAGGCGAGCCATTCCTTCCCTGCACAACATAGTGGGGGACAAAATCAGGTGTGCACTGCGCAACACCATCTGTGGCAAGGCACATCTCACTAAGGATACGTGGACCAGTAAGCATGGTCAGGGACGTCATATCTTCATAACAGCACACTGGGCAAATGCAGTGGTGGCTGGGTCTGAGACGAATAGCAGTTTGGCCCATGTCCTTCCACCACCGAGGATTGCAGGGTGCTTCAGTTTGCCTCCTGTTGCTTCCTCCTCCTACTCCGCTTCCTCAGTCTATCAGCGTAACACCTTCACCACCAACCTCAGCACAGCCAGGGGTAAACAACAGCAGGCAGTTTTAAAAACGTATCTGTTTGGGGGACAAACCCCACACCGCGCAGGAGCTGTGGACGGGCTTTGAACAACAGACCAATGAGTGGTTGGTGCCAGTGAGCCTCAAGCCCGGCCTGGTGATGTGTGATAATGGGCGAAATCTCGTAGCAGCTCTGGGACTAGCCGGTTTGACACACATCCCTTGCCTGGCACATGTGCTGAATTTGATGGTAAAGAGATTCCTTAAAAATTACCCCGATATGTCAGAGCTGCTGCATAAAGTTTGAGCTGTCTGTGAACGCTTGTGGCGTTCTCACCCTGCTGCTGCTCGCCTGTCAGCGCTGCAGCATAACTTCGGCCTTTCCGCTCACCGCCTCATATGCGACTCACCCACAAGGTGGAACTCCACCTTGCACATGCTGGCCAGACTTTGTCAAAAACCAGCACCACCAGCTGATATGGAACGTCTTAGTAGGAGGCAGCATTGTACCAACATGGTGGAGCAGTATGTGTTCACATGCCTACAGTAAATCTGCCCCCTTCAACTTCTAGGTCTCCAAATTGGGCACATGCCCTGAGCTTGCACTTTACGCCTTGGAGGTGCTGGCTGGGAGGTGCTGGCCTGCCCTGCAGCCAGTGTATTATCTGAACGTGTGTTTAGCACTAGGGATGAGCGAACTCGAACTGTATAGTTCGGGTTCGTACCGAATTTTGGGGTGTCCGTGACACGGACCCGAACCCGGACATTTTCGTAAAAGTCTGGGTTCGGGGTTCGTCGCTTTCTTGGCGCTTTTGTGACGCTTTCTTGGCGCTTTTTGAAAGGCTGCAAAGCAGCCAATCAACAAGCGTCATACTACTTGCCCCAAGAGGCCGTCACAGCCATGCCTACTATTGGCATGGCTGTGATTGGCCAGAGCACCATGTGACCCAGCCACTATTTAAGCTGGAGACACATAGCGCCGCCCGTCACTCTGCTCTGATCAGCATAAGGAGAGGTTGCGGCTGCGACAGTAGGGCGAGATTAGGCAGATTAACTCCTCCAAAGAACTTGATTAATTGATCGATCTGCAGCTGTGGATCATTGAGCTGCTGATACTCAATTGCTCACTGTTTTTAGGCTGCCCAGACCGTTTGTCAGTCACTTTTTTCTGGGGTGATCAGCGGCCATTTTGTGTCTTGTGGTGCGCCAGCACAAGCTGCGACCAAGTGCATTTAGCCCTCAATGGTGTGGTTGTTTTTTGGCTAAAGCCTACATCAGGGTGAAGCTGTCACACCAAGTGCATTTAACCAGCAATGGTCTGTTTATTTTTTGGCCATATACTACATCAGGGGCAAGCTGCGCCCGTCACCAAGTGCATTTAACCCTCAGTAGTGTGGTTGGTCAAGCTGTCACACCAAGTGCATTTAACCAGCAATAGTCTGTTCATTTTTTGGCCATATACTACATCAGGGGCAAGCTGCGCCCGTCACCAAGTGCATTTAACCCTCAGTAGTGTGGTTGGTCAAGCTGTCACACCAAGTGCATTTAACCAGCAATAGTCTGTTCATTTTTTGGCCATATACTACGTCAGGGGCAAGCTGCGCCTGTCACCTAGTGCATTTAACCCTCAGTAGTGTGGTTGGTCAAGCTGTCACACCAAGTGCATTTAACCCGCAATAGTGTGGTAATTTTTTGGCCATATCCCAGTCTAATTCTGTCAGTAAATCCATACCGGTCACCCAGCGCCTAAATACTAGGCCTCAAATTTATATCCCGATAAATCTGTCGTTACCGCTGTACTGTTCTGGCTGGGCAAGTTATTTAGTGTCTGTCAAAGCACATTTTTTGTTCTGGGTTGAAAAACAATTCCCAATTTAGCAATTTCCTAATTTAGTGGTTTCTGCTATATCAGAGCTATTTGAAATCTATCCCTAAAAGGGTATATAATATTCAAGGTGCACATAGGGTCATTCAGAATAACGTCACACACACGCTACTGTGCATTTCCAAGTCTAATTCTGTCAGTAAATCCATACCGTTCACCCAGCGCCTAAATATTAGGCCTCAAATTTATATCCCGCTAAATCTGTCGTTACCGCTGTACTGTTCTGGCTGGGCAAGTTATTTAGTGTTCGTCAAAGCACATTTTTTGTTCTGGGTTGAAAAACAATTCCCAATTTTGCAATTTCCTAATTTAGTGGTTTCTGCTGTATCAGAGCTATTTGAAATCTATCCCTAAAAGGGTATATAATATTCAAGGTGCACATAGGGTCATTCAGAATAACTTCACACACACGCTACTGTGCATTTCCAAGTCTAATTCTGTCGGTAAATCTATACCTGTCACCCAGCGCCTAAATACTAGGCCTCAAATTTATATCCAGCTGAATTTGAATACAATACATTGGGCCAAATAATATTTTTATTGTTGTGGTGAACGATAACAATGAGGAAAAACATCTAGTAAGGGACGCGGACGTGGACATGGTCGTGGTGGTGTTAGTGGACCCTCTGGTGCTGGGAGAGGACGTGGCCATTCTGCCACATCCACACGTCCTAGTGTACCAACTACCTCAGGTCCCAGTAGCCGCCAGAATTTACAGCGATATATGGTGGGGCCCAATGCCGTTCTAAGGATGGTAAAGCCTGAGCAGGTAGAGCCATTAGTCAATTGGGTGGCCGACAGTGGATCCAGCACGTTCACATTATCTCCCACCCAGTCTTCTGCAGAAAGCGCACAGATGGCGCATGAAAACCAACCCCATCAGTCTGTCACATCACCCCCATGCATACCAGGGAAACTGTCTGAGCCTCAAGTTATGCAGCAGTCTCTTATGCTGTTTGAAGACTCCGCTGGCAGGGTTTCCCAAGGGCATCCACCTAGCCCTTCCCCAGCGGTGGAAGACATAGAATGCACTGACGCACAACCACTTATGTTTCCTGATGATGAGGACATGGGAATACCACCTCAGCATGTCTCTGATGATGACGAAACACAGGTGCCAACTGCTGCGTCTTTCTGCAGTGTGCAGACTGAACAGGAGTCAGGGATCAAGACTGGGTGGAAGACGATGCAGGGGGCGATGAGGTCCTAGACCTCACATGGAATGATGGTCGTGCCACTGACTTTCACAGTTCGGAGGAAGAGGCAGTGGTGAGACCGAGCCAACAGCGTAGCAAAAGAGGGAGCAGTGGGCAAAAGCAGAACACCCGCCGTCAAGAGACTCCGCCTGCTACTGACCGCCGCCATCTGGGACCGAGCACCCCAAAGGCAGCTTCAAGGAGTTCCCTGGCATGGCACTTCTTCAAACAATGTGCTGATGACAAGACCCGAGTGGTTTGCACGCTGTGCCATCAGAGCCTGAAGCGAGGCATTAACGTTCTGAATCTGAGCACAACCTGCATGACCAGGCACCTGCATGCAAAGCATGAACTGCAGTGGAGTAAACATCTTAAAACCAAGGAAGTCACTCAGGCTCCCCCTGCTACCTCTTCTGCTGCTGCCGCCTCGGCCTCTTCCTCCGCCTCTGGAGGAACGTTGGCACCTGCCGCCCAGCAAACAGGGGATGTACCACCAACACCACCACCACCTCCGTCACCAAGCATCTCAACCATGTCACACGGCAGCGTTCAGCTCTCCATCTCACAAACATTTGAGAGAAAGCATAAATTCCCACCTAGCCACCCTCGATCCCTGGCCCTGAATGCCAGCATTTCTAAACTACTGGCCTATGAAATGCTGTCATTTAGGCTGGTGGACACAGACAGCTTCAAACAGCTCATGTCGCTTGCTGTCCCACAGTATGTTGTTCCCAGCCGGCACTACTTCTCCAAGAGAGCCGTGCCTTCCCTGCACAACCAAGTATCCGATAAAATCAAGTGTGCACTGCGCAACGCCATCTGTGGCAAGGTCCACCTAACCACAGATACGTGGACCAGTAAGCACGGCCATGGATGCTATATCTCCCTAACTGCACACTGGGTAAATGTAGTGGCAGCTGGGCCCCAGGCGGAGAGCTGTTTGGCGCACGTCCTTCCGCCGCCAAGGATCGCAGGGCAACATTCTTTGCCTCCTGTTGCAACCTCCTCCTACTCGACTTCCTCCTCCTCTTCTTCCACCTGCTCATCTAGTCAGCCACACACCTTCACCACCCACTTCAGCACAGCCCGGGGTAAACGTCAGCAGGCCATTCTGAAACTCATATGTTTGGGGGACCGGCCCCACACCACACAGGTGCTGTGGCAGGGTATAGAACAACTGACCGACGAGTGGTTGCTGCCGGTGAGCCTCAAGCCCGGCCTGGTGGTGTGTGATAATGGGCGAAATCTCGTTGCAGCTCTGGGACTAGCCAGTTTGACGCACATCCCTTGCTTGGCGCATGTGCTGAATTTGGTGGTGCAGAAGTTCATTCACAACTACCCCGACATGTCAGAGCTGCTGCATAAAGTGCGGGCCGTCTGTTCGCGCTTCCGGCGTTCACATCCTGCTGCTGCTCGCCTGTCTGCGCTACAGCGTAACTTCGGCCTTCCCGCTCACCGCCTCATATGCGACGTGCCCACCAGGTGGAACTCCACCTTGCACATGCTGGACAGACTGTGCGAGCAGCAGCAGGCCATAGTGGAGTTTCAGCTGCAGCACGCACGGGTCAGTCGCACTACAGAACAGCACCACTTCACCACCAATGACTGGGCCTCCATGCGAGACCTGTGTGCCCTGTTGCGCTGTTTCGAGTACTCCACCAACATGGCCAGTGGCGATGACGCCGTTATCAGCGTTACAATACCACTTCTATGTCTCCTTGAGAAAACACTTAGGGCGATGATGGAAGAGGAGGTGGCCCAGGAGGAGGAGGAGGAAGAGGGGTCATTTTTAGCACTTTCAGGCCAGTCTCTTCGAAGTGACTCAGAGGGAGGTTTTTGGCAACAGCAGAGGCCAGATACAAATGTGGCCAGCCAGGGCCCACTACTGGAGGACGAGGAGGACGAGGATGAGGAGGAGGTGGAGGAGGATGAGGATGAAGCATGGTCACAGCGGGGTGGACCCCAACGCAGCTCGGGTCCATCACTGGTGCGTGGCTGGGGGGAAAGGCAGGACGATGACGATACGCCTCCCACAGAGGACAGCTTGTCCTTACCCCTGGGCAGCCTGGCACACATGAGCGACTACATGCTGCAGTGCCTGCGCAACGACAGCAGAGTTGCCCACATTTTAACCTGTGCGGACTACTGGGTTGCCACCCTGCTGGATCCACGCTACAAAGACATTGTGCCCACCTTACTTCCTGCACTGGAGCGTGATAGGAAGATGCGCGAGTACAAGCGCACGTTGGTAGACGCGCTACTGAGAGAATTCCCAAATGTCACAGGGGAACAAGTGGAAGCCCAATGCCAAGGCAGAGGAGGAGCAAGAGGTCGCCAAGGCAGCTGTGTCACGGCCAGCTCCTCTGAGGGCAGGGTTAGCATGGCAGAGATGTGGAAAACTTTTGTCAACACGCCACAGCTAACTGCACCACCACCTGATACGCAACGTGTTAGCAGGAGGCAACATTTCACTAACATGGTGGAACAGTACGTGTGCACACCCCTCCACGTACTGACTGATGGTTCGGCCCCATTCAACTACTGGGTCTCTAAATTGTCCACGTGGCCAGAGCTAGCCTTTTATGCCTTGGAGGTGCTGGCCTGCCCGGCGGCCAGCGTTTTGTCTGAACGTGTATTCAGCACGGCAGGGGGTGTCATTACAGACAAACGCAGCCGCCTGTCTACAGCCAATGTGGACAAGCTGACGTTCATAAAAATGAACCAGGCATGGATCCCACAGGACCTGTCCGTCCCTTGTCCAGATTAGGCATTAACTACCTCCCCTTAACCATATATTATTGTACTCCAGGGCACTTCCTCATTCAATCCTATTTTTATTTTCATTTTACCATTATATTGTGAGGCTACCCAAATTTGAATGAACCTCTCCTCTGTCTGGGTGCCGGGGCCTAAATATATGCCAATGGACTGTTCCAATGTTGGGTGACGTGAAGCCTGATTCTCTGCTATGACATGCAGACTAATTCTCTGCTGACATGAAGCCAGATTCTCTGTTACGGGACCTCTCTCCTCTGCCTGGGTGCTGGGCCTAAATTTATGACAATGGACTGTTGCAGTGGTGGCTGATGTGAAGCTTTATTCTCTGCTATGACATGCAGACTGATTCTCTGCTGACATGAAGCCAGATTGTCTGTTACGGGACCTCTCTCCTCTGCCTGGGTGCTTGGCCTAAATTTATGAAAATGGACTGTTGCAGTGGTGGCTGACGTGAAGCCTGATTCTCTGCTATGACATGCAGACTGATTCTCTGCTGACATGAAGCCAGATTGTCTGTTACGGGACCTCTCTCCTCTGCCTGGGTGCTGGGCCTAAATTTATGAAAATGGACTGATGCAGTGGTGGGTGACGTGAAGCCTGATTCTCTGCTATGATATGAAGACTGATTCTCTGCTGACATGAAGCCAGATTCTGTGTTACGGAACCTCTCTCTTCTGCCTGTGTGCTTGGCCTAAATTTATGAAAATGGACTGTTCCAATGTTGGGTGACGTGAAGCCTGATTCTCTGCTATGACATGCAGACTGATTCTCTGCTGACATGAAGCCAGAATCTCTGTTAAGGGACCTCTCTCCTCTGCCTGGGTGCCTGGGACTAAATATCTGAGAATGGACTGTTCCAGTGGTGGGTGACGTGAAGCCAGATTCTCTGCTTTGTGACCTCTCTCCAATTGATTTTGGTTAATTTTTATTTATTTTATTTTTATTTTAATTCATTTCCCTATCCACATTTGTTTGCATTGGATTTACCTACATGTTGCTGCCTTTTGCAGCCCTCTAGCCCTTTCCTGGGCTGTTTTACAGCCTTTTTAGTGCCGAAAAGTTTGGGTCCCCATTGACTTCAATGGGGTTTGGGTTCGGGACGAAGTTCGGATCGGGTTCGGATCCCGAACCCGAACATTTCCGGGAAGTTCGGCCGAACTTCTCGAACCCGAACATCCAGGTGTTCGCTCAACTCTATTTAGCACGGCAGGGAGCGTCATCACAGAGAAGCACAGCCGCCTGTCCACAGCCAATGTGGACAAGCTCACGTTCATTAAAATGAAACAGGCATTGATCCCACAGGACTTGTCCGTACCTTGTGCAGAATAGACATGTATACCTGCCTTAACCAGCCATTGTTATACTGCAGCGCAATTGCTCATTCTTGTATTTTGGATATTTCACACTCTTTTGGAGTGTACCCTAATTAAAAGATTTAAATTCAAATGAAAATCAAAAACCAGTGTTGGCTACTTCGTCCTCCTCCACCGCCGTTTCCACCTACACCGCTACGTCCACCACCTCCTCAAGCTCCTACTCCATATGGAACTCCACGTCATTTTCACAAATTTTTGAGTGTGATGTACCACTGCTATACCTATTAGACAGGTTAAAAAATAAAATATGTCAGTTACATTTTCGGGTGAAATTCACCAATTTTAGGGTGTAATATACCCCTCCTTTACCTAGTTGACAGCTTAATACATTTCAATAATTTTTCTTAGGCCCCTTTCACACGAGCGTGACGGATTAGGTCCGGATGCGTTCAGGGTGCGTTCAGTGAAACTCGCACTATTAGGCCCCATGCACACGGCCGTGTTTCACGGCCGTGTGCGGGCCGTGGAACCGCGGCCTGGATCCCTCCTGAGAGCAGGAGAGCACGGCGTCATTGGTTGCTATGATGCCGTGCGCTCCCTGCTGCCGCCGCAATACAGTAATACACTGGTATGGTCTATACCAGTGTATTACTGTACTGTGCCGGCAGCAGGGAGCGCACGGCGTCATAGCAACCAGTGACGCCGTGCGCTCCCTGCTGCCGGCACAGTACAGTAATACACTGGTATAGATCATACCAGTGTATTACTGTATTGCGGCGGCAGCAGGGAGCGCACGGCGTCATAGCAACCAGTGACGCCGTGCGCTCCTGCTCTCAGGAGGGATCCAGGCCGCGGTGAAACACGGCCGTGTGCATGAGGCCTTAGGCTGGTTTCACACGGGCGTTGCGGATTGGGGCCGGATGCGTTCAGAGTGCGTTCAGTGAAACTCGCACTATTTTGCAAGCAAGTTCAGTCAGTTTTGTCTGCGATTGCGTTTAGTTGTTCGGTTTTTTCTGCGCGGGTGCAATGCGTTTTGATGCGTTTTTCAAGCGCGTGATAAAAAACTGAATGTTTGCAAACAACATCTCTTAGCAACCATCAGTGAAAAACGCATCGCATCCGCACTTGCTTGCGGATGCAATGCGTTTTTTGCGCAGCCCCATTCACTTCTATGGGGCCAGGGCTGCGTGAAAAACGCAGAATATAGAACATGCTGCGATTTTCACGCAACTCAGAACTGATGCGTGAAAAACAACGCTCATGTACACAGACCCATTGAAAAGAATGGGTCATGATTCAGTGTGGGTGCTATGCGTTCACGTCACGCATTGCACCCGCACGGAAAACTCGCTCGTGTGAAAGGGATTTTCGGGTGTCAATAAACATTTTTTTTCTGTCATAGACCCCTGCTCTACCAAGTAGACAGGTTAATAAATTTCTGTAATTTTTTTGTGACATCATTGGGTTGACATTTTACAATTTTGGACGTGAATAAACCCCCTGCTCTGCATAGGTGACAGGGAATACAATTTCAGAAATTCTTCTTTAATTGATGCCCGCCACCTCCTTTAATTCAAAGCTTAAACTTTAACAAGTTGTCCCACATTTGCGCTTTAATAATTTTGTCCCACATTTGCGCCTCAATAACTTTTTCCATATTTCCGCTCGATTCCAAAAAAATATTAATACTTGTTTCTCCTTGTGGTCTCTCTTTCTCACGCTCCCTCTCTGGCGTGGAACCCTGATTCGCCGATAACCATGATCAACATGGTAGGCTCAGAAAAGAACATCAAAAGTTGATAGAGAAGATACCCAAATGTATGGTGGACTTTACAGGGACTTGCGATCAGGCAGAAGTTATCTAGAGTCAACAAAGCTGCAGCAGTGCCTTTCCTGGCTATCGTTTCCAAATCCAAAATACCACAGTGACATTCCCTGTAATTTTTTATTAATCATTCCATATAACAGGGCATCTTAAGTCCTGTATTGTTATTTATTGTCACCACCTCCCCGAGTCGGGAGTGGGTAATTGCCGCGTGCCCCCAATTTAGTCAAAATTCTTCCGTTTTAATAGCTTTTCCCACATTTCCGCTCGATCACAATTAAATTTCATCCATTGATCTCCCTTGGATGTGGTCTCTCTTTCTCACGCTCCCTCTCCAAGGTGGAACCCTGATTCACTGATAACCGTGATCACCATAGTAGGCGCAGAAAAGAACATCAAAAGTTAATAGAGCAGATATCCAATTGGATTGTGAACATGGTGGGGCAGTATGTTTGCATACGCCTACATAAACTGACTGATTGGTCTGCCCCCTGCAACTTTCAGGTCTCCAAATTGGGCACATGGCCTGAGCTTGCCTTTTACGCCTTGGAGGTGTTGGCCTGCCCTGCAGCCAGTGTATTGTCTGAACGTGTGTTTAGCATGACTGGAGGGGGTTATCACAGGTTGTATTTCCCAATGTTTTGGGGTGTACCCTAATTTAAAGGGAGTCTGTCATCAACATTTCACCTTTGTAACCCTTCCCATAGCTTTCTAGCATACTTACAGTTAATAAATATGTTACCTTTATGATCAATCCTGGACTTATAAAACCGCAAAAAACATCTTTGTAACATATGCAAATGAGGGCTCGCAAGTGCCCAGGGGTGGCATTACCTTCGTAGGTGCCCTGCTAGCTCAGCCTTTTCTTTGCTTCCCCCCGCCCCTTCCTTCCCTCCGCCCACCCATCCTTTCCCTCTGACTGCCTATCTACTAACTTCTTGTTTCGCTGAGATCCCGCGCCTGAGCACTCTGTCGGCCGGTGCATGCGCACTGCGATGCCCATTACTTGTACAGCATCACAGTAATTAATGTGCATGACATTTTTACAGCCATTCTAGTGCTCAAAAGTTTGGGTCCCCATTGACTTCAATGGGGTTTGGGTTCAGGGTCAATTTTGGGTCCCGAACTCGAACTTTTTGTGAAGTTCGGCCGAACCCCTCGAACCCGAACATACAGGTGTCCGCTCAACTGTTCTCTAGAGCCCTGCCATGCGCCCATACATCATTTTTTTTGCACATATGGGGTGTTGGCGTGTTCGGGGAAATGGAGAACAAAATGTGGTGCATTTTGTCCTGTTACCCTTTGTGAAAGTGAAAAATGTGGGTGTAAAGCAGAGGAGAGGCGCTGAGCACATATTCACTCCACTAAGAGCTGCCAAAATAGGTATTTATATAATGTTCCTATTGTGATTAGAACTGTATACTGGTTATATATGTGTTTATTTACAGTTCCACCTAATTGCAACCAATTGCAATCATTCAAATTCCATATTGCAATCCAAATTGCATACGACCATACTAGATCATACTCAACCAATCTGCAAAAAGTTACTGCTAACTGTATACTGCAAATTGCGCCCAAATTCAGCAAGTAGAACTATTAGTTAGTCCTCAGATATACCTCTCAGAGAGATCATAAAGTGCTTAATTAACTTAAAATGAGAGATAAACAAGAGAGAAATATATCCACCATTTTATGTTGAATGATAAGATTGAACAGTTGATCCACCATCTTATGCATACCGCCATTTTGTGCTATCTTTTCAACACGTGTTATGTACATGGACTATCTGCTGCAGAGGCGGCACTGTTATATATGAAGATAATTAGAAGTTAATAAAGAAGTTATTTCAAGCATTTGGTGTGCTCTTCAAACCTACTGTTTCCATATAACGGCGCTAGAGAGTATTACAGAGTAATAGACAGTCTGGTTAGACTAAAAGGTCAGAGATATCAAAATTCTTCTAATCCCACAGTGCAAAGGCTCTTCATAATGCTGCAACACAGAATGACTAGAACATCATTCTGTGTTGAACTCTGAATGAGGGTGGATGGGTCTACAGATGGAGCAGGGTTAACACACAAACTCTTAACTCAAATTTCTTAACTTATCACATTATCTTGAAACAAAAGCCATTGGAAATCAATTGAAGGTGCTTGCTTAACGCATTTAGTTGAGATAACACGTCTCATAAAGCATGTGTGTTAACTCTACTACATCTGTATTTTCAGAGGTGTCTTTTCTAGCACTGAAACACTTACTGTGCATCAGTAAGACAGGTAGGTCACATACAGTGTATGGTTGAGCGCATCATCGTGCATCACTATTAGGCTCAGTTAACACTTTGCTTATTTGGTCAGTTAAGGGGACAAAACAAAGAACAATTGTAGATGTTTTCATGATACGTTATCTGCGAGTGGGATTGGCTACTGATTTTGGCTCACCATACAATAACTGCTGAAATTAACTGACCATATAACTGAAGTGTATTTGCATGTCTTCTGTGTTTTGGACCCACCATTGCTTTTGGCTTCCAAATCATGATCATATTCTGATGCAAAATACTGACCATGTGATAGAGGCCTCAGGCTCAATTTATGTGAGTTTCAGCTATTTACTAGAGATGAGCGAATTTCAAAAAAAATTCAGTTCGCCAAATTTTCCTAAAAAAAATTGCTTTGATCCGAATATAATTGCAGCACATTGCGATAAAAAAATGACTATTTCCGGGCTGCAGAGAGCCTTTATATGGGTGTAGAACACTGTGCCTTGCAGTAACGTGCATAGGTCGTGTGCTGGGGTAGTGAAATAATACTGTCAGTCAGTATGACATGCAAATGACAGGTGTCGCTATTAGAATCACACTGCACACTTCACGGGGCCAAAACCAACCAAATAACTCAAGTATTAACTCATCCTTACAGGTCGATGTTAGTGTAAAGAAGAAGCACACTCCTTTTACATCATCGCCAGCTGATTCCATATAGATGTCTACAGAACCTGTTCTATTAACCCCTTTCTGGCCAGCACCGAAATAGTACAGTGCAGCGGTAAGTGACTTGCCGCCCATCGCCATACTATTACTGCCAGCTGATCGGGCGAGTGCAGGAGCTGCGCCAGCCCGACCAGCTGCAGGGGACCAGTTGTTCCCTTTAGCTGGACCCCTGCTGTATGCACCGGCATTGGTGAAAACACAGATGCTGGCGCATTAGTCCCTTCTATTCCATGGTCAGCGCTGACCGCAACATAGAAGTGGTTTGCTTTGGGTGAGGGAGCCCATCGGGTCCCCATGCTGCTGTGGCGGCAGTGGCGTAGCGTGGGTTGCCAGCACCCGGGGCAAGCCAAGTATTGGGTCCCCCCAACCTGTGGCCACGCCTATTTTTACAGATAATGTAGTAGATTTCACCTGCAGTCCTATGTAACACAACAAATAACATGGTGATAACTCTCTGTGTACAGATAATGTAGTAGATGGGTGTGAGGCCTCAGATTTCAGAACACACACAGTGTGACCTGAAGTTTGGGGCTAGGCTGCTACAGTGTGGACCAAATTCTATATCCACCCTTCCATCACTACAGAACATACAGGGTAATACAGTGCCCCATACCTCTTACATCCAGTGATGTCTCCTTTGATGTAGATGTTCATTCCCTCTTTCCTCATCTTCTCCTTTCAGACCTTCAGAGCAGACCACCATTTTTCAGCCATTTCTCGTCTCTGCAGTTTGACAAGAAAAAAATCTTAGTTTACTACTTTTTCATCATCCTCCCATCTTCTGGACAAATAATCCTAACAACCCCAATACTCTGCCTGCCGTGCTCCCTAATATTATACTGCAGAAAAGATAAACCCCCTAGTAATACTAGTACCATGCAGATAGTGCCCTTCAATAATTATTGGCACACAGTGCCCTAAATTTTCTGCGCCCAGAAAATAGTGTCCCTGACTCGAATAGTGTAAATGTAACTTCCCCAAAAAATAATTGTGGTACTGTACTGATACTGTGCCAAGGTGTCCCCACAGTAAAAGTGCTCCCAAAAGTCCCACCAATAGGAATAATTCTCTAGAGCACACATGGTAGAAATTGTGCTCCTACAGTGCCCCCAACATGTCCCCACTGTGCCCCTGATGTAATAGTGCTCCCATAGTGCCCATACTAGTAATCATGTTCCCCCTAGACCCCCAGTAGTAATAAAGCCCACTATAATGCCCCCAGTAGTAATAATTTTCCTAATAATGTGACAAAAATACCCCCTTTTAATGCCCCCAGTTGAGCTAATGTCTCCATAGTGCCCCCATAATGTGCCAGTATAAAATACCCATATATAGTGCGACCAGTAAATGCCCCCTATAGTGCTCCTCTCCCCTTCCTCCAAGCACTCCCCATAGTGTACCAGTAAAAAATGCTCCATATATAGTGCCCCAGTAGATGTCCTCAGTTTCCCCCATAATTTGCAAGTATAAAATACCCCTTCTTAGTGCCCCCATAGATGGCCCCATAGTACTCCTCTCCCCCCTTCTCCATAGTACCCACCATAATGTGTCCCGTATAAAATGCCCCTATACAGAGTCCCCTATATAAAAGACTCCTTCTTTGTAGCCTCAGTAGATGCCCCCAATAATGTGCCAGTAAGAAGTGCCCCGATAAAACCACCCAATAATGTGTCAATAAGAAGTGTCCCCATAGTGCCACCCAATAATGTGCAAATAATAAGTGCCCCCATATATGCTCCACAGTGCCCCCAATAATGTGCCAGTAAGATGGGCCCCCATAGATGCCACCACAGTGCCCCCTAATAATTTGCTAGTAAGATGTTCCTTCATAGATGCCCACCAAAAATTTACCAGTAACAAGTGCCCCAATTGTGTGCCAGTAGCCAGTATTGTAGCATATAAAAAAATAAACACTTCTCCTTACCTCCATGACAGCGATTCGATGAAGTGTCGGAAAACAGGCGTCGTTCAACTATAGAACAAAAAAGAAGAATGGCGCACCATAGGGTAATAACGTAGAGATTAAAGATAAAAAGGTATCTCCACTGGGGAGGCTCACCTGATGGAGTTGTGCTACTTTAGGCACAACTCTAATGTGGACGTGTATCAAATTGCCATAAACTCCTCATAACGGATGGTGTGCAGCCCGGGATGTGTGGGTGGTTTGTGCACCGTGGGACATCTTTTCTATTTCCTGAAGCGATTCGATGAAGGCCTCTTCCAGCCTGTGTCCTGCGCTGTAAGTCTCAGGCGGCGTGATGACGTCATTGCGCCGCATACACTGGCCTCTGATAGGCTGCAGGCCTAGTGCCTGCAGCCTATCAGAGGAAGGGGGAAGGGAGACACCATCTCTATAGCTGTCCTGAGAATGATGACTATGGGTATAAGCTAGTGGTGAGCGAGCATGCTCGGCCGAATACTTGTTCGGCTCGAGCATTGCTATGCTCAGCACATGGTGGTACTCGGCCGAGTACCACATGTGCTCGAGCTCCATGCTCGAGTCTCCTTCGCGCACGCTTTGCGGCTGCTAAGCAGACAATAAACGTGCAGGATAGTATTGCCTGTTGGCTGCTGGCATTACAATGATTGGCTGGCCGGAATGCATCATCGGGTGCTATATAGCACCCGAAGACGCGGGTTTGGCTCATTGCGAGTCAGGGAGAGCTGCGCTTAGGAGGAGACAGTGTAGGAGGTTTGTGATCGCAATATATTCAATTTTAAAACGTTTCAAAGACCCAAAAGTCTTTTTAAGGTGTGGTGGCAGCAATTTTTGCAAAGTTGTACTCAAATATTTGTTTTATACTTTTTCGAAATAGCAATTATTTTGCTATGTAGAAGGTGTCTGCAGTGACTAGTGATGAGTGGCAGGGGCAATATTCGAATTCCCAATATTTCGCGAATATTTGGGTGAATATTCGCCATATATTCGAGAATTCGCGAATTCATGATCTCCAGGCATTATTTTCTTGATTGCGAAAATTCGCATAAAATTTGCATACAAATTTTCGCATACAAATTTGTATGAACTGGTATTTTCCCAAAAATCGAATATTCGCAATTACAAATATATTTTGCAATATTCAAAATAATCGCAAATTTTTGAAGTGCCGATATTCGCAATACAAATTTGCAATTCGAATATTTGTGATCAACACTAGCAGTGACTTGTGACATCTGTGCAGCAATACCTGTGTGTCAGGGGCAGAGATAGGAAGAATATTAGTGAAAATATATTTTTTCCCCATAATCCACATTTTTGCTGTAAACGGTGAAATCCGTGAATTGTGTGATCTGCACTTCAATACATTGTGTGGTTGTTAGGCCCAGATATAGGGAAAAATTATAATACAGAAAACACTATGGGCTAGATTTATCATTACTCTGACAGCTCACTCCACATATGGCTAAAGTCAGTTTTAGCCAAGTCAGATTTATGATCGGCCCTTTAAGACTGTAATAAATGTGGTTTGACGGTAGCAGTTTATCCGTCAGTAAGCAGCTTTACAAAAGTCGCACATCTTTACGAAAAAGTCGCACGTTTTATGAAAAAGTCGCATGTTCTATTAAAAAGTCTCATAAGATAAGCATGGTCCTCACTGGAGTGAAATTGCGACTTTTTTGCAACTTTTTTGCAACTTTTTTGCAACTTTTTAAATAGTCACAATAGTAAATCTGTCTAGAGATTCATTTACATAAGAAAACACGCCCACTTTCAGAAAACTGGCGAGCATAGTGTAGAGCAGAAAAAAGTTGCAAATTTTTGCGCAGTTTAAGCGATTGCGCAAAAATTTGTGACTTTTTCACTCCATTATTCTGACTTGAGCTAATGATAAATCTGGCCCTATGTTTTTCCCATAATCTATCCACATTTTTGCTGTCAATGGTGCAATCCGTGAATTGTGATATCTGCGCTACAATACATTGTGTGGTTGTCAGGCCTAGATATGGGGGGGGGGGGGAATGTAAATACAGAAAACTATTTTTCTCCCATAATCTATCCACATTTTTGCTGTCAACGGTGTAACCCGTGAATTGTGTGATCTGCGCTTCAAAACATTGTGTGTATATAGTGAAGAATATAAATATAAACTACATCAGAAAACAGTGTCTGTACCGCAGATTCCAATAATCTGGGTCTAAAATAGTGTCCATATTCTGTGTGTTTCTGTGACATATACTGTCCTGGATTCAAAAACTATCCTGCATCTAAAAACTGTTTCTTTAGGGCAAATTCCAATAATCTGGGCCTAATCTAGTGTCCATATTCTGTGTGTTACATACTGACATATGCTGTCCTACATCCAAAAACTGTTTTAGGCCCAGATTTTTGGAATTTGCCCTAATCTAGTGTCCATATTCTGTGTGTTTCTGTGACAGATACTGTCCTGCATCCCAAAACTGTTTCTTTAGGACAAATTTCAATAATCTGGGCCTAATGTAGTGTCCATATTCTGTGTGTTTCTGTGACATATATTGTCCTGCATCAGAAAACGGTGTCTTTAGCGGACTGTAAAACAATCTGCGAGCACTAAGGGACGGGGAAGTGGGCGTGATGCTGATGGTGCACACAGAGGCCGTGGCACTGGGCACAATGAAACTGAGCCTGCTGCCAATGCACCAGAAAAAAATAAATACAAAAATCCACCGTACGCAGCTTCATGTCCAACTTAGCTGGGCGGCACAGGACAACACTGTCCGAGTTGGACCAGTGTGTACAGTTGGTCGGTTGTAATGCTGAAGATAATGCTTCCAGTCGGTTAAGTACCACCCTTTCTTTCACCAAGTCCAGTCTCTGTAGCCAAGAGTCGGGCAACTGAATCCTCTCTCTGATCATCCTTCCTCCCACCATGGAGAGGCTTGCCAAATGAGAGATCCAGCGCCACTATTACATTTGCCCCTCGCGCCCAGCATGCTTGAAGAGGGACCTGAGATATAGTGCCCTGATTCCCAACCTCTTGAGCCTTCACAGTCTCAAGAAGATGAGGGTGGTGAATGAGGTGGATCATGATGAGACACAGTTGTCAATAATTGAGGTTGTGGTTAGGTCAAGTCAGGAGGATGAGCAGAGTGAGGAAATGGAAGAGGAGGTGGTTGACGATGAGGTCACTGAGCCAACATGGGAAGATGAAAAGCCGAGCGAGGACAGCAGTACAGAGCAGAAGGGATCCGCAGCACCGCAACAGGCTGGAAGAGGCAGTGGGGTTGCAAAAGGGAGAAGTTGGCCCACACCAAACAGGCCCATAACTAGCACCTGTTACACCGAGCATCCCCATTCGTAAATCTACCTTGCAAAGAGGTAGGTGTTCCACAGTATGACACTTTTTTGAGAAAAGTGCAGACACCAAAAGAGTGGTAGTTTGCAACCTGTGCCGTACCAAAATGAGCCGGGTGTGAACACTAGCAACCTCACCACCATCAGCAGGAACCGCTACATGGCATCCAAGCACCCTAACAAGTGGGCTGAATGCCTGGGTCCACAATCTGGGTCTGTGGGTCACACCACTGTCTCCTCTTCGCACTGCTGGCCAATCCCCTGTTGAAGGCACAGGCCCGGATGCTCCTTGCCCTGTACCTGGACCTTTGCATGAACCATCAGCAACAACATCCATTCCCTGTCCCAGCACAGCGTACAAATGTCCTTAACACAGTCATTTGAACGCAAGCGCAAATATACACCCACCCACAGGCCATAGCACTAAATGCACAATTTTCTAAATTACTGGCCCTTGAAATGTTGCCATTTAGGCTTGTGGACACTGAGGTCTTCCGCAGCCAGATGTCGGCGGCCGTCCCTCATTACGCAGTCCCCAGCTGCCACTATTTTGCACAGTGTGCCGTGCCCGCCTTACACCAGCATGTGCCCCAGAACATCACCCGTGCCCTGACCAACACAGTTACTGGGAAGGTCCACTTAACCATGGACACATGTACAAGTGCTGGTGGCTAGGGATGCTACATTTCCCTGACTGCACACTGGGTGAAAGTTGTGGAGGCTGAGAATGAGTCATACCCTGGGATGGCACAGGTGCTACCCACGCCCTACCCAAAATTTTCCATCTGACGATGCGTCCGGCAGAGTCTGTACTTCCCTAGGCAACTAAGGAAGGGAGACAAGGTGAACACACAGCAGTTCCAACAAACGCAGGGTAACACTCTCCAAGGCATGGGACACTTTCATGACACCCCGCCAGCAACCTCACACTGAAGCGCGGCCTAGTGGTACAAGAAGGGAAAAATTTGGGAAGATGGTGACGGAATACATGGCAGACCGTGTCAGCATCCTAAATGATCCCTTAGTGCCTTACAACTATTCGGTGTCCAAGCTGGACACATGGCACAAACTTCCGCTGTACGCCTTGGAGGTGCTGGCAAACTTGTGCTGTATGCCTTGGAGGTGCTGGCCTGCCCTGTCGCCAGCGCTTTGTCTTAGCGTGTATTTAGTGCTGCCAGTGTCATTATAACAGATAAATATATCAACTTGCCCACTGGCAATGCTGACAGGTTGACTCAGATCAAAATGAACAGCGTCTGGATTGCCCCTGACTTCTCAACTCCACCAGATGAGCACTGAGCTGATGATGAACATAAAGGCAATTTTAATCTATCATTTATAACGTACTCAATCTACTGTAGTGTATTCCCATGCACCTTTTCCACCACAAAAATAAATAATTACTCTTACAGGTAATTGGTTTTTCCATTAGCCTCCACAACGGCACTTGCAGGAGGGTGTCCCCGCCCCCAGGACAGGAAACACAGAAGCACGAGATGTAATTGGACACATCCCCTTACCTATTCAGTCAATAAGAGGACACGGAAGTAAAGAAAAAATATGTATTAACCAAAATCAATTACATCTTTATATAACAATAGAAATAAAGAAAAAAGTGTGGGAACTCCCAGTGCCGTTGTGGAGGCTAATGGAAAAAACAATTAGCATTAAGAGTAATTATTTATTTTCCCAGGCGCCTCCACAATGGCACTTACAGGAGGATTGACAGAATAGTCATTCTAGTGGGGGGACCGCAGCAGAAAGAACTCTGCGACCAAAAGACAATTTGTGTTTTTTATAAATGTCTAACTTGTAAGGTTTGAAAAAAGTCATAGGGTTAGCCGATGTAGCTGCCCTGCAAATTTAGTCCAATTAGACGGATGCAGACTATGCCCAGGAAGATGATATTGCTCTAGTCAAGTGAGCTCTTGTAACAGCCGGACAAGTAAGGTCCTTTTGAGTATATGCTGAGCAAATTAGATTTTTTTATCCATCTTGAAATGGAGTATTTGCTGGCTGCTCGTCCTTTATTAGGACCCTGGTACTGGAGGAAGAGTTGATCAGATTGTCTGTAGCTTTAAGGTAGGATAAAACACTTCTTACGTCCAAATCATGGTACTTTTCTTCCCTCCCCGAAGATGCAGACGGGCAGAAGGAAGGTAATGAGACCTCTTGATCGCAATGAAACCTGTAAATGACCTTTGGAAGAAAGGCAGTGCAGTGTCTAAGGACTATGCAATCGTCTAGAAGTACCAGATATGGAGGTTTGCAGGAGAAAGCATGTATCTCCCCCACTCTTCTCGCCGTTGTTATTGCGACTAGAAAAGAAAGGTGAGAAGCTTAGGAGAAATTTCCTCAACAGGCTCAAACGGAGGTTCCATCAGGACTGAGAGAATGAGGTTGAGATCCCAGGGTGGAACAATGGAACAGGAGATGGGTGTACTTCTTACAGCCCCTTTCAGAAACCGCTTAATCAACGGGGAATCTGCTAGCTTGACATCCAGAAATGCACTTAAGGCCGATACCTGTACTTTGAGTGTTGCAGGACGTAGGCCTTTATCCAGCCTTTGTTGTAAAAAAAAATAGAATATGTGGAATTTCTGGGGAAGCTATGTTACCAGAGAAGGATAGGAAAGTATTCCAAATCTTTAGGTAGAGCTTTAATGTTATTGGCTTTTGATTTATCAATGTGGAGATTACGGCGTCTTTAGCTGGCTCATTTTGGGATGATGTACCGGTCCCTGGTGGAGAAGGTCTGGTGTTGACGGGAGAGTCCAGAATCTCCCTGCAGAGAGTCTGAGTAGAAGCGGAAACCACAATCTTCGTGGCTTAGGCTACTTTCACACTTGCGTTTGGAGCGGATCCATCTGGTATTTTTACAGACGGATCCGCTCCTATAATGCAAACAATGGTATCCGTTCAGACGGAACCGTCTGCATTATATTTTACTAAAAAAGTCTAAGCACAATTTGTATTCAGACGGATCCGTCCAGACTTTACATTGAAAGTCAATGGGGGTCGGATCCGTTTGAAAAATGCACCATATTGTGTCACCTTCTAACGGATCCGCCCCCATTGACTTCCATTGTAACCCTGGACGGATCCGTTTGCCTCCGCACGGCCAGGCGGACACCCGAACTTTGGGTGTCCGCTTGCTGAGCGGAGCGGAGAACAGACGGTGCCAGACTGATGCATTCTGAGCGGATCCGCATCCACTCAGAATGCAATAGGGCTGGACGGATACGTTCGGGGCCGCTTGTGAGAGCCTTCAAACGGAACTCACAAGCAGAGCCCCGAACGCTAATGTGAAAGTAGCCTAAAAGGGAGCAATGAATATTACTCTGGCCCTTTCTTCTTCTACCTTCATCAGAACCTTCAGGATCAAACTGAAGGGAGGAAAGGCATAGAGAAGGGACTTGGACCATGGTCGGGAAAGTGCATCCACCCATAATGGTTGATCCTGTCTGGACATGGAGCAAAACTTTGCCTGTCTGTTGCTTTTTGTGGCAAACAGGTCACTAGGTCCGGAACTCCCCATTCCTCGCAGATCTTTTGCAAAATGTGATGATTCAGAGACCATTCTCCTTCTTTTAATGTCTGGCAACTGAGGAAATCAGCAATCGTATTGTCTTCTCCCTTGACATGTACTGCCGATAGTGATGTTAGTTTTTTTTTTTCTGCCCAAAGGAAGATGTCTCTTGCCACAGCTGCGCAGGAACGGCTTTTGGTTCCACCTTGCTTGTTTAAGTAGGCGACCGCCATGGTATTGTCTGAACATACCCGTATATCTTTTGGAGATGAGGGAGTATGAAGGGACATAATGACATAGTAAATGGCTGTCAGTTCTTTTAAGTTGGACGAGGCATTTTCCATCTCTTTCGCCCATGTTCCCTGAACTATTCTTCCTTCTGAGTGACCACTCCACGCTCGACTGCTGGCATCCGTGCTCACTATCATCTGTGTTTTTCGACGCCAATATACTCCCGTCTGCTAATTTATTTGCATTCTCCACCAAATCAAAGACCCCTTTACTGAGCTGAGAATGAAGATTTGTTTCTATAGCATAGAGTTGGTGCGGTCCAAGGAGCATAGAAGGAACGCTTGAAGGATCCTTGTGTGGCTTTGGGCCCATCTGACTGACGCGATTGTGGACATCAGGAGACCTAGGATGGTCATGATGTTCCATATAGAGGATGTCTTCTGGCTGCAGAACTGATGAATTTTCTGAACAAGACAATCTTGCTTCTGTAGGGGGAGAAAAGACATTAGACAATGAGAGTCAAGGAGAACTCCTAGGAAGAGTTTCCTCTGGTCTGGAACCAAGTCTGATTTTTTGAAACTTATTACCTTCACTTACTTACTGTAAGTAAAGGTATTTTGTTACCTCAATCATAATTTTTGAGAATACTCTCGGGGCTGAGGATAGCCAGAAAGGGAGGGCTGTGAACTAAAAGTGGTATAACTGGTTCTTCATGAATACTGCATTTCTCAGAAATTTCCGATGGTTGTAGTTCATTGGGACGTGATAATGTAACGGTCGCGTACACACACACACACACAGGGGGGAGGGAAGTGACCACTGCGCTCCACCCTTACCCCTGGCCCTGCCTACTTGCCTCGCGAGTCCTAATGACAGGGGACAACTGGACGGCAATTCCTAGCTTGAACTAAGTGCAGGGATGACAGACAGACAAACAACAGAACGTGAACGGACCGAGTCAATACCCGGAAAGCTACAAAGTACAAATGGAGCAAGCAGAGAATAGTCAGGAGAAGCCGGGGTCATAAATACCAGGAGAGTCGTGTAGTACCAAAAGAGTAAGCAGGGGATCGTCAGGAGGAGGCCGGGGTCAGAATACCAGGAGAGCAGCAAAGTACACAAGGAGCAGGCAGAGGATCGTCAGGAAACAACAGGAGGCAAGTATGCCAGGAAATACAACATCACAGGTGGAACCTAAATTAACAGGCAACCTGTGGCCAGCAGGCTGCCTGTATTTATAGTGGGGAGTAAGGGTCATGTCACGAGGCCAGCGTCACATGACCAACAGACCAACCAGTCGAGCACCGAGTGATCAGCTCTGCGCTCAAGGCAGACTTAGGAGCAGGGAACCTCCTAGCTAGCAAAGCCGCCCTGGGAACGAGGTCAAGCACAGATCCTCGCTCCCGAAGCTAAGCAGCAGGTCTGCGGCTAATGGGAGACCAAGTGCACCTTCGGGACCCCTTTTACTTCAGGCGATGGCCTTTCAGGGTGTTCTAAATGAAATTTTCGAACAAGTCTAGGAGCATGAACCTCCCTGGCAGGTACCCAAGATCTCTCTTCAGGTCCATACCCCTTCCAGTGAATCAGGTACTGCAAGGAATTACGCACCTTCCGAACATTGACAATTTTAGACACCACATACTCGACAGCATCATTAACAAGAACTGGTGCAGGGGGCGGAGCTAGCGCCTGAGCTGAATGGCAGCGTCCAGCTGAAGCTCCTGCTTTCAACCTGTAGACGGAACGGCAATCTTTAGCATAGAGATCCAAAGATGGTCAAGTACGGTGGCCAGAAGCACGGGGACCCGGCTCCACAAGCTAAACCTTCTCCTGCTGTCTCGGACATGACAAAATATCTGAAAAAGCAGCAAGCAGCCGGTCCGGCCAAGGAATCTAAAATGGCCGCGGCTCCCTGCAGCGCTCCACGAGGCCGCACCTCAAGCCAATCTGAGGGAGAGGAAGACACAGGAGAGGAGGGCGAGTCCTGCAACCTCCCGGTATCACACTGCTTTATTAAACAAGCATTAGAGGAGGCAATGCACCCCATTTATTCCAAGCTACAGGAGGTAGCCCAAGACATCCAGCAGATAGGCCACAGAGTGGACTCGCTGGAGGCTACGCAGGCTGCGACGTTAGACCATAGCGCTGCAGTCACTCACTCTCTGTCTGCTTGTCAGTTTCATATCAATCAGCTTTATACATCCCTGGAAGACCAGGAAAACCGAGGAAGGCGAAACAATCTCCGGTTCAGAGGGATCCCAGAATCGGTCTCTGCCTCCAACATCCCAAATGCTATCACAAAGATTGTCGCTTCATTGCTAGGGGACTTTGATCCTGTCATGCTAATAATTGAAAGGGCTCATAGAGCTCTACGCCCTCGTCCAAAGGACAATGACCCTCCCAGGGATGTTATTTGCAGATTCTTGAACTTCCAAGATAAGGAAGCGATTTTAAAAGCAGCCAGAATCGCACCCTCGATCCTTCTGGAGGAGGCTCCGATACAAATATACCAGGACTTATCCCTGACTACCTTGCAGAAAAGGCAGTTTCTAAGGCCTCTCACAGCATTGCTTAAAGAGAAGAAGATCCTATACAGATGGTCTTTCCCATTCGGGCTTTCTTTCCTGGTAGCTGGAAAAAGGATCACGATATCCTCCTTTTCTGACCTCTCGGAAGCTTATACAGCTCTGGACTCTCCTCCACTACACATTCCGGACTGGGATAAAGTATAAGATATTACAGCTTTACCAGCTTTGCCTGTTCTTCAGCCCTGGGAGCTCACTACAACGCAGAAGAAACATAAATTTAAGAAGTCTAAGGACTTAATACCACCAAAGAAGACTCACTTCACCCAGGACGGTTCCTGAGATCTCTGCGTTTTCTCCCTTCTTCTGTCTTCATCAGTCATGATAAGACTCTATAACTAATCTTACTTTTCACTCTAGCTTTTTTCCATGTATATCTGTCAAAGTTATATATGGGACTCACTTATAGTGTTGAGCGCGAATATTCGAATAGCGAATTTTTTTCGCGAATATCGGCACTTCGCTAATTCGCGAATATTTCGAATATGGTGATATAAATTCGATATTTCGAATATTCGTTTTTTTTTTTTATATATATATTTTTTTCTTTCCCACTTCCCTAAAGTTGTTCTACCTGTCCCTTGGATTCCGGGCTTCCTGGCTGCTCCAGTCAGTGCCCGTTGCCGCTTCTGCCGACTTGCGTGCTCATGGAGCGTCCCCATCACCATGGGAACGTCTCCATATACTAGAATGTACTGTCGGATTTGAGAATTACGTTGAAATCGCAATTCGATTATTTCACGTTATAAAAATCGAATTTCGATTTTTAACTTAGCACTGCTATATTCCATATTCGTTAATTCTAGCCTAATATGGACTATAGCAGTGCTAAGTTAAAATCAAAATTCGATTATTATAAGTTGAATTAATCGAATTGCGATTTCAACTTGGACCTGGTTTACCATGGTTGGCTTGGTAGAATTAGCGAATATGACGAATATATTCGTTATATTCCACAAAACGAATATGGCGAATGTATTCGTTATATTCCACAAAACGAAGATAACGAAATATTCTCCATCTCTAGCTAGCTACCTACCTATCCATCAACTTCGCTAATTCTAGCAATCATATAGCAAAGTTTACTATAGAGACAGCTAAGTTTAATTCGCTATTCGATTATATTATATATTTTTTTAAAATAAATACAATAATTATGATAATTATCAGGTATTATAATTATTCTATTAACTTTTCTAAAAAAATCAAAGTAATTTTCGCATAGCGAATTAAACTTAGCTGTCTCTATAGTAAACTTTCCTATGATTGCTAGAATTAGCGAAGTTGATGAATATGGAGCTAAAACGAAGATGCTGAATACTTCGTTATCTTCGTTTTGTGGAATATAACGAATATATTCGTCATATTCGCTAATTCTACCAAGCCAACCATAGTAAACCAGGTCCAAGTTGAAATCGCAATTCGATTAATATAACTCGAAGGAATCGCATTGCGATTTCAACTTAGAAGTAATGCTATATTCCATTCGTTAATACTAACCTAATGTATTTTGCTAAATCGTAATGCGATTACTTCAAGTTATATTAATCGCATTGCGATTTATATTTGATGCTGCTGCTGCTGGGTCTTTAATGGAATGGGTCTAGAATTAACGAACTTTAACTGATATTGAATCTTGCAGTGGTAATTTTTAATCACAATGTGATAATATTTTCTATCATTAGTAACCACATTGTGAATCCAAATTTTATAATGCACTATTCTGACATACAGTAATATATTTGTTTTATTAGTTAATTCTACCAATACCACCTATAGCAAAATCTCCAAAGCAGGAATTGCAATGCAATAAAAATGTGTTGCATTTTGAATTCAACACTATTTCTAAAATATTCGTATTGCTGGTATTGTTATAGTTAACAAGTCACCACTACATCTTATGGGTTAAGATGTCCACCATCGGTATTACTGGTGGTCACGCACATTAGCCGTGGGTGTATGCAGCCACACAAAGCAGGTGGCCACTGCGACCGCATAAGTATTAATCCATGTTTAAACCATGGGTGTGAAGCGGTAAATGATTATGGCACAAATTATGGTGGTTACATCACACTACAATGTCTGTAACATGTATGTATGGAGAGCAGACAAATGTCTCTCATAAGCACATAGCACCTCTATTTACGTGCTACACACTGTATATCCAACGCTATAAAATCCACACCAACCCCACCTCCCCCCTTAAACCCTCCACCACCTTAAACCCCCCTCCATCATGTCCCCCCCCCCACCTCCTCACTCACACACAGTTTATGAGAAGTAAAGATTGACCTCCAGTATTTCAGTATTCGCTGGTTCATTTACCATAACCCAGGGTGCACAGCGTAGAGGCGAACCAGATGTACACCCCATACCGTACCGTCACCTCACTACACAGGTACACCTCTCCTTAGATGACCATTGGCCAATACCCCATTGCTCATACCCCACACACAATGGAATGTTCTAACGGTAACCTAAAATCAATTTTTCTTCATTCATATATTTTTTTTTAATTTTGATGACATGATCACATTAAGTACAAATACTTGTATTTCCAAAGTTTTTGATTACATGTATGCATGTTGTGCAAGGTCTATGATTGGACCTGGTCCCGTCACGCGTGTTGCTAAGAGCGCCACAGTCCGCAGTATTCGGTTTGAATTGTGGCACATACCTGACCACCGGCACAAGAAAATAGTCATAGTGAATAAGTGGTGCGACCATAAGCGGCGCCATGTCTATTACCCTGTTTCCATGTAACGGCGGCTGCTGTATGTAATGATAATGAATTATTACTTTGGCCCAGACTAAATTGTCCGTACTCTAACCCCATTGGTTAAAATAAAACAAAACACAATAAATGAGATAGTCAATAAATTTTTCGAAAACAATCTTTAAATAAAGAAAAATATTATTAACAAATAACAGAAGTAACGTACAAAAATAAAATGAAAAAATTATGGAAGCCTTTTCATGTCTATCAGCTCTTGGATCCCTTCCTCAAAGGCCTTTTGGTTGGTCATCTCCATCACCGTTATCTCATGTGAGAATTGGAGCTTCTGCTCCCTCATCCTCCTCATTTGATTTGCCCTCAATTGCTTCATCCTCTCGAGCTGCTCCTGCCTCATCTTTTGAAATTTCCGTATACACCTGTTAAGCTCTGTAAAAGTAAAGGAAATGTACATTTTAAATCTACTTTAAAAGACAATCATTGATTGGTGTATAAAGCAGATGAATTCCTGTCTGACCCAGTAAGAAGTACATCAGCGACTTAAAAAGATTAAAATAGACAAATCGCCAGGACCGGATGGCATACACCCCCGTATCCTAATGGAATTAAGCAATGTCATAGCCAGACCCTTATTTCTGATATTTGCGGACTCTATATTGACAGGGAATGTCCCACAGGATTGGCGCATGGCAAATGTGGTGCCAATATTCAACAAGGGTCTAAAAACAGAGCCTGGAAACTATAGGCCGGTAAGTTTAACATCTGTTGTGGGTAAACTGTTTGAAGGTTTTCTGAGAGATGCTATATTAGAGCATCTCAACAGAAATAAGCAAATAACGCCATATCAGCATGGCTTCGTGAGGGATCGGTCATGTCAGACTAATTTAATCAGTTTCTATGAGGAGGTAAGTTCTAGACTTGACAGCGGCGAATCAATGGATGTCGTGTATCTGGACTTCTCCAAAGCATTTGACACTGTACCACATAAAAGGTTAGTATATAAAATGAGAATGCTCGGACTGGGAGAAAACGTCTGTACGTGGGTAAGTAACTGGCTCAGTGATAGAAAGGGGTGGTTATTAACGGTACACACTCAGATTGGGTCACTGTCACTAGTGGGGTACCTCAGGGGTCAGTACTGGAGGGGTCACTGTCACTAGTGGGGTACCCCAGGGGTCAGTATTGGGCCCTATTCTCTTCAATATATTTATTAATGATCTTGTAGAAGGCTTGCATAGTAAAATATCAATTTTCATAGAACACACTAAACTGTGTAAAGTAATTAACACTGAAGAGGACAGTATACTGTATATATACTACAGAGGACAGTATACTGTATATATACTACAGAGGACAGTATACTGTATATATACTACCGAGGACAGTATACTGCTACAGAGTGATCTGGATAGATTGGAGGCTTGGGCAGATAAGTGGCAGATGAGGTTTAACACTGACAAATGTAAGGTTATGCACATGGGAAGGAATAATGAAAGTCACCCGTACATAGTAAATGGTAAAACACTCGGTAACACTGACATGGAAAAGGATGAATGAATTTTAATAAACAGCAAACTAAGCTGCAAAAACCAATATCAGGCAGCTGCTGCAGAGGCCAATAAGATAATGGGTTGCATCAGAAGGGGCATAGATGCCCGTGATGAGAACATAGTCCTACCACTTTACAAATCATTAGTCAGACCACACATGGAGTACTGTGTACAGTTCTGGGCTCCTGTGAACAAGGCAGACATAGCAGAGCTGGAGAGGGTCCAGAGGAGGGCAACTAAGGTAAAAACTGGAATGGGGGGCGGTGGGCACACACACGACTACAGTACCCTTAAAGATTATGAAAATTAGGGTTATTCACTTTATAAAAAAGACGACTGAGGGGAGATCTAATTACTATGTATAAATATATCAAGGGTCAGTACAGAGATCTATCCCATCAGCTATTTATCCCCAGGACTGTGACTGTGACGAGGGGACATTTTCTGCGTCTGGAGGAAAGAAGGTTTGTACACAAACATAGAATAGGATTCTTTACGGTAAGAGCAGTGAGACTATGGACTCTATACTGTAAGAGCAGTGAGACTATGGACTCTATACTGTAAGAGCAGTGAGACTATGGACTCTTTACGGTAAGAGCAGTGAGACTATGGACTCTATACTGTAAGAGCAGTGAGACTATGGACTCTATACTGTAAGAGCAGTTAGACTATGGACTCTATACTGTAAGAGCAGTGAGACTATGGACTCTATACTGTAAGAGCAGTGAGACTATGGACTCTATACTGTAAGAGCAGTGAGACTATGGACTCTATACTGTAAGAGCAGTGAGACTATGGACTCTATACTGTAAGAGCAGTGAGACTATGGACTCTGTACTGTAAGAGCAGTGAGACTATGGACTCTATACTGTAAGAGCAGTGAGACTATGGACTCTTTACTGTAAAAACAGTGAGACTATGGACTCTATACTGTAAGAGCAGTGAGACTATGGACTCTATACTGTAAGAGCAGTGAGACTATGGACTCTGTACTGTAAGAGCAGTGAGACTATGGACTCTGTACTGTAAGAGCAGTGAGACTATGGAAGTCTCTGCCTGAGGAGGTGGTGATGGTGAGTACAATAAAGGAATTCAAGAGGGGCCTGGATGTATTTCTGGAGTGTAATAATATTACAGGCTATAGCTACTAGAGAGGGGTCGTTCATCCAGGGAGTTATTTTGATTGCCTGTTTTGAGTCGGGCTCGGAATTTTTTATTCCCCTAAAGTGAGGAAAATTGGCTTCTACCTCACCTTTTTTTTTTTTTTTGCCTTCCTCTGGATCAACCTGCAGGATAACAGGCCGAACTGGATGGACAAATGACTTTATTCGGCCTTATGTACCATGTTACTATTTTAATCCATTATATATTGGTTTAGTTAGGATTAATAATAGTTCATTAGACTTTATGGTTATGGACTTATTAGTTAAGTTAATGCTTTTTATGTATATTAATTACTTTATAGTGTTCATGTTTTATATTACTGTTGTGTGTTGTACGTTCTTTGTTGACATTTTTTTATATAAATATTAATATTGTTTTGTGCACTTTCATTTTTTAGTCTAAGAAAATTTTTATATTTTGGATGTTCGTTACAGCCATTATTAAACAGTATGCCTCATTTAGATACTTTACGGAAATCAGTACACCAGTAACATCAGCTAGCTGTAAAAAAAAAAAAAATTACTAGTATTTAATTAGGGTCCGTGTTTTTGGACTGAGTGCCCAGACAGATATAGTGGCACAGGTCACTCCCATACTCCATCAAGCCTTTTTAATAAAGTTTGGTTTAAAAATGCTGTTCTTTTCAAGTGTGGACAGGAGATGTGAAAACTTAACCTGCGGAGAAATAAGCATGGTCTCTGACAGACCCTAAAGACTGGTGATATACTAATATTGTTGTTACACTGCTTGGAGCGAACGCAAAGTGGAGGACTTTAGGTTATGCAATATCTGAAGTCTGAATAAGAATTAGAGGTTTAACTTGAACTTGTTTAAAATTGTTTTCTTGACTAAAATCTGCCTGTGGTGAAGACTAAACTGACACCTGTATGTGTGTGGGGACATTTTTTGAATTAAAACAACAGAATGTATTTACCCTCCTGGTGGGGGGTGGTCACCACCTCGTCTTGTTCCTCCTCCTCCTCATTCTCCTGGACCTCATCTGCCTCCGGTGGGCTATGGGCCTGATGCCCCGATGGTCCTGCCTGCTCCTGTTCCTGCTCCTCATCCTCCTCATCCTCCATCAGCTCCTCTTCCACCACCACCACCTTCATCTTATTGGAGCGCTTAGGGCGCACTTTAGGAAGAGTAGCCCCTGTAATGAACAAATGTTACAAAAATTCCAAAATAAACAAGCAAAGCAAAAAAAAAAAAAAGCTACCGGTACACAAATCAATCTATGGTGTGATCTCGATGGGATGATGATTACCCCTATGTTTGATTTCACATGATTTGGTGTTTGATGAAACTATGAATGAAGTCTTTCAGATGGTTTACAGTTGAGTACGTTAAGAGCTAGGATGAGGTACCGGGGGGGTATTTGTTTGTAAGGTACTGTTGCAGGGTTATTGAAATGAGGTGGACCAAGTCAACTGTTTTGACATTGGATAAGGGTTTACATCATATATCTGTATCTCGCTGTCAGTGTATGTATATATTGTAAATATCAGCTACGTGTCCCACCATGTACTAAATCCGTGCTGGAGAACTTTTAGGCAGAAGAGAAACCCAACTAAATTATTTATTGCAAATTTCCAGCGTTCCCATTGTACCCGATACCAGTATAGTCTGTCCTCTACACAATTCTCATTTTGCTGTAACAGCTGCTTACATTCAATATGCTGACTGTGCTGTTAATAGTGTGCCTGCCAAGCTGTATGGTAGGAAAGGTCTAAAGGCGATTAGCACCTTAGACCTTTTCAAGGGTATGCGGCCCACAGAGAGGGCTCCGAGTGCCGCCTCTAGCACCCGTCCCATCGGTTCGACACCACTCAACTAAGTTATCAGTTGTAAAGGGATAGAAATACTTATTTGACTAACTGAACACATAAATAACAATAGGTGGGTGATAGAAAATTAATGTAAGCATCATACCTGGACAGTTCCTGTCTCTGACCTCTTTGATAAATGCCATTTTGTGCCTCTTCAGGTCGGACCATTTTTTTAAGTAGGCATTCTTTGAATGCCTCCTTGAGTTCAAGTTAAACAGGTGCTGGGCAATTCGCCTCAGAATCACCTGCTTCTCTAGCCGTGAAGTTCTTTCATCATACTTTTTCTCCAACATTTTCTGCAATATAACAATTAAATGATGTAATCCCAAAATTCTAAAATCCAATTATTAGTAATTATAGTCATCTCAACCATTAAAAAATATAATTTAATATGAAAAAGGTAAACGAGTACATATTTATATAGTTCACTATGGAACTATATGAAAGTAAAGTAATAATTTTTTTTTTTTATTAAAAGCAAATATACAAAATAAACTTCACATTGGACGCCACTTTAACAGTGACTTTCAACAATGGCCTCCCATGTAACAGTGACCTTGACAGAGTCCGCCCTTTTGATAATGACTTTGACAAAGACCTCACCTTTAACAGTGACTTCCCCTTTAAGAGTGACTTGAACAGCTGCTTCCCATTTAAGAGTGAGCTGTAACAGTGGCCGCACCTATAACAGTGACTAGAACAGTGGCCGCCCCTTTAAGAGTGACTTGGAACAGTGGCTGCACTTTGGACTTGGACAACAGCACAGTGACCGCCCCTTTAACAGTGACTTGGAACAGTGACCGCCCCTTTAAAAGTGACTTTGAACAGTGGCCGCACCTATAACAGTCAATAGACTAGTGACCGCCCCTTTAACAGTGACTTGGAACAATGGCCGCACCTATAACAGTCAATAGACTAGTGACCGCCCCTTTAACAGTGACTTGGAACAGTGACCGCCCCTTTAAAAGTGACTTGGAAACTGGCCGCACCTATAACAGTCAATAGACTAGTGACCGCCCCTTCAAAAGTGACTTGGAACAGTGGCCGCCCCTTTAAAAGTGACTTGGAAACTGGTCGCACCTATAACAGTCAATAGACTAGTGACCGCCCCTTCAAAAGTGACTTGGAACAGTGACCGCCCCTTTAAAAGTGACTTGGAAACTGGCCGCACCTATAACAGTCAATAGACTAGTGACCGCCCCTTTAAAAGTGAATTTAAACAGTGGCCGCACCTATAACAGTCAATAGACTAGTGACCGCCCCTTTAAAAGTGACTTGGAACAATGGCCGCACCTATAACAGTCAATAGACTAGTGACCGCCCCTTTAAAAGTGACTTGGAACAATGGCCGCACCTATAACAGTCAATAGACTAGTGACCGCCCCTTTAAAAGTGACTTGGAACAATGGCCGCACCTATAACAGTCAATAGACTAGTGACCGCCCCTTTAACAGTGACTTGGAACAGTGACCGCCCCTTTAAAAGTGACTTTGAACAGTGGCCGCACCTATAACAGTCAATAGACTAGTGACCGCCCCTTTAACAGTGACTTGGAACAATGGCCGCACCTATAACAGTCAATAGACTAGTGACCGCCCCTTCAAAAGTGACTTGGAACAGTGGCCGCCCCTTTAAAAGTGACTTGGAAACTGGTCGCACCTATAACAGTCAATAGACTAGTGACCGCCCCTTTAAAAGTGACTTGGAACAATGGCCGCACCTATAACAGTCAATAGACTAGTGACCGCCCCTTTAACAGTGACTTGGAACAGTGACCGCCCCTTTAAAAGTGACTTTGAACAGTGGCCGCACCTATAACAGTCAATAGACTAGTGACCGCCCCTTTAACAGTGACTTGGAACAGTGGCCGCCCCTTTAAAAGTGACTTGGAAACTGGCCGCACCTATAACAGTCAATAGACTAGTGACCGCCCCTTCAAAAGTGACTTGGAACAGTGGCCGCCCCTTTAAAAGTGACTTGGAAACTGGTCGCACCTATAACAGTCAATAGACTAGTGACCGCCCCTTCAAAAGTGACTTGGAACAGTGACCGCCCCTTTAAAAGTGACTTGGAAACTGGCCGCACCTATAACAGTCAATAGACTAGTGACCGCCCCTTTAAAAGTGAATTTAAACAGTGGCCGCACCTATAACAGTCAATAGACTAGTGACCGCCCCTTTAAAAGTGACTTGGAACAATGGCCGCACCTATAACAGTCAATAGACTAGTGACCGCCCCTTTAAAAGTGACTTGGAACAGTGGCCGCCCCTTTAAAAGTGACTTGGAAAATGGTCGCACCTATAACAGTCAATAGACTAGTGACCGCCCCTTTAAAAGTGACTTGGAACAGTGGCCGCCCCTTTAAAAGTGACTTGGAAAATGGTCGCACCTATAACAGTCAATAGACTAGTGACCGCCCCTTTAAAAGTGACTTGGAACAATGGCCGCACCTATAACAGTCAATAGACTAGTGACCGCCCCTTTAAAAGTGACTTGGAACAATGGCCGCACCTATAACAGTCAATAGACTAGTGACCGCCCCTTTAAAAGTGACTTGGAACAATGGCCGCACCTATAACAGTCAATAGACTAGTGACCGCCCCTTTAAAAGTGACTTGGAACAGTGGCCGTACTTTGGACTTGGACAACAGCACAGTGACTTGGAACAGTGGCCGTACTTTGGACTTGGACAACAGCACAGTGACTTGGAACAGTGGCCGCACTTTGGACTTGGACAACAGCACAGTGACTTGGAACAGTGGCCGCACTTTGGACTTGGACAACAGCACAGTGACTTGGAACAGTGGCCGCGCCTATAACAGTCACTAGACCATTGACCGCCCCTTTAAAAGTGACTTGGAACAGTTGCCGCACTTTGGACTTGGACAACAGCACAGTGACATACTTTTTCGAGTCGAATTACTTACAGTGATGAAATACTCCAGCTCCTCATCTGTAAAATTGCTTCGCGACATCTTTGTTCCGTCTATCTCCACTCACTACTCGATCCCAGACACGCCCCTACAGACGCAGGCAGTGGCACGCACAGACGCACGATGATTTAAATGACGTTTTTTCGAGATAACGAACCAAACATAGTAGACTGTATAGGCAGGCAAATATCATATTGGTACCTTGCTCTAAGTTGTATTCGAGTGCGAATGTAACTTTTTTATATTGAGCCATAGACTATTACATTAGACAAATAGCGCTAATGTTCCATTCGAACTCGATCCAAACTTATAGTGGGGGACTAATTGGAAAATTGAATAATGTGAACAATTGACTTTTAGATTTAACAAATAAGAAAATAGAGCAGGATTCACTTTATTGGTTGGTTAGGTTCAATCTGGACAGTAGTAAGTTAAAATAGCAATGCTAATAATTTAAGTTAAAATAATAGCATTGCGTAAAGACCTTATTATTAGCAGGATTAGATATCAATTCAACCTATTGGGTGAATCGAAAGTATTTACTAGCACTATTAGCATTGATAATCCAACTGCTATAATGCACTATTCATACATATAGTCATATATCAATTCTATTTGTTAACCCCTTAGGGACTGGTCTATTTATCACCATAAGGCTATTTTTGCAATATCGGAACAGTGTCACTTTAAGTGGAGGTAACTTTAAAACGCTTTGATTTATCCAGGCCATTCTGAGATTTCTCCCCCCCCTCCCCCCCTCACATATTGTACTTTATGATACTGTTAAAATGAAGTATAAATAATTAATTTTTATATATAAAATAATACCAAATTTAACCAATTTTTTTTTAAATTAACAAATTTTAAAGATTCAATTTCTTTACTTCTATAATACATATTAAGGCCTCAATAAAATAGTTATTACTTTACATCCCCAATATGTCCAATTAATTTTTAGTTGATTTTGTGAATGATATATAATTTTTTAACGTTGTTACAAGGCTTAGAAGTTTAGAAGCCAATCTTGAATTTTTCCTAAATTTTCACAAAACTAATTTTTAGGTACCAATTCTGTTCTGAAGTCACTTTGTGATTAGAGTTGAGCGAACACCTGGCTGTTCGGGTTTGAGAAGTTCTGCAGAACTTCCCAGAAATGTTCTGGTTCGGGATCCAAATCCGACCCTAACTTCGTCACGAACCCGAACCCCATTGAAGTCAATGGGGACCCAAACTTTTCGGCATTAAAAAGGGTGTAAAAAAGCCCAGGAAAGGGCTAGAGGGCTGCAAAAGGCAGCAACATGTAGGTAAATCCCCTGCAAAGAAATGTTGATAGGGAAATAAATTAAAATTAAAATAAAATAAATAAAAATTAACCAATATCAATTGGAGAGAGGACCCATAGCAGAGAATGTTTCTTCACGTCAGCCACCACTGTAACAGTCCATTGTCAGATATTTAGGCCCCGGCACCCAGGCAGAGGAGAGAGGTCCCGTAACAGAGAATCAGGCTTCACGTCAGCCACCACTGCAACAGTCTATTGTCAGATATTTAGGTAGTTAATTTCTATTCTGGACAAGGGATGGACAGGTCCTGTGGGATCCATGCCTGGTTCATTTTTATGAACGTCAGCTTGTCCACATTGGCTGTAGACAGGCGGCTGCGTTTGTCTGTAATGACGCCCCCTGCCGTGCTGAATACACGCTCAGACAAAACGCTGGCCGCCGGGCAGGCCAGCACCTCCAAGGCATAAAAGGCTAGCTCTGGCCACGTGGACTATTTAGAGACCCAGTAGTTGAATGGGGCCAAACCATCAGTCAGTACGTGGAGGGGTGTGCACACGTACTGTTCCACCATGTTAGTGAAATGTTGCCTCCTGCTAACACGTTGCGTATCAGGTGGTGGTGCAGTTAGCTGTGGCGTGTTGACAAACGTTTCCACATCTCTGCCATGCTAACCCTGCCCTCAGAGGAGCTGGCCGTGACACAGCTGCCTTGGCGACCTCTTGCTCCTCCTCTGCCTTGGCCTTGGGCTTCCACTTGTTCCCCTGTGACATTTGGGAATGCTCTCAGTAGCTCGTCTACCAACGTGCGCTTGTACTCGCGCATCTTCCTATCACGCTCCAGTGCAGGAAGTAAGGTGGGCACATTGTCTTTGTAGCGTGGATCCAGCAGGGTGGCAACCCAGTAGTCCGCACAGGTTAAAATGTGGGCAACTCTGCTGTCGTTGCGCAGGCACTGCAGCATGTAGTCGCTCATGTGTGCCAGGCTGCCCAGGGGTAAGGGCAAGCTGTCCTCTGCGGGAGGCGTATCGTCATCGTCCTGCCTTTCCCCCCAGCCACGCACCAGTGATGGGCCAGAGCTGCGTTGGGTGCCACCCCGCTGTGACCATGCTTCATCCTCATCCTCCTCCACCTCCTCCTCATCCTCGTCCTCCTCGTCCTCCAGTAGTGGGGCCTGGCTGGCCACATTTGTACCTGGCCTCTGCTGTTGCCAAAAACCTCCCTCTGAGTCACTTCGAAGAGACTGGCCTGAAAGTGCTAAAAACGACCCCTCTTCCTCCTCCTCCTCCTCCTGGGCCACCTCCTCTTCCATCATCGCCCTAAGTGTTTTCTCAAGCAGACATAGAAGTGGTATTGTAACGCTGATAACGGCGTCATCGCCACTGGCCATGTTGGTGCAGTACTCAAAACAGCGCAACAGGGCACACAGGTCTCGCATGGAGGCCCAGTCATTGGTGGTGAAGTGGTGCTGTTCTGTAGTGCGACTGACCCGTGCATGCTGCAGCTGAAACTCCACTATGGCCTGCTGCTGCTCGCACAGTCTGTCCAGCATGTGCAAGGTGGAGTTCCACCTGGTGTGCACGTCGCATATGAGGCGGTGAGCGGGAAGGCCGAAGTTACGCTTTAGCGCAGACAAGCGAGCAGCGGCAGGAACTGAACGGCGGAAGCGCGCACAGACGGCCCGCACTGACATGTCAGGGTAGTTGTGAATGAACTTCTGCACCACCAAATTCAGCACATGCGCCAAGCATGTGCTTGAAACCGGCTAGTCCCAGAGCTGCAACGAGATTTCGCCCATTATTATTAGAATGGCATTGGGCCCCACCAAATATCGCTGTAAATTCGGGCGGCTACTGGGACCTAGGGTATTTGGTACACTAGGACGTCTGGCTGTGGCAGAACGGCCACGTCCTCTCCCAGCACCAGAGGGTCCACTAACACCACCACGACCATGTCCGCGTCCTTTACTGGATGTTTTCCTCATTGTTACCGTTCACCACAATAAGAAAAATATTAACATAGAAACATAGAATGTGTCGGCAGATAAGAACCATTTGGCCCATCTAGTCTGCCCAATATATCTGAATCCTATGAATAGTCCCTGGCCCTATCTTATATGAAGGATAGCCTTATGCCTATCCCATGCATGCTTCAACTCCTTCACTGTATTTGCAGCTACCACTTCTGCAGGAAGGCTATTCCATGCATCCACTACTCTCTCAGTAAAGTAATACTTCCTGATATTACTTTTAAACCTTTGCCCCTCTAATTTAAAACTGTGTCCTCTTGTGGTAGTTTTTCTTCTTTTAAATATGCTCTCCTCCTTTACCGAGTTGATTCCCTTTATGTATTTAGCAGTTTCTATCATATCCCCTCTGTCTCTTCTTTCTTCCAAGCTATACATGTTAAGGTCCTTTAATCTTTCCTGGTAAGTTTTATCCTGCAATCCATGTACTAGTTTAGTAGCTCTTCTCTGAACTCTCTCTAGAGTATCTATATCCTTCTGGAGATATGGCCTCCAGTACTGCGCACAATACTCCAAGTGAGGTCTCACCAGTGTTCTGTACAGCGGCATAAGCACTTCACTCTTTCTACTGCTTATACCTCTCCCTATACATCCAAGCATTCTGCTGGCATTTCATGCTGCTTTATTACATTGTCTTCCCACCTTTAAGTCTTCTGAAATAATTACTCCTAAATCCCTTTCCTCAGATACTGAGGTCAGGACTGTGTCAAATATTCTATATTCTGCCCTTGGGTTTTTACGCCCCAGGTGCATTATCTTGCACTTATCCACATTAAATTTCAGTTGCCAGAGTTCTGACCATTCTTCTAGTTTTCCTAAATCCTTTTGCATTTGGCGTGTCCCTCCAGGAACATCAACCCTGTTACATATCTTTGTGTCATCAGCAAAAAGACACACCTTACCATCGAGGCCTTTTGCAATATCACTTATGAAGATATTAAACAAAATTGGTCCCAGTACAGATCCCTGTGGAACCCCACTGGTAACATGACCTTGTTTTGAATGTTCTCCAATGTATTGAATTCAAATTCAGGCCTTTTCTTAAAGACAACTAACACTATCTGGCTATCTATTTAGGTACCGTATTACACTAATACAGGCACAGCAGTAACCACAGATTTAGCTGAATATAAATTTGAGGCCTAGTACTTAGGCGCTGGGTGACAGGTATAGGTTTACAGACAGAATTAGACTGGGATATGCACAGTAGCGTGTGTGTGAAGTTATTCCGAATGACCCTATGTGCACCTTGAATATTATATACCCTTTAAGGGATAGATTTCAAATAGGTCTGATACAGCAGAAACAACTAAATTCTGAAATTGCTAATTTGGGAATTGTATTTCAACCCTGAACAAAAATATATCCTTTGCCAGACAGTATTACAATTGGCTGGCCACAGCTGAAACACCCGATTTAGGGAACTGCTATTTTGGCAATTGTATTTCACCCCTCAATAAAATAGCAAGCACAGCCTAGCCCCTGATGTAGGATATAGACAACAATTACAAATAACCACCCTATTGATGGTTAAATGAACTTGGTGGCAGTTTGTGCTGGCGCACCACAAGAGACAAAATGGCCGCCAATTACCATAGAAAAAAGTGACTGAAAAACGCTCTGGGCAGCCTAAAAACAGTGAGCAATTCAATATCATCAGCTCAATCATCCACAGCTGCAGATCGATCACTGAATTAAGTCTTTTGGATGAGTTAAGCACTGCCTAATCTCGCCCTAACGCCGCAGCTGCAACCTCTCCCTACACTGATCAGAGCAGAGTGACGTGCGGCGCTACGTGACTCCAGCTTAAATAGAGGCTGGGTCACATGGTGCTCTGGCCAATCACAGCCATGCCAATAGTAGGCATGGCTGTGACGGCCTCTTGTGGCAAGTAGTATGACGCTTGTTGATTGTCTGCTTTGTACTCTTTCAAAAAGTGCCAAGAAAGCGATGAACAACGAACACCGAACCCGGACTTTTAAGAAAAAGTTAGGGTTCTGTTGCGTGTCACGGACAACCAAAAATTCGGTGCGAACCAAAACTATACATTTCGGCTTCGCTCATCCCTATTTGTGAGGCTTACCTAATAGAAACCATGCAAAAATGAGACCATTATAAAAAACTACACCCCTCAAGGTATTTGAAACTGATTTTGAAAATATTGTTAACCCGTCCGGTGTCCCACAGGAATTAATTGAAAATAGAGATACAATATTTAAATTTCTATTTTTTGTAAGATTTACCATTTTATTTATTTATTTCCAGTTCCAAAGCAATGGTTAACTGTCAAACCAAACTCAATATTTATTGAGAACTGTTTTTTTTTTTCACCGTGTCCTATTTGAAGCCCCCCTGATGCATCCCTAGAGTAGAAACTTGAAAAAATAGGCCCATTTTACAAACTACGGGATAGGGTGGCAGTATTGTTGGCAATAGTTTAGGGTACATATGTTTTTTGGTTGCTCTATATTAAACTTTTTGTGAGTGAAGTTAACCAAAAATAGCTGTTTTATCACCGTTTTTATTTTTTGTTATTTACAACATTCATCTGACAGGTTAGATTGTTATTTTTTTTTTCATAGACTTGGTTGTCACGGATACCTAATAGGTATCATTTTTAATTTCTGAACTTTTTACACAATGATTTATTATTAGAAACCAAACAATCGTGTTCTATTGTTTACATAGTCGGAGAACCATAATTTGTTAATTTGTTTTGGCGATTAACTTGGTTAGGGTATTGTAATGCTGCAGAACCACAAGCAACCAGGCAAAGATCTGAACAAACGTGGATTTATGGAAAACACAGCAGTAAAGTCCAAGCCAGAAATCATACAGAAATAACGTAGACCAAATAATAACCTCTGTGGGAAAACGTCAGAGAAAAGCCAGACCAGGCTAAAGTTCATAAAGAAGAGTCTGTGAAACCAGGTACCTAAGGATGAGACGGTGAAGTATCCAAGGTCTGATCCGAGGCCACACACGGTGCAACTGTAGAGCAGAGACTAGGTTTCCAGAGGCATTCACTTGATAGAGACAAACAGAGTTCATGCATGGAACAAACTTAGTGAACCTGAAACAGCATACTCCCAGGTTGTAGAGACAACAGTGAGCACTGATCACACAGGGAGATCACCTTTTAAACACCTGCTGGTCAATCACAGAGTTCTGTTTTTCCGAACCTCATAGGTCATGCGATGATCCTACTCATTAGCACCTGTGCATCAAATCCCTAATCAACTTTGAATTTGTGCACAGATGCGTTTCCTGCCAGTGACCGACGTAGCGCATAAGATGCACGCACACTCGGCCGCGCATTTCTTTACAAATAACCCCTCGGGCGTGCACGCGTACGCCCAACACACTTGGCACGGGCACTGTATTGTGCCAGCATGGACGCCGGAACGGAACTCTCAGGAGACACCGGAGCCAGGACCGGCCGCAACGTATTGCCATCAGCCCAGCAATTCTGCCACAGAGATCCCCGCGGCCCTCCCCTCCGGCGCCCATGCGGACGCCTCACTGTATCTGCCGGCAAGGGAACCAAAACCGCAGAGTCCCTTACAGGTATGATTTTAGCTGGATTTATTGGCACTTGAATTGGCTCTATATACCTATTATGTATTTTTTTTTTTGCATAGTAATTTTTGGTGTATTTTGTTTAAATTTATTTGGTGAGAAATACTGTATTTTGACATGGAACATTTTTTTTGGATGGTTGACCAAAAATTTTTCCAACTTTATTTTTACCTTAATTTATTTTTGGCAATTTAGAACTTCAACTTTTGGGGGTCTAATCCCCTTTACAATGCATTCCAATACTTCAGTATTGGAATGCATTGGCTTTATGAATAATACTTTGTCGATTACTCATACAGTTCCCGTGGCCTGTGACATCCAGAGGGCTGGATCTCACAGGCTCATCACCGGAAGGCAGTGCAATGTGCAATGGGCAGTGCAGTGTTATAGTTAACAAGTTACCACTGCATCTTATGGTTTAAATGTCCACCATCAGTATTAGTGACGATCACAGACATCAGACGCAGAAGTATAGCTATGTCATTAGGTGTGAAGCTGTTTGATTATGGCACAAATTAAAGTGGTTACATCACACTACAATGTCTGTAACATGTATGTATGGAGAGCAGACAAATATCTCTTATATGCACATCTCACCTTTAATAACGTGCTACACACTATATATCCCACGCTATAAAACCCACACCAACCCCACATCCCCCCTTAAACCCTTTACCACCTTAAACCCGCCTCCATCAACTATTCCCCCCCCCCCCCACCTCACTCTCACTCAAACACACATACACAGTTTAGGAGAAGTAATGATCGACCTCCAGTATTTCAGTATTTGCTGGTTCATTTAGCGTTACCCAGGATGCACCACGTGGAGGCGAACCAGCTGTGCACCCCATACCGTACCGTCAATTCACTAGACAGGTACACCTCTCCTCAGATGGCTAATACACCATTCCTCATACACCACAAACATACATTTTAAATTCAATGAAATATTCTAACAGTAACCTAAAATCAAACATTTTACATTAATTGAACTAAATTTTTGCTTATTTTGGTGACATGATCACATTAATTACTAAGACTTGTATTAAATTTTTTGGCATTACATGTATACATGTTGTACAATGTCTATGATTGGACCTGGTCCCGTCACGCGTGCTGCTATGAGCGCCACAGTCCGCAGTATTCGGTTTGAATTGTGGCACACACATGACCACCGGCACAAGAAAATAGTCATAGTGAATAATTTTTCCAACCATATGCTGGACCATGTCAATGGATCTTGTCGATCAGAACAAAATAATGTCCCGGTACAATGCTGACATAACATCGCCAACACTCAGTAATGTACATGTTCTCTTATGAAAGTATTTATTTATATTCGTCTCAAAATGTTTACTTTCTACATGGTTAGAAACGTAGCAAATAATTCATTTTACATATATATATATATCTATATCAAATGTACCATATGTATGTCTGTGCCTCAAAAACTCCAAAAAAACAACAATTGATTTCAATGAAACTTTGAACACAGATTCATTGCTAACAGGAAAGAATTGTTGTGGTGTTCTATGCTCTGTCGGACGTACTATCCTGAGACATACACAAATAAATTACAGTATGATAGCCAATACAAGCCTAACAGCAACACAACTGTTGTCTTATCAGTTAATACAAACTCGCTGGTCCTATCCCCGGTTGCAATAAGCACTGATCTCAACTTTTGACCTGTTTTAAGCTCCTGAAATATTCAGTCATATGACGGATGATGGCACAACCACACAGCGATATGCTTTGAGTTAGGTCTTACGCAATGTCATGTCCCTATCCGGATCTGAATCATAAATATTTGGAGGAGTATAATCAGGCTGTTAATGTAAAATAAGAATATTAAGAATATTAAGCCAGGGAGCATGACGTTCATATGACCGCACCTGTAGCCTCTGAAGACAACAGACCCTAATAACCATCTGCTGAGATCACCTCACACCTCATGCAGCTTCATAAGGAAACCTCAGACTGTATGTCTCCTGTTGCTATTCTTAGGCAACCAAACTAAAGACATGCTTATTAACCCTACCTTTATGCCTGGTTAATTTACAACTCAGACATGCCGAGAACTGGTATGGAGGATTAGCATAATGAGACATGCCTGTATTGAGGATAGGAGATAGAACCTAGATATGAAAATGCTGGGGCCTCACTCACATGATAAATGTGGTGACGGTCTCCTGTAAGGCAGAGGGGTGGCGTGTAATTGTTCCTCATAAATCCATGTGGGACCCAGCACAAGCACAGGATTTTTCATAACAATTGCACAGTCAAAGATATGGGCCATCTTTGCCAAATTATAGAAAATTAGCCTTTTCGCCATTATTAGTATACTGTTTATTTCATTTAATGACCCATTGAAACATGAAATAATTAAATAACAATGAAATATACCAGCGCGAATCATGGTCCTTCTTCTAGAGTAAATATATATATTTTTTTCTACATATACACTCACATAGTTAAAGATATATTATTTAACCTATTTCCAAATAAAATGTATATTTATTTATTTCTAAATTTAAATCATCCAGTCAGTAACAGCAATAGTACCTTCCCCCCCCAAAAAAAATTACCTTAATTGAGATATTAAGTTAGTCTATTTTAAAATATCTTTAACCCTTTTTTTGTAATTTGTTTTTAATCCGAAATAAGCACAATAAAACATTGATATAATAATTATTCTATACAGAACCCATCATATAATAATTTTTTGACGTAAAAATTGGTTATGCTTTAACATTTAAAAAATAATAATTATCTGTTATTTTAAAGCAATTTATTCTTTATAATTTCCTTTTCAGAACTCCATTAAAAAATGTGTTGGAGTCTAATTTCAGTGTGGAGGAACAAGAGCAGGCGGTACCATTGGGCCATATTTCAGACTCGAGCCCACCAGATGTGGGTAAGAGGTGAAGCTGTACCCTCTCACCAACCACCTTCATTACCCTCATAGTCACTGGAGGAAGTCGAGGAGTAGGATGACGACAATGTTTTTACCACCACCATCATGGAGTCAAAATATTTTTGAGTGTATTTCATAAATTATTCACTGTCCACACACAGGTGTCAGTTTAGTCTTCACCACAGGCAGATTTTGCTCTAGCCAAAACTAATAAACCAGTTGCATTCCTAACTTTGATTTCTCTGTTAAACTACACATGTTGTTTTATTTTGGAGGATTTGAATTCACTCCAAGCAGGGTTGATATACAGTAGTATCTATCCACTCTTAATGGTTCTCCTGATAACAAGTTTGAACTGACAGCCCCTTCCGCTTTTCTATTTCATGACCACATTTCATAAGCGCATCTGGCATATTATATATTTTATATAATATACCTTTTTAGGGCTAAAGTTAACTTGTATAAACCAAAAAATAAAATTTAATTTTTAAATTGTTTCTTTAAAGAACTGTAAGCTATTTTTTTTCTGAAGTTTTGCACAGTAGTCAAGTAGTGCAAAAACGTAATAGTGCAAAGTACTAATTACATTTAAAAATTATAATTATTTGACCCAAAAAATATATTACTACGTGTGTGAACAAAATTCCGCTAAATTATGAATTTATCAATATATCAAATAGTATAATAATAAAATATTTTAAAATAGAAATTAATACAGTGTGTTAATTAATAACTACTAAAACTGTATGTGCATTTATTTTTTTCATGTCATTTAAAAATTACATTTATGTCATAATTTTTTTTTTAATTTTCAAACAAAAAAAAATATATTGTTAGAAGAAAAAACCAGCATGGATTAGAAATTTTATAAGTGATTACGCAAATTTCATTGTTGGAGCATTTCAACCTCATTAACAAAAGAAAACCGGGATGAATTTAGTGCAATCCCACAAAAAATGTTGACATGATTTCTATAATAATCAGGTGATAATTTTCATTACATATATTCTTTAACGAAATTAATAATGTGTATAGCTACATCAAAATGTGCCAATAATTCTACATTCACAAAACCGGATTACCACACGGCTGCGTATGACGCCAGTCACACAAAACCATGTAGAGAGAGGCCAACACGGAAGTCAGACATCCCTCCCAGGATGACTGACGACACCATGTTTGAACCTCGATCCTTTTATAAAATAAATATAAATAATAAAATAATAAACTTTTTTTGTGTTTATCAATCAGTCCTGTACAGTTTTAACTGCACAACAACTGCTGACAATGGAAGTCCAGGTGCAGTCCCCACCTTTTACAGTGACAACCACAACTAGGCTCACCCAAACACAATTTTTTAAAAATAACAAACTAAAATAAAAAATTAAATCAAATTAAAAAATTTTGTGAATGTTGATTATTAACACTTAAAATAAATATTTATTTTTTTAATATTATCTTAATCATTGATTATACATAATGAGCATATCACATGTCAGAATAGCAAATATGACCACCAATTTCTGAGAAATGCAATACTATTTACTAGAGTAACTACAATTGTAAATAAGTGGTCCATGCTGGTTGTCTCCAAACAATATTGACAGACTGCTTAAACAAGTATTTTTTTTGTAATGTAATACAAGGATCAATCATAATTTAGCAGAATAATGTCAGACAGTAGAATTTAAATACTAAAGCTACAGAACAAGGGCTACCCTTTGATCTGCGTAACCCAGCACTGTCATGACAGGCATCAGCTTATAAATGATAACTCTTCACTAAAAGCACTGCAAATTTTTTCACACAACTACGCAGGCATGATACATAAACACAAAATCTTATAAATGTCAACGCTATAGTGTAAGTTCTACACATACATAGGACTAAATATTCAGATTAAATACAGGAAATGGCACTATAAGATTAACTTTATTGGTCAAAGTTCTACAACTAAGTTAACAGCACCAAGACACACTGCAGCATCAGCAGGTAGAAGTAGGATTGCAGTATAAGGCCTATAAATATCTCGGCCTAACTGCGCAGGATGGGCATCAGCAGCAAACTTTGTTTTAAAAGTCATACAGACAATTCAACGTGAGGTAGATCAACAGCAGCATTAACAGCAGGTAGAAGTAGGATTGCAGTATAAGGCCTATAAATATCTCGGCCTAACTGCGCAGGACGGGCATCAGCAGCAAACTTTGTTTTAAAAGTCATACAGACAATTCAACGTGAGGTAGATCAGCAGCAGCATTAACAGCAGGTAGAAGTAGGATTGCAGTATAAGGCCTATAAATATCTCGGCCTAACTGCGCAGGACGGGCATCAGCAGCAAACTTTGTTTTAAAAGTCATACAGACAATTCAACGTGAGGTAGATCAACAGCAGCATTAACAGCAGGTAGAAGTAGGATTGCAGTATAAGGCCTATAAATATCTCGGCCTAACTGCGCAGGACGGGGCATCAGCAGCAAACTTTGTTTTAAATGTCATACAGACAATTCAACGTGAGGTAGATCAACAGCAGCATTAACAGCAGGTAGAAGTAGGATTGCAGTATAAGGCCTATAAATATCTCGGCCTAACTGCGCAGGACGGGGCATCAGCAGCAAACTTTGTTTTAAAGTCATACAGACAATTCAACGTGAGGTAGATCAGCAGCAGCATTAACAGCAGGTAGAAGTAGGATTGCAGTATAAGGCCTATAAATATCTCGGCCTAACTGCGCAGGACGGGGCATCAGCAGCAAACTTTGTTTTAAATGTCATACAGACAATTCAACGTGAGGTAGATCAACAGCAGCATTAACAGCAGGTAGAAGTAGGATTGCAGTATAAGGCCTATAAATATCTCGGCCTAACTGCGCAGGACGGGGCATCAGCAGCAAACTTTGTTTTAAAGTCATACAGACAATTCAACGTGAGGTAGATCAACAGCAGCATTAACAGCAGGTAGAAGTAGGATTGCAGTATAAGGCCTATAAATATCTCGGCCTAACTGCGCAGGACGGGGCATCAGCAGCAAACTTTGTTTTAAATGTCATACAGACAATTCAACGTGAGGTAGATCAACAGCAGCATTAACAGCAGGTAGAAGTAGGATTGCAGTATAAGGCCTATAAATATCTCGGCCTAACTGCGCAGGACGGGGCATCAGCAGCAAACTTTGTTTTAAAAGTCATACAGACAATTCAACGTGAGGTAGATCAACAGCAGCATTAACAGCAGGTAGAAGTAGGATTGCAGTATAAGGCCTATAAATATCTCGGCCTAACTGCGCAGGACGGGCATCAGCAGCAAACTTTGTTTTAAAAGTCATACAGACAATTCAACGTGAGGTAGATCAGCAGCAGCATTAACAGCAGGTAGAAGTAGGATTGCAGTATAAGGCCTATAAATATCTCGGCCTAACTGCGCAGGACGGGCATCAGCAGCAAACTTTGTTTTAAAAGTCATACAGACAATTCAACGTGAGGTAGATCAACAGCAGCATTAACAGCAGGTAGAAGTAGGATTGCAGTATAAGGCCTATAAATATCTCGGCCTAACTGCGCAGGACGGGCATCAGCAGCAAACTTTGTTTTAAAAGTCATACAGACAATTCAACGTGAGGTCGATCAACAGCAGCATTAACAGCAGGTAGAAGTAGGATTGCAGTATAAGGCCTATAAATATCTCGGCCTAACTGCGCAGGACGGGCATCAGCAGGCAATGTGTGGGCAGCAGCGGTGTGATCCCGGGAATGGGCCCCCACCAGACCCGGGCAACAACATACATCCACTGAGACAGATTGAGATTAATTATATACATTATAGATATGCATAAAATGTATGTAAATATATAAAGGAATTAACATGTACATATAGAACAAGATATCTCATTTTACATATCATGCACATGGAAAGTGCAGCGGAAATTTTTTTTATCCGTTACAACGACATCATGTGTTTTCTTGAAGCCAGGGGGCTGTGGAAGTGTCGGTGTTTAGCAGCGGCTCTTTCGTTCCTCCTCATGTCTGTGAGGAGGAATGTGTCCCGACGCTCCACCAACCCATACACGATCAGTATCGCACACACGCTAGTCTACATCCAACTGCTACACCCATCCCTCATGTGCCTGTGTGAGCACCGAAGGCAGTGATGAGTCAAGTTTCATCGGCCGGAGTCTGGAAGCATTCCGTCATGATCCGACGGGGGCAACGCAAAATCGATTTGGCGATGATGCAGCGTTGTTCCAAAGCTGATGGAAGTGTCCACATTGGGGGTTCCACCAGTGAGCAACCTGCATGATCTCTTGCCGGTCATAGGGCATAATGATCCATTTTAAGAGGCTATTTTGAACAAACGTGGTATTGATGTCAGGCGCAAAGGGTGCATACATCAGCATGGCACAGCGGATCGCCAACACTGTCATCCAGCACAGTGCATTTTTCATTCTGTTAAGAGGGCAACAAATGTTCTTCACTTACATAAACTGTTTGTGCTTTATTAATCACGGTTATGGTTTAATTAAGTATTTTATATAATTAAAAATTATTTTTAGTTTATGTTCTATATCTATGTGCAGTAATACGGTCCAATAGAATGCTGATATCAGCACTATTACAAAATTTTATTGCTTCTGTGCTGAAATGGGTGAGATAGATATATTAATATTGCATTATAGACAACATCTATATATTTAGCTACCACATATGATCTATTTAAGTGTTGATTTTTTTTACTCCTCCGTACAACCGCATTTTAGAGGACCGTATTAATGTACATTTATATAAATCCTGAAAGAATACTATTTTATGAAATTAGATAAAAAATAAATTTCTTTCTCACGGGCGATTTAAACACGTGGTAGGAATGCGTTATGTGAACGCATAGCACACGCACTGCATCATGAGCCATTATTTTTTATGGGTCTGTGTACATGAGCTTTTATTTTTCACGCATCAGTTGTGTGTTACTTAAAAAATGCAGCTTGTTTTTTATCCAGCATTTTTAAAGCAAGACACGGCCCATAGAAGTTAATGGGGTTGGGTGAAAAATGCATCGCATCCTCAAGCAGGTGTGGGCACGTTTTTCAATGATGGTTGTTAAGATATGTTCTTAATAAATCTGATTATTTTTAACTGAGGCGTGAAAAGCGCATCACAACGCATTGAACCAACGTTGAAAATAAATAAATGACTTAGCACAATCGCAGATCAAAGTCATTAACTTTGCTTGGAAGATCACATCATTTTACATGAAAGCTCACGCGACGCATTCGGACCATATGTGCGACGCCCATGTAAAAGTATCCAAGCTGCTAATCGTTATGCACAAACAGTTTAGTGTCAGTTCTATGTAAGTGAAGAACATTTGTTGCCCTCTTAACAGAATGAAAAATGCACTGTGCTGGATGACAGTGTTGGCGATCCGCTGTGCCATGCTGATGTATGCACCCTTTGCGCCTGACATCAATACCACGTTTGTTCAAAATAGCCTCTTAAAATGGATCATTATGCCCTATGACCGGCAAGAGATCATGCAGGTTGCTCACTGGTGGAACCCCCAATGTGGACACTTCCATCAGCTTTGGAACAACGCTGCATCATCGCCAAATCGAGTTTGCGTTGCCCCCGTCGGATCATGACGGAACGGTTCCAGACTCCGGCCGATGAAACTTGACTCATCACTGCCTTCGGTGCTCACACAGGCACATGAGGGATGGGTGTAGCAGTTGGATGTAGACTAGCGTGTGTGCGATACTGATCGTGTATGGGTTGGTGGAGCGTCGGGACACATTCCTCCTCACAGACATGAGGAGGAACGAAAGAGCCGCTGCTAAACACCGACACTTCCACAGCCCCCTGGCTTCAAGAAAACACATGATGTCGTTGTAAGTGAAAAGACAGTGTTCTGCTGCATCTTCCATGTGCCTTGATCAGGAAACCTGGCGTAGACTAGTGAGGTCAGATTGTGTGCTGTGTGGGCATGCACAGTAATTACTTAAAATAATAAATTATGTCAGATTTTTTTAAAAATATATGCAAAATCATAAATAAATATATGTTTAATAAATGTAAAATAAAAAAAAGAATCAATAAATTAATAACTAAATTGATCAAAAAGAAATTCAGTTTAATTCATTAATAATTCAATTCATATTTAAATATAAATAAATAATTTAATAAATAATTAAAAATATCAATAAATAAGTTAAAAAGATTAAAAAACAACGGATTTTGGGAGGGAGAGAAAAGGAGAGTGATGGACAAGGGACCTCTCAACGGCCTGAACCGACAGCGGGGGCCAAGAAGTCACTGCCGATCCAGGACTCGTTCATCTTGATGAAGGTGAGTCTGTCCACGGAGTCAGTGGACAGACGGGTCCTCTTGTCCGTGACCACCCCACCTGCCGCGCTGAAGGTCCGCTCAGACAGTACGCTGGAGGGGGGGCAACACAGTAGCTCCAGCGCATACTGAGCGAGCTCACGGCAGGTGTCCAGCCTGGCGACCCAGTACTCCATGGGGTCGTCGGTGCTCATGCTGTCGGAAGCACCGACTGACCCCATGTAGTCAGCCACCATGCGGGCCAGCCGCTGGTGGTGACTGCTGCTGCTGCTGCTACTGGGTCGCGCAGACTGGTAGAACTGCCTCATCTCACCCATAAGGTCACCAACTCGGCTGGTGCTGCTGGGACCAGCCGTTGGCTGGGTGAGATGGGCGGGGAGAGCTGGAGCCTGAGGCCGCGGGTTAGCCTCCTCCAGCCGTTTGATGAGACAGGCCCGCAGTTTTTCCATCCGGGCCTGTCTCCGGCTGGTTGGGATGAACTGCTCCAGCTTCCCCTTGCATCTAGGGTCTAAAAGGGTGGCCAACCAGAAATCATCACTCTCCTTCAGTTTCCTGATCCGGGGGTCCCTCCTAAGGCAGCGTAGCATGTGGGCAGCCATAGGGAACAGGACAGCTCGCTGTGCCTCATCATGGCTGCCAGGGACCATGACATCCTGGTCCTCAAGCTGCTGTTCATGGTGGTCCCTGTTGCTGCTGCCCCACCCCCGGACTAACGGTGCCCCCAACACCGTCTCTCCCTCCTGACCAGGCACAGACTCCTGGACGTCGTGAATGTCTTCCTCCTCCTCCACGTCGTCCTGGGCCTGGTCCTGGTGGAGCAAGGCCGCCTCATCTTGCTCCACCAAGGCACTCTCCCCAGCCTCGAGCAGGCGATCTAGTGTCCTGTCCAGCAGGAACACTAAGGGGAGCACGTCATTGAGGCCGACATGCTCCCCGCTGACCATCTTGGTCGCCTGCTCGAATGGGGCCAACACATGGCAGACCTGCTGTATCTGCCCCCACTCCACATTAGTGATGTATGGAAGTGGGTTGGTTGGCCCTGGAGTGCCTAGGTCAAGCAGGTATTCCCTCACCGCCCTTCTCTGCTCCCACAACCTCTCCAGCATGTGGAGGGTGGAGTTCCACCGCGTCACGCTGTCGACAAGCAGCCTGTGAGGGGGCAGGCTGTTGTCCCGCTGCAGTCTGGACAGGGACGCGGAGGCAGTTGGGGAGCGTCGGAAGTGGCTGGCAATCCGACGGACACGTTGCACAATGTCACTCAACCCTGGAAATGTCCGTAGGTATTTCTGGACAACCAGGTTGAGGACATGTGCCATGCAGGGGACGTGTGTCAGACTGCCAGCATGGAGGGCGGCGAGGAGGTTGCTGCCGTTGTCACAGACAACCATACCTGCCTGGAGCCTTCGGGGTGTCAGCCACTTCTGGACCTGATCCTGTAGTGCTGATAGAACATCAGGTCCAGTGTGTCTCCGTTCCCCTAAGCTAACAAGCTGGAGCACGGCCTGGCAGCGGACGTGCCCCACACTTGCGTAGCTACGGGGACGCTTGCTGGGGGGCTCAGCAGCTGTGGAGACAGTGGCTTGAGGAAGGCTAGTGTTTCCACCCTGGACACCCCGTGGCGGCACCACAAAGTCTGATGCCGCTGTTCCCTCCCCGGCGCCTCGGAGGGACACCCAATGGGCGGTAAAACTAATGTAGCGCCCCTGCCCATGCCTGCTGGTCCAGGCATCCATGGTCAGATGCACCCTGTCGCTGACAGCATGATCCAGCGACAGGGAGACATTCTGCACCACATGCTGGTGGAGGGCAGGGACGCCGGTCCTGGCGAAGAAATGGCGGCTGGGGACACGCCATCTAGGTTGGGCCTGCTCCAACATCTGCCTGAATGGATTGCTATCCACAAGGTTGAAGGGCAGCAGATGTTGGGCAATAACCCTTGCCAGGAGCCCATTGAGAGAACGCACACGTCTGTCCCCGGGGGTGTAGGGCGCGGTGCGTTCCAAAGCCTCAGCAATTGAGGGCTGGCGCCGGACGGCAGAGGAGGAGGACTTGGAGGAGGGTGCAGTGGAGGCAGAGGTATGGCTGCCGGTACCAATACCTCTAGGAGAGGGAGTGGTGGAGTGGGACTGAGTCTGCGGTTGCTGCTGAACAGTGGCAGGAGGTGCTGTCCCCTGCACACTGGTGGTGGCGCTGCTGCTACTACCACCACGCATCTCTTCCCACTCCCGCCAGTGATTGACTCTAAGGTGCTGGGTCAGGGCACTGGTACCCAGCCGAGACAAACACCTCCCTCTCCTCACCCTGGCATGGCATAGCTGACAGATGCCAATTGTGACATCATCTGCTGCCAGGGTGAAATAGGCCCAAACAGGCGACTTCCGCCCCAACCTCTGGTCAGATGGGGCGGAGGATACCTGCGCCTGTTCAGGCTCGGTGCGCACAGTAGGAGCTGGCTGCTGCTGCCTGCCGCTCTTACCAGTGGAGCCCCTGACACTGGGCTCCCTGGTGACCTGGCGCACCATTTGCCTGGCCTGCCTACCTTCGTCAGTGCTGGTATCACGTGACGAAGGAGGTGGCACACACTCTGTGTGACCCTCCTCCTCAGACTCAAGGCCCCCATGTGATGGACCGAGAGGACCAGCAAACATGGAGCCCCTGCCATGGCTCTGCTGTCCCCTCACTGACACCTGAGTCTGACTAGGTGCGGGAGTAGTGTGGCTGACCCCACACGCACCAGTTGGAAGGGATGTGACTGGGGTACTCACAGGAGGTACCCCCTCCTCCTCCTCTATCCCTTCCATAAGGTCCTGACAATCAGGTGGACTGAATTCAAGATCACCCTCCTGCATTAAGTCCCCCAAGATGTCCCTCTCACTCTCGCTAAACAGGAGCAGGGTAGCATCTTGGGGACTGGGGGGTGGTGAAGCAGGAGGAGGAGTTGCCCCATCGCTGCTGATGCTGCTGCTCCTGCTGCGAGCCTGGGCGGATGAATCGGTGGCGCTAGATTGTGCCACATATGCCACAATTGCATCCGCCTCGTCCGAACCAATTGGGCGGCTGCAATGCCCAAAAAAATCTGGGATCAGGCGTGCTCCACTGACTGCTGGCTGCTGTCCTGCGGCGTTCCTTCGCCTGCCCCTACTGCTCTGGCTGCGTGCCTCACTTTTGTGGCTCATTTTTTTTCTCTTTAACGGAACAAACAAAAAGACGGAAGGACGGATGGACGGACGGACTAAGACAAAATAAACACAACAGTCAAATTTTTTTTTGTTTTTTTGTTTTTTTTTCTCCTAACTAACTACAACGGAACAAACACAAAGACGGACGGACGGACGGACGGACTAAAACAAAATGAACACAAGTAACGGTCAAATTTTTTTTTTTTTTTTTTTTTTTTTCTACTAACTAACTACAACGGAACAAACACAAAGACGGACGGACGGACGAAGAAAAAACAAACACAATTAACAGTAAAACTTTTTTTTGTTTTTTTGTTTTTTTTTCTACTAACTAACTACAACGGAACAAACACAAAGACGGACGGACGGACGGACTAAGACAAAACAAACACAATTAACAGTAAAACTTTTTTTGTTTTTTTTTCTACTAACTAACTACAACGGAACAAACACAAAGACGGACGGACGGACGAAGACAAAACAAACACAATTAACAGTAAAACTTTTTTTTGTTTTTTGTTTTTTTTTCTACTAACTAACTACAACGGAACAAACACAAAGACGGACGGACGGACGGACGAAGACAAAACAAACACAATTAACAGTAAAACTTTTTTTGTTTTTTTGTTTTTTTTTCTACTAACTAACTACAACGGAACAAACACAAAGACGGACGGACGGACTAAGACAAAACAAACACAATTAACAGTAAAACTTTTTTTGTTTTTTTTTTTTCTACTAACTAACTACAACGGAACAAACACAAAGACGGACGGACGGACGAAGACAAAACAAACACAATTAACAGTAAAACTTTTTTTTGTTTTTTGTTTTTTTTTCTACTAACTAACTACAACGGAACAAACACAAAGACGGACGGACGGACGGACTAAGACAAAACAAACACAATTAACAGTAAAACTTTTTTTTGATTTTTTTGTTTTTTTTCTACTAACTAACTACAACGGAACAAACACAAAGACGGACGGACGGACGGACTAAGACAAAACGAACAAACTACAAATTTATACGGAAGGACACTAAACTAAGACCCTACACTAAGCTAATATATCAGAAGTTAATCTAAACCCTAACTCTATCTAAGCTAAGTGATACTGAAAATACTATCTAATTCCCTATCTGTATTTAATCAAATCAAACTAACTAGTCCCTACTCTACACTGAACTTTATATTAAATGAGCCCTAACACTGCCTAAACTAACTAACTTTCTGAACTATCCTGCAAACTATCTAATTAATCAATTCCCTAATCCCTATCTATCTAATAAACTATGATTTAGATCAATGCACAATTAGATCAATGGAAAATTCAATTGACAAACAATCAAGCTCCTCTCACTTCAACAACTAAACCCACAAAATGGCAACCGGGCGGTGTCTTGATTTATATAGTGAAGGGGCAGGCTACTAACCGATTGGTTGCTATGGATGTTGCTAAGGTGTGACAGGCCATTCCCATTGGCTATTCAAGGTAGGAGAGGGGAGGGTTGACGATTCTACTCTGTCAGTTTGAAAAAAAAAAAAAAAAATGCGATTTTATCGCTAATTTAAAATCGCATTTCGATTTTCATGCCCAGTGCTGAGGTAAATCTCCCGCCATTTATTTTTCTTGTGACATTTTAGCTTATTTTAACGCATGTAGTATACCAACTATATCCAACACTGTTTAATAAATTGTATGTAAAGAGAATTTTATGATTGAAAGATTCAAAACGCTATACTCGATATCGGAAAAATAAAAAATAAATCGGCTTACTCGATAATTACGTAGTTGTCATTATCGCGTAATGCGATTGTAACTTTATTATGGTGTTAAGCTAACTTTTATGCAGCATGATTATGCATACAAAGATAAATCGGCTTACTCGATAATTACGTAGTTGTCATTATCGCGTAATGCGATTGGAACTTTATTATGGTGTTAAGCTAACTTTTGTGCAGCATGATTATGCATACAAAGATAAATCGGCTTACTCGATAATTACGTAGTTGTCATTATCGCGTAATGCGATTGGAACTTGTATTCCATATTCGTTAATTCTATCCTAATATGGAGTATTCCATATTCCATAGCAGGTCAAGTTGAAATCGCCATGCGATTCCTTCGAGTTATATTAATCGCATGGCGATTTCAACTTGACCAGGTTTACCATGGTTGGCTTGGTAGAAATAGCGAATATGACGAATATATTCGTCATATACCATAAAAAGAATATAGCGAATGTATTCGTCATATTCCACAAAAGGAATATAACGAATGTATTCGTCATATTCCACAAAACGAAGATAACGAAGTATTCTGCATCTTCATTTTAGCTACCTATTCATCAATTTCGCTAATTCTAGCAATGATATAGGAAAGTTGACTATAGAGACAGCTAAGTATAATTCGCTATGCGATTATATGACTGTTTTTTTTTTATAAATAGTATAATTATAATAATTATCAGGTATTATAATTATTCTATTTATTTAAAAAAAAAAAGTCATATAATCGCATAGCGAATTATACTTAGCTGTCTCTATAGTCAACTTTCCTATATCATTGCTAGAATTAGCGAAATTGATGAATAGGTGGCTAAAATGAAGATGCAGAATACTTCGTTATCTTTGTTTTGTGGAATATGACGAATACATTCGTTATATTCCTTTTGTGGAATATGACGAATATATTCGTCAATTCGCTAATTCTACCAAGCCATTGAAGCCATATTCCATGCTTATGGAGCGTCCCCATCACCATGGGAACGACTCCATATACTAGAATGTACTGTCGGATTGGAGAATTAGGTTGAAATCGCAATTCGATTTTTAAAAGTTATAATAATCGAATTTCGATTTTTAACTTAGCACTGCTATATGCCATATTAGGCTAAGTTAAAATCGAAATTCGATTATTTAAATCGCATATTAATCGCGATAACAAGAATAATGACGAATATTCGATTTCGACGAATATAAAACGAATATTCTATCGAATATTCGCGAATTTCGTCGAAATCGAATATGGCACCTGCCGCTCATCACTACTCACTTATAGTTACGTACACTGCTCTTATTATATTATTTTCCTGTTTGTCTCTCACTCTTCCTAATCCTTTTTTGTGCCCCTAAATACTCTGTTATTTTTGCTTTGCTCTCACCTACTTCTTCAGCTCCCATTATATGTTCTTATCTCCCTTGCTTCTATTTCTTATCTCTCTTGCCTGTTCCCTCCTCGAAACAGGTTACATGTATATTTAATTCACTTTCCCCCTACTCTCTTGTGGTTGTTAAACATACCACTCTCCATGTTGTTGTTATACCACTCACTGTGGTCCCAAGTTTCTGTTCTTATGTTATTATGTTATAATGCTGGGTTTCCTGCCTTTAACATGCTTACTACACTTAGCTATGTTTTCTATCCTATTGAATCCAAGACATGTCTGAACTAATTGTAGTCTCATATAATGTAAAAGGGTTGAGATCTCCCTCTAAGCGCAGTCAAATTTTTTCTCTTCTCTGGAAAGAAAAAAGTTCAGTGGTTTTCTTACAAGAAACCCACTTCAAACAGAATAACTTCCCAGATCTCTCATTCTCTAGGTACCCCACATGTTATCACTGTGGCGCAGATGGAGCGGCATCTAGAGGGGTCAGTATTGGCTTCTGGCGTGGTACCCCTTTCACTTATTTAAGCCACATTCAAGACCCTGGGGGTCGCTACATCATATTAAAAGGTAAAATTGGTCAAACATTATACACTTTTGTTAATGCCTACGCCCCCAATACAGACCAAACTAGATGGATTGCAGGCCTTCTGTCCCAAGTTGAGAAACATAGTGAGGGTATAATAATACTGGCAGGTGATTTGGATAACCCCCTAATAGATACGTCTTCGAAAAGATCAGCTCTGCCCTCTAAGGCAATCCGCGCTACTCTGACTAGACTGTTTAATCTTGGACTCATAGATGTTTGGAGATGCCTTAATCCTAATATTATTGACTATTTTTTTTTCTCTGCAGCTAATAACTCATAATGCAGAATTGACTACATTCTGATATCGAAAGAGCATCTGCAACTTTGCACCTCAGCGAAAATAGGGTCCATGACGCTGTCAGATCACTCACCTATCTTCTGCTCCATCCGTCCTCCTCAGGGACTGAGTAAGAAAACTGGTTGGAGGTAGGGATGAGCGAACTCGAACTGTATAGTTCGGGTTCGTACCGAATTTTGGGGTGTCCGTGACACGGACCCGAACCCGGACATTTTCGTAAAAGTCCGGGTTCGGGTTCGGTGTTCGTCGCTTTCTTCGCGCTTTTGTGACGCTTTCTTGGCGCTTTTTGAAAGGCTGCAAAGCAGCCAATCAACAAGCGTCATACTACTTGCCCCAAGAGGCCATCACAGCCATGCCTACTATTGGCATGGCTGTGATTGGCCAGAGCACCATGTGACCCAGCCTCTATTTAAGCTGGAGTCACATAGCGCCGCCCGTCACTCTGCTCTGATTAGCGTAGGGAGAGGTTGCGGCTGCGACAGTAGGGCGAGATTAGGCAGATTAACTCCTCCAAAGGACTTGATTAACTGATCGATCTGCAGCTGTGGATCATTGAGCTGCTGATCCTCAATTGCTCACTGTTTTTAGGCTGCACAGACCGTTTGTCAGTCTCATTTTTCTGGGGTGATCGGCGGCCATTTTGTGTCTTGTGGTGCGCCAGCACAAGCTGCGACCAAGTGCATTTAACCCTCAATGGTGTGGTTGTTTTTTGGCTAAAGCCTACATCAGGGTGAAGCTGTGACACCAAGTGCATTTAACCAGCAATAGTCTGTTCATTTTTTGGCCATATACAAAATCAGGGGCAAGCTGCGCCTGTCACCAAGTGCATTTAACCCTCAATGGTGTGGTTGTTTTTTGGCTAAAGCCTACATCAGGGTGAAGCTGTCACACCAAGTGCATTTAACCAGCAATAGTCTGTTCATTTTTTGGCCATATACAAAATCAGGGGCAAGCTGCGCCTGTCACCAAGTGCATTTAACCCTCAATGGTGTGGTTGTTTTTTGGCTAAAGCCTACATCAGGGTGAAGCTGTCACACCAAGTGCATTTAACCAGCAATAGTCTGTTCATTTTTTGGCCATATACAAAATCAGGGGCAAGCTGCGCCTGTCACCAAGTGCATTTAACCCTCAATGGTGTGGTTGTTTTTTGGCTAAAGCCTACATCAGGGTGAAGCTGTCACACCAAGTGCATTTAACCAGCAATAGTCTGTTCATTTTTTGGCCATATCCCAGTCTAATTCTGTCACTAAATCCATACCGGTCACCCAGCGCCTAAATACTAGGCCTCAAATTTATATCCAGCTAAATCTGTCCCTAGTGCTGTAGCTGGGCGAGTTATTTAGTGTCCGTTCAAGCACATTTCTTGTTCTGGGTTGAAATACAATTCCCAATTTAGCAATTTCATAATTTAGTGGTTCCTGCTATATCAGAGCTATTTGAAATCTATCCCAAAAAGGGTATATAATATTGAAGGTGCACATAGGGTCATTCAGAGTAACTTCACACACACCCGCTACTGTGTATTTCCAAGTCTAATTCTGTCACTAAATCCATACCGGTGACCCAGCGCCTAAATACTAGGCCTCAAATTTAATTCCCTCTAAATCTCTCGTTACCCACCGCTGTACTGTTGTTGCTGGGCAAGATATTTAGTGTCCGTCAAAGCACATTTTTTGTTCTGGGTTGAAGTACAATTCCCAATTTAGCAATTTCATAATTTAGTGGTTTCTGCTATATCAGAGCTATTTGAAATCTATCCCAAAAAGGGTATATAATATTGAAGGTGCACATAGGGTCATTCAGAATAACTTCACACACACCCGCTACTGTGTATTTCCAAGTCTAATTCTGTCACTAAACCCATACCTGTCACCCAGCGCCTAAATACTAGGCCTCAAATTTAAATCCCTCTAAATCTCTCGTTACCGTTGTCCTGTTGTAGCTGGGAAAGTTATTTAGTGCCCGTCAAAGCACATTTTTTGTTCTGGGTTGAAGTACAATTCCCAATTTAGCAATTTCATAATTTAGTGGTTCCTGCTATATCAGAGCTATTTGAAATCTATCCCAAAAAGGGTATATAATATTGAAGGTGCACATAGGGTCATTCAGAATAACTTCACACACACCCGCTACTGTGTATTTCCAAGTCTAATTCTGTCACTAAATCCATACCGGTGACCCAGCGCCTAAATACTAGGCCTCAAATTTAATTCCCTCTAAATCTCTCGTTACCCACCGGTGTACTGTTGTTGCTGGGCAAGATATTTAGTGTCCGTCAAAGCACATTTTTTGTTCTGGGTTGAAGTACAATTCCCAATTTAGCAATTTCATAATTTAGTGGTTTCTGCTATATCAGAGCTATTTGAAATCTATCCCAAAAAGGGTATATAATATTGAAGGTGCACATAGGGTCATTCAGAATAACTTCACACACACCCGCTACTGTGTATTTCCAAGTCTAATTCTGTCACTAAACCCATACCTGTCACCCAGCGCCTAAATACTAGGCCTCAAATTTAAATCCCTCTAAATCTCTCGTTACCGTTGTCCTGTTGTAGCTGGGAAAGTTATTTAGTGCCCGTCAAAGCACATTTTTTGTTCTGGGTTGAAGTACAATTCCCAATTTAGCAATTTCATAATTTAGTGGTTCCTGCTATATCAGAGCTATTTTAAATCTATCCCAAAAAGGGTATATAATATTGAAGGTGCACATAGGGTCATTCAGAATAACTTCACACACACCCGCTACTGTGTATTTCCAAGTCTAATTCTGTCACTAAATCCATACCGGTGACCCAGCGCCTAAATACTAGGCCTCAAATTTAATTCCCTCTAAATCTCTCGTTACCCACCGGTGTACTGTTGTTGCTGGGCAAGATATTTAGTGTCCGTCAAAGCACATTTTTTGTTCTGGGTTGAAGTACAATTCCCAATTTAGCAATTTCATAATTTAGTGGTTTCTGCTATATCAGAGCTATTTGAAATCTATCCCAAAAAGGGTATATAATATTGAAGGTGCACATAGGGTCATTCAGAATAACTTCACACACACCCGCTACTGTGTATTTCCAAGTCTAATTCTGTCACTAAACCCATACCTGTCACCCAGCGCCTAAATACTAGGCCTCAAATTTAAATCCCTCTAAATCTCTCGTTACCGTTGTCCTGTTGTAGCTGGGAAAGTTATTTAGTGCCCGTCAAAGCACATTTTTTGTTCTGGGTTGAAGTACAATTCCCAATTTAGCAATTTCATAATTTAGTGGTTCCTGCTATATCAGAGCTATTTGAAATCTATCCCAAAAAGGGTATATAATATTGAAGGTGCACATAGGGTCATTCAGAATAACTTCACACACACCCGCTACTGTGTATTTCCAAGTCTAATTCTGTCACTAAATCCATACCGGTGACCCAGCGCCTAAATACTAGGCCTCAAATTTAATTCCCTCTAAATCTCTCGTTACCCACCGGTGTACTGTTGTTGCTGGGCAAGATATTTAGTGTCCGTCAAAGCACATTTTTTGTTCTGGGTTGAAGTACAATTCCCAATTTAGCAATTTCATAATTTAGTGGTTCCTGCTATATCAGAGCTATTTGAAATCTATCCCAAAAAGGGTATATAATATTGAAGGTGCACATTGGGTCATTCAGAATAACTTCACACACACACGCTTCTGTGCATTTCCAAGTCTAATTCTGTCACTAAATCCATACCGGTGACCCAGCGCCTAAATACTAGGCCTCAAATTTAATTCCCTCTAAATCTCTCGTTACCCACCGCTGTACTGTTGTTGCTGGGCAAGATATTTAGTGTCCGTCAAAGCACATTTTTTGTTCTGGGTTGAAGTACAATTCCCAATTTAGCAATTTCATAATTTAGTGGTTTCTGCTATATCAGAGCTATTTGAAATCTATCCCAAAAAGGGTATATAATATTGAAGGTGCACATAGGGTCATTCAGAATAACTTCACACACACCCGCTACTGTGTATTTCCAAGTCTAATTCTGTCACTAAATCCATACCGGTGACCCAGCGCCTAAATACTAGGCCTCAAATTTAATTCCCTCTAAATCTCTCGTTACCCACCGGTGTACTGTTGTTGCTGGGCAAGATATTTAGTGTCCGTCAAAGCACATTTTTTGTTCTGGGTTGAAGTACAATTCCCAATTTAGCAATTTCATAATTTAGTGGTTTCTGCTATATCAGAGCTATTTGAAATCTATCCCAAAAAGGGTATATAATATTGAAGGTGCACATAGGGTCATTCAGAATAACTTCACACACACCCGCTACTGTGTATTTCCAAGTCTAATTCTGTCACTAAACCCATACCTGTCACCCAGCGCCTAAATACTAGGCCTCAAATTTAATCCCTCTAAATCTCTCGTTACCGTTGTCCTGTTGTAGCTGGGAAAGTTATTTAGTGCCCGTCAAAGCACATTTTTTGTTCTGGGTTGAAGTACAATTCCCAATTTAGCAATTTCATAATTTAGTGGTTCCTGCTATATCAGAGCTATTTGAAATCTATCCCAAAAAGGGTATATAATATTGAAGGTGCACATAGGGTCATTCAGAATAACTTCACACACACCCGCTACTGTGTATTTCCAAGTCTAATTCTGTCACTAAATCCATACCGGTGACCCAGCGCCTAAATACTAGGCCTCAAATTTAATTCCCTCTAAATCTCTCGTTACCCACCGGTGTACTGTTGTTGCTGGGCAAGATATTTAGTGTCCGTCAAAGCACATTTTTTGTTCTGGGTTGAAGTACAATTCCCAATTTAGCAATTTCATAATTTAGTGGTTTCTGCTATATCAGAGCTATTTGAAATCTATCCCAAAAAGGGTATATAATATTGAAGGTGCACATAGGGTCATTCAGAATAACTTCACACACACCCGCTACTGTGTATTTCCAAGTCTAATTCTGTCACTAAACCCATACCTGTCACCCAGCGCCTAAATACTAGGCCTCAAATTTAAATCCCTCTAAATCTCTCGTTACCGTTGTCCTGTTGTAGCTGGGAAAGTTATTTAGTGCCCGTCAAAGCACATTTTTTGTTCTGGGTTGAAGTACAATTCCCAATTTAGCAATTTCATAATTTAGTGGTTCCTGCTATATCAGAGCTATTTGAAATCTATCCCAAAAAGGGTATATAATATTGAAGGTGCACATAGGGTCATTCAGAATAACTTCACACACACCCGCTACTGTGTATTTCCAAGTCTAATTCTGTCACTAAATCCATACCGGTGACCCAGCGCCTAAATACTAGGCCTCAAATTTAATTCCCTCTAAATCTCTCGTTACCCACCGCTGTACTGTTGTTGCTGGGCAAGATATTTAGTGTCCGTCAAAGCACATTTTTTGTTCTGGGTTGAAGTACAATTCCCAATTTAGCAATTTCATAATTTAGTGGTTTCTGCTATATCAGAGCTATTTGAAATCTATCCCTAAAAGGGTATATAATATTGAAGGTGCACATAGGGTCATTCAGAATAACTTCACACACACCCGCTACTGTGTATTTCCAAGTCTAATTCTGTCACTAAACCCATACCTGTCACCCAGCGCCTAAATACTAGGCCTCAAATTTATATCCAGCTAAATCTGTCCCTAGTGCTGTAGCTGGGCGAAGTTATTTAGTGTCCGTTCAAGCACATTTCTTGTTCTGGGTTGAAATACAATTCCCAATTTAGCAATTTCATAATTTAGTGGTTCCTGCTATATCAGAGCTATTTGAAATCTATCCCAAAAAGGGTATATAATATTGAAGGTGCACATAGGGTCATTCAGAATAACTTCACACACACCCGCTACTGTGTATTTCCAAGTCTAATTCTGTCACTAAATCCATACCGGTGCACCCAGCGCCTAAATACTAGGCCTCAAATTTAATTCCCTCTAAATCTCTCGTTACCCACCGCTGTACTGTTGTTGCTGGGCAAGATATTTAGTGTCCGTCAAAGCACATTTTTTGTTCTGGGTTGAAGTACAATTCCCAATTTAGCAATTTCATAATTTAGTGGTTTCTGCTATATCAGAGCTATTTGAAATCTATCCCAAAAAGGGTATATAATATTGAAGGTGCACATAGGGTCATTCAGAATAACTTCACACACACCCGCTACTGTGTATTTCCAAGTCTAATTCTGTCACTAAACCCATACCTGTCACCCAGCGCCTAAATACTAGGCCTCAAATTTAAATCCCTCTAAATCTCTCGTTACCGTTGTCCTGTTGTAGCTGGGAAAGTTATTTAGTGTCCGTCAAAGCACATTTTTTGTTCTGGGTTGAAGTACAATTCCCAATTTAGCAATTTCATAATTTAGTGGTTCCTGCTATATCAGAGCTATTTGAAATCTATCCCAAAAGGGTATATAATATTGAAGGTGCACATAGGGTCATTCAGAATAACTTCACACACACCCGCTACTGTGTATTTCCAAGTCTAATTCTGTCACTAAATCCATACCGGTGACCCAGCGCCTAAATACTAGGCCTCAAATTTAATTCCCTCTAAATCTCTCGTTACCCACCGGTGTACTGTTGTTGCTGGGCAAGATATTTAGTGTCCGTCAAAGCACATTTTTTGTTCTGGGTTGAAGTACAATTCCCAATTTAGCAATTTCATAATTTAGTGGTTCCTGCTATATCAGAGCTATTTGAAATCTATCCCAAAAAGGGTATATAATATTGAAGGTGCACATTGGGTCATTCAGAATAACTTCACACACACGCTTCTGTGCATTTCCAAGTCTAATTCTGTCACTAAATCCATACCGGTGACCCAGCGCCTAAATACTAGGCCTCAAATTTAATTCCCTCTAAATCTCTCGTTACCCACCGCTGTACTGTTGTTGCTGGGCAAGATATTTAGTGTCCGTCAAAGCACATTTTTTGTTCTGGGTTGAAGTACAATTCCCAATTTAGCAATTTCATAATTTAGTGGTTTCTGCTATATCAGAGCTATTTGAAATCTATCCCTAAAAGGGTATATAATATTGAAGGTGCACATAGGGTCATTCAGAATAACTTCACACACACCCGCTACTGTGTATTTCCAAGTCTAATTCTGTCACTAAATCCATACCGGTGACCCAGCGCCTAAATACTAGGCCTCAAATTTAATTCCCTCTAAATCTCTCGTTACCCACCGTTGTACTGTTGTTGCTGGGCAAGATATTTAGTGTCCGTCAAAGCACATTTTTTGTTCTGGGTTGAAGTACAATTCCCAATTTAGCAATTTCATAATTTAGTGGTTTCTGCTATATCAGAGCTATTTGAAATCTATCCCTAAAAGGGTATATAATATTCAAGGTGCACATTGGGTCATTCAGAATAACTTCACACACACACGCTTCTGTGCATTTCCAAGTCTAATTCTGTCACTAAATCCATACCGGTCACCCAGCGCCTAAATACTAGGCCTCAAATTTATATCCCGCTGAATTTGAATACAATACATTGGGCCAAATAATATATTTGTTGTTGTGGTGAACCATAACAATGAGAAAAACATCTAGTAAGGGACGCGGACGTGGACATGGTCGTGGTGGTGTTAGTGGACCCTCTGGTGCTGGGAGAGGACGTGGCCGTTCTGCCACATCCACACGTCCTAGTGTACCAACTACCTCAGGTCCCAGTAGCCGCCAGAATTTACAGCGATATATGGTGGGGCCCAATGCCGTTCTAAGGATGGTAAGGCCTGAGCAGGTACAGGCATTAGTCAATTGGGTGGCCGACAGTGGATCCAGCACGTTCACATTATCTCCCACCCAGTCTTCTGCAGAAAGCGCACAGATGGCGCCTGAAAACCAACCCCATCAGTCTGTCACATCACCCCCATGCATACCAGGGAAACTGTCTCAGCCTCAAGTTATGCAGCAGTCTCTTATGCTGTTTGAAGACTCCGCTGGCAGGGTTTCCCAAGGGCATCCACCTAGCCCTTCCCCAGCGGTGAAAGACATAGAATGCACTGACGCACAACCACTTATGTTTCCTGATGATGAGGACATGGGAATACCACCTCAGCATGTCTCTGATGATGACGAAACACAGGTGCCAACTGCTGCGTCTTTCTGCAGTGTGCAGACTGAACAGGAGGTCAGGGATCAAGACTGGGTGGAAGACGATGCAGGGGACGATGAGGTCCTAGACCCCACATGGAATGAAGGTCGTGCCACTGACTTTCACAGTTCGGAGGAAGAGGCAGTGGTGAGACCGAGCCAACAGCGTAGCAAAAGAGGGAGCAGTGGGCAAAAGCAGAACACCCGCCGCCAAGAGACTCCGCCTGCTACTGACCGCCGCCATCTGGGACCGAGCACCCCAAAGGCAGCTTCAAGGAGTTCCCTGGCATGGCACTTCTTCAAACAATGTGCTGACGACAAGACCCGAGTGGTTTGCACGCTGTGCCATCAGAGCCTGAAGCGAGGCATTAACGTTCTGAACCTGAGCACAACCTGCATGACCAGGCACCTGCATGCAAAGCATGAACTGCAGTGGAGTAAACACCTTAAAACCAAGGAAGTCACTCAGGCTCCCCCTGCTACCTCTTCTGCTGCTGCCGCCTCGGCCTATTCTGCTGCTGCCGCCTCGGCCTCTTCCTCCGCCTCTGGAGGAACGTTGGCACCTGCCGCCCAGCAAACAGGGGATGTACCACCAACACCACCACCACCACCTCCGTCACCAAGCGTCTCAACCATGTCACACGCCAGCGTTCAGCTCTCCATCTCACAAACATTTGATAGAAAGCGTAAATTCCCACCTAGCCACCCTCGATCCCTGGCCCTGAATGCCAGCATTTCTAAACTACTGGCCTATGAAATGCTGTCATTTAGGCTGGTGGACACAGACAGCTTCAAACAGCTCATGTCGCTTGCTGTCCCACAGTATGTTGTTCCCAGCCGGCACTACTTCTCCAAGAGAGCCGTGCCTTCCCTGCACAACCAAGTATCCGATAAAATCAAGTGTGCACTGCGCAACGCCATCTGTAGCAAGGTCCACCTAACCACAGATACGTGGACCAGTAAGCACGGCCAGGGACGCTATATCTCCCTAACTGCACACTGGGTAAATGTAGTGGCAGCTGGGCCCCAGGCGGAGAGCTGTTTGGCGCACGTCCTTCCGCCGCCAAGGATCGCAGGGCAACATTCTTTGCCTCCTGTTGCCACCTCCTCCTTCTCGGCTTCCTCCTCCTCTTCTTCCACCTGCTCATCCAGTCAGCCACACACCTTCACCACCAACTTCAGCACAGCCCGGGGTAAACGTCAGCAGGCCATTCTGAAACTCATATGTTTGGGGGACAGGCCCCACACCGCACAGGAGTTGTGGCGGGGTATAGAACAACAGACCGACGAGTGGTTGCTGCCGGTGAGCCTCAAGCCCGGCCTGGTGGTGTGTGATAATGGGCGAAATCTCGTTGCAGCTCTGGGACTAGCCAATTTGACGCACATCCCTTGCTTGGCGCATGTGCTGAATTTGGTGGTGCAGAAGTTCATTCACAACTACCCCGACATGTCAGAGCTGCTGCATAAAGTGCGGGCCGTCTGTTCGCGCTTCCGGCGTTCACATCCTGCTGCTGCTCGCCTGTCTGCGCTACAGCGTAACTTCGGCCTTCCCGCTCACCGCCTCATATGCGACGTGCCCACCAGGTGGAACTCCACCTTGCACATGCTGGACAGACTGTGCGAGCAGCAGCAGGCCATAGTGGAGTTTCAGCTGCAGCACGCACGGGTCAGTCGCACTACAGAACAGCACCACTTCACCACCAATGACTGGGCCTCCATGCGAGACCTGTGTGCCCTGTTGCGCTGTTTCGAGTACTCCACCAACATGGCCAGTGGCGATGACACCGTTATCAGCGTTACAATACCACTTCTATGTCTCCTTGAGAAAACACTTAGGGCGATGATGGAACAGGAGGTGGCCCAGGAGGAGGAGGAGGAGGATGAGGAAGAGGGGTCATTTTTAGCACTTTCAGGCCAGTCTCTTCGAAGTGACTCAGAGGGAGGTTTTTTGCAACAGCAGAGGCCAGGTACAAATGTGGCCAGCCAGGGCCCACTACTGGAGGACGAGGAGGACGAGGATGAGGAGGAGGTGGAGGAGGATGAGGATGAAGCATGGTCACAGCGGGGTGGCACCCAACGCAGCTCGGGTCCATCACTGGTGCGTGGCTGGGGGGAAAGGCAGGACGATGACGATACGCCTCCCACAGAGGACAGCTTGTCCTTACCCCTGGGCAGCCTGGCACACATGAGCGACTACATGCTGCAGTGCCTGCGCAACGACAGCAGAGTTGCCCACATTTTAACCTGTGCGGACTACTGGGTTGCCACCCTGCTGGATCCACGCTACAAAGACAATGTGCCCACCTTACTTCCTGCACTGGAGCGTGATAGGAAGATGCGCGAGTACAAGCGCACGTTGGTAGACGCGCTACTGAGAGCATTCCCAAATGTCACAGGGGAACAAGTGGAAGCCCAAGGCCAAGGCAGAGGAGGAGCAAGAGGTCGCCAAGGCAGCTGTGTCACGGCCAGCTCCTCTGAGGGCAGGGTTAGCATGGCAGAGATGTGGAAAACTTTTGTCAACACGCCACAGCTAACTGCACCACCACCTGATACGCAACGTGTTAGCAGGAGGCAACATTTCACTAACATGGTGGAACAGTACGTGTGCACACCCCTCCACGTACTGACTGATGGTTCGGCCCCATTCAACTTCTGGGTCTCTAAATTGTCCACGTGGCCAGAGCTAGCCTTTTATGCCTTGGAGGTGCTGGCCTGCCCGGCAGCCAGCGTTTTGTCTGAACGTGTATTCAGCACGGCAGGGGGCGTCATTACAGACAAACGCAGCCGCCTGTCTACAGCCAATGTGGACAAGCTGACGTTCATAAAAATGAACCAGGCATGGATCCCACAGGACCTGTCCGTCCCTTGTCCAGATTAGACATTAACTACCTCCCCATAACCATATATTATTGGACTCCAGGGCACTTCCTCATTCAATCCTATTTTTATTTTCATTTTACCATTATATTGCGATGCTACCCAAAGTTGAATGAACCTCTCCTCTGCCTGTGTGCTAGGCCTAAATATATGCCAATGGACTGTTGCAGTGGTGGCTGACATGAAGCCTGATTCTCTGCTATGACATGCAGACTAATTCTCTGCTGACATGAAGCCAGATTGTCTGTTACGGGACCTCTCTCCTCTGCCTGGGTGCTGGGCCTAAATTTATGACAATGGACTGTTGCAGTGGTGGCTGACGTGAAGCCTGATTCTCTGCTATGACATGCAGACTGATTCTCTGCTGTCATGAAGCCAGATTGTCTGTTACGGGACCTTTCTCCTCTACCTGGGTTCTGGGCCTAAATTTATGAAAATTGACTCTTACAGTGGTGGGTGACGTGAAGCCTGATTCTCTGCTATGATATGAAGACTGATTCTCTGCTGACATGAAGCCAGATTGTCTGTTACGGGACCTTTCTCCTCTGCCTGGGTTCTGGGCCTAAATTTATGAAAATTGACTCTTACAGTGGTGGGTGACGTGAAGCCTGATTCTCTGCTATGATATGAAGACTGATTCTCTGCTGACATGAAGCCAGATTGTCTGTTACGGGACCTTTCTCCTCTGCCTGGGTTCTGGGCCTAAATTTATGAAAATTGACTCTTACAGTGGTGGGTGACGTGAAGCCTGATTCTCTGCTATGATATGAAGACTGATTCTCTGCTGACATGAAGCCAGATTGTCTGTTACGGGACCTTTCTCCTCTGCCTGGGTTCTGGGCCTAAATTTATGAAAATTGACTCTTACAGTGGTGGGTGACGTGAAGCCTGATTCTCTGCTATGATATGAAGACTGATTCTCTGCTGACATGAAGCCAGATTGTCTGTTACGGGACCTTTCTCCTCTGCCTGGGTTCTGGGCCTAAATTTATGAAAATTGACTCTTACAGTGGTGGGTGACGTGAAGCCTGATTCTCTGCTATGATATGAAGACTGATTCTCTGCTGACATGAAGCCAGATTGTCTGTTACGGGACCTTTCTCCTCTGCCTGGGTTCTGGGCCTAAATTTATGAAAATTGACTCTTACAGTGGTGGGTGACGTGAAGCCTGATTCTCTGCTATGATATGAAGACTGATTCTCTGCTGACATGAAGCCAGATTGTCTGTTACGGGACCTCTCTCCTCTGCCTGGGTGCTGGGCCTAAATATATGCCAATGGACTGTTGCAGTGGTGGCTGACGTGAAGCCTCATTCTCTGCTATGACATGCAGACTAATTCTCTGCTGACATGAAGACAGATTCTCTGTTACGGGACCTCTCTCCTCTGCCTGGGTGCCGGGGCCTAAATATCTGAGAATGGACTGTTCCAGTGGTGGCTGACGTGAAGCCTCATTCTCTGCTATGACATGCAGACTAATTCTCTGCTGACATGAAGACAGATTCTCTGTTACGGGACCTCCCTCCTCTGCCTGGGTGCTGGGCCTAAATATATGCCAATGGACTGTTGCAGTGGTGGCTGACGTGAAGCCTCATTCTCTGCTATGACATGCAGACTAATTCTCTGCTGACATGAAGACAGATTCTCTGTTACGGGACCTCCCTCCTCTGCCTGGGTGCTGGGCCTAAATATATGCCAATGGACTGTTGCAGTGGTGGCTGACGTGAAGCCTCATTCTCTGCTATGACATGCAGACTGATTCTCTGCTGACATGAAGCCAGATTCTCTGTTACGGGACCTCTCTCCTCTGCCTGTGTGTGTGCTGGGCCTAAATATATGCCAATGGACTGTTGCAGTGGTGGCTGACGTGAAGCCTCATTCTCTGCTATGACATGCAGACTGATTCTCTGCTGACATGAAGCCAGATTCTCTGTTACGGGACCTCTCTCCTCTGCCTGTGTGTGTGCTGGGCCTAAATATATGCCAATGGACTGTTGCAGTGGTGGCTGACGTGAAGCCTCATTCTCTGCTATGACATGCAGACTAATTCTCTGCTGACATGAAGACAGATTCTCTGTTACGGGACCTCCCTCCTCTGCCTGGGTGCTGGGCCTAAATATATGCCAATGGACTGTTGCAGTGGTGGCTGACGTGAAGCCTCATTCTCTGCTATGACATGCAGACTGATTCTCTGCTGACATGAAGCCAGATTCTCTGTTACGGGACCTCTCTCCTCTGCCTGTGTGTGTGCTGGGCCTAAATATATGCCAATGGACTGTTGCAGTGGTGGCTGACGTGAAGCCTCATTCTCTGCTATGACATGCAGACTGATTCTCTGCTGACATGAAGCCAGATTCTCTGTTACGGGACCTCTCTCCTCTGCCTGTGTGTGTGCTGGGCCTAAATATATGCCAATGGACTGTTGCAGTGGTGGCTGACGTGAAGCCTCATTCTCTGCTATGACATGCAGACTAATTCTCTGCTGACATGAAGACAGATTCTCTGTTACGGGACCTCCCTCCTCTGCCTGGGTGCTGGGCCTAAATATATGCCAATGGACTGTTGCAGTGGTGGCTGACGTGAAGCCTCATTCTCTGCTATGACATGCAGACTAATTCTCTGCTGACATGAAGACAGATTCTCTGTTACGGGACCTCTCTCCTCTGCCTGGGTGCCGGGGCCTAAATATCTGAGAATGGACTGTTCCAGTGGTGGGTGACGGGAAGCCAGATTCTCTGCTATGGAACCTCTCTCCAATTGATTTTGGTTAATTTTTATTTATTTAATTTTTATTTTAATTCATTTCCCTATCCACATTTGTTTGCAGGGGATTTACCTACATGTTGCTGCCTTTTGCAGCCCTCTAGCTCTTTCCTGGGCTGTTTTACAGCCTTTTTAGTGCCGAAAAGTTCGGGTCCCCATTGACTTCAATGGGGTTCGGGTTCGGGACGAAGTTCGGATCGGGTTCGGATCCCGAACCCGAACATTTCCGGGATGTTCGGCCGAACTTCTCGAACCCGAACATCCAGGTGTTCGCTCAACTCTAGTTGGAGGTTCAATGAGTCCATCCTGGGTAATGCTACTCATAAAAAGCGAATAATGTCCCTTCTAAAAGAATACTTTCTCATTAACCGTATGTCTGACACCTCCCCTAACACCTTGTGGGATGCTCATAAAGCATATATAAGAGGCCAACTAATTAGTCTTTGTTCATATCTGAGGAAGGAGTCTGATAAGAAAATAAACTCCCTACTCTTTGGGATTAATACACTGGAGAAGACCCACAAAATTTGCTCCAACTCCATCTATCTGAATTACTCACGCTTAAAACGGAGCTAAAAAACTTGTTAAATTAACGTTCTGCAAAGTTCTTTTTAAGCTCCCAACAAAAAATATTGGCCCATGGTGATAAGGCAACAAAATTCCAAATACAGAGAATAAAGCGTAATAAAATGACAAGTTTTGTACACAACATAGCTTCTTCGTCGGGCTCCATGTTGTTCAAAACTGAAGAAATCGCAGAACAGTTCAAGCTTTACTACGAATCACTTTATAATCTTCCCCCTCCACTCCTTCCTAACCCTGAATTGGATAAAGTGCAAAATATCTCCTCCTTCCTCAGTTTACTGCATCTCCCAGCCCTCTCAGAAAGCCAATGTGACCAACTTGCTGCTCCATTTACCAAGAGGCACTAAATTCCTCTCCAACTGGAAAAAGCCCTGGCCCAGATGGCTTACCCCTGTCCTACTACAGAGCTTTCTCTGATATTTTATTCCCCCACCTTCTTCCAATTTGCAACAATGCTCTACACAACACCCCTGTATCACCTGACATGTCCAGAGCCACAATTACGATCATCCCCAAACCTGTCAAGGACCCTTCATTATGTTCGAATTACCGCCCTATATCCTTGCTGAACACTGGCCTAAAATTATTAGCTAAAATGCTGGCTACTAGATTACAAAAACTTCTCCCCTCTCTAATACAGCCTGATCAGGTAGGGTTTGTTAAAGGGAGAAAGGGGAAAGATAATGTTATGAAGATTCTGAATGCCTTATATTTCTCCTCCCTCAGAGGGATCCCTATAGTCCTGCTGGGTACTGATGCTGAGAAAGCGTTTAATAGAATAGACTGGTTGTTTATTAGCCTTACGCTTGCCAAATTCAACATTCCAGATCAATTCTCTAAGGCGGTTACGGCTATGTATCATTCTTCCTCAGCATCAGTACTAGTTAATGGCACTTTATCCCCCAGTTTTCGTATACAAAATGGCACTAGACAGGGCTGCCCCCTTTCCCCACTTATATTTGTATTAGTAATGGAGACGCTTTTACAGGCCCTGAGACAACAAAAAGATATAGTGGGACTTAGGGTTGGCGATCAGGAAATTAAAATGGCCGCCTTCGCCGATGATCTCCTGATCTGCACAACTAACCCGAAAAAATCCCTTCCATCCATAGGAGCGACAGAAGGTCTAATATGCCCTTTACTAAGATCTCCTTAATATGATCCTCCATGGCCTTGCGTTCGGGCTTAGAAAGATTATAAATTTGCCCCTTAGGAAACTTGGCCCCCTCTACTAGCTCTATAGTACAATCATAAGGTCTATGGGGGAATAGAACCTCCGGGGTTGGTGATGAGAATACATCCGAATACTCCCTAACAACAGTGGGTAAAGTATCTGACTTTACTGAGACCCCAGCCTGTATCTCGGACAAGCATGAGTCACACTTAGGCCCCCATCTCACCAACTCCCCATTGGACCAATCTATAGTGGGGTTATGTAGTCGGAGCCAAGGCAACCCTAATACCACCTCAGCCGGTAGGTTCTCCAGGACAAAAAGGGAACATCTCTCTGAGTGACACACACCCACTGTTAGAGAAATCTCTGAGGTACATGAGCTCACCGTACCACCAATAAGAGGAGTAGCATCAATAGCCATGACATGGATAGGAGTTGGTAAAGCAAACATTGAAATACCCAATCTTACAGCATACTCAAAGTCAATAAAGCTGGCCGCTGAGCCAGAATCGATAAAGGCCTTACCCGGCCATTTATCTACTCCCAGAGAAATCGTAATGGGTACCAAAAGCTTATATTTAGAAAGATCAGGGTGTACCTGGTCTTTAGGTTGCCTTGCCTTAGGAGACTTGACAGAGAGGACCTTCTTAGGACACTGGTTGATCCAATGGTCAGGATCTCCACAGTAAAAGCATTCTCCACGTCTGTGGCGAAGATTCCCTTGGGTCATGCCAACCTGCATGGGTTCCTCGGTGGAGACCTCAGCATTGTCTCTGGGATAGGCCTCTGGCTGGACCACCATCTGGAAAGAAAACTGTTGTTCCTGTTGTCTCTCTCTAACCCGTCGGTCAAGTCGGACAACAAGGGTCATCATCTCCTCTAAGGTCTCTGGAGGTTGATAACTAATCAGCAGATCCTATAAATTATCAGACAGGCCTGACCTGAACTGACTCTTCAGGGCTGGTTCATTCCACCCTGAGGGGACACACCACCTTCTGAATTGGGTGCAATAATCCTCCGCAGGTAGATTGCCCTGAACCAGTTCCTTTTAGAGCTGTCTCGGCTACTAGAGCCCTGTCTGGTTCATCATAGAGGGTACCCAGGGCCTGAAAGAACCTCTCCACAGAAGATAAACAACTGGCGCTAGCAGGTAAAGAGAATGCCCAGTCCTGGGGATCACCCTGTAGTTGGGAAATGATAATGCCCACGCGTTGACTCTCGGGGCCAGAGGACACGGGCGCAAACAGAAGTAAAGTTTGCAACTCTCCTTAAAGGAGAGAAACTTCCTCCAGTCTCCAGAAAAGGGTTTTGGGAGCTTAATCTGGGGCTCAAAATGCGGAGTGGAGGCCTGAGGAGTGGAAGAACCTTGCCCTAACTCAAAAGAACTGAGTTTTTCCCCTAACTCCTGCACCATCTGCATCAGATTAGAGATATGGTCAGTCAAGGTCACCAGAGGATTAATAATGCAGTGGTTATTGGGCCTGTTAATCTGTAACGGTCGCGTACACACACACACAGGGGGGAGGGAAGTGACCACTGCGCTCCACCCTTACCCTTGGCCCTGCCTACTTGCCTCGCGTGTCCTAATGACAGGGGACAACTGGACGGCAACCCCTAGCTTAAACTAAGTGCAGGGATGACAGACAGACAAACAACACAACGTGAATGGACCGAGTCAATACCAGGTAAGCTACAAAGTACAAATGGAGCAAGCAGAGAATAGTCAGGAGAAGCCGGGGTCATAAATACCAGGAGAGTTGTGAAGTACCAAAGGAGTAAGCAGAGGATCGTCAGGAGGAGGCCGGGGTCAGAATACCAGGAGAGCAGCAAAGTACACAAGGAGCAGGCAGAGGATCGTCAGGAAACAGCAGGAGGTAAGTACGCCAGGAAATACAACATCACAGGTGGAACCTAAATTAACAGGCAACCTGTGGCCAGCAGGCTGCCTGTATTTATAGTGGGGAGTGAGGGTCATGTCACGTGACCAGCGTCACATGACCGACAGACCAACCAGTCGAGCACCGAGTGATCAGCTTGGCGCTCAAGGCAGACTTAGGAGCAGGGAACCTCCCAGCTAGCAAAGCTTCCCTGGGAACGAGGTCAAGCACAGATTCTCGCTCCCAAAGCTAAGCAGCAGGTCTGCGGCTAATGGGAGACCGAGTGCACCTTCGGAACCCCGTTATAGATAATATGTGCCTAGAAGGTCTATAGTGGCCATGAAGCAGTCTTGTGGGAGAACGTTTATTTTAGATTTTATTGAATCCATTTTGAATCTTTTGTGGATGATGGAATTGTTTATGGACTTTAAATTTATTATTAATCCGAAGGATCCATTTTGTTTATGTATAAGGAATGCGGGAGAATAATAACCTTTGCCTTGTTGTTTATCTGGAACTGGCTGAATTACTTTCTTGTCTACTAGCGATATTATCTCTGACTCCAGACAAGACTGCTTTTCTTTCTGAAGCATAGGATAGAAATTCCAGTTTTAGGCCCTGTTTTAAAGTATCTACCACCCATGGGGAGGCCCCAATACTTTATGTTGTAGTCTGCCCCCCACCTGGTATATGGCATCATTGCCTAGAGCTGGAGGAATTTTCAGGGTTAAAGATGAATCCTCTTCCCCTGCTCCTGGATGGCTGCCACCTTCTTGACCTCTCTCTCTTTTTCTGGTCAAACTTAGATCTTTTTTGGTTGTGAAAGGACCGTCTTTGATGGAAGTAATGGTTTTCCGATTGAAAACCTTTTTTCTTAACAGAGGCTCTATCCAGTATGTCATCCAGGGTTGAGCCAAATAATCAGTCTCCCTAACATGGTATTGAACAAAGTCGTTTTTTTGAACTGTTATCCCCCGACCATGAACTAAGCCAGGTCGCTCTTCTGGTTGCATTAGATAAAGGAGCAGACCTAGCAGAGAATCTAAATCGGCTGATGCATCTGCCAGGAAGTTAGATGCTTTATCTAACGTAGGTAAGGAGGCTAAGATGTCCTCTCTAGGGATTCCTGCTGCCAGGTGATCTTCTAGCTGATCTAGCCAGACAGATAATTATCTGGCTGTGCAAGTGGATGCTATGCTGTGACGTAACATAGCGGTATTTGTCTCCCATGATTTCTTTAGCAAATTTTCACATTTTTAATCCATGGGATCTCTAAGGAGACCTATGTCTTCAAATGGGAGGGAAGATTTTTTTTTAGAAATATGTGCCACTGGGAGCGTCTACTTTTGGTGTCTTAGCCCACAGATTAGAGTCAGAATCTAAAAAAGGGATATTTCCTTTTGAAGGTATTAGTTACGGCCGATCTTTTTTCTGGGTCCCTCCATTCCTTGGATATTAGGGCTGTGATATGGTTATAATGGGAAAGGATCTCTTCTTTCTTTCACCCAGCCCCTGAAACATCTGGCCTTGTATTGAATGAGTTTCCTTGATGTCTTCTATATTCATGTGGCTCTTATAGTTTTTAGAAGTCCCTCTGTTTCTTCAGGAAGAAACAAAGGTTTCCCAGTACCATACTCAGAGGAGGAGGACCCCGGATCTGATAGTAGTTCCCCTTCATCTAGGTCAAATGCTGTATTAGAAGCAGGAGACCTACGAGAGGTGGATGGGCCCGGGGATTGGGGTATAATTTTTGAGTCCACCGCTGCATTTACTTTTTCCTTTATCATGGCTCTCATGCTTTCAAGGAAGGAAGGCAATTCTTCTGTAACCACTGTAAGGGGATTAGCTCTTCTTCGGGGGTCATTCTCACAGGTTACTTCACCAGACATGGATATAATGTCCAAACAGTGCATTTATTGTGCAACACCAGCAACAACAAAATGACAAAATAATAAACACTCGCCCGTCCAGGCTCTAACTAAACAAATAGATCCCTGACTCACCTAAGACCCTGTTCACACCCTGTGAACACGTGCGGCTTTCTGAGCCAATGTCCCACAGCCTCCTGGCTGTACAGAGCACAGTACGCCCACTGTCTCCAGTCCAGTGTCTCTTGGGGAATCGTGGTCACTCAGCCCTCCTGGCTTGGACCACACTGACAGAGCCTCCAGGCCTCTGTCCACAGGTACCACGCTCCCCCAAAGTGAGACACCCTGGAAGGTGCTTTGTGCCAGCCTGATTACTTCCAGCTGGTCTCACCTGTGGTGGAATAGGGGTGTGGACCGAACTATCCACCCCTTCCTTGTCTCTAACCTGCGTGAGACCTGTCACTGTCTCACACCACCCTTTCAGTGCACTTAGACACAAGTGTTTTTTGGGATTTAGAGGAGAACGACTTGCGGCTTATGGCACATTTTTTGCGGCATGGGTCTCCACTTGCTGGCTTACGCATCATGGTCTCTCTGCCCTAAAAGAGCAAGGTAAAAATTCTTATAGGGCCAGGAAAGGAGAGACTGACACCTACACCAGGGGTGGATGTTAAGGAAAAGTGCTAAACAACAAGGGAGGAGTCTTACCGGGCTGAGGGCTAAGACAGAGGAACCACAGGCTTCTTGGCGCAAGCATGGCTGCAAGTATGGTGCAAGAACAGAGTGAGGGTATACACCTTGTCAGAGGCAATATCCTATTCCTTCTGCCTCCTCTCGCTCTGCCCCACTCTGTTTGAAAGCCGCGCCACCGGAAGCACCACAATATCACAAGATTCTCTTGCCCAGGGAGAACTTGACCACCCGAGAACTGTGCGTGCACGCCCGGGGAATCCTGCGAGCAGGGCTTAATCCTAGGAATGAGTGAGGGAGGCAACGCGTCTCCAGGATACCCGTTCCCTGCTCCAGCCCTCCCACATCGTAGGGTGTTCTGCTCTGAGATTAAGGCTTGGCGATAAGAGAGATGTTCCTGGAACTTCAGGAGAGGCTTCTACGAATAGCCAAGGACAGGAAACAACGACTGAATAGGTAAGGGGAGGAGTCCCTTTAAATATTGTGCTTCTGCGTTGTTTCCTGTCCTGGGGGTGGGGAAACCCTCCTGTTAGTGCCATTGTGGAGGCGCCGGGGAAAAAAGAGTATATGGTTGAATCTTGTTTTCTTCTCCTCCTCCTCCTCATCCAGATTGTTTATATTCCCTCCACTCTAATTTTTTTTTTATAGGGTCAGCTCAACTGCATGCCCCCAACTCAAATTATTTCTTAAGGTAATCTCAACTGCAGGCCCTCAACTCAATTTTTTTTTTATAGGGTCAGCTGAACAGCATGCACTCACATATAATGTTTTAGAGAGTCAGCTGTACAGCATGCACTTACATATAATGTTTTAGAGTGTCAGCTAACCTGCAGACACTTGCATATAATGTTTTAGAGCATTAGCTGAACAGCATGCACTTGCATATAATGTTTTAGAGCATCAGGTCATTTTGCACCTCCAGTGCAAAATGGAGGTGTGGCTGACTCCAGCTGGTCGTGCACTCCTGACCAGCCTGTCTGCCTCATAGACTGATTTTAATTAGCATGAGTATAAAGCTTAGCCTGCCCCCCCCCCCCCCACTCACCAAAAGCCCCTGACACCAGGAGAGGTATGGAGTGGGTAGTGGACTTGGCATGCATGTTGGTACTTGCATCCCCTGTATTCAATGGAGGCCATTTTGGCACCAAAAATGATAAAAATCAAAGGGGACCCAGCATGCATTTGGAACCTACACCCCCTGAATTTCATGGTCGCTATTATGGCACTTAACAGGTAGAGAGTAGTGTTAGGTTCCCGTCTTACAGAGATTGCCTTGACGTGTGGCAGATGGGCTCAAATAATTTTGTACAAAATGTATGTGCCAAGCATCTCTACTTTATTAGCATAGCATAAGCATTATAATATATTTTTGTACTTTATTTGGTTCGCAGAGAGCTGTTGCATTATATGGTGTGCTATTCTCAGACTAGGTTATCAATATCAGATCTGCCGGGTCCAACTTCCAGCACCACCGCCGTTCTGTTGTATGAAGAGAGCACAGCGTTCCTGTGAGCGCTGCAACCTCTTTACTGTCTACCAGCTCGTTATCGACACTGCATAATTACAACTCCACCCCATTCAATTACAATTGCTCTGTACCATTCAAGATAATGGGACGTTGGAACTTACACCAGCTCTCCTCTGCAATGTCGACAGCGAGAAAGTAAACAATGAAGGGAATGCAATGCTCACAGGAGCACACCATTCTTTTCATACAGCTGATTCACAGGGGTGGACCCCTGCTGATCTGATATTGATGACCTATCCTTGGGAGAGTTCCTAAGTATGGAGAAAGAAGAAAATCCCTTTAAATACATTAGCCTTTTTAAGTACACTCATAGCTTATTTGCACTGAAGAGGTAATAAAGAATTTTCTCTAATGTACTTGGAAATTTTGATGACAGGCACGTGATTATATTGCTTTAGTTTATATATCTTAATTAGTTGACATAGTACAGGTTTTCTGAACATAATGACTTTCATTTTCATGTCTTTTTAGTTATTCTGCCATTTGCTAGTTTCAAGGAGGAATGAAAAGAACAGACAATAAAGACTGAATACCTCTGACATTTTGTACTGTAAAATGTATAAAAATGTACAAATGCATTGTTAGATAATACAAAAATAAATTCTGCTCTTTGCATATCCAACCTTGAGAAAACCCTTAATTAACTAAAATAACTGGCTTGTGTTTTAGTCCAGAAATAATAATGACTCACTATTCATTACGGTAAATGTACAGTATATTTTCAGTTTATTTATCACATGTTGCTGTATTTGCACATTTCTAAATATAAATATAGATATAAATATAGATGGAGCTAGACAGCATATTGTCCCCAATACTTCTGTATAAGCAAGTGTAAAGCTAATAGCTCTAGGGGGTCCAGAGTTTGCAGTCTCACTCAAGCCCTGAAGCTTGAAGGGGTCATAAAGGCCTCCAGCACTTATCCACTCTCCTGCTATCCAACCCAGTTTCTAGTAAACGTCTAAAGATCCAATGGTGGGGAAACCATTGCTGTTTAAGTAGACTTATAGGCTCTAAATAACTCAACATGACAAACAAAGCTCACAGTGGTATAACACAACCTCTACTCAGCAATCTTCAACAGCATGCAGCTCAAGTGGTGCTGATCCAGATGAAGAGTGGGACTTCAAGAAGCCCCTACTATAAATATTATTTTTATTTTTTTAGAAATATGTCCACACACTATAGGTCACATATAAGAAGGAGGTAGGGTCATTGACAGGTGAGCTGCACTATCATGGCCACCAGATCATCAATAGGTCATTGAAAATATCTTTTTTTTTTTTTTGTATAATCTCTTTTTATTGTATGAAATAAAACAAGGACCATTTACAAACAAAATGTGATGTACAGTACAAACTCGGCATCAAAGCCAATAAATAAAGTCTCAGGTATCCCCAGTTGGTAAAAATGGTACATGTTGCCAGGTAGAGGATATCATATCTTCAATGTGATCATTCTTGTGATCTAGCATGAGCACTTACAATGCAGGTAATGTCCAACAAAAGCAAAACAAATAAAACATATAAAACCAAGACAAACCAAGAGCCTATGATGAAATGCCAGATGTAGTTATTTGCTGAAATGGTGATGACGCATCTTCCAGAAAATGCTGCCATAGTGTATTACTAGTCTCCGAGGTATTGATTCGTGTATATGATGGTGGGATATATATTTATGCCTCATCCCTGTGAATCCCTTCAAGGTTGACACACCTTGAGATACCCTTTTCTGTTATTGTTTTCCCATCTAGCCATCTCCTTCATTCTATTCACTTGTTGCATTTTTATTTTCCACATGTCTAAAGTGGGAGCTGATGTGTCCCTCCATTTAGTGGGGATGAGAAGATTAGCTGCAGCTATTATTTGTGTTGGGAGGTCATGCTTGGAGGGTTTAAAGGTCGGGGGAGGTAACCACAAGAAGACTAGTTCTAAGGTTAGTGTGATAGTTATGGAGCAAATGGTATTTATGGAACTTTCTATAGCCTTCCAATATTTAGTAATTAATGGACATGTCCACCATATATGAAGCATAGTTCCCTTCTCTCAATCACATCTCCAACATCTATCACTGGGTGACAGGCCTTTGGAGAAAAGGAACTCTGGTGTTTTATACCACCTAGTAATGTTTTTGTATGAGTTTTCCTGAAAGCGGATACATCTAGTGAATCTGCATGCATTATTTAGTATATACTGTGAATCAGCCTCTGTAAAATTTCTCCCCAGTTCCTTCTCCCATTGTAATAAATAGTAGGGTTTGAAAGTAGCCTGATTGTGTAACAGATTAGTACAAATCACAGAATATTTTTTTTAGGCGGATCTGGAAAGGGCATAGATGTCAGTTTACGAAATTTATTGCAAGTCTGTGTATAGTCTATGCAATAAATGTGGGAACGACACCCTAGATTCAGTTTTGTAAATATTTTGGATAAAGATAGTGTAGTATCAGATTTAAATCCTTTGGCTATTTTCATATTGCCTGTCTTATGCCACCAGCTTGTCACCTTCAATAAACTGTGATCAAGGAAATTAGGTATGATACACAGAGGGGCTAAATTAGAAATGTTACCGTCAAATTGTGGCAAAATAGTGGTTTGAAGGCATAATTTAACCATTCCCCTGGTCATGTCACTCAGTATGATCTGGGAAATGGGTAATGGGTAGTTTAGCCAGAGGAGGGTGTGTAGATAGTGACACATCAAACAACGCTCAATATATAAATATTAAGTGTTGAGATTAACATTGGTCAGCATCGGCCATCTAGCAAAATGAATCAATTTATAACATAGACCCAGATCAGGTAGGGAAATTCCTCCATTTCTTTTTTCTGCGTAAGTAAGGAATATGCCAACCTAGGCCTTCTTCCTCTTCAAAGAAATTAGATGAAAAGGCTTCTAAATTAAGAGAAATAAATGGAGGGGACATTAATCGGTAATGATTGCATGACATATAAGATTTGCGGGAGGACATAAGTGGACAGCAGATTCTTCCTGCCAAACCATTACATGAATGGGACATTGATATTGTTCAATTGTGACTTAAATTTCAAAATGAGTGGTGTATAATTTAAGCTAAAGAGGTGGGATGGGTCTGCAGGTATTTGGAGGCCTAGGTATTTTATAGGTGTAGGTGACAATTTGAAGAGTGATGAAAACTTAAGGTCAGTTAGGGGTTGTGGGGCCAAAGAAACGTTCAGTGCTTCAGACTTGGAGAAGTTAATTTTAAAATTGGATGCTCTCCCATAGTGCTCCAGAATCTTCATGATAACCGGAAAGGCTTCTACAGGGTTTGAAATTAATAGCAGATGGTCATCTGCAAAAGCAGCTGTTTTATGTGTGTATTGACCAATAGTAAAGCCCTGTATCTTATCTGTCTGCGGTTTAGAAAAAAACACATCTATACATAATAAGAATAAAGAGGGGGGAAAGGGGACATCACTGTCGAGTCCCATTTCTAATAGGGAACTCATATGAAAGGGAGTCATTAACCATGAATTGTGCTGTGGGTTGAGTAAATAAAGAGAATACAGCTGTGATAAACTGTTGAGGAAAATTAAATTTTCTCATAGATTCAGTCATAAATTCCCAATTTACTCTGTCAAAAGCCTTCTTGGCATCAGTACCAAGAAGCAGAAGACGTAGTTTCTAGTGTTGGTCAAGCACCTAAGTGCTTGTGTGCTCGAGTGCACAACGGAAGTCCCCGAGCATTAAACCAGGCACCCACTGCTCTGAAGAGGGGAGGGTGTTGGGACTGTAGTTCGGCTGGGGAGTCCCTGCTCTGACTCCATATATAGCTATGTCCTTATATGGAGTTAGTGCTTGGGGACACCCAGTATATTTAAATCTAATGTAGCCTCTATTTCTGAAAAGTTTCTGGTGGGATTTGAACTCACAACCTTCTACATTACAGCCAAGAATATTAATCACTACACTAAAGAGCTGCATGGCTAGTTACTTTAACTATATCACATCTGGGCCATTTTCCCCCTTCCTGACCAGGCCTAATTTAGCAAATCTGACATATCTCACTTTGTGGTAATAACTTCGGAACACATTTACTTATCCAAGCCATTCAGAGACTATTTTCTCGTGACACATTGTACTTCATGCCAGTCATAAATTTGAGTCAATATATTTCACCTTTATTTATGAAAAAATCCTAAATTTACCAAAAATTTGGAAAAATTTGCAATTTAATTTTTTTTTATTTCTCTGCTTTTAAAACAGAAAGTAATACCTCTTAAAATATTCATTACTTAACATTTCCCATATGTGTACTTTATGTTGGCATCACTTTGGAAATGCCATTTTATTTTTTTAGGACGTTAGAAGGCTTAGAAGTTTAGAAGCAATTCTTAAAATTTTTAAGAAAATTGCCAAAACCTACTTTTTAAGGACCAATTCAGGTCTGAAGTCCTTATGTAGGGTTTACATAGTGGATACCCCCATGAATGACCCAATTGTAGAAACTACACCCCTCAAGTTATTTAAAACTGATTTTGCAAACTTTGTTAACCTTTTAGGCGTTTCACAAGAATTAAAGGAAAATGGAGATGACATTTCTAAATTTTACTTTTCGGGCAGATTTTCCATTTTAATCCAATTTTTTATTAACACATCGAGGGTTAACAGCCAAACAAAAGTCAATATTTATTACCCAGATTCTGCGGTATTTTTAGATGCCATTTCAAGCCCCCTCTGATGTACCCTTACAGTAGAAACTCCCAAAAAGTGACCCCATTTTGGAAACTAGGGGATAAGATCCCAGATTTTTTGAACATTCATTATAACACTTTATGGGGCAAGGTGACCAAAAAAGTGGTTGTTTTAGCACAGTTTTTATTTATTTATTTTTACAGCGTTCATCTGAGGGGTTCGTTCAAGTGACATTTTTATAGAGCAGATCGTTACGGACATGGCAATACCTAATATGTATACTTTTTCTTATTTATTTAAGTTTTACACAATAATAGCATTTTTGAAACAAAAAAAAAATATGTTTTAATGTGTCCATGTTCTGAGAGCTACAGTACAGACCAAAAGTTTGGACACACCTTCTCATTCAAAGAGTTTTCTTTATTTTCATGACTATGAAAATTGTAGATTCACAATAAAGGCATCAAAACTATGAATTAACACATGTGGAATTAAATACATACCAAAAAAGTGTGAAACAACTGAAAATATGTCATATTCTAGGTTCTTCAAAGTAGCCACCTTTTGCTTTGATTACTGCTTTGCACACTCTTGGCATTCTCTTGATGAGCTTCAAGAGGTAGTCACCTGAAATGGTCTTCCTGACATAGTAGCCCCAGTTACAGTGGAAATACACCCCCAGAGAGGCTGTACAGCGGTATACTGCGCTGTACGGCCTCAGTGCAGGGCTGATCGAGGCCGAGAACAGGAAGCACATAGCGCTTCCTGCACTGTGTACACAGCGCTCGGCGTTTGGCTGTTAACCCTTGCTTTGTGACTGGAAAAAAACTTATTAAAATGGAAAATCTGCCAAAAAAGATACATTTTGAAATTGTATCTCTATTTTCCATTAATTCTTTTGGAACACCTAAGGAGTGTAGTTTATAGAATTGGGTCATTTTTGGGTGGTTTCTATTATTTAGGCCTCGGAAAGTGACTTCAGACCTGAACTGGTCCCTAAAAATTGGGTTTTTGAAAATTTCTGAAAAATTTCAAGATTTGCTTCTAAACTTCTAAGCCTTGTAACATCCCAAACAAATAAAATATAATTCCCCAAATGATCCAAACATGAAGTAGACATTTTGGGAATGTAAAGTAATAACAATTTTTGGAGGTATTACTATGTATTATAGAAGTAGAGAAATTGAAACTTGGAAATTTGCAATTTTTTACACATTTTTGGTTACATTTTGTATTTTTTTCTAAATAAAAATGCATTTTTTAACTTCATTTTACCAGTGTCATGAAGTACAATGTGACAAAAAAAAAAATCTTAGAATGGCCTGGATAAGTCAAAGCGTTTTAAAGTTATCAGCACTTAAAGTGAAACTGGTCAGATTTGCAACATGTGGACGGGAGGTGGTAAAAAAAAAGAGACTTCTGCTACATAGGAATGCTTACTATTTGTTTAGTGATTGGCTCTACTGTGTAGTGATTAATATTCTGGGCTGTAATGTAGAAGGTTGAGAGTTCGAATCCTGCCAGAAACTTTTCAGAAATAGAGGCAAAATTTTTATATATATATATATATATATATATATATATATATATATCTATATATACACACATATACGTTTTAGCCATAATATTTACATATATTATATATTTAGAATATATAATTATATTATAATATATGTAAATATATTATGGCTAAAACATCAGTAGTAGTTTCCAAAGTTTTTTTTTTAGTAATTACACATTTTTTACAATTACAAAAAAATATATAAAATATATAAATTAAATTTAGCCTCTATTTCTAAAAAGTTTCTGATGGGATTTGAACTCACAACCTTCTACATTACAGCCCAGAATATTAACCATTACACTATAGAGCTGCATGGTCAGATACTTAAAAAAAAAAAAAAAAAAAAAAAGAGACTTCTGCTGTATATGAATACTAAAATGTTAATTATTATTATTATTTTTTTTTTAAGTAGCTGGCACTGACACGTGTGAGCTGGTAAGATTTTGTAAATTGGAAGGGAATGGAATTTCTTTATTTTTTTATTTTTTTTATTTCTTTATTTTTTCCAAAATACAAAAGAGCAGATACAAATATGGACCGTCCAAAGGGTCCATATTACAAAACATTTTATTTATTTATTTATTTAAACATTTGCCTATGTTATTTTAACCCAAATACCACCCACCCCAGTGAAGAGAGAGAGAGAGGGGAAGAGAAAAAAAAAATTCAAACAACTTGGCCCTGGTTCAACCATTTTTTCCAAATTTTATCAGTTTTTCCATGTCTATCACTCGATCCAAACCCTGTTCCAGTCTAATCAAATCGAGTACAGCTTCCTGCCACTGTCTTACTGTGGGAGGGTCTTTATTTATCCATTTCCGAAGTATCAACAGTCTAGCCTGAAACAGTACCTTATTCAAAACCGACTGTAGCTCTCTATTTAATCTAATATGTGCGGTAGCCCCCAGTATACAGACCACCGGATCCTCCGGAACTTGGATACCCAAAAATAGTGCTGTAGTCTCTACAATCTCCTTCCAATATCTAATCAATTTTGGGCATCTCCAAAAACAATGTATAAGATCCGCCCTCTCAGCCCTACATTTTGGACACTTATCCGAGGTTCTAACCCCCATTTTCTTTAACACCCAGGCAGATCGATGTAGCCTATGGAGAATAAAAAATTGCGAAATTTTATGTGAAGCCCTTTCTGAGATCCAAGCATAACTTCTAAGGGCATCATTCCACTTATCTTCCGAAAAAGATAAAATATCCTTTTCCCAGTCTCCTCTAGCTGATATTATGATCCTTTCTTTTTTTGCCTCCTTCAAAATTCCATATCTTTTTTTTGTCAGTCCCTTTTTTTCCTCTCCATTAGTAAATCTATATATTCTATTTGATTGTTCTTTTCTATATTTATTTGAATTAGCTGGTATCCTAACAGCGTTTTTTAACTGGAGATATTTTAAACTATCCTTTTGATGGATCCCAAACTCTGTTACCAAGGTGGAGAAGTCCTTCAATATATCTTCCTCAAATATTTGCACTAAATATTTGACCCCCTTTTTTTCCCAATCTATATAGGATTTGATCTTTTGCACTTCCTTTAGGTTTATATTTTTCCAAATAGGTGTGTAATTCAGAAACCCCTTAATATCCATAATTTTTTTAAGTTCCACCCATGTGTTTCCCATTAAATTCATTAACTTATTTCCTATATTGTCTTTACCTAGTGTTCCTGACTCCAAAACCTCTAAATAGTTTATTTCCCCTATCCACCCCATCTTTATTAACTCATCCCTCCCCACCATTCCTTTTTTTCTTTTTTCTTTCTTTCCTCTTTTTGTTCTCTTCCCCCTCTGCTAGATGGTTAGGTTTGTCTCGCTGAACGTGAGAGGTTTGCGGGAAAGGATTAAGAGATATGCTGTCTTTGAGTGGATTAGGAGGTTTTTGCCAGCCATCGTCTGCCTCTAAGAGACACACTCAGTTAAAGATTCCCTCATATGGATGGAGAAGGGATGGAGTGCGGAAGGGTATCACTCGGTATATACTACCTATTCTAGAGGGGTTTCAATTTTGGTACATAAAAAGATTAAATTTGAGTGTGTTAAATATGAGGCGGACGATTGTGGTAGGTACCTCTTTCTACATTGTAATGTGGAGGGGGTTGGGATGGTGATTGCAAATGTATATATTCCTCCTCCATATAAATCAGATGTGTTGTACAAGTTGCATAGATTTATGTTGAATAAACAGGAATGTATAATGATTGTGACAGGAGATTTTAATGCTGTAATGGATCCACTCAGAGACAGGGTGTCTGGCGGAGGGGGAAGAGTGCAAAATGTAGATTTTTGTAAAACAGTCCTGGAGTTTAATTGGATTGATGTCTGGCGTTACTTAAATCCAGAGGAAATAATGTACTCTTGTTATTCTAAAACACACCAGACGTGGTCAAGAATAGATATGGTTCTAGGAAATAAAAACTTAATGACCCAAAATAGGATAATGATAAAGTATTTCCCCATGGTTTTATCTGATCATAGTGCTCTTATAATGGATTTGGATTTGTACAAGAGGCAAAATCTGCCTCTGTTCAAGTTCAATCCTCACTGGTTAAAGTATATTCTAGATAAAGAGTATAGGATTGGATTTAAAAAACTTTTTTATAGAAAATATCGGCTCTGCTAAAAGATCTATAGTATGGGACACGGCCAAGGCATACTTGAGAGGATGTCTGTTTAAAAAGGTGAACTATTTTAGAAAAACTACTAAAGAAAAGGGTAAATTATTGGAAAAGAACTTAGATGAAGCTAGAGTTAGATGTATAAGGAATCCAACCGGAAATAATAATAAGAAATGGGAGCAATTTAAAAAAATATTATAAGGATAAAACAAGGAAGGAATTGCTATTTCAGGGGTTTCAGTTGGCATCGGAGGGAGAAAAGGTTGGAAAAATTCTAGCAGGTATAGTGAAAAATCAGAAAGGGAAAGCATGGATAGGGGCTGTTAAGGATAATAGAGATGAAATAGTTAGTTCACCCGAGGGAATTAAAAAGGTCTTCGTTGATTATTTTGAGGAACTGTATAAGTCTAGGGTACAATACAACAAAAAAGACCTGGGAATGGAATTTCCAATTGCTATTGATACTCCTCTAGAGGCTGAGGAGTGGGTAGAGTGGAACCAGTGGGAGTATGCCAATGAAGCAAGTTTTGGTATATGTTTGTGGCGGAAATAGGTCTCCTGCCAGAACAAAATGTCTGCTTTTTGTTTATGTAGTAAGCTGAACACTTGTCTACGTTTTTGTGGAGCATTTAGACCATTAACATTATGTGACCAGATATGTAATTTAGCCATCTTACATTAGTGTGTTACATAATAATATGACACCACCACAGGCTCTAAAAAAACAAGAACAAATATGCATAGGATCGATAATCAAGTTTTCTGCATTGAAATTTTAGGAGTGTGAGAAGCGCAAAAGGTGAATCCGTCTCCCAGCAATCTTAGTCTGGGATAGGCCTTCGAAACGCTGACCAGGGAGACACAGCGCACCTAAAGGGGAGGGAGAAAAGCCATTATCAGCATGAGAGCTGGCTGCCTATTCAAAATTATGTCACACATGTGCCTCTTGCGACCACGTGTGAGCTGAAGTATTAAATGTATAGAATTGAGTAGACACCTGAAAGTTCGGGATTGGCCAACTTCGCAAAAAAAGTTCGAGTCCAGGACCCGAACTTGACCCCGAACCCAAACCCCATTGAAGTCAAGGGGGACCCAAACTTTGGTGCACTAAAATGGCTCTAAAAAAGTCATGACAAGGGCTAGAGGGTTGCAAAAGGCAGCAAAATGTGGTTAAGACCATGGCAAGTGCTCTGCAAACAACTGTGGAAAGGGAAATGAGTTAAAATAACATAAAATGTATAAAAATATAAAATCTTGATCTAGGAGGAGGTAAACCCCAAACCATTGGAGAATATAAAAAAATAAAACAAAGAGAAAGTGCGCTGGTGTACAACAATGTTTGGGTGAGGCCGGTATACATGTCTATTCTGCAGAAGGTACGGATAAGTCCTGTGGGATCCCTGCCTGTTTCATTTTAATGAATGTGAGCTTGTCCACATTGTCTGTGGACAGGCAGCTGCGCTTGTCTGTGATAACCACCTCCTGCTGTGCTAAACACACGTTCAGATAATACACTGACTGCAGGGAAGGGACAGCAGCTCCAAGGCATAAAGGGCAAGCTCACGCCATGCGCCCAATTTGGAGACCCAGAAGTTGAAGGGGGCAGACCCGTCATTCATTACGTGTAGGCGTGTGCACACATACTGCTCCACCATTTTGCTGAAATGCTGCCTCCGGCTAAAACATTCCATATCAGCTGGTGGTGCTGGTTGTTGTGACGTGCTGACAAAACCTTTCCACATTTAGGACATGCTAACCCTGCCTTCTCACGTGCTGGTGGGCACCCAGCTTCGGTGGCAACCTCTTCCTACTCCTCTGCCTTCGTCTTGTGCTTCCACTGAGCCCCCGCTGTCTGGTGGGAACGCCATCAGCAGCGCATCTACCAGCGTGCGCTTGTACTGGTGCATCTTCTCATCAGTAACAGATGTTTTTACAAAATTTAGTTCCCTGTCAGCAATGCAGAGCAGGGGTTTTTCACCGGCAAAAATGGGTCAATGTCAACCATTAATGTAACAGACAAATTTTAGAAAATAAGGTCCCTGTCACCTTCGCAGAGCAGGGGTTTGTATATGGCAAATATGGTAAAAAGTCACCCAAGAATGTAATAGACGATTTTTAGAAATTTAGGTCCCTGTGTTTCTTCATCATCAGAGACGTGCTGTGGTGGTCTTCTCATGTCCTCATCCTGAAACATAAGTGGTTGGGCATAAGTGCACTCAATCTCTTCCACTTCTGGGGCAGGGTTATGTGGATGGCCCACATAAACCCTGCTAGCAGAGTCATCAAAAAGCATAAGATACTGCTGCATGACTTGGGGCTCAGACTGCTTGCCTGATTTGCAAGGGGGTGAACTGAAAGACAGGTGGCCATCGGCTGTAGGTGCAAACTCTGAGCTTTCAGCAGGGGACTTGGTGGGAGAAAATGTGAAGGAACTGGAGGCACTGTTAGCTACCCAATCTACTATTGCCTGTACTTGCTCTGGACTCACCATTCGTAGAGCAGCATTCGGGCCTACCAAATAATGCTGAAGGTTCTGTCGCCTACTCGCACCTGAGGAAGGTGTTTCACCAGGGCTTGTAGTTGGCACAGATCAACTACGTCCTCTCCCTGCAACAGGAGCTCCACCAACACCAGCAGCACCATGACCAGGGCCACGTCCCTTGTTTGATGCTATCCTAATTTTGCGGTCACCCACCGAAGTAACAGAAGTTTTTACAAAATTAAGTTCCTTGTGAACAATGCGCTGCGATTGGGCAGCACTGCAGCCTAGGAGAAGGAGACGTCACAGGACAAGGGCAGACACCGCCTACTATAACTTACAGAGCGAAGATACCGGAGGGCATAACGGGAGAAAAGAGCGGCGCCCGGGGATAATAGTAAGTGCAGTGAGATCCCCGGGTGCCGCTCTACATGTCAGCATACTTAGTTCACATTGTTTTTCCAGGTGAAAGGTCCTCTTTAACTGATTATATTTCACTCTCAGAAATGCAGCACAGGGGTACTTTGCAGAAAAAAATGGGAATATGTAACCCCCCTGGGTCCCTGAACTCACAGACAAATTATTTTTCCTTCCCCCGGCACATCTGCAGTGCAGGTGCACTTTAAAAATGGGTATATGTCGGCCACTGAACTACAAGAACAGGATTAAATGATTGTCCCTGGCACATATGCAGTGCTGGTGCACTGCTGTTGCACAACATGGCCGCCGACGCCCACCTAACTAACAGACGGGCTACAACTTTATTTTCAGTCTCACTGGGCTCAGGGCAGGGTACAAAAATGTTGCATTACACCCCCAAAACAAAAAACGCTGTAGATCGCTGACTTCACACCAACTCCAGATATCATAGTCTTTCCTAATCTTTCCCTCACAGCAGCAGCATCCTATTCCTCCAACTAGTAAGAGCAGAGTGACGTGCGGCGCTACGTGACTTCAGATTATATAGAGGCTGGGTCGCATGCTGCACTTGGACAATCACAGCCATGCCGTTAGTAGGCATGGCTGTGATGGCTTCTAAGGGCACACAAGTTAAACGGTTGTTGATAGGCTGCCCTGCAGCCTTTCAGCAAGCGCCATTAAATCGCCGAACACGGAACTCAAACCCAAAATTTTACGAAAATGTTCGGTTTCAGGTCTGGGTACAAAAAACCCTAACGTTCAGTACAAACCCAAACTTTACAGTTCGGGTTCCCTTAACCCTAATAATGAGCTTTAAAGAGAACTAATCAATCTAAAACAGTGGTAATAGAAAGAAGTGGACTCGAGCTGTTAAGTTCTTGCATTAAGAGGAGAGCATGCAATCTCCTAGTGCCGGCTGAAAAACAAGTAGGTGGCCATATTGGTACATAAACTAAAAATTAAATAAACTATAACAAAACTTTAGTCCACTTCCAGCTGCCCTTGTCACTTCAAAGGATATATGGACCAGGTTACTCAGAGCCTCCTGTGTCCCATGTAGCAAAACATTCCACTTTCCTCTGTGGGTTCAGAGGAATCAGGTGACAGTCCCATCATGTTGGATCTTTTTGGTCTTGAGAGACTTGATTTTATAGACCATTTTCCAGGGTGGTGCTTTAGGAAGGTCTGGCAGCTGTAAATCTGTGGGAATCGTTAGCCTTGGAGACACCTCCACTGGGGTAATGCCCAGTTTTTTCCATGCCTCCGTCATATCATACGGTGTTCTGATGATGATTTGTTGGCCATCTTTGGCTGTGGCTAATCCAAAGGGAAACATCCATCTCACTGGAAGCTTATGTGCCCTGAGGGAGTCTGTAAGTGGTTTTAAGACACAACATTTGGCCAGGGTACTCGGGGCCAGGTCTGGGAATATCTGGATTGTGGCTCCAATATATGCTATGTCCCTCATGTCCCTGGCTGCTTGTAGCAAGGCCGCTGTGTCCAGGTAGTTTAACAAGCCACAGATGACATCTCTTAGTAGCCCTCCAGAGGGGGGTTGGGGCCTTAGGGCTCTATGGGCCCTCTCCACCACTATTGAGGAGGCTTTCTGTGCACCTACTATAGAGGAAAAGACAGCGGATACTGCCTGCAGCAGCCTTTCAGCAAAAGCTTCCTCCGGTATGCCCCTTAGGCGAATATTTTTTCTCCTGTTTCTATTCTCATAGTCTTCTATTAGCAAGAGAACCGTATTGAGATGTGATTGATAAGAGCATAATAAAGATTGTACAGACTCACTGTGTTGTATAACAGCGGACTGGGCTTTCATTAAAGAAACTACTCTGTTGCCAATCTGCTTGATATTGGTTTTAATGTCTGCTATATCTCGTTGCAATGGAGATAAGGCCTTGTACAAGACTTTTTGGAAGAGGGGTAAGTTTTGATGTCCCCAGCACTCTCTGACATGGTGCATGAGCTTTCTTCATCTGATTCCTCATTTGTGGCGGCAAGTCTGGAACTTCCCGGGGCCATCTTGTTTCTGCATTCCGGAGATGTTCCTCGCTTTTTAAGGAATTTTTCCATCTCTGGCTGATTCTTTCCATCTCTGGGTGTTCCGTGTCTGTTCTCTGACCGTTCCTGAGCAGTTTTCACCATGTTTTGTAGGGTATGAGCTTGTTATTCTGGAATAGGCAGCAGCTGCAGTGAGGAGCTCTGTAATTAGGTAGCCATCACAGCGTGTGGCTAGCTCCACCCCCTGTCATTGAAGATATCATTGAGTGAATGTCTTCATTTTGTGTTCAATTTGTTGAATTATTAAAAAAAATTGTGTTGATTCTGCAAGGATAGCAGTTGCTATAATTGCCCTGAAAATTGGTATATAACACCCTCTAGTCTCATAGGATTTTTTGTAAATAAAAAGATGTTATGTAACATATTAACATAGTAACATAATATATAAGGCCAAAAAAAGACATTTGTCCATCCAGTTCGGCCTGTTATCCTGCAAGTTGATCCAGAGGAAGGAAAAAACCCTGTGAGGTACAAGCCAATTTTCCCCACTTAAGGGGGGAAAAATTCCTTCCTGACTCCAATAAGGCAATCAGAATAACTCCCTGGATCAACAACCCCTCTATAGTAGCTATAGTCTGTAATATTATTACACTCCAGAAATTCATCCAAGCCCCTCTTGAATTCTTTTATTGTACTCACCATCACCACCGCCTCAGGCAGAGAGTTCCTGTCACGGCCTATGGAGTACGCTGTGACACTGTTGCCACGCACGCTGTTGCCAGTGGCAACATGTTGCTGTTTTGGCATGTTGTGGCAGTGTCACAGGTTTTTCTAGGTGCACCGTGACTTGCTGGCCATGCATGCTGTTGTCTGCGGCAACCTGTTGCCTTTTGCTTTTGTGTGCAATTCCCTTTAAATAGTGTCTCCCTGCTGTGTGGTGTGTGGGGGGTTAATTCACTGGCTGGAGCAAAGTGGTGAGTTGGGTGTGGTCTCAAGTCTCCTTATATACTCTGGCTTGGAGACTGAGATATGTTTTGGTTTGTCTGTCTGTCTTGCATGAGAGATGCTTGATCTGTACTTGGATGAGATCTGAGGGCCATCCAAGTTTGACATCAAGTTTATTGATGATATCATCCTGAGTGTTTCCTCCTTGTCTTCCTTCTCCTCCTGGTGTGTCATTTACGGTGTGGGTTTAATTTGGAGATTTGGTGTGCGTCTTGTTTTTGGTTGCATGTCTGGGATGTTGTTGGTGTTTGTGTGCAAGACATTTCCCCTGTTCGTCTTCTACCTCCTAAAGGGGGGTGAACCTAAAAGATATTTGCAGCCTTGCCTGGAGCCACCTTGCATCGGAGCCGCATGGGGGTCCAGGTTGTTTTGGTGTTTTTCCATCTTTGCTACGGCAGGTAAGTGTTTGATGTTTGGTTGTTACACTGTGCTCTTACCTGCCGTGCAGTTGCTGCATTGTCTTTCTCCCTGTCAGTTACTGGGCCGCTGGAGACACCTTACATCCGTGGTGATGGATGAACAGGAGGTCTCTGCCCTGTCACAATGTTGAGGGCGATGCATAGATTCTTAGACTTCTAGGTTTGTGGATATGAGCCCCCTTACCATTGAAGGTGGTTCATACAGCCAGGAGACTAGGGCTATTTAAGGGAAGCTTTAGGAGGTGACCAGCTCCCTTTTCCCTGCCTATGGCTTAGTATATGGTGACATTGTACGGTGGAGAGTTTCCCCCACTCCCCACCCTGACAGTTCCATAGTCTCACTGCTCTTACCATAAAGAATCCTTTTCTATGTTTGTGTACAAACCTTCTTTCCTCCAGACGCAGAGGGTTTCCCCTTGTCACAGTCACAGTCATGGGGATAATTAGATGATTGGAGAGATCTCTGTACTGCCCCTGATATATTTATACATATTAATTAGATCTCCCCTCAGTCGTCTTTTTTAAAAAGTGAATAACCATAATGTTGATAATACATTTTTGTACCCCCCTCCCCAAGCTCTTAAATGCAATGATAGCAGTAGCAAGCCGAGTGACACTGGCATATATAGCTATAGGTAATTGTATATTTGACTGTGTTAAACTATGTAATTAAAAACACACTGCACCATTGCACGTGTCATGCTTTTTCATATCACAAAGCTTTCAGTCTATGGTGACACAGCACATAGAACGCTGATTAGTACAGTACTCTATGTGCTACATGTGCTCCTACTGAGAAGCTGTATGTCCTGCGTCTATGTGATCACTCCACTACCCCAGGTGGAAACAATGGTGGAAAATTAAACAAGGAATGCAGGCTCAGAAATCCCTAGGCAGAAGCAATAGATGTCAACAGACACTAAGCCAATGAGGAGTAATGATGGACGAACATCGTCTGGGACGATTCGCAAACGTGATTACGAAAACTCGATCAAATATTCATTAACCTGCAAGTTTGCGACGTGTCCCATTCACTTTAAGGGCAGGCAAACCTAAAAAACCTTCAGGTCATATTTGCAGCCACCAAATACCTACTAGAAGTGCACAAATCATCCCACAACATGGACAGTGACATACCAAAGAGGGATCAATGCAAAAAATCCCACAAAAAATATATATTTTAATCAGGGGCCATTTTTATGCGTCTTAACCTCTTTAGAACACAGGGCGTCCAGGTGTGCCCTGATGTCCTGGTACTTAACCCCTGCGTATTTCCGATACCGCCGACGATCGGAACAAGGTGCCTGCTCAAATCATTGAGCAGACACCATGGCTAAATGTGCCGGGGGGTCCTGTGACCCCCCCCCCATGTCGGCGATCAATTCAGACCTGCGGTTTGCGGCTTCTCATGTTGCGGGTGACGGTGCCATCGGGTCCCCATGGGGCTGTAGGGGGGACCCGATGGCATGGAAGGCAATGCGATGCCATCCTGTGATGAGCCTGTGAGATCCAGCCCCCTGGATCTCACAGGCCAGAAGCTGTATGAGTAATACACACAGTATTACTCATACAGCCAATGCATTCCAATACAGAAGTATTGGAATGCATTGTAAAGGATTAGACCCCCAAAAGTTGAAGTCCCAAAGTGATACAAAAAATAAAGTGAAAAGAAACGTTGAAAAAATTTAAGTTTTCACCCCAAAAAAATTTAAGTTTCAAGTAAAATTAAACAAAAAACGTAATTTTCCCCAAATAAAGTAAAACTAAATTGGTAAATAGGGGGAAAAAATACATATTAGGTATCGCCGCATCCGTATCGACCGGCTTTATAAAAATATCACATGACCTAACCCCTCAGGTGAACATCGTAAAAAATAAAAATAAAAAAGATGTAAAAAAAGCCATTTTTTGTCATCTTACATCACAAAAAGTGTAATAGCAAGCGATCAAAAAGTCATATGCACCCCAAAACTGTCATCTTATCCTGCAAAAAATGAGACCCTACCTAAGATAATCACCCAAGAACTGAAAAAAATAAAACTATGGCTCTCAGACTATGGAGACACTAAAACATGATTTTTTGTTTCAAAAATGAAATCATTGTGTAAAACTTGCATAAATAAAAAAAAAAATGTATACATATTAGTTATTGCTGCACCCGTGACAACCTGCTCTATAAAAATACTACATGATCTAACCTGTCAGATTAATGTTGTAAATAACAAAAAAAAAGTGCCAAAACAGCTATTTCTTGTTACCTTGCCGCACAAAAAGTGTAATATAGAGCAACCAAAAATCATATGTACCCTAAACTAGTGCCAACAAAACTTCCAACCTATCCTGTAATTTCTAAAATGGGGTAACTTTTTGGGAGTTTCTACTCTAGGGGTGCATATGGGGGGCTTCAAATGGGACATGGTGTCAAAAAACTAGTCCAGCAAAATCTGCCTTCCAAAAACCGTATAGCATTCCTTTCCTTCTCCGTACAGCGGTTTACGACCACATATGGGGTGTTTCTGTAAACTACAGAATCAGGGACATAAATATTGAATTTGGTTTGGCTGTTAACCCTTCTTTGCAACTGGGAAAAAAATATTAAAATGGAAAATCTGCCCAAAAAGTGAAATTTTGAAATTGTATCTCTATTTTCCATTAATTATTGTGGAACACCAAAAGGGTTAACAACGTTTCTAAAATCAGTTTTGAATACCTTGAGGGGTGTAGTTTCTTAGATGGGGTCACTTTTATGGAGTTTCTACTCTAGGGGTGCATCAGCGGAGCTTCAAATGGGACATGGTGTCAAAAATAATTGTCCAGCAAAATCTGCCTTCCAAAAACCATATGGCATTCCTTTTCTTCTGCGCCCTGCCGTGTGCCCGTACAGCAGTTTACAACCACCTAATAACATCAAATCCACATGGGTGCCAAGGGTTACATGCTTGATGGCCGTCAGAAGGTTAACAAGTAGGCAGTAAAAGTTATTTAACTTCCCTGCCCGTGTTTGCTAGACCACATGTCTTTGGTCAGATGTATCTTGGCACCAACACTGTGTGCCAGAGATATATTAACTTGCAGCTGAACGTGGTCATATAGTTCAAGGATGCCCTTCTGGGAGAAATATTTCCTTCCTAGGACCTTCCATTGCAGTGTGCCAAATTTTCAAATGGCCTCCGTGTCCACCAATTTATATGGCAGTAGTTGGTGCGCTAGCAGTTCCGACAAGCCAGCGGTCAGCCATTGGCAAGAGGAATATCCAGCATCGTCATTTTCTACGCTCAAACATTTGGGCCACGAAAGCCTGCCTTTTGCCAGATGAACGCAATGACGACGCGGTGGAAGGAGGAGTGTAGAGACAAATTGTCGGAGAGAGGAGAATGAGAAGAGGCAGGACGAGGAGCGCCGGGAGTGTGGCTTTGTGGGTTCTGACGGTGTTGCTCCCACTGGCTCAGTGATGGGAGGCCAAGGGCCTTCTTAAGGAGGTCATCCCTAGGTGAGTGCTGGGTTTACCGCGACTTATGCGTTGACAGCACAGGCTGCAGATGGCAACACTAATGTCAGCAGCGGATACGTTAAAAAAAAGCCCACACTGCGGAGCCATGTGCTGGCGTCCTGGCAGCGTCAGATGTGACTGTGCATGGTGGATGGCTTGTTCCAGATACATTAGCTGTATGCTTTTTGCTCCTCGTGCACTAAGTTCTGCCTGCTTCTCCTCCTTCTCTTCTTTCTGCTGCTCCATCACCCTCTGAACGTCCGTCATTTTCCTCTCTTGTGGGCACCCACGTGATGTCCAGCAACACGTCATCATCGCCACCTTCACCACCCCTGCCATTAGAGATCTCAAAATAGGCAGCAACAGCAGGGACCAGCCTCCTTGGGCTGATCTGGGTACTGTCGTCAGACTGCTGGGTGGCGGCCTATGCTACCTCCTCTTCCTCATCCAATGTTAAGAATGGCTGAGCATCGGTAAGGTCTAGGAATGGATGGGAAAATAATTCCTCTGACTCAAGTGGAGGGGCTATGGTGGTGGTGTCTTTGGAGGTGCACACAGCAGAGAGTGAGGAGGATGCTGATACATAGGATGAGAAGGGCACAGGAGCGGAAAGCTGAGTGAGCCACTCAACCAACTCTGGTGTGTTCTTTGACATAATCGCAGGCACCTTCTTCAACATCCCACTTAAGCTCTGGCCTGGTGCACCTGCCCGACTCCTACCACCCCTGTGGAATGGCCTGCCTGTTCCTTTGCCTGTCATTTTCAAAATGACCCTTTGAAAAAATCCCTATAGAAAAGCTGTATTTGTGGAAGCAGGTATATTGCAGGCCTCAATCAGTATTTTGTGTAAACAGGTATATTGAACCCAATAATGAGAATTTGCTGGAAGCTGGTAAATCAAACCCCTTAATCAATATTTGGTGGAAGCTGGTATATCAGTACCCTGTATTAGTATTTTGTGGAAACAGGTACCGTATATAGAACCCAATAATGAGTATTTGCTGGAAGCTGGTAAATCAAACCCCTTAATCAATATTTGGTGGAAGCAGGTGTATCGCCAGTCTCAATCAATATTTGGTGGAAGCCAGTATACAGAATCAATAGCCTGTATCAATATTTTGTGGAAACAGGTATATAGAACCCAATAATGAGTATTTGCTGGAAGTTGGTATATCAAACCCCTTAATCAATATTTGGTGGGAGCTAGTGTATCGCAGGCCTCAATCTATATTTGGTGGAAGCTGGTGTATCACACGCCTTAATCAGTTTTTTGGGTGGCAACAGGTATATCACACCAGTTGCAATTAGTTATTCGAATTGCGTTTGTCCCTCTATATAACTGCGGTATCTCAGCAGAACCGCACACAAGTGCTGCACAATACAAATTCACTATAATATACTTTCTAAGTTAGAAGGTAAATTATAGGTACATCATACCCCTCAATCAGTTTTTATTTTTTTTCTGGGGGGGGGGGGGGCAACAGGTATATCGCACCAATTGCAATTAGTTATTCTAATAGTGTTTGTCCCTCTATCTAGCTGTAGTATCGCAGCAGAACCGCACACAACTGCTGCACAATACAAATGCTCTATAATATACTTTCTATGTTAAAAGGTATATTATAAGTATGTCACACCCCTCTGCATGTCACACCTATTGATAGCCCACCTATACCAGTCCTTAAAAGGACTTTTGTGGCCCTATTAGCTAGCATTTGGTGTCACTAACATTCTGTCCCTGCTCCACACAGCAAACTCTCCCTACACTGGCAAAAAACAGAATGCAAAATGGCTGCCAAATCGGGTTTACATATAGGCTAGGGGGTGTGTTCATGTGCTGAAATTTCTCAATTGGCTCTCCTGTCCCACCTGATGGATATGCCATGGGTCAAAGTTCAGCGCTATGCCCAAAAAATGTGGCCTGTGCGAATATTGCCAAATGTTCGGCGAATCAAACAAGTTCGGCAAATTGAGAAGTTTGCCACGAAACAACCGCTGGATGAACCGCAAGGCCATCTATAATGAGGAGCAAGCTCATCATGTATACCTGCTGACACAGCTGTTCCCTGTTCTTTTTTACTATGAAGAAGAATGTGATTCTCTGTACAAAAGCACTGCATGTATTCCTTTCCCCTTACTACTCCTCCCCTCAGCACCTCCTCCACATTGCTTCTCTCTTGCAATCCCCAAACAGTAGAATGTATGTATCTGTATGTATACAGTATATACTGTACATCTATGCAGGGGCAGACATATCACCTGTGCAGCTGTTTCAGCCTGCGCAGGGGCCCAGAAAGGGAGTGGGCCCTTTCCAGTGCCAGCTGAGGTGTTTTTTTTTTTCCTCTGCCAGGTTAACCTGGTGACCTTGGGGTTGTGGGGGGGCTGATTAGGACTTACTGTGAATCTGCTGCCCGTTCTGCTTATACTACATGGCTGAAGGACGTGCAATGACATCATAGTGATGTGATCTTTTCAACAGTGGAAGTGGTGGCAGGACCTGTGATGAGGTCACCATCATGTGATCAGGGCAGAAAGAGGCAGAGCTCAGCAGTGGAGACCTGTGGTGCCATGGAATGACTGTAAGTGACAGAGAAATGCTGGGAGATGTGGTTCTCCCCTATTAAACCTTTTTCTTGAATAATGTGAGCATACTATGTTATTTAACTGGGACTGTATGTTAGAGGGGTTGAGGGGGGGGGGTGTTACTGTAGTTACATAGGACTGCATGTTACAGAAGATAGGGGGGACATGACTGGTGTTATTTACATGGGGCTGGATATTAGAGGACTGGAGGGTAAATGTTATTTACCTAGGAATATGTGTTGGAGGGGATGAAGGAGGGGATTTAAGTTATTTATATGGAACTGTATGTTATAGAAGACTGTAAGGAAGAGAGGTTATTTACATGGGACTGTATAATATAGAAGACTGGTTGGAGAGGACTGGTGTTGTTTACATGGAAATTCATGGTATAGAATACTGGAGAAAGAGGAGTGATGTTATTTACATGGGACTGTATTGCATAGAAGACTGTAGGGAGAGAACAGGCTTTATAATTCATGAGGCACTACAGAGAAGATTATAACTCCAGGGGGTACAGCAGGGGTTTTTATAATTACAGAGGACACTGCAGGGAACATTATAAATACTGTGGGCAGTGGTGGCGGGCATTACTACTACTGAATGCTCTATAGAAGTACACTATAGATTGACCTTTTATTTATTAGGGGTCTTATTAGAGGGCACTGTAGGGCTACTATGGGGGGAGGTTTCCACCTAGCAGTACCCTGAAAGATTATTAGGGTTATTCACTTTAGAAAAAAGATGACTGAGGGGAGATCTAATTAATATGTATAAATATATCAGGGGTCAGTACAGAGATCTATCCCATCAGCTATTTATCCCCAGAACTGTGACAAGGGGACATCCTCTGCGTCTGGAGGAAAGGAGGTTTGTACACAAACATAGAAAAGGATTCTTTACGGTAAGAGCAGTGAGACTATGGAACTCTCTGCCTGAGGAGGTGGTGATGGTGAGTACAATAAAGGAATTCAAGAGGGGCCTTGATGTGTTTCTGGAGCTTAATAATATTACAGGATATAGCTTCTAGAGAGGGGTCGTTTATCCAGGGAGTTATTCTGATTTCCTGATTGGAGTCGGGAAGGAATTATTTTCCCCTTAAGTGGGGAAAATTGGCTTCTACCTGGGTTTTTATTTTTTTCCTCCCTCTGGATCAACTTGCAGGATAACAGGCCGAACTTTACAGTGCAGGCCAAGGGAAAACATCGGAGTATGAAATGTAAGAGGGCCTGAGTAAGGAGAGAAGGGGATATGTCCTGGTTCAGCTCTGAACTAGGTCAACTGCTTTAAAGAGAACCTGTCACCTTCAACAAACATCCCAAGCCGGCAGCAGTACCTGAGAGTAGCCAGCAGCATGTTTGTAACAATCATTTTCTTCCTGCAGGCAGATAAGCAGAAGCTGTAAAGACGTTCTTTAATCCCCTGCCGGCGCGCATCTCTAGTCAGGCTGGAAGTCACAGAGGCAGCGGCTTCCTTGCTTCAAGTCACGGTAACCACGCCCCCTTCCCTGCCCCTTCTCTGTGACTGACAGCCGGCAGTCCGGCAAAGCTAGGCGAACTGTCATGCATAAGCGCTGTCAATCACAGCGAAGGGGCAGGGAAGGGGCGTGGTTACCGTGACTTGAAGCAAGGAGGCCGCTGCCTCTGTGACTTCAAGCCTGACTAGAGAAGTGCGTCGGACAAGGGATTAAAGAATGTTTTTTACAGCTTCTGCTTCATCTGCCTGCAGGAAGAAAATGATTGTTACAAACATGCTGCTGGCTACTCTACTTTTTTTAGAAAGGTAGTTACCCAGCAAAAAATTGCAAAGACTTTGCATCTATCATCATCAACTGTGCATAACATCATCCGAAGATTCAGAGAATATGGAACAATCTCTGTGCGTAAGGGTTAAGGCCGTAAAACCATACTGGATGCCCGTGATCTCCGGGCCCTTAAACGACACTGCACCACAAACAGGAATGCTACTGTAAAGGAAATCACAGAATGGGCTCAGGAATACTTCCAGAAATCATTGTCAGTGAACACAATCCACCGTGCCATCCGCCATTGATAGCTGAAACTCTACAGTGCAAAGAAGAAGCCATTTCTAAGCAAGATCCACAAGCTCAGGCGTTTTCACTGGGCCAGGTATCATTTAAAATGGAGTGTGGCAAAACGGAAGACTGTTCTGTGGTCAGACCAGTCACGATTCAAAGCTCTTTTTGGAAATCTGGGATGCCATGTCATCCGGATCAAAGAGGACAAGGACAACCCAAGTTGTTATCAACGCTCAGTTCAGAAGCCTGCATCTCTGATGGTATGGGGTTGCATGAGTGCGTGTGGCATGGGCAGCTTGCATGTCTGGAAAGGCACCATCAATGCAGAAAAATATATTCAGGTTCTAGAACAACATATGCTCCCATCCAGACGTCATCTCTTTCAGGGAAGACCCTGCATTTTTCAACAAGATAATGCCAGACCACATTCTGCATCAATCACAACATCATGGCTGTGTAGGAGAAGGATCCCGGTACTGAAATGGCCAGTCTGCAGTCCAGATCTTTCACCTGTAGAGAACATTTGGCGCATCATAAAGAGCAAGGTGCAACAAAGAAGGCCCAAGACGATTAAACAGTTTAGAGGCCTGTATTAGACAAGAATGGGAGAGCATTCCTATTTCTAAACTTGAGAAACTGGTCTCCTCGGTCCCCAGACATCTGTTGAATGTTGTAAGAAGAAGGGGAGATGCCACACAGTGGTGAAAATGGCCTTGTCCCAACTTTTTGGGGATTTGTTGACACCATGAAATTCGGATTCAACATATTTTTCCCTTAAAATTGTACATTTTCTCAGTTTAAACTTTTGTTCCGTGATTTATGTTCTATTCTGAATAAAATATTAGAAGTTGGCACCTCCACATTATTGCATTCAGTTTTATTCACGATTTGTATAGTGTCCCAACTTTTTTGGAATCCGGTTTGTACATATACCCATACTGTGTGTGAGAAATATCTCTGTAAATGACAACTTTATAAAAAAAATTATACAAAGTTGTCAATTTACAGAGATATTTCTCTCACCCAGCATGGGTATATGTAAAAATACACCCCAAAACACATTGCCCTACTTCTTCTGAGTACGGCAATACCACATGTGTGACACTTTTTTGCAGCCTAGGTGCGTAAAGGTGCCGAAAGTCCAACGGGTACCTTTAGTCTTTACAGGGTTGCTCACAATTTAGCCCCACCCAAAATGCCAGAACAGTAAACACACCCCACCCACAAATGACCCCATTTCGGAAAGTAGACACCCCAAGGTATTCACTGAGGGGCATAGTGAGTCCATGGGAGATTTTTTATTATTATTTTTTGCCAGAAGTTAGCAGAAATGGAAACTTTATTTATTTTTTCCTCAGAAAGTGTCATTTTCCGCTAAATTGTGAAAAAGAAAATTAAATCATACATGAACTCACCATGCCCCTCCGCGAATACTTTGGGTTGTCTTCTTTCTAAAATGGGGTCATTTGGGGGGCATTTATACTATCCTGGCATTCTAGCACCTCAAGAAACATGACAGGTGCTCAGAAAGTCAGAGCTGCTTCAAAATGCGGAAATTCATATTTTTGTACCATAGTTTGTAAACATTAACTTTTGTGCAAACCAATAAATATACACTTATTGGATTTTTTTTATCAAAGACATGTAGCACAATAAATTCTGACACAAACTTGTATATAAATGTAATAAGTTAAAAATACACTTTTTTGAGAAAATTGCAGTATTTTTTTATTAATATCAGAAAAACTAAAAATCTCAGCATCAATCAAATACCACCAAAAGAAAGCTGTATTTGTGAGAAGAAAAGCAGGTAAAATTAATTTGGGTGCAAGTTGCATGACCGAGCAATAAACCGTTAAAGTTTTGCTTTTATTTCAGGTTCCACTCTTCAGAGGTTTGGATACTGTCTGATCTGTAGACAGCTCTCCATAATGCAGCAGGAAATGACCTTTTTGAAATATGAGATTTTTAAATTAACCACTAAACAAACTCAGGCTGAGAACATTGCAATGCCACTGCCACAGAGGCCCCCTAGAAATGGAAGATGGATTAACTGTAGGTTCTGGTAGACTAAGAGTTGTGGATAGAAGGCATGTCCCACAGTCTGTGGCTCTCCATAATTCATTTGCAGCACTTTCAGAGTGCAAGAGCAACATGGAGGATGGCTCAAGCACAGTGGGTGAAAAACAATTATCTCCCATGCCTAAAGTATGTAAGACTGCAGCCAAAGACAAAAAGGAGAAGGTGAGGATTGATAGTAAGCAGCTGTTGGTGGGCGATTCCATCATAAGAGGTGTGAAGTTTGAGGAGAATGGTGTTGTGAGATGTCTCCCTGGTGCTACCACTAGCAGGGATAGACGGCGGATCCTTAATATTGTTAGGCAAGCAAAGCAGGAAAGGGAAGTGGATGTTATTCTCCATCTTGGGACAAACAATCTGGCTTGCAATGAGGTTTTTCAAAGGTGAAAGAAGCTTTTCGCACACTTGGAAAGGATATACGAGAGGTTGCATCAACTGATTCATTCTCTGCAGTTTTGCCTGTGCATAGCCTTCAGCATGACAGGAAAATGCGCATTAAGGAATTCAATGTATGGCTAGGTGACTGGTGTCTGAACCAAGGGTTTGGCTTTGTGTCTCATGTTAGCTCTTGTTGGAATGGAAAAGAACTATACAAGAAAGATGGTTTGCACCTTTCTCGCAAGGGAACGAATGTCCTCGGTGAACAGTTCCAAGTATTTGCTAAGAAGCGTTTAAACTAGGAAAAGGGGGCAAAAGAGTTATAATCCAGCAGTCCGACTGCCCCCTGAAACAATGCCAGAAGAGGCCAGTAGCACAAAGGTTAAGAAATGACAAGCTCAGAGTCTTGTCTACAAATGCTCGCAGTCTAGGGAATAAGATCAATGAACTTGAGGCTATAATGGCATCTGAGAATATAGATGTAGTGGCTGTTACTGAGACGTGGTTCAAGGGAAGTAATGACTGGGATATATCAATACCAGGGTTCTCTCTATACAGGAAAGACAGAGAAGGCAAGAGGGGGGAGGGGTGGTCCTGTATGTGAAAGATAGCATAAAATCTAATTTGATACAATTTAGCGAGAAAAATTTAGAGTAATTTTGGGTTACCTTGCAGCTTGATAATCATAAGGTAACTCGTGTAGGTGTGATATATAGACCACCTAGCCAAGTCAAAGAATTAGATGATCTACTAGTTGAGGAAATAGCTAAAATGACATTGAAGGGGGAAGTTATCATTATGGGAGACTTCAATCTTCCAGATGTAAACTGGAAAACCAAAATAGCTAGTTCTGCCAGGAGTACAGATATTCTAAATTCCCTACTGGGATTATCTCTACAGCAAGTAGTGGAGGAGCCAACCCAGAAGGAGACCATTTTAGATTTAGTATTCACAAATGGGAATTTGGTATCTGATATTACTGTAGGGGAAAGCTTGGGATCTAGTTATCACCAGTCAGTGTGGTTTACTATAAGTACAGTGACTGAGTCACACCACACAAAAATAAGTTTTAGATTTTTGGAAAACTGACTTTTCTAAAATTAGATTAGTGGTACACGAGTCCCTATCAGACTGGAACAGTTTCATTGGAGTCCAGGAGAAATGGGACTACTTAAAAGTGGCACTATTGAAGGCAACAGAAAATTGCATTAGGCTTGTCAGTAAAAGCAAAAAAAGGAAGAGACGACTGTGGTACTCAGCAGAAGTAGCCAAAATCATTAAAAACAAAAAGATAGCATTTAGGAATTATAAATAAATAAAAAAAGAGGATGACAGACAAATTTATAAGATTAGGCAGAGAGAGGCCAAACAAGTTATAAGAGCTTCTAAAGCACAGGGAGAAGAGAAATTGGCTCAGTCAGGGAAAAAAGGCGATAAGGCATTCTTCAGATACATAAATGAAAAAAGGAAACTAAAACAAGGAATTACCAAATTAAAAACAGAAGAAGGAAGGTATATGGAAGAAGATAAAGAACTAGCTGACTGCCTCAATGAATACTTCTGTTCAGTTTTTACAAAGGAAAATGAAGGAGAAGGACCTCAGTTAGGAAAGAAGACTAATGAATCTTTTGATGCATGTGTCTTTAGAGAGGAAGAGGTTCTAAGTCAACCATCTAAAATTAATACAAATAAGTCACAGGGGCCTGATGGGATACACCCAAAGCTATTAAAAGAGCTCAGCAACTGAACTAGCAAAACCATTAACAGGAGTCGTCCCAGAAGATTGGAAATTAGCAAATGTTGTGCCCATTCACAAGAAAGGTAGTAGGGAGTAATCGGGCAACTATAGGCCAGTAAGCCTGACATCAATAGTGGGGAAATTAATGGAAACCATACTTAAGGAGAGTATTGTGGAACATCTAAAATCCCTTGAAAGATGAAAAACAGCATGGGTTTACTTCAGGGAGATCATGTCAAACTAATCTTATAGATTTTTTTTGATTGGGTGACTAAAATAATAGATGGAGGAGGTGCAGTAGACATCGCTTAGGCTAGTTTCACACTAGCGTTCGTCAGTCCGCTCGTGAGCTCCGTTTGAAGGAGCTCACGAGCGGACCCGAACGCCTCCGTCCAGCCCTGATGCAGTCTGAATGGATGCGGATCCGCTCAGACTGCATCAGTCTGGCGGCGTTCAGCCTCCGCTCCGCTCGCCTCCGCACAGACAGGCGGACAGCTGAATGCTGCTTGCAGCGTTCAGCTGTCCGCCTGGCCGTGCGGAGGCGAGCGGATCCGTTCAGACTTAGGCCTCATGCACACGACCGTTGTGTGCATCCGCGGCCGTTGTTCCGTTTTCCGTCTTTTTTCGCGGACCCATTGACTTTCAATGGGTCCGTGGAAAATTCGGAAAATGCACCGTTTGGCTTCCGCGTCCGTCATCCGTTTTTCCAGTCCGTGAAAAAAATATGACCTGTCCTATTTTTTTCACGGATCACGGTTTGCGGACCCATTCAAGTCAATGGGTCCGTGAAAAAACGCGGATGCACCTTATAAGCCTTCCGTGTGTCATCCGCGTCCGTTTTTTCTGCGGATTGGTTGCCGGGAAACCTGTCTCCAAGTCATTTTGCACCAAAAAAAAAAAAAGAGACAGGAAGTTGAAAGTAGACGATTGGCAAGCCTTGTTTGTGAGGAGATTTACCTCAGACAAGAATTGTCATCAGGAAGTTTGGTGCAAGTTCACTATCAAACAGACAAAATGCCCAAATGGAATGTTGAGAAGTTGATAACATTAGTACAAGAAAGGCCCGAGCTATGGGACACTCGCTCCTCCGCCTATCAGGACCGCGTACGGAAGGAGATCTCATGGGAGAAAGTGGCCCGTCGCCTCAAGCCACGCGAGTGGGATAAAGAGGATAACAGAGGTCGTGCAGAACTAGGTACGTGCAAGCAATGTCGCAATGAGGTTTGGTACTTGTGTAGTCCCTTTTGAAAAAGTAAATTACTTCAGAGAATTCCCAATCATGTCCCATAGGAGGCCTGGCTTAATTGTGTATTGCAGGGATGCTCAACATGTGGCCCTCCAGCTGTTGTTAAACAACACCTCCCAACTAGGCCCTGCTGTACCTGAAGGCCTGCTGGGAGTTGTCATTTTGCAACAGCGGAAGGGACGCAGGGTGAGCATCCCTGCTCGCGTGGTATGTACATGTAGGGGCCCAGCTGTAGGCGAAGCAGGTGAAGCAGGTGAAGCAGCTACATTGTGTCCATGAGCTTGAAAGGCCCTATCCGGGAAGAGGGGGGAGTAGATTTAAATACTTTGTCATGGACCCCTCCACAGTGTCTGCACAGTTAGATATACAGGAACAGAATAGGTAATCTAAAAAAGCTAGAAACTGCATCCTGAGAAAAGAGAGTGTTCATTAGTAGCCACTGGACTTGAGGCGGCTTGTAAGGAAGGTGTTGCAAACAAATTACTGTGGTAGGGGGGCCATCTTTGACATTTGTCATTGTGGCCAGTCATTTATCTTTACGCCACTGGGTATGTTTGTACTACTTTTCTAGTATTATTTTACGCCCTCTTCCTGTTTTAATGTCTGTTCCCACCTTACCTTCTGCCCACCGTTGTAATGTATTCTGTGTCTTTTTTGGGCAAGTTTGAACACATGTGCCATGTTGAACAGTATCTTTAATCTTCTCTCTCTTGGCAGTTACATGAAATAGTCTTTTGAAAAGCCAATCTCCCCATATTTTCGCCATTCATGAAATTGTCTACCATTCTCTTTCACCCACAAGTGGAGAAGTGCATTTTTTAAATTTTAATCATTCCATAAATTCAACCCGCTTTTCTTTTGAAAAATCCAAATTTGAGGAATTCTCAGTTTATTCAACTTTGGATGTTTGTTTTGACAGTGAAAAATGTCAAGGTCCGCTGGAACAGCTGCAGGGACCAGTTCCGGAGGGAGCTCAACGAAAAGGGCCGCAGCGGAGAAGGGACATCCAGAAAAAGGCCCTACATCTATACACAGCAGCTGAGCTTCCTTCGTCCGGTGATGGAGTTGAGGCCGTAAGTTTTATTTGTTACCGTCATAAAAACATTTTGATTCAATTCATGTCCGAAAACACCATGCAAACATATATGTGTTATACCTTTAGGCTCGGTCTGCACGACGACATTTGATGCGCATCAAAAAGTCAACCAACAGATAGGATGCAACAGTTGTGGGGCAACATTTTGATGCCATCATCTTGTGCGACAACTTTTAAAAAGGCAGTTTTTGTTGTTGCACTCTAGCATGCGACATTTGACGACTGCGATGTGTCTTTTGCTATAAAATCAGTCGACAATGGATTTTAGGCGACAGTGGCGTTGCAATTTCAGCATGTCGCATGTTGCAGTGCGACACCCTTGACTGCCTGTAATGACCGGCGTCACACACAGGGAGGAAAACAGGGAAAGCCCTGGCCAACGGAGAGGGAAAGGTGGTGACCCCTAACTCACCTTGCGGCAGGCACCTGACTGCCCTGACGTCCCTACACGGGTTCCTCACCCGTGCGGCGATCACGTGGCTAAACCCTGGCTTTCACAGAAATGAGAACTAGATAGTGAACGGGCCAGTGGGATCGCTAGTCCGCACCACTGCACTAAGAGGGAAACACCAGGGAGAGGACAGACAAATACAAACAAACCCAAACACCCAGGTGGGCGACCACAGCAGTCCACAAAGGTCCAACAGGGATCCGGAGGGTAGCGTTCTGAAACAACCATCCGAGAACGCAGCAACACAGCTCCAGTGGGTCAGGATAGATGTCCAGGCAGGAAGCTCTATCTCTGGCAACCAGAGAAGTGTGAGAGAGGAATATAAGGAGGTTGGGAGTGCTGGACAAGGAACAGCTGAGGAGAAGGAGCTACGGATCCCTGAGTGAGCGAAAAGGGTTTGCATTGCTAACCCAGAAAGCTACAATAAGGAAACATCCCTACCTTACATAGAGTGTGCAGCCAACCGCTGCGACCTTCTGACCCCGGGTACAACGGAGTCAGGCGTGGTTCTCGATACCCTTGTGACACTGCCATTCTAAAAATTGATGCGCAACATTGGTGCTACAAAATGGCTCGCCACAAATGTCGTCGTGTAGACCTTGCCTTACTCCAAGTGTGTGATGCAATTTTGGAAGTTGCAGGTTTTCTTCACACATAAGGGGGTTGCCTTTCGACAGGATCGCCAGAGCCACCAATGTATCCACTACATTTGAGAGAAATCTCCCTTTTTGTTGTGTATTTGGAAAATGATGCCTACTCATTGTTGGTTTTTAGTGTAACCGACTTATTCAAAGTAAGTTACTTACCTCGTCAACTATGGGCATTTTGAGAGGATATGCGGCTATTGACTTACAGCAAATTGTCTGTCCGATGGCAGTTGGATATAATTCGCCAGCATACCCCTGATTGGGAAGGTGGACACATTGCTCTTGCGGCACATTTAAATATTTTTGCAAATAGGAATGCCTAAATTTGCTGTGTGCATGTTCCTTGACTAGCATCTGACCAGTATAATATCCAAATTTGTATAACTTATATCATGATTTATAACGGATTGTCAGTACACCCTGGAACTCTATCAAGGGGTTCTCTTACCCCATTGTTCTTGGTTTACCAGAAATAAAAGTCCGGCCTGACCCTTGAGCTGGACGAGTAAATGTCGTCAGGCACATCCATACTGGTACACTCTGGCAACGTTTAAAATGCATCCCCCAGCATCTGGGGAATGTTTTCAGCTATTTGGACATTAGGACATGCTGGTAGTGAAATTTAGAACCAGTTAAGGTGGCACATTTCTTCAGTACGGATGGCCGAGAAGGCCAGAATCTCTTCTGTTGGCTAAGGCCAAACCTGCAAGATTCTAATCTGGCTCCCAAACAACACCCCTTTGTTTAGTGGTTTAAACGTACGCTACTGAAACACTGTACATATCAGATTTGCCCAAATGAGTAAAGTATGCAAAGTGTCATTTGCTTGAAATTGTCAAATAGATGGTTTATTAGACCTTTTGTGATATATGTTGCATGCACATACATATATTAGCCATATTCATTGTCCAAAAATAGTTTGGGATGTGGGATGTTGGATTGGCAACTTGAAAAATCAATAATTATTAACATTTATGTGATTTATATCTACAGAACTGTGGACAATCTGGAGGAGAGTGACGAATCCGAGGAGGGCGGTGAAGAAACCCCTGCGGTATTTTCCCCGGAATCCAGCCCCCAACATTCCCCAGTGTTGGAAACCACTGAACCACCCATGGCAACCAGTGGTGGGGAACCTGAAAGGCCGGAACCAAGACCACAGCCCAGGAGGAGGAGGAATGCCCGTCAGTCGTCCTCTGAGCTAGCGAATCGGGAAATGATAGATGCCCGAGTCATCCAGTTCCTAGCTCAGAGGAGGACTGATGGGCATGAAGAAATTATGCTTAGGGGGCTTGCGCCAATGCTGAAGCTCGTTCCCCAAGCTAGCCAGCAACAATGTGTGGCCTCCCTTTTGTTGGTCCTTAAAATGTTCTCCCTGCCATACCAGGGAGACATTTTAGTGGATATCAACAATTTACTGCATAAATATATGGTGGCTACCAATCAGCAGCCACCAACATTTCAGCAGGCACCACATCCTTTCCATGGACATCAATCTGGGGGTCCCACTTTCCAGGGCTCCCAAGAGCAGAACCCTCCCCTTGCCCAGTCCTTTAATGTGGGCATGTTTGCTGCTGCTCCCCCTCAACCAGCCCAGGTGCGTCCGGCGTCGTCGTAAGCCCCTGGCTCGTTTTCAAGAGACTTATTTGATTTGTAAATTTTATTTTATTTGGTTTGTGTGCTGCTATTGCTTGCATTAGTAAGTCACAAATTTACTCCTTTTGAAAACCAAAAAAAGTTTTATTGTTTTTCAGTTAAAATATTTAACAAACAATCAATTGACTTATGTTTTTTCATTTATACAACACAGTGGAACACTTCAACCAGTTTTAGTCACAACAGATATTACCCAAAAAAAGCCCCAAACACACTTCATCTTGCAAGAGAATATTTTGTATTAAAAATTGGTAAAGAGGTATTAGAAGGTTTGGGGATTCTAATTTTAAAAACAAAATTCCTTGATGTTAGTCATCGCCCCAAAGAAAAACGGGAAAAAAATGCAAAGATTAGGTATTTTAAAAATAGAATTCTCCAAACCTCAGCCCGCAAGCCCACGTCAAGGGTCCTCAGTGTCTTGCGAGTCCCTACACTCAACTATACCACAGTAAATATTTGCAAACTATCTACAAAATAAAAAAACACTAATGAGACCAGAAGATTTCAAAAACTGCCACGAATTGCGTCCCTCTGCCATGGCAAGGACCCCTCGGGGCTTGAAAAGTAGTCTGCATAGAGTTCCCGAACTGCAAGTCCAGCAGTCCCAGGTCGCCTATGCAGGGTCCGATCCAAACCCAATTCTGATGACGTCGGAAGGTCTTCCATGTCACCAGAAGAGGAAGCCTCATGAATCCTGGTGAAGTTGTGTAGAACAACACAAGCTTGAATCACCAGGGTAGCATTATCCGGATTCATCTGTATGGATGACAAAAACACCCTCCACTTGCTGGAGAGTATCCCGAAAGCGCACTCCACATACCGACGGGCACGAGTCAACCGGTAGTTGAAGATACGCCTCCTGACATCCAAACCACGCTTTGGGAAGGGCCGCATAACATGGGTAGTTAATGCAAACCCTTCATCCGCCACGATGACAAATGGAGCCGGCGGACCAGCAGATCCGTGCAGTCTTCTGGCCTCAGGCAGGGCAAGCTGGTTGGCACGAAGCCGCTCACCCATTCTAGAAGCACTAAAGATGCGAGCATCAGCAGTGCTTCCATAGGCCCCAATATCAACCATTATAAACCGGTAGTTACTGTCAGCAACAGCCATCAGTACTACCGAACAAAACTGTTTATAATTGAAGAATCGGGACCCTGAGTGAGGCGGCTTCTTCACACGGATGTGCTTGCCATCCATTGCCCCGATGCAGTTTGGAAACTGCGCAGAAATTTGAAAGCCCTCAGCAATCTGAAACCAATCGTCCGCCTTGGGCTGCGGCATCATCGTCTCTCGGAGTTGCTGCCAGATGACTTGACAAGTGTGACGGACTATCCGAGATATCGTCGAGGTTCCGAGTAGAAACTCAAAATGCAGGGATGCAAATGAGTTACCAGTAGCAAGGAATCTGTAGGCAAATGGAAAAGAAAGTTAAAATTCGACACAAAAACAAAGTGCACAGCAGATGCAGGAATCACATTTAATGTTTTAGAACCAAATAATTTTCAAAAAACAAGGGCAATGGAGTCAAACCTATGGCACGGACGCCAGAGGCAGCACTCTAGGGCCTGTCTTTGGCCACACGCTCACCCTTAAATCTCAATTGAAAAACCCAAATAAAATAACTTTGCATTTGCATACCATTCATCAGCAGAGGCCACACTAAGAACGGGACATACAGCACTGAATGTAGACAGTCTATTATAGTTGTGATGAATAATACATGGAAGCTAAACGAATTTGGAAAGTCGAATATGTGGTAAGTTGTGGGTTAAATTTGGGGATCACATTGTTAACTAAACAGCTCCATCACACTACCTAATGGCCTTTGTTGAATAAGCCAAACCCCTTAAAACCCGTAGTAAAGGGCTAAGAGCCAAACAATACCAGCTATTGGGGTGAGGCCAGTATTAACACAAGTGCACAACTGTGTTTGGAGCCTTGGAAATGATGACATTTTCCCGCCACTTCAGAAGTATGTTAACATTGTACACAATTAGTATGGTACCTGAAAAACCCTTGAGTTTCATTGAACCAAAACTCACACAAAATAACGTCCTGCACGGTATCTAGGCGACAAACTGGGGGATGCATGCATAAAGGGCTCCTGACTGAGGGCACCAACTCTTCAAGCCAATATAATAATACACAGCACTCGACAGTAGTTTGAAACCAAAAAGAGAGTTATTCACTCATACAGGCAGGTTACTGCCTGCTGGAACCTGGCTAACTGACGAAATAATTCAACTTTATACACTAACTACTGTCCAGTGCATTGGATTATTGCATTGTCTCTTAAACGTTACCTGAACACAAGTTGCAAACTTGCAGAAAGGTGGAATACTGAAATTCAATTTAGAATGTCATATGACAGTGATTACCTGGATTTTAAAGCACAAATTAAATTTAGCAATCAGACAAATTAAGCTAACTTTAAGCAAACAGTAGCACATGTCTAACAGCAGCCATTTTCTGGCACATGTTCCTCCAGATACAAGCACGGCACATTACTGGGGTAACTTTACAAGTACTATACTGCTTACCTCAACGTGACGATGAGCCTTTCCTCAGGTGAAATGCTGCGCCTCATATTGGTGTCCATAAAGGTAAGGACAGTACGTAGAGACGACAGCAAGCGATCAAAGGTACCCACTGTTCAGAACGGATCCGATCGAGCGCTAGTGTGAAAGTAGCCTTATCTAGACTTTAGTAAGGCTTTTGATACTGTCCTACATAGAAGGCTTATCAATAAAGTGCAGTCTTTGGGCTTGGACTCCCATATTGTTGACTGGATTAGGTAGCGGCTGAGGGACAGGCAACAGAGGGTTGTAGTCAATGGAGTATATTCATACCAAGGTCTTGTTACCAGTGGGGTACCTCAGGGATCTGTTCTGGGACCTATATTGTTTAATATCTTTATCAGCGAAATTGCAGAAGGCCTCAATGGTAAGGTGTGTATTTTTGCTTATGACACAAAGATTTGTAACAGGGTTGATGCTCCTGGAGGGATACACCAAATGGAAAAGGATTTAGGAAAACTAGAGGAATGGTCAAAAAGGAGGGCTACTGGCATATGATATGGGGGCTACTGGCACATGATATGGGATCTATTGGCACATGACATGGGGGCTACTGGCACATGATATGGGGGCTACTGGCACATGATATGGGGGCTACTGGCACATGATAATGGGGGCTACTGGCACACAAGGGGGGCTACTGGCACATGATAAGGGGTGGCTACTGACACATAAGGGGGTTTATTGGCACATAAGGCGGGGCTACTGGCGCATGATATGGGGGGGGCTCTGGCTGCTGGCACATGATGGTGGTGGGTTCTTATTACTGGCACATAATTGGGGGGGCATCTTACTGGCACATGAATGGGGGCACATCTTACTGGCACTGGCACTATAGGGGCTAAAAAAAGGGGTATTTTATATGAGGGGCTCTGTATAGGGGCATCTTATACTGGGACATATTATGGTGGGGGGAAGGGGGAGGAGCACTATGGGGTCATCTACGGGGGCACTGAGAAGGGGTATTTTATATTGGCACATTATGGGAACATTAGCTCAACTGGGGGAATTACAAATTTTTGCACATTATAAGGAGAATTATTTCTACTGGGGGGACACTGGGGTGAGTATTACTCCCCCATGGTATGAGCCCCCTAGTAGCAGCACCAGCTTCTCCCTGCTCTGCTATCTCTCTGCCCCTTCTCCAAATCCTTATTATGAAATCTTTCTCATTAGGATAAAACACAACATTAACTCCACCGAGCCCCCCAGCCAAAGTGTTGAAGTGGCGTCCAAGATCCCCAGGGGCAAAGCCAAGTAATTGTAAGTCTTCATGTGAAATATGTTTGTTTGTAGTTGATCTTTATTATCGATTTTACATTGCAGATTTTTTTTTTTTTTTGCAGCATATGGGTGAGATTTTATAAATATTTTTTTTATTATTTGGTTTGAAAGGCTCATTGGGGGAGGGGGGATTGTAACAGGACTGCTGTAGAATATCTAAAATAGCTGGTCAAGTAAAATGTTGCATGCAACAATCATTAAATAGGTGGCCAACAAAAAAGGGGTGAGTCAAAGGGCTTGGTAACTGTCTGAGCATGCTGAGAGTTGTAGTTTTGCAACAGTTGGAGGCATCCTGGTTGGTAAAACCTTGTGATAATATGAACAATGGGGGTTCTAAAAAATTTCTATTGTGAGGCAAAGTTCGTATTCGTGTTTACACACGTGTTTTAAAATGAATGATGCAGTAAATAATGATGCAATGCTGTGGGGCTGGTATGCAACTTTTTCCAGGGCTGGTTTTTATCCCCAGTCCGACTCCGGTTGACAGCTTAATAAATTTTAATATTTTTTCTGTTACATTCTTGGGTTGACATTATACAATTTTAGACGTGAATAAACACCTGCTATGCATAGGTGACAGGGAATAAAATGTAATATATTTTTCAGTAATTAATGCGCACCACATCCTTTCATTCAATGCTTAAACTTTGAAAAGTTGTCACACTTTTAAGCTTTAATAATTTCTCCCAAAATTTGAAAAAAAAATGACTCCTACCTTGGATGTGGTCTCTCTTTCTCACTCTCCCTCTCTGGCCTGGAACCCTGATTCCCTGCCACCCGTGATCACCATGGTAGGTGCATAAAAGAACATCGAAAGTTGATAGAGCAGATATCAAATTGGATTGTGAACATCACGGGGGCGTGCCACATGGTGGGGCAGTAAGTGTGCACATGCCTACACGAACTAACTGACAGGGGTCAGCCCCTGCAACTTCTGGGTCTCCAAATTGGGCACATGGCCTGAGCTTGCCCTCTACCCCTTGGAGGTAGTGTATTGTCTGAACGTGTGTTTAGCATGACTGGAGGGGGTTATCACAGGTTATATTTCCCAATGTTTTTTCCCTATTTTTAAAAATAAAATTTAAAACCAAAATGCAGTGTAGGCTACCTCCTGCTCCTCCACCGCCGTTTCCACCTACACTGCCGCATCCACTGCCTCCTCAACCTCCTACTCCATATGGACCTGGTCCTCCTAGATCAAGATTATTATTTTTTATTTTTACGTATTTTATGTTATTTTAAGTAATTTCCCTATCCACATTTCTTTGCAGAGCACTTACCATGCTCTTAACCATATTTTGACGCCATTTGCAGCCCTCTAGCACTTTCCATGACATTTTTACAGCCATTTTAGTGTAAAAATTTGGGTCCCCATTGACTTTAATGGGGTTCGGGTCGAGTTCTGGTGCCAAACTCTAACTTTTTTCCGAAGTTCGGCCGAACCCGTCGAACCCGAACATCCAGGTGTCCACTCAACTCTATTGGAGAGTTCTTTGGTCTTCATGGCAGTGTTTGGTTATTGATGCCTCTTGCTTAGGTGTTGCAGCCTCTGGGGCCTTTCAAAAAAGGTGTGTATATGTAATGACAGGTCATGTGGCACTTACATTGCACACAGGTGGACATCATTAAACAAATTATATGACTTCTGAAGGTAATTGGTTGCACCAGAGATTTTGATAGGCTTCCTAACAAAGGGTGAATATGTATGCACATGGCAATTTTCAGTTTTCTATTTCTAAATAATAGTTTATTTTATCTGTCTTATGGGGAGAAAAATACGGTAATTGCAAATATAAGTTTGTCAATCTGCACTTCTGCAGTTAAATTACATTCTGATTCAGCCTTCTTTGGGTTGTATCAATTGTAGAGATGAGCGAATCGAAGTTGACAAAGTTGAATTAGATCCGAATTTCAGGAAAAAAATTGATTGGCACCAAATCCGAATTTCTTCCCGCTTTGTGGTAATGAATAAAAAAAATTCCAAAAATGGCTGCTGCACGTGTGAGGATATGGCGCAATGAACTCTGGGAAAGCGGCATCACCCATAATGCCATGCATGCAGGCAATCAGCAGCTGATGATGTCACAGCCCTATAAATAGCATTAGCCATCTTGGATTCTGCCATTTTGCAGTATACTTAATGCAGGGAGTGATGTCAGCAGGCGCTAGGGTCAGTGCTAGAAAAAACTTCATTGAGCCACAAAATAACGATTTACAAATACAGGGAAAGATTATTCAAGGTGTAGGGAAATGATAGGAATAAAACATTCCACAGCATTTATGTTGAGCAGGGTTCAGTAAATCAATAAATAGTATTGTTTTATCAATACTTACCTGCTTCCGTCTCCTGCTGACAGCGCCACCAGAAAGGTTGTTTTTTCTTCTTCTTTAAGGGTTCAGTAGGGGAGGTGACAGCCTGGGTAATATGAACAATCCTATTACACCTTGCTGCACTGACTGAGGACCCAAATTGGCATTATACAGCTCTGTAATTCCAGAAAACTGTTCTTGTTATTGGGGTGTTACAGCCATTAACAGGGTTTATTAGAAGGAAATATTCATATGTCATATTTGCCCTTGGGCGGTGCAGTTAAATGTTCTAAAGCATTTTTGGGCTTGTATTAGTGGGGAAAAAGGGCTTATTAGCCATTGTGTGTTGAAGTGCGAAAATTACAGCACTTTTTGTTGTGCATTAGTGGCAAAAGAAAAATATATTTGCTGTTCAGCGGTGCAGTTATATGTTCTAAACCCTTTTTTGTCGTATAATAGTGGCAAAAGAAAAATATATTTGCTGTTCAGCGGTGCAGTTATATGTTCTAAATCCCATTTTTATGTGTATTAGTGTGAAAAAAGGGCTTATTAGCCGTTGTGTGGTGAAGTGAGAAAATTACAGACTTTTTTGGGGTGTTTTAATTTCCTTTATATTTATTTATTTGATCTAATAGCATGTCAGACAGAGAAGTGCCAGGACCTGCACAGAGGAGTGGCAGAGGCCTAAATGTTTCTGGTGCAGGCATAGGTCGCAGCAGAGTAAGGGGCCGTGGCAGCAGGGCTCACTTCAAGAGGCCTGAGCTCCCAGTGTCAGCTAGCAGTTGTGTATGACCAGCAACCCAACGGTCCTTCAATGGTTGACTCAATCTTTGACTTCGCTGCAAGTTACACCATACACCCCGAGAAAAGAGTCAGTGGGTTTGTCAGACACAACCCTTAGTAGGCATTGCCCGGGAGCTGGCCCTGTGCCCTCACCTGCCCTTAACCTGCCTCTGTCCTTTTCTGTTCCCTCAGCCAGAGAAGTGTTGTATGCTGTGGGCTCAGCTCCACTATACAGTGAGGAGGAGCTACTAGAAGACAGTCAGCAGCTACTGGCAAGCCAAGATATGGAGGAGACATCCGCTGCTTCCTCCACTAGGTAGGCAAGTAGTGATGAGGAGAGTTGTGGGAGCTGGTGTTGCGAGCGGTCAGACTGATCGCACTTGGATGCCGGGTGACAAAGGGGCTTCATCATCATCAGGAAAAGAGGGTGGCAGCTTGCCTGTCAGGCAGCAGTGAAACCAGAAAGTCACTAGTGTGGTCGGGAGTCAGCAGTAGGAGGTGGGGAGCCAAACGTGCCCAGGGTAGACCACCTGGGCTCCGCAGGAGCCTACCTGACCAGGAAGTAGCGGTGCATAGGTTCACGGAGGCAGCGGCAGTAGCATTCAGTGCATAGTGTTGGGAGTAAAATTTGTTAAGCTGCCGGAGGAGGTGAACATGGCCATATGTAGGATCTGCGGGTAGAAGCTAAAGCATGGCCAAGTTGTCAATGTTGGCACCATGGCCTTCCATCAACATATGCAGCATCACCATAAAGTGGCCTGGGAGAACCGTCGCTCCGATGTGGTAGTCCAGCAACTGCTGCATCACCCAGTGGCACACAGCCGATTTCAGGCAGTCAAGGCTCCACCACCTCAGCCGAAGGGAGCTGTCTGTCCTACCCATCATCTGCTGGTCCTGATGCTCCTCGCCCTCCTACTCCTCGTCAGTCATTCAGTCAGCATTCGATCACCAAAGCAATAGCCAAGAGACAACAGTATGTGTGCACTCATCCAACGGCGCAGAAGCCGAACGCGCTCCTGTCCAAGTTGCTGTTGCTGCAGTCCCTCTCTTTCCAAGTGGTGGACTTTCAGAGAACTGGTGGCTTGTGCCGAGCCGAAGTGGAGAGTCCCAAATCATCAGTTCTTTGCCAAAAAGGCAGTACCAGCCCTGCACAAACATGTAGAACAGAAGGTGGATCAGTCCTTGAGCCTGTCGGTGTCTGCCAAAGTGAATGTCAGTGCTAATGTGTGGAGCTGTAACTACGGTCAGGGACAATATATGTCCTTTACGCCCACTGGGTGAATGTGGTTCCTGCACATCAACTTGGACATTTCATGCCGCTTCTGCCTCTACGTTCTGACGTCGTTGGTCCTGCAACAATGTCAGCCATGTCAATGAGTATCAAAATGGGTGTTTTTTATACACAGGTGACAGGAGAGGAGGAGCAGGAGCAGCCAGAGGAGCTACAGGCCGATGAGCAAGAGGAGGCAGAGGACCCAGACACACCGTGGCAGTATGCAATGTAGATGGAGGCAGGAAATCCCTCCGAGTCACTTGCACAAATGGTCCGATGCATGCTCACTTGTTTGCGTAGTGAGAGACGAATTGTTAGCATTCGGCAGAGGGATGACTTCTGGCTCTCCACCTTGTTGGAGCCTCGCTACCAGTTTAAAATGGGGGCCTTTTTTACACCTGCTGAGAGGGAGGACAAACTTAACTACTATGGAGACATCCTATGTAGTGATGAGCGAGCACCAAAGTGTTCGTGTGTTCGGCTGTTCGGTCCAAACACATTGCGATATTCGTGCGCTCGGCCGAGCACCCGAATATAATGGAAGTCAATGGGAGGCGACCAGGCACCCCCTGCTTAGATGAGGGGAGGGTGCCTGGTTCATAGTAAAAAGTTTTTAAAGTGATGGAAAAACCTCTGAAATCGATCAGGACCATGTTTGGATGCATCTTGGACACCAATGTCGCTGCTAGGAACCATGTTGTCCGAGTTGTACGCCACTTTTACAGACTGACAAAAAAACGCCCAAAACCCTGCCCCCACAAAAAGAAAAATCCTTTTTAGAGGACAAATTGTTAGGAAACATTCTTTCCTGTAGATTTAATTGTACAGTCGTGGCCAAAAGTTTTGAGAATTACATAAATATTGGAAATTGGAAAAGTTGCTGCTTAAGTTTTTATAATAGCAATTTGCATATACTCCAGAATGTTATGAAGAGTGATCAGATGAATTGCATAGTCCTTCTTTGCCATGAAAATTAACTTAATCCCAAAAAAACCTTTCCACTGCATTTCATTGCTGTCATTAAAGGACCTGCTGAGATCATTTCAGTAATCGTCTTGTTAACTCAGGTGAGAAAGTTGACGAGCACAAGGCTGGAGATCATTATGTCAGGCTGATTGGGTTAAAATGGCAGACTTGACCTGTTAAAAGGAGGGTGATGCTTGAAATCATCGTTCTTCCATTGTTAACCATGGTGACCTGCAAAGAAACGCGTGCAGCCATCATTGCGTTGCATATAAATGGCTTCACAGGCAAGGATGTTGTGGCTACTAAGATTGCACCCCAATCAACAATTTATAGGATCATCAAGAACTTCAAGAAAAGAGGTTCAATTCTTGTTAAGAAGGTTTCAGGGAGTCCAAGAAAATGTCCAGAAAGCGCCAGGACCGTCTCCTAAAGAGGATTCAGCTGCGGGATCGGAGTGCCACCAGTGCAGAGCTTGCTCAGGAATGGCAGCAGGCAGGTGTGAGCGCATCTGCACGCACAGTGAGGCGAAGACTTTTGGAAGTTGGTCTGGTGTCAAGAAGGGCAGCAAAGAAGCCACTTTTCTCCCCAAAAAAAACATCAGGGACAGATTGATCTTCTGCAGAAAATATGGTGAATGGACTGCTGAGGACTGGGGCAAAGTCATATTCTCCGATGAAGCCTCTTTCCGATTGTTTGGGGCATCAGGAAAAAGGCTTGTCCGGAGAAGAAAAGGTGAGCGCTACCGTGTCATGCCAACAGTAAAGCATCCTGAGACCATTCATGTGTGGGGTTGCTTCTCATCCAAGGGAGTGGGCTCACTCACAATTTTGCCCAAAAACACAGCCATGCAACTTCTTCCAACAATCCAACAACAGTTTGGTGAAGAACAATACATTTTCCAGCACGATGGAGCACCGTGCCATAAGGCAAAAGTGATAACTAAGTGGCTCGGGACTAAAACATTGCATTTTGGGTCCATGGCCTGGAAACGCCCCAGATCTTAATCCCATTGAGAATTTGTGGTCAATCCTCAACAGGCGGGTGGACAAACAAAAACCCACTAATTCTGACAAACTCCAAGAAGTGATTATGAAAGAATGGGTTGCTATCAGTCAGGAATTGGCCCAGAAGTTGATTGAGAGCATGCTCAGTCGAAATTTAGAGGTCCTAAAAAAGAAGGACCAACACTGCAAATACTGACTCTTTGCATAAATGTCATGTAATTGCCGATAAAAGCCTTTGAAACGTATGAAGTGCATGTAATTATATTTCAATACATCACAGAAACAACTGAAACAAAGTTCTAAAAGCAGTTTAGCAGCAAACTTTGTGAAAACTAATATTTGTGTGATTCTCAAAACTTTTGGCCACGACTGTATATACAGTGTAAGTGCTGCCAAAAATTACAAGGAAGAAGAGATACAGCCTGGCTGCCTTATTCACATGGTGCTACAATTGTTTAGGTAGTGGGACTCCTACACTCATAAAGCCTATGCACTAAGTAAAAGGGCTGCCAAAAATGACAAGGAACTGGCACTACAATGCACCCTTTATTACACATAAAGGAGGGCATCACACACACCCTTTAAAAATTATCATTCATGGCCTGCTGGTAGAGTTGAGCGAACACCTGGATGTTCGGGTTCGAGAAGTTCAGCCGAACTTCCCGGAAATGTTCGGGTTCGGGATCCGAACCCGATCCGAACTTCTTCCCGAACCCCATTGAAGTCAATGGGAACCCGAACTTTTCGGTACTAAAAAGGCTGTAAAACTGCCCAGGAAAGGGCTAGAGGGCTGCAAAAGGCAGCAACATGTAGGTAAATCCCCTGCAAACAAATGTGGATAGGGAAATGAATTAAAATAAAAATTAAATAAATAAAAATTAACCAAAATCAATTGGAGATGGAGAGAGGTCCCATAGCAGAGAATCTGGCTTCACGTCACCCACCACTGGAACAGTCCATTCTCAGATATTTAGGCCCCGGCACCCAGGCAGAGGAGAGAGGTCCCGTAACAGAGAATCTGTCTTCATGTCAGCAGAGAATCAGTCTGCATGTCATAGCAGAGAATCAGGCTTCACGTCAGTCACAACTGCAACAGTCCATTGTCATAAAATTTAGGCCCAGCACCCAGGCAGAGGAGAGAGGTCCCGTAACAGACAATCTGGCTTCATGTCAGCAGAGAATCAGTCTTCATGTCATAGCAGAGAATCAGGCTTCACGTCACCCACCACTGTAACAGTCCATTTTCATAAATTTAGGCCCAGCACCCAGGCAGAGGAGAGAGGTCCCGTAACAGACAATCTGGCTTCATGTCAGCAGAGAATAAGTCTGCATGTCATAGCAGAGAATCAGGCTTCACGTCAGCCACCACTGCAACAGTCCATTTTCATAAATTTAGGCCAAGCACCCTGGCAGAGGAGAGAGGTCCTGTAACAGACAATCTGGCTTCATGTCAGCAGAGAATCAGTCTTCATATCATAGCAGAGAATCAGGCTTCACGTCAGCCACCAATGCAACAGTCCATTGTCATATATTTAGGCCCAGCACCCAGGCAGAGGAGAGAGGTCCCTTAACAGACAATCTGGCTTCATGCCAGCAGAGAATCAGTCTTCATGTCATAGCAGAGAATCAGGCTTCACGTCACCCACCACTGTAACAGTCCATTTTCATAAATTTAGGCCCAGCACCCAGGCAGAGGAGAGAGGTCCCGTAACAGAGAATCTGGCTTCATGTCAGCAGAGAATCAGTCTGCATGTCATAGCAGAGAATCAGGCTTCACGTCAGCCACCACTGCAACAGTCCATTTTCATAAATTTAGGCCAAGCACCCAGGCAGAGGAGAGAGGTCCCGTAACAGACAATCTGGCTTCATGTCAGCAGAGAATCAGTCTTCATATCATAGCAGAGAAACAGGCTTCACATCAGCCACCACTGCAACAGTCCATTTTCATAAATTTAGGCCAAGCAACCAGGCAGAGGAGAGAGGTCCCGTAACAGACAATCTGGTTTCATGTCAGCAGAGAATCAGTCTTCATATCATAGCAGAGAATCAGGCTTCACGTCACCCACTACTGTAAGAGTCCATTTTCAAAAATTTAGGCCCAGCACCCAGGCAGAGGAGAGAGGTCCCGTAACAGAGAATCTGTCTTCATGTCAGCAGAGAATCAGTCTTCATGTCATAGCAGAGAATCAGGCTTCACGTCAGCCACCACTGCAACAGTCCATTTTCATAAATTTAGGCCCAGCACCCAGGCAGAGGAGAGAGGTCCCGTAACAGACAATCTGGCTTCATGTCAGCAGAGAATCAGTCTTCATGTGATAGCAGAGAATCAGGCTTCACGTCACCCACCACTGTAAGGCCTCATGCACACGACAGTTTTTTTTCACGGTCCGCAAAAACGGGGTCCGTGGGTCCGTGATCCATTTTTTCGTCCGTGGGTCTTCCTTGATTTTTGGAGGATCCACGGACATGAAAAAAAAGTCGTTTTGGTGTCCGCCTGGCCGTGCGGAGCCAAACGGATCCGTCCTGAATTACAATGCAAGTCAATGGGGACGGATCCGTTTGATGTTGACACAATATGGTGCCATTTCAAACGGATCCGTTCCCATTGACTTTCAATGTAAAGTCTGGAGTTCTTTTATACCATCGGATTGGAGTTTTCTCCAATCCGATGGTATATTTTAACTTGAAGCGTCCCCATCACCATGGGAACGCCTCTATGTTAGAATATACTGTCGGATATGAGCTACTTCGTGAACCTCAGATCCGACAGTATATTCTAACACAGAGGCGTTCCCATGGTGATGGGGACGCTTCAGGTTAGAATACACTACAAACTTTGTACAAGACTGCCCCCTGCTGCCTGGCAGCACCCGATCTCTTACAGGGGGATATGATAGCACAATTAAACCCGTCAGGTGCGGCACCTAAAGGGGTTAATTGTACTATCATATTCCCCTGTAAGAGATCAGGGCTGCCAGGCAGCAGGGGGCAGACCCCCCCCTCCCCAGTTTGAATATCGTTGGTGGCACAGTGTGCGCCCCCCATCGGGCCCCCCCTTCCTCCCTCTAATGTTAGAAATCGTTGGTGGCACAGTGTGCGCCCACCATCGCCCCCCCTCCCTCCCTCTATTGTATTAAATCGTTGGTGGCACAGTGTGCCAACCACCATCGCCCCCCCCCCTCCCTCTATAGCAGTAACAACATTGGTGGCAGTGTGCGGTCTCCCATTCCCCCCCCCCCCATCATTGGTGGCAGCGGAGTTCCGATCGGAGTCCCAGTTTAATCGCTGGGGTTCCGATCGGTAACCATGGCAACCAGGAAGCTACTGCATCCCTGGTTGCCATGGTTACTTAGCAATAGTACAATTGTAGAAGATTCATACTTACCTGCTTGCTGCTGCGATGTCTGTGACCGGCCGGGAGCTCCACCTACTGGTAAGTGAAAGGTCTGTGCGGCGCATTGCTAAAGAACTGTCACTTACCAGTAGGAGGAGCTCCCGGCCGGTCACAGACATCACAGCAGCAAGCAGGTAAGTATGAATCTTCTACTGTTGTACTATTGCTAAGTAACCATGGCAACCAGGGCTGCAGTAGCTTCCTGGTTGCCATGGTTACCGATCGGAGCCCCAGCGATTAAACTGGGACTCCGATCGGAACTACTCCGCTGCCACCAATGATGGGGGGGGGGGAATGGGAGGCCGCACACTGCCACCAATGGTTGTTACTACTATAGAGAGAGGGGGGGGGGCGATGGTGGGCGCACACTGTGCCACCAACGATTTTTAACTATAGAGGGAGGAAGGTGGGGGGGGAATGGGAGGCCGCACACTGCCACCAATGGTTGTTACTACTATAGAGAGAGGGGGGGCCGATGGTGGGCGCACACTGTGCCACCAACGATTTTTAACTATAGAGGGAGGAAGGGGGGGAGCGATGGTGGGCGCACACTGTGCCACCAACGATTTATTACAATAGAGGGAGGGAAGGGGGGGCGATGGTGGGCGCACACTGTGCCACCAACGATATTCAAACTGGGGAGGGGGGGGTCTGCCCCCTGCTGCCTGGCAGCCCTGATCTCTTACAGGGGAATATGATAGTACAATTAACCCCTTTAGGTGCCGCACCTGAAGGGGTTAATTGTGCTATCATATCCCTCTGTAAGAGATCGGGTGGTGCCAGGCAGCAGGGGGCAGTCTTGTACAAAGTTTGCAGTGTATTCTAACTAGAAGCGTCCCCATCACCATGGGAATGCTTCTGTGTTAGAATATACTGTCGGAAATGAGTTTTCACTAAGTGAAAACTTAGATCAGAAAAAGCTTTTATGCAGACGGATCTTCGGATCCGTCTGTATGAAAGCAACCTACGGCCACGGATCACGGACACGGATGCCAATCTTGTGTGCATCCGTGTTCTTTCACGGACCCATTGACTTGAATGGGTCCGTGAAACGTTGTCCGTCAAAAAAATAGGACAGGTCATATTTTTTTGACGGACAGGATACACGGATCACGGCCTCGGCTGCAAAACGGTGCATTTTCCGATTTTTCCACGGACCCATTGAAAGTCAATGGGTCCGCGAAAAAAAACGGAAAATGGCACAACGGCCACGGATGCACACAACGGTCGTGTGCATGAGGCCTAACAGTCCATTTTCATAAATTTAGGCCCAGCACCCAGGCAGAGGAGAGAGGTCCCGTAACTGAGAATCTGGCTTCATGTCAGCAGAGAATCAGTCTGCATGTCATAGCAGAGAATCAGGCTTCATGTCAGCCACCACTGTAAGAGTCCATTTTCATAAATTTAGGCCCAGCACCCAGGCAGAGGAGAGAGGTCCCGTAACAGACAATCTGGCTTCATGTCAGCAGAGAATCAGTCTGCATGTCATAGCAGAGAATCAGGCTTCATGTCAGCCACCACTGTAAGAGTCCATTTTCATAAATTTAGGCCCAGCACCCAGGCAGAGGAGAGAGGTCCCGTAACAGACAATCTGGCTTCATGTCAGCAGAGAATCAGTCTGCATGTCATAGCAGAGAATCAGGCTTCACGTCAGCCACCACTGCAACAGTCCAATGTCATAAATTTAGGCCCAGCACCCAGGCAGAGGAGAGAGTTCCCGTAACAGACAATCTGGCTTCATGTCAGCAGAGAATCAGTCTTCATATCATAGCAGATAATCAGGCTTCACGTCAGCCACCAATGCAACAGTCCATTGTCAGATATTTAGGCCCAGCACCCAGGCAGAGGAGAGAGGTCCCGTAACAGACAATCAGGCTTCACTTCAGCCACCAGTGCAACAGTCCATTGGCATAAATTTAGGCCCAGCACCCAGGCAGAGGAGAGAGGTCCCGTAACAGAGCTTCTGGCTTCATGTCAGCAGAGAATTAGTCTGCATGTCATAGCAGAGAATCAGGCTTCACGTCACCCAACATTGGAACAGTCCATTGGCATATATTTAGGCCCCGGCACCCAGACAGAGGAGAGGTTCATTCAAATTTGGGTAGCCTCGCAATATAATGGTAAAATGAGAATAAAAATAGGATTGAATGAGGAAGTGCCCTGGAGTACAATAATATATGGTTAAGGGGAGGTAGTTAATGTCTAATCTGGACAAGGGACGGACAGGTCCTGTGGGATCCATGCCTGGTTCATTTTTATGAACGTCAGCTTGTCCACATTGGCTGTAGACAGGCGGCTGCGTTTGTCTGTAATGACACCCCCTGCCGTGCTGAATACACGTTCAGACAAAACGCTGGCCGCCAGGCAGGCCAGCACCTCCAAGGCATAAAAGGCTAGCTCTGGCCACGTGGACAATTTAGAGACCCAGTAGTTGAATGGGGCTGAACCATCAGTCAGTACGTGGAGGGGTGTGCACACGTACTGTTCCACCATGTTAGTGAAATGTTGCCTCCTGCTAACACGTTGTGTATCAGGTGGTGGTGCAGTTAGCTGTGGCGTGTTGACAAAACTTTTCCACAACTCTGCCATGCTAACCCTGCCCTCAGAGAAGCTGGCCGTGACACAGCTGCCTTGGCGACCTTTTGCTCCTCCTCTGCCTTGGCCTTGGGCTTCCACTTGTTCCCCTGTGACATTTGGGAATTCTCTCAGTAGCGCGTCTACCAACGTGCGCTTGTACTCGCGCATCTTCCTATCACGCTCCTGTGCAGGAAGTAAGGTGGGCACATTGTCTTTGTAGCGTGGATCCAGCAGGGTGGCAACCCAGTAGTCCGCACACGTTAAAATGTGGGCAACTCTGCTGTCGTTGCGTAGGCACTGCAGCATGTAGTCGCTCATGTGTGCCAGGCTGCCCAGGGGTAAGGACAAGCTGTCCTCTGTGGGAGGCGTATCGTCATCGTCCTGCCTTTCCCCCCAGCCATGCACCAGTGATGGACCCGAGCTGCGTTGGGTGCCACCCCGCTGTGACCATGCTTCATCCTCATCCTCCTCCACCTCCTCCTCATCCTCGTCCTCCTCGTCCTCCAGTAGTGGGCCGTGGCTGGCCACATTTGTACCTGGCCTCTGCTGTTGCCAAAAACCTCCCTCTGAGCCACTTCGAAGAGACTGGCCTGAAAGTGCTAAAAATGACCCCTCTTCCTCCTCCTCCTCCTCCTGGGCCACCTCCTCTTCCATCATCGCCCTAAGTGTTTTCTCAAGGAGACATAGAAGTGGTATTGTAACGCTGATAACGGCGTCATCGCCACTGGCCATGTTGGTGGAGTACTCGAAACAGCGCAACAGGGCACACAGGTCTCGCATGGAGGCCCAGTCATTGGTGGTGAAGTGGTGCTGTTCTGTAGTGCGACTGACCCGTGCGTGCTGCAGCTGAAACTCCACTATGGCCTGCTGCTGCTCGCACAGTCTGTCCAGCATGTGCAAGGTGGAGTTCCACCTGGTGGGCACGTCGCATATGAGGCGGTGAGCGGGAAGGCCGAAGTTACGCTGTAGCGCAGACAGGCGAGCAGCAGCAGGATGTGAACGCCGGAAGCGCGAACAGACGGCCCGCACTTTATGCAGCAGCTCTGACATGTCGGGGTAGTTGTGAATGAACTTCTGCACCACCAAATTCAGCACATGCGCCAAGCAAGGGATGTGCGTCAAACTGGCTAGTCCCAGAGCTGCAACGAGATTTCGCCCATTATCACACACCACCAGGCCGGGCTTGAGGCTCACTGGCAGCAACCACTCGTCGGTCTGTTGTTCTATACCCTGCCACAACTCCTGTGCGGTGTGGGGCCTGTCCCCCAAACATATGAGTTTCAGAATGGCCTGCTGACGTTTACCCCGGGCTGTGCTGAAGTTGGTGGTGAAGGTGTGTGGCTGACTAGATGAGCAGGTGGAAGAAGAGAAGGAGGAAGTCGAGTAGGAGGAGGTGGCAACAGGAGGCAAAGAATGTTGCCCTGCGATCCTTGGCGGCGGAAGGACGTGCGCCAAACAGCTCTCCGCCTGGGGCCCAGCTGCCACTACATTTACCCAGTGTGCAGTTAGGGAGATATAGCGTCTCTGGACGTGCTTACTGGTCCACGTATCTGTGGTTAGGTGGACCTTGCCACAGATGGCGTTGCGCAGTGCACACTTGATTTTATCGGATACTTAGTTGTGCAGGGAAGGCACGGCTCTCTTGGAGAAGTAGTGGCGGCTGGGAACAACATACTGTGGGACAGCAAGCGACATGAGCTGTTTGAAGCTGTCTGTGTCCACCAGCCTAAATGACAGCATTTCATACGCCAGTAGTTTAGAAATGCTGGCATTCAGGGCCAGGGATCGAGGGTGGCTAGGTGGGAATTTATGCTTTCTCTCAAATGTTTGTGAGATGGAGAGCTGAACGCTGGCATGTGACATGGTTGAGACGCTTGGTGACGGAGGTGGTGGTGGTGCTGGTGGTACATCCCCTGTTTTCTGGGCGGCAGGTGCCAACGTTCCTCCAGAGGCGGAGGAAGAGGCCGAGGCGGCAGCAGCAGAAGAGGCCGAGGCGGCAGCAGCAGAAGAGGCCAAGGCGGCAGCAGCAGAAGAGGTAGCAGGGGGAGCCTGAGCGACTTCCTTGTTTTTAAGGTGTTTACTCCACTGCAGTTCATGCTTTGCATGCAGGTGCCTGGTCATGCAGGTTGTGCTAAGGTTCAGAACGTTAATGCCTCGCTTCAGGCTCTGATGGCACAGCGTGCAAACCACTCGGGTCTTGTCGTCAGCACATTGTTTGAAGAAGTGCCATGCCAGGGAACTCCTTGAAGCTGCCTTTGGGGTGCTCGGTCCCAGATGGCGGCGGTCAGTAGCAGGCGGAGTCTCTTGGCGGCGGGTGTTCTGCTTTTGCCCACTGCTCCCTCTTTTGCTACGCTGTTGGCTCGGTCTCACCACTGCCTCTTCCTCCGAACTGTGAAAGTCAGTGGCACGACCTTCATTCCATGTGGGGTCTAGGACCTCATCGTCCCCTGCATCGTCTTCCACCCAGTCTTGATCCCTGACCTCCTGTTCAGTCTGCACACTGCAGAAAGACGCAGCAGTTAGCACCTGTGTTTCGTCATCATCAGAGACATGCTGAGGTGGTATTCCCATGTCCTCATCATCAGGAAACATAAGTGGTTGTGCGTCAGTGCATTCTATGTCTTTCACCGCTGGGGAAGGGCTAGGTGGATGCCCTTGGGAAACCCTGCCAGCGGAGTCTTCAAACAGCATAAGAGACTGCTGCATAACTTGAGGCTCAGACAGTTTCCCTGGTATGCATGGGGGTGATGTGACAGACTGATGGGGTTGGTTTTCAGGCGCCATCTGTGCGCTTTCTGCAGAATACTGGGTGGGAGATAATGTGAACGTGCTGGATCCACTGTCGGCCACCCAATTGACTAATGCCTGTACCTGCTCAGGCCTTACCATCCTTAGAACGGCATTGGGCCCCACCATATATCGCTGTAAATTCTGGCGGCTACTGGCACCTGAGGTAGTTGGTACACTAGGACGTGTGGATGTGGCAGAACGGCCACGTCCTCTCCCAGCACCAGAGGGTCCACTAACACCACCACGACCATGTCCACGTCCGCGTCCCTTACTAGATGTTTTCCTCATTGTTATCGTTCACCACAACAACAAAAATATTATTTGGCCCAATGTATTGTATTCAAATTCAGCTGAATATAAATTTGAGGCCTAGTATTTAGGCATTGGGTGACCGGTATAGATTTACTGACAGAATTAGACTTGGAAATGCACAGTAGCGTGTGTGTGAAGTTATTCTGAATGACCCTATGTGCACCTTGAATATTATATACCCTTTTAGGGATAGATTTCAAATAGCTCTGATATAGCAGAAACCACTAAATTATGAAATTGCTAAATTGAGAATTGTATTTCAACCCAGAACAAAAAATGTGCTTTGACGGACACTAAATAACTTGCCCAGCCAGAACAGTACAGCGGTAAAGACAGATTTAGCGGGATATAAATTTGAGGCCTAGTATTTAGGCGCTGGGTGACCGGTATGGATTTACTGACAGAATTAGACTTGGAAATGCACAGTAGCGTGTGTGTGAAGTTATTCTGAATGACCCTATGTGCACCTTGAATATTATATACCCTTTTAGGGACAGATTTCAAATAGCTCTGATAAAGCAGAAACCACTAAATTATGAAATTGCTAAATTGGGAATTGTATTTCAACCCAGAACAAAAAATGTGCTTTGACGGACACTAAATAACTTGCCCAGCCAGAACAGTACAGCGGTAAAAATGCACTTGGTGTGACAGCTTGACCAACCACACTACTGAGGGTTAAATGCACTTGGTGACGGGCGCAGCTTGCCCCTGATGTAGTATATGGCCAAAAAATAAACAGACTATTGCTGGTTAAATGCACTTGGTGTGACAGCTTCACCCTGATGTAGACTTTAGCCAAAAAACAACCACACCATTGAGGGTTAAATGCACTTGGTGACAGGCGCAGCTTGCCCCTGATGTAGTATATGGCCAAAAAATAAACAGACTATGGCTGGTTAAATGCACTTGGTGTGACAGCTTGACCAACCACATTACTGAGGGTTAAATGCACTTGGTGACAGGCGCAGCTTGCCCCTGATGTAGTATATGGCCAAAAAATGAACAGACTATTGCTGGTTAAATGAACTTGGTGTGACAGCTTGACCAACCACACTACTGAGGGTTAAATGCACTTGGTGACGGGCGCAGCTTGCCCCTGATGTAGTATATGGCCAAAAAATGAACAGACTATTGCTGGTTAAATGCACTTGGTGTGACAGCTTGACCAACCACACTACTGAGGGTTAAATGCACTTGGTGACGGGCGCAGCTTGCCCCTGATGTAGTATATGGCCAAAAAATAAACAGACTATTGCTGATTAAATGCACTTGGTGTGACAGCTTCACCCTGATGTAGACTTTAGCCAAAAAACAACCACACCATTGAGGGTTAAATGCACTTGGTGACAGGCGCAGCTTGCCCCTGATGTAGTATATGGCCAAAAAATAAACAGACTATGGCTGGTTAAATGCACTTGGTGTGACAGCTTGACCAACCACATTACTGAGGGTTAAATGCACTTGGTGACAGGCGCAGCTTGCCCCTGATGTAGTATATGGCCAAAAAATGAACAGACTATTGCTGGTTAAATGAACTTGGTGTGACAGCTTGACCATCCACACTACTGAGGGTTAAATGCACTTGGTGACGGGCGCAGCTTGCCCCTGATGTAGTATATGGCCAAAAAATGAACAGACTATTGCTGGTTAAATGCACTTGGTGTGACAGCTTGACCAAGCACACTACTGAGGGTTAAATGCACTTGGTGACGGGCGCAGCTTGCCCCTGATGTAGTATATGGCCAAAAAATAAACAGACTATTGCTGGTTAAATGCACTTGGTGTGATAGCTTCACCCTGATGTAGGCTTTAGCCAAAAAACAACCACACCATTGAGGGTTAAATGCACTTGGTGACAGGTGCAGCTTGCCCCTGATGTAGTATATGGCCAAAAAATAAACAGACTATTGCTGGTTAAATGCACTTGGTGTGACAGCTTCACCCTGATGTAGGCTTTAGCCAAAAAACAACCACACCTTTGAGGGTTAAATGCACTTGGTGACAGGCGCAGCTTGCCCCTGATGTAGTATATGGCCAAAAAATAAACAGACTATTGCTGGTTAAATGCACTTGGTGTGACAGCTTCACCCTGATGTAGGCTTTAGCCAAAAAACAACCACACCATTGAGGGTTAAATGCACTTGGTCGCAGCTTGTGCTGGCGCACCACAAGACACAAAATGGCCGCCGATCACCCCAGAAAAAAGTGACTGACAAACGGTCTGGGCAGCCTAAAAACAGTGAGCAATTGAGTATCAGCAGCTCAATGACCCACAGCTGCAGATCGATCAATAATCAAGTCCTTTGGAGGAGTTAATCTGCCTAATCTCGCCCTACTGTCGCAGCCGCAACCTCTCCCTATGCTGATCAGAGCAGAGTGACGGGCGGCGCTATGTGACTCCAGCTTAAATAGAGGCTGGGTCACATGGTGCTCTGGCCAATCACAGCCATGCCAATAGTAGGCATGGCTGTGACGGCCTCTTGGGGCAAGTAGTATGACACTTGTTGATTGGCTGCTTTGCAGCCTTTCAAAAAGCGCCAAGAAAGCGTCAAAAAGCGTCAAGAAAGCGACGAACACCGAACCCGAACCCGGACTTTTACGAAAATGTCCGGGTTCGGGTCCGTGTTACGGACACCCCAAAATTCGGTACGAACCCGAACTATACAGTTCGAGTTCGCTCATCCCTACCTGCTGGTGACCCTCAAAAACATTAGGAGCAAGGGCCTGCTGATCTAAAAACTTAAGTAAGTTAATTGACCCGGTCAGCACAGGCTACCAAGAAAGAATGAGTCGGATTCAAGGATCTTGATTAGTTTTGCTGGACTTACAGCTGGTAACTCTTGGACAGATATTCGATGACACAATCCTGTCACCTGTCTTGAGTTTGCAATCTGCTGTTTTCCTCCAATAACACCCCAGCCTAGATCAGTTTGAACAGCAAAGGGTTCACCCTATCCTCATGTGATTACCTTTTGTGGTATGAAGGCTGTGGGACAATCGTAACCTATCAACAGTCCAACACCAAACTCCTTCAGCGGGGACATTCCATGAGATATGACAGATAGGTGCTCCTATTCATTGGCTGTTTCATAGGTAGGTATGCAATCTCGAATTAGAGGTATATTGTCTTTTGTATAAGCTGGAGTTAGCTCTAATGTGCAGTTTGAAGAAGTCCTCTAACTCTCAGTCCTTTGACCTTTTGAATGTTGACTGATGTGTCTCTCCCCGTCATTGTGGTGAGTTTGAGCATCACTGGTTCTGTAGCCACTTTTAATTTTTTTGCAGATTTCTTGATCAATCAAGGTGACATCACTCTGGGCATCCATTTGGCGTATACCTTCTTGTTCCTCCTTTTATGATTTAATATGCACACTAGTTCAACCATTGATATGCCATTGCTTTATCCTTCCCTCACTCTGCAAGGGAATACTGATACTTTATTTCCTTCCTCAGTATCTTTAGGTATTGAGGATTTATCTTTGTTTGGACATTCTTCGTGTAGTGGTGTAGGAAGGCGTCCTTTGCAAACGCTGCATGTGGCCTTTTTCTTACACTCCTTAGTAACATGGCCTTTTCTTAGGCATCCGAAACACAGTTGGTTATCCAGCACAATTTTTTTGTTTTCTCCTGGGTACTTTGCCTTCAATTGTTGGCACTTATGTATGGAGTGGTTCTCTCCACAGAACATATACTTGAAGGTAGTCTAAAGATTTGTCGGTTCTGTCTTTCTACTGATCCCAGTAGTGACTTTGAACTTTTTCTCGTAGGTATCTGGACCTGCTGTGTTGGTTGCAAAGCTAGTTGCTCTTGCACGTCTTATCAATCTTGCAGTGCTTTCTTCTAAAGATTTTAAGACATAAGATGATGTTACTGGATTACATGCTATCCGTGCTTCCTCATTGACGAACTCAAAGAACCCTTTAAAACTTGGGACTTTCTTATCTAGATCTAACTGTTTAGTCACATAGCGATTCCATCTAGAAGCCACTTCTTCAGGTAGCTTAGTTAGCATCCTGTGGTTTTCTAGATAGTTGTTCGTTACTTCCAGTCCTTGAACATGTGGGATGGCATTGATGCAGGCTTGCAGGAAGTCACCATACTTTTGGAGTCTGAAGTGTTCTTTAGGACCTATTTTAGGCCAGTTATTCAGTTTCTCTCTAAAGGCGCTTTGTACTAAGAAAGGAGGACCATATCTTGCATTAAATGTTTCCCAAGCTTGTTTGTAGGCTTCTTCGTCTTTTCTATAGAAGTTACCTTCAAGAACTTCCATGGCTTCTCCACCAACATATCTCTAAAGGTAGAATAACTTGTAAACTGGACTGAAGCAATGATGCTCATTAATTGTTTCAAAACTTGCCTTCCACTCTATGAACTTCAGTACGTCTCCTGAAAATACAATGGGTTCCGGAACGGGAAGTCTAGCTAGGACTGTTCTCTGTGGTCTTGCTGGGACAATGGTTGTAACATTCTCCTGAGCATTGCCGTAGCATCTAGGAATAAAATCATCCGGTTCTATTTTCTCACTTACTTTTTAATTAGATGAGTCCTTTTCTTAATTTTTTCAGGTAGAGATAGAGGGTAAATTCACACACCTCTTTCCTAACTCTTAACTAGGCCTCTCTTTGTTTTTCTGAGCAGGGATGGAAGGATAATAACTTATTTCTTCACTAAGAGCTGGAGATTTCCTTTCATTCTCTTGAGCAAGCGAAAGGAAAATGGGAGTCTTTTTCTTCAGTTAGTACAGATTTGAAACTTTGACTACTCTGACTCATATCCTCCTTGTGTACTCTGAGTCTGGCTTCTATGATATTAAATTCTTTCTGCCTTTCCAGACTTTTCATCTGTTGGCGCTGTGCTTCCATTTCAGCTTCCATTTGATGGCACTGTGCCTCCATTTCAGCTTCCATCTCATGGCGTTGTGAATCCATTTGATAACGTTTTGCATTATTTTCAGCTATTAGTTTGTGCTGCGCCTCGATAGCAGCTTCCATCTCAATTTCTGCTCTCTTGACAGCAAGTTGTTCAGCTAATTCCTTTCTTTTGGATGAAGTGTTTGAGGACTCTGATATATGGGTGGCACTTCTGCTAGAGAAGGAAGTCCCACTTGAGATTGTGGTTCCACCTAAGGATCTAGCATAGTCTCTCATAAAAATCTTGTTCATTCTCTTTCTTGCTTTAACTTTATCATAGTTTTTTGCAGATGATAGTTCTCTCATAAGCTTTACTACATTTTTTGTGACCGCAGTACATGTGTCCATATTCCCTACAATACCCTGGGAAGGTGTCGTAAATGACCGTAGGTTGACATATGCTGCCATAAGCTCCAATTCAGATTCTTTTACCGTCTCTACCATATCACTCAAGTTACTTTTTATACTTTCTTGCTTTAGCTTTCTACAAATGTCTTTAATGTATGATTTCCACCTATCATACATCCAGGCAAACTTTTTCTCCTTTAATGCTGTTTCTTCCTCCAAATTTTCCAGCATCTTTGAGGTTGGTTTTCTGAACCTCAGACAGGTTTACTTGCTCTTTCCCCTCTATTCTATATATCTTTCTATCCTCTAACAGTGGCATGATAATACTAGGCTCAGACATTTTACTTTAAATGCAATACTGACATTTTACTTTAAAAACAATATTGACAAATGCAGAAATAAATGACTTTCACTTTAAATGTAACAGTGATAAATTCAGGCAATAAATGACTTTCACTTTAAATGCAATAGAGTCCCTGTAATACAAACTGTCCTTTGTTTTACTTTAAAGTCTTTATCTGAACACAAAAATGTCTCTTTATGCCAAAACCTATATGTAGAGTTGAGCGGACACCTGGATGTTCGGGTTCGGCAGGTTCGGCCGAACTTGAAAAAAAAAGTTTGGGTTCAGGGACCCGAACTTGACCAGAACTTGACCCCGAACCCGAACCCTATTAAAGTCAATGGGGACCTGAACTTTTGGGCACTAAAATAGTCCTGGAAAGGGCTAGAGGGCTGCAAAAGGCATTAAAATGTGATTAAGAGCATGACAACTGTTCTGCAAACAAATGTGGATAGGGAAATGACTTAAAATAACATAAAATACAGAAAAATTAAAAATAACAATCTGGATCTAGGATTAGGAGGTTGAGGAGGCGGTGGATTGGTGGATGTGGTGGTGTAGGTTGACGTTGCGGTGTAGGTGGAAGCGGCGGTGAAGGAGGAATAGGTAGCCAACACTGATTTGTGTTATTTTTTATTTTTAAATTGGGGTATACCTCAAAATACTGGGACATATAACAAAATAAAACTAAGAATATGTGCAGTTGAGTACAAGAATGGATGGTTGATGCTGGTATAAATGTCTATTCTGCACAAGGTATGGACAAGTCCTGTGGGATCCATGCCTGGTTAATTTTAATAAACATAAGCTTGTCCACATTGGCTGTGGCCTGTGATAATGCTCTCTGCCTTGCTAAACACACGTTCACACTATACACTGGCTGCAGGGCAGGTCAGCACATCCAAGGCTGACAAAACTTTTCAACATTTTGGCCATGCTAACCCTGCCTTCTCAGGTGCTGGTGGTGCCCCAGCTGTGTTGGCGACCTCTTCCTCCTCCTCTGCCTTCGCGTTGTGCTTCCACTGTGCCCCTGCTGTCAGGTGGGAATGCTATCATCAGCGTGTGCTTGTAGTCGCGCACCTTCTGATCAGTAGCAGATGTTTTCACTAAATTTAGTTCCCTGTCAGCAATGCAGAGCAGGGGTTCATTCACGACAAAAGGGGGTTCATGTCACCCAGCAATAGAACAGAGGATTTCGAGAGACTTAGGCCCCTGTCAGCAATGCAGAGCAGGGGTTCATTCACGACAAAAGGGGGTTCATGTCACCCAGCAATACAACAGAGGATTTTGAGAGATTTAGGCCCCAGTCACCCAGGCACAGCAGGGGTTCATTCACGGCAAAAGGGGGTTCATGTCCCCCAGCAATACAACAGAGGATTTTGAGAGATTTAGGTCCCAGTCACCCAGGCACAGCAGGGGTTCATTCACGGCAAAAGGGGGTTCATGTCACCCAGCAATAGAACAGAATATTTTGAGAAATTTAGGCCCTTGTCATCAATGCAGAGCAGGGGTTCATTCACGGTAAAAGGGGGTTCATGTCACCCAGCAATACAACAGAGTATTTTGAGAGATTTAGGCCCCTGTCAGAAATGCAGAGCAGGGGTTCATTCATGGCAGAAGGGGGTTCATGTCACCTAGCAATACAACAGAGGATTTTGAGAGATTTAGGCCCCTGTCAGCAATGCAGAGCAGGGTTCATTCACGGCAAAAGGGGGTTCATGTCACCCAGCAATACAACTGAGGATTTTGAGAGATTTAGGCCCCTATCACCCAGGCACAGCATGGGTTTGTATACGCCCAAAATGGTAAAATGTCACCTGACAATTGAAAATAAGAATTGGCATTTTTTTTAATTAAAATGGCTCTAAAATAGTCCTTGGAAAGGATAGAGGGATGTAAAATGTGCTTAAGAGCATGGCAACTGCTCTGCAAACAAATGTGGATAGGGAAATAACTTAAAATGAAATAAAATAACTAAAAATTACAAATTATTAACCTACAACTCAGAGAAGGAGGTGGATATGGAGTTGGAGGTTGAGGAGGCCGTGAATGTGGTGTTGTAGGTGGAGGCAGCAATGGAGGAGGAACAGGTAGCCAACAATGTTTACTTTTATTTTTTATTGGGGTAGGTATCCCCCAAAATATTGGGACAAATAAATAAAAAGAAAATAAAGAATCGTTGCAGTTGACTTGAGTACAAGAATGTATGTTTGATGGTGGTATAAATGTCTATTCTGCACAAGGTACAGACAAGTCTTGTGGGATCCAAGCCTGGTTAATTTTAATGAACGTGAGCTTGTCCACGTTGGCTGTGGACAGGAGGCTGCGTCTGTCTGTAATGAAGCCCCCTGCCATGCGAAATACACGTTCAGAGAGTACACTGGCTGCAGGGCAGGCCAGCACCTCCAAGGGAAAGCTCTGGCCATGTGGACAATTTGGAGACCCAGAAGTTGAATGGGGCAGAACCATCAGTCAGTACGTTTAGGCGTGTGCACAGGTACTGTTCCACCATGTTGTTCAAATGCTGCCTCCTGCTAACACACTCCATATCAGAAGTTCCGGAAGGTTGTTGCGGCGAGGTGACAAAGCTTTTCCACATGTAAATGTCCAAAAAATGCTTGACAAAGGCTATCACTAAGCCGAAACGTTGCATCTGGAATTAAAACTCACCTTTTTGGACGTGCTGTCTCCATATTTTTTTTTGGGGACATCTAAAAGCTTTTCCACATGTCGGCCATGCTAACCCTGCTGAGGTGCTGGCACTGACACAGCTGCATTGGCGACCTCTTCCTCCTCCCCTGCCTTTGCCTTGTGCTTCCATTTGTCCCCCGGTGTCAGTCGGGAATGCTCTCAGGAGCGCGTCTACCAGCATGCGCCTGTAGTCGCGCATCTTCTGATCATGCTCCAGTGAGGGAATTAAGGATGGCACATTGTCTTTGTAACGGGGATCTAGAAGGGTGGCCACTCAGTAGTCAGCACACGTTAAAATGTGGGCAACTCTGCAGTCGTGCGCAGGCACTGCAGCATGTAGTCGCTTATGTGTGCCAGGCTGCCCAGAGGTAAGGAAAAGCTGTCCTCTGTGGGAGGCATATCGTCTGCGTCCTCTGTATCCCCCCAGCCATGCACCAGTGATGGGCCCAAGCTGCGTTGGATACCAGCCCGCTGTGAACATGCTTCATCCCCATCCTCCTCATCCTCCAGTAGTGGGCCCTGTAGTGGGCCCTGGCTGGCCAAGTTTGTACCTGGCCTCTGCTGTTGAAAAAATCCTCTTTCTGAGCCCCTTCTAAAAGACTGGCCTGAAAGTGTTAGAGATGACCCCTCTTCCTCCTCCTCGTCCTGGGCCAAATCCTCTTCCATCATCGTCCTAAGTGTTTTCTCAAGGAGACATAGAAGTGGTATTGTAACGCTGATAACGGCGTCATCGCCACTGGCCATGTTGGTGGAGTACTCGAAACAGCGCAACAGGGCACACAGGTTTAGTATGGAAGCCCAGTCATTGGTGGTGAAGTGGTGCTGTTCCACAGTGCGACTGACCCGTGCGTGTTGCAGCTGAAACTCCACTATGGCCTGCTGCTGCTCGCACACTCTCTTCAGCATGTGCAAGGTGGAGTTCCACCTGGTGGGCGCGTCGCATATGAGGCGGTGAGCGGGAAGGCTGAAGTTACGCTGTAGAGCAGACAGCCGAGCGGCGGCAGGATGAGAATGCTGCAAGCGCGCACAGACGGCCCACACTTTATGCAGCAGCTCAGACATGTCGGGGTAGTTGTGAATGAATTTCTGCACCACCAAATTCAGCACATGCGCCAGGCAAGGGATGTGCGTGAAACCGGCTAATCCCAGAGCTGCAACGAGATTTCGCCCATTATCGCACACCACCAGGCCGGGATTGAGGCCCACTGGCAGCAACCACTCATCGGTCTGTTGTTCTATACCCCACCACAACTACTGTGCGGTGTGGGGCCTGTCCCCCAAACACATCAGTTTCAGAATGGCCTGCTGACATTTACCCCTTGCTGTGCTGAAGTTGGTGGTGAAGGTCTGTCGCTGACCGGATGAGGAGGTGGTAGAAGAGGAGGAGGAAGCTGAGTAGGAAGAGGAGGCAACAGGAGGCAAAGTATGATATCCTGCGATCCTTGGCGGAGGAAGGATGTGTGCCAAACAGCTCTCCGCCTGGGGCCCAGCCACCACTACATTTACCCAGTGTGCAGTTAGGGAGATATTGCGTCCCTGGTCGTGCTTACTGGTCCACGTATATGTGGTTAGGTGGACCTTGCCACAGATGGTGTTGTGCAGTGCACACTTTATTTTATCCGATACTTAGTTGTGCAGGGAGGGCACAGCTCTCCTGGAGAAGTAGTGGCGGCTGGGAACGACTTACTGTGGGACAGCAAGCAACATGAGCTGTTTGAAGCTGTCCGCCTCCACCAGCCTGAATGGCAGCATTTCAAAGGCCAGCAGTTTAGAAATGCTGGCATTCAGGGCAAGGGATCGAGGGTGGCTAGGTGGGAATTTATGCTTTCTCTCAAAGGTTTGTGAGATGGAGAGCTGAACGCTTCCGTGTAACATGGTGGAGATGCTTGGTGACGGAGGTGGTGTTGTTGGTGGCATATCCTCTGTTTGCTGGGCGTCAGGTGCCAACGTTCCTCCAGAGGCGGAGGAAGAGGCCGAGGCAGCAGCAGAAGAGGGAGCAGGAGGGGCCTGAGCCCTTTCTTGGTTTTGAAGGTGCTTACTCCACTGCAGCCCGTGTTTAGCATGTAGATTCCTGGTCATGCAGGTTGTGCTAAGGTTCAGAACGTCAATGCCTCGCTTCAGGCTCTGATTGCACAGCGTGCAAACCACTTGTGTCTTGTCGTCAGCACAATGTGTGAAGAAGTGCCATGCAACGGAACTCCTTGAAGCTGCCTTTGGTGTGCTCGGTCTCTGTTGACGGTGGCCAGTAGCAGGCAAACTGTTTTGGCGACGGCTGCTCTGCTTTTGCACCCTGCTTCCGCTTTTGCTACGCTGTTGGCTCGGTCTCACCACTGCCTCTTCCTCCGAACTCTGAAAGTCAGTGGCACGACTTTCATTCCATGTGGGGTCTAGGACCTCATCGTCCCCTGCATCGTCTTCCACCCAGTCTTCCTCCCTGACCTCCTTTTTGGTCTGCACACTGCAGAAAGACGCAGCAGTTGGCACCTGTGTTTCGTCATCATCAGAGACGTGCTGATGTGGTATTCCCATGTCCTCATCAGGAAACATAAGTGGTTGTGCATCAGTGCATTCTATGTCTTCCACCTCTGGGGAAGGGCTAGGTGGATGCCCTTGGGAAACCCTGCCAGCAGAGTCTTCAAACAGCATAAGAGACTGCTGCATGACTTGAGAATCAGACAGGTTCCCCGATATGCACGGGGTGATGTGACAGACTGATGGGCATGGGTTTCAGGCACCACCTGTGCGCTTTCTGCAGAAGACTGGGTGGGAGATAATGTGAACGTGCTGGATCCACTGTCGGCCACCCAATTGACTAGCGTCTGTACTTGCTCAGGCTTTACCATCCTTAGAACGGCATTAGGGCCGACTAAATATCGATGTAGATTCTGGCGGCTACTGGGACCTGAGGTTGTAGGTTCAGTAGGACTTGTAGCTGTGGCAGAATGGTCACATCCTCTCCCTGCACCAGAGGCTTCACCAACACCACCACCATGACCATGACCGCGTCCCTTATTAGATGTTTGCCTCATAGTTAGCTTTTACAAAGCAAAGTAAAAATTGGTTAAGTATGTTAAAAATAATTAACCGCCAATATAAACCCTGATGGAGGGTATTGCACTCTATATGACAGCGGTATTTGTGGCCTAAATGTGACTGTATCCGATGTACGTTAAATCCAAAATGACCAGTATATGAACACACCGTTTATTTCAACCGCAGTAAACGAATGGCCGTATTTGCGGCCTAAATGTGACTGTCACCTATGTGCGTGTAATCAAAGATGACCAGTATATGAACACACGGTTTATTTCAACCGCAGTAAACAAATGGCCGTATATTTGTGGCCTAAATGTGACTGTCACCTATGCATGTGTAATCAAAGATGACCAGTATATGAACACACAGTTTATTTCAACTGCAGTAAATGAATGGCCGCATTTGTGGCCTAAATGTGACTGTATTCTATGTACGTTAAATACAAAATGAGCATATGAACACACGGTTTATTTCAACCGCAGTAAGCGAATGGCCATATTTGTGGCCTAAATATGACTGTCACCTATGCATGTGTAATCAAAGATGACCAGTATATGAACACAGTTTATTTCAACCGCAGTAAACGAATGGCCGTAATTGTGGCCTAAATGTGACTGTCACCTATGCACGTGAAATCCAAGATGACCAGTATATGAACACACGGTTTATTTCAACCGCAGTAAACGAATGGCCGTATTTGTGGCCTCTAATGTGACAGTCACCTATGTATGTGTAATCAAAGATGACCAGTATATGAAAAAAATATATATATCATCACAGTCAGAAAAAAAGCTGTATTTCTGGACTAGCAGACATGCAGATAGATAGTGCTGGTGCACTATAGGAAAAAAATAATAATAATAATTTTTAAACACAGCAAAAAAGCTGTATTTCTGGACTAGTAGACATGCAGATAGATAGTGCTAGTGCACTATATGAAAAAATAATAATTTATAACCACAGTCAGCAAAAAAGCTGCATTTCTGGACTAGCAGTCATGCAGATAGATAGTGCTGAACCAGCATGTCTGCATAAAATGGCTGTCGAGTAGGTATTCATAGTGACAAACTGAAGAAAAAAAAAAAAAAAAAGCGTTCTCAACAGAAGTTGGCTCAGTGCAGGATTAAAAACAACTGTGCACTGCACCCACAAAACACATTGGATTGAGATTGCTGAGTTATAAGGCAGTTCTTCTTAGTATTTATCCCTGATCTGTCCCTGAGCAGCAGCATCCTTTCCCTACTCTAAGAATAGCAGAGTGACGTGCAGCGCTACGTGACTCAGCCTTATATAGAGGCTGGGTCACATGCTGCAGTTGGCCAATCACAACCATGCCAATAATAGGCATGGCTATGATGGCTTCTAAGGGCACACAGTTAAACGCCTGTTGATTGGCTGCTTTGCCAATCAACGTAAATGTTTGGGTCCGGGTCAAAAAAAGCAAAAGTTCGGTACAAACTTTACTTTACGTGGTCTCTCCGTGGATAGCTCTGGACTTTGACCTCCCACCATGCGTCTCTTTCGCTCTCTAGGGATCGCTGGAGGGTTGGCGCTCTTTCTCTGACTATCTTGCCTTTGCCGTTCTGCCACTTTAAGAGTCTGCTGCAGTTTGACTAATGCACACATTTTATGGCCTTTATGGTAGCTCCGCTGAGGTGTCTTTGCGTGCTCACTCAGGGAACAGCTGCTGCGCGGCGGTATATGCTGGCACTCCCCTGCTCTAATGTGCTCTTTTCTGTGCAAGTTGAGGAGTGCTATCACTTCGCCCTATGAGGGCAATAGTTCCACTGTGTCAGGCGCAGAACGTTGAAGTGCCTTTTGCGCTGTGGCATTAGAAGAATTCTGATATCTCTGACTTTAAGTCTAACCAGACTGTCTATTTGGCCAAATGCACACGGACGTTTTTTTACCAGTGTATTACTGTACTGTGGCAGCAGCAGGGAGCGCACGGCGTCATAGCAACCAATGACGCTGTGCGCTCCCGGACAGCTCAAGGCCGTGAAAAATGGCCATGTGCATTCGGTCTTACTCTGTAATTCCTCTAGTGCCGTTCTATGGAAACAGTAGGTTTAAAGAGCACACCAAATAACTTCTTTATTAACTTCAACTTTTCTTCATATATAACACTGCCACCGCCGCAGCAGATAGTCCATGTACAAAACATGTGTTGAAAAGATATCACAAAATGGTGGTATGCATAAGATGGTGGTCCAACTGTTCAATCTCGTCATTCAACATAAAATGGTGGATATATTTCTCTCTTGAGTATCCGTACTCTCACTTTAAGTTATTTAAGCACTTTATGATCTCTCTGAGAGGTATATCTAAGATTTGACCAATAGGTCTACTGATCTGTATGCAATTTGTATGAATTGCTATTTGTATGCTATTTGTAGTTTGCAATGGGTGGAACTCCAAGTAAACACATATAACCAGTTCGGTTTACAGATCTAATCACACTAGTAACAATAGGAACACATCATAACTGTATTAAATACCTATTTTGGCCTCTGCTTCCATAAAACTGAACTCTGGCTGGATCTGTGTGTGTTTAGCTCCTGTCTCTGGTGAATAATGATTCTGGCAGCTCCTGCTAGGGGAATTCCCAGACAGGCTGTGCATGAGGCTGGCTGTAATTGGTGAAAACTCTTGCTGTGTGAGAAGCTGGCTGTAATTGGTTGACACTTCTGCCCAGTAACAACAAATTAACACTATGTTTTCAGTTTTTTTTCTGCTGTGTCACTGAGCTTACCCTACATTACAAAATAAATCTTAAGGCATATTATCTTTTTATGCTTCTGTGAACACAAAATATAACAGTTATATGACATCCAAAATATGATGTCACAGTAAACAACTCTGCTTTTGGAAGGTTTAGCTGTATTCACATATAAGCTATACTAGCAACCTGACAGGTCTTAGCTGGCCAGCTACAAGGAGGAGGCCAAAGAGTGGCACAATGACACAATGACCAAATGTGGAGGTGGCAGCAGCATGAGGAGACCACAGAGCGGCACAATGACAGAGTCTGGAGTTGGCTGCCAACTCCAGACTCTGTCATTGTGCCGCTCTGTGGTCTCCTCATGCTGCTGCCACCTCCACATTTGGTCATTGTGTCATTGTGCCACTCTTTGGCCTCCTCCTTGTAGCTGGCCAGCTAAGACCACCTCAAAGGTAGTATTTTCCGAAATACTGCCTGTACCACGAGCCACACAAGAAAGGCAGCGGGAGATTATGGAGATTAACAAGTGGCTCAAGAACTGGTGTAGGAAGGAGGGGTTTGGGTTCCTGGAGAACTGGGCCGATTTTTCTATCGGCTACAGGCTCTATCGTAGGGACGGGCTGCACCTCAATGGGTAAGGGGCAGCTGTGCTGGGGAGAAAGATGGCTAGAAGGTTGGAGGAGTGTTTAAACTAGGGACTGGGGGGGAGGGTAATTACGTTATAGGACGGGAAGATAGTGCAGATAGAGACCGGGGGCAAAGTAATGGGACTGGGGGAGGAATGGAAGGAGGGACTAGAACAGTTCAGAAGGAAAGGTGTAGGGTAAAAAATATACATAAACCTCTCAAATGTATGTATACTAATGCCAGAAGCCTGACTAATAAAACTGGTGAACTGGAATTAGTTATGTGAGAGGAGAACTATGACATAGTGGGAATAACTGAGACATGGCTGGATGATAGCTATGACTGGGCGGTTAATGTACAAGGTTACAGTCTGTTTAGAAAAGATCGTCAAAACCGGAGAGGAGGAGGGGTCTGCCTCTATGTAAAGTCCGGTCTAAAGCCCACACTCCGCGAAGATATAAATGAGGGACATGAACATGTGGAGTCACTGTGGGTAGAGATACATGGAGCTAAAAACAACAATAAATTACTAATAGGAGTTTACTATAAACCACCTAATATACCAGAGTCCACAGAAAATCTATTACTAAATGAGATAGACGAGGCGGCAAATCATAATGAGGTGGTTATTATGGGGGACTTCAACTACCCAGATATAGACTGGGAAACTGAAACTTGTATATCTCATAAAGGAAACAGGTTCTTGGCAATAACCAAAGACAATTACCTCTCCCAACTGGTTCAGGACCCGACTAGAGGGACGGCCATACTGGACTTAGTATTAACCAATAGGCCGGACAGAACAACAGACGTGCAGGTTGGGGGACACCTGGGAAATAGTGACCACAAAGTAATAACCTTCCAATTATCATTCAAAAGAGCGTTTCTACAGGGAGGAACAAAAATACCAAACTTCAAAAAAGCTAAATTTAGCCAACTAAGAGAGGCCATAGGCCAAACTAACTGGGACAAAGTCCTCAAAAATAAAAATACAGCCACAAAATGGGATATCTTTAAAAACATCCTAAAATCTCATTGTGAGAGGTACATACCGTATGGGAATAAAAGGTTAAGGAATAAAAAGAAACCAATGTGGATAAATAGAACTGTAACGAAAGCAATAAATGACAAAAAGAAAGCATATCATTCACTGAAACAGGAGGGGAGCACAGAAGCACTGAAAAACTATAAGGAAAAAAATAGAACATGTAAAAAACAAATAAAAGCGGCCAAACTAGAGACCGAGAGATTAATCGCCAAAGAGAGTAAAACTAACCCTAAAATGTTCTTCAATTATATAAATGTTAAAAAGTATAAATCTGAAGGTGTCGGCCCTTTAAAGAGTAATGAGGGGGAAGTCGCAGAGAGCGATGAGGAGAAAGCAAAGCTGTTAAATATTTTTTTCTCCAATGTATTCACTGAGGAAAATAAATTGTCAGATGACATGCAGAATGCAAAAATAAATTCCCCATTAAAAGTGTCCTGTCTGACCCAGGAAGAAGTACATCAGCGACTTAAAAAGATTAAAATAGACAAATCGCCAGGACCGGATGACATACACCCCCGTATCCTAAAGGAATTAAGTAATGTCATAGCCAGACCCTTATTTCTGATATTTGCAGACTCTATACTGACAGGGAATGTCCCACAGGATTGGCGCATGGCATATGTGGTGCCAATATTCAAAAAGGGGCCAAAAACAGACCCTGGAAACTATAGGCCGGTAAGTTTAACATCTGTTGTGGGTAAACTGTTTGAAGGTTTTCTGAGAGATGCTATATTAGAGCAAATAACGCCATATCAGCATGGCTTCGTGAGGGATCGGTCATGTCAGACCAATTTAATCAGTTTCTATGAGGAGGTAAGTTCTAGACTTGACAGCGGCGAATCAATGGATGTCGTATATCTGGACTTCTCCAAAGCATTTGACACTGTACCACATAAAAGGTTAGTATATAAAATGAGAATGCTCGGACTGTGAGAAAACATCTGTAGGTGGGTAAGTAACTGGCTCAGTGATAGAAAACAGAGGGTGGTTATTAACGGTACACACTCAGATTGGGTCACTGTCACTAGTGGGGTACCTCAGGGGTCAGTATTGGGCCCTATTCTCTTCAATATATTTATTAATGATCTTGTAGAAGGCTTGCATAGTAAAGTATCAATTTTCGCAGATGACACTAAACTGTGTAAAGTAATTTACACTGATGAGGACAGTATACTACTACAGAGGGATCTGGATAGACTGGAGGCTTGGGCAGATAAGTGGCAGATGGGGTTTAACACTGATAAATGTAAAGTTATGCACATGGGAAGGAAAAATGCAAGTCAACCGTACATACTAAATGGTAAAACACTCGGTAACACTGACATGGAAAAGGATCTAGGAATTTTAATAAACAGCAAACTAAGCTGCAAAAACCAGTGTCAGGCAGCTGCTGCCAAGGCCAACAAGATAATGGGTTGCATCAGAAGGGGCATAGATTCCCGTGATAAGAACATAGTCCTACCACTTTACAAATCGCTAGTCAGACCACACATGGAGTACTGTGTACAGTTCTGGGCTCCTGTAAACAAGGCAGACATAGCAGAGCTGGAGAAGGTCCAGAGGAGGGCAACTAAAGTAATAACTGGAATGGGGCAAATACAGTACCCTGAAAGATTATCAAAATTAGAGTTATTCACTTTAGAAAAAAGACGACTGAGGGGAGATCTAATTAATATGTATAAATATATCAAGGGTCAGTACAGAGATCTATCCCATCAGCTATTTATCCCCAGGACTGTGACTGTGACGAGGGGACATCCTCTGCGCCTGGAGGAAAGAAGGTTTGTACACAAACATAGAAAAGGATTCTTTACGGTAAGAGCAGTGAGACTATGGAACTCTCTGCCTGAGGAGGTGGTGATGGTGAGTACAATAAAGGAATTCAAGAGGGCCATGGACGTATTTCTGGAGCTTAATAATATTACAGGCTATAGCTACTAGAGAGGGGTCTTCCTCTGGATCAACTTGCGGGATAACAGGCCGAACTGGATGGACAAATGTCTTTTTTCGGCCTTATGTACTATGTTACTATGTTACTATGTTACCTCTCAGAGAGATCATAAAGTGCTTAAATAACTTAAAGTGAGAGTACGGATACTCAAGAGAGAAATATATCCACCATTTTATGTTGAATGACGAGATTGAACAGTTGGACCACCATCTTATGCATACCACCATTTTGTGATATCTTTTCAACACATGTTTTGTACATGGACTATCTGCTGCGGCGGTGGCAGTGTTATATATGAAGAAAAGTTGATGTTAATAAAGAAGTTATTTGAAGCATTTGGTGTGCTCTTTAAACCTACTGTTTCCATAGAACGGCACTAGAGGAATTACAGAGTAAGACCGAATGCACATGGCCATTTTTCACGGCCTTGAGCTGTCTGTGGAACCACGGGCTGGATTCCTGCTGAGAGCAGGAGCGCACAGCGTCATTGGTTGCTATGACGCCGTGCGCTCCCTGCTGCTGCCACAGTACAGTAATACACTGGTAAAAAAACGTCCGTGTGCATTCGGCCAAATAGACAGTCTGGTTAGACTAAAAGTCAGAGATATCAGAATTCTTCTAATGCCACAGCGCAAAAGGCACTTCAACGTTCTGCGCCTGACACAGTGGAACTATTGCCCTCATAGGGCGAAGTGATAGCACTCCTCAACTTGCACAGAAAAGAGCACATTAGAGCAGGGGAGTGCCAGCATATACCGCCGCGCAGCAGCTGTTCCCTGAGTGAGCACGCAAAGACACCTCAGCGGAGCTACCATAAAGGCCATAAAATGTGTGCATTAGTCAAACTGCAGCAAAGGCAAGATAGTCAGAGAAAGAGCGCCAACCCTCCAGCGATCCCTAGAGAGCGAAAGAGACGCATGGTGGGAGGCCAAAGTCCAGAGCTATCCACGGAGAGACCACGTAAAGTAAAGTTTGTACCGAACTTTTGCTTTTTTTGACCCGGACCCAAACATTTACGTTGATTGGCAAAGCAACATAGAATAGAAATCATTAGGGCCCATAGCAATATTCTGAATTGGACCCCCTAATTCCACCCATTACCCATCCCTGGCCCATCCCCCCACCTGCCCTTGCGTGTTTTTAATATTTTTTTTTCTGTTAAGGCATTCACCGTGGAGTTTTTTTTAAAAATATTTTAATAGTGCAGACATTTTGAGGCGCGGCAATATCTAATATTCATTTTTTTTCATTATTTTTATATGTAAAATTGGGGTGATTTAAACATTTAATATATCAGTGTTTTTTGTTTTCACTATTAATCTATTATTATTATTATTTTTATTGATTATGGGACCTGAGGGGTTAAATTACTTGGGGGAGGTGCACTGTCCTGAGTCCTCTATATAATAATAAGCCTTATAGAATAGTGTTCCCCAACCCTGCAGGAACTCTGCTTTCTGCTGCCCTCTTCCCCCCGCTAACTATCCCCCCATGCCACAGTCCTCTAAATTAGCAATTCAACAGCAGAGTTTAAAGGGGGGGGGGTTTGGAGCACACTGTCCTCCTGAGTCCTCTATATAATAATAACCCTTATAGAACAGTGCCCTTATAGAACAAACCCTGCAGGAACTATGCTTGATGCTGCTCTTTTCCTCACCAATAGCCATCCCCCACCACACCCCATGAATTTTTTTAAACTTAGAATCTGTCACTCACTGCTGAATGTACAACTTCCTTTGTCCTTGGTGGCAGACTGGAAGTGGCACACAACAGGCCAGGGGCAAGCCAGCGATGCTGGGGGCTGGTTGGAGTTGGGACTTGGGTCTTAGTGGAACTGGTGGCAGTATGAGGCAGGTGGTGGCAGTGGCAGCCGCAGCGCGTAACATGAGCGCAGTAAGCACAAGACTGACACCCTGCCCATCCACCTGCCTGCATAGTTCTGCTGCTGTCTGCTGAGCCTGCAACTCTCAAACTGGTCAATCAGCAGCAGGAGCTTTTCACCACTAAATGCTGATTTACCAGTGCAGTGTGAGTGCCCAGCAAGCAGAGGAGAATGAGCGGCATTGCAGTATGTCACTGGCTGGGTGAGGGCCTGAACAGAGGGGATGCATCTGCATGCTTTGTCACTGATATTTTTGCTCTTTTTTATTTACTAAAGTTGGGAGGTATATGGGGTAGGGTTTGGGGTTTTGGCCGAGGTGCATTACTGAATCCTAAGTGCAAAAAAAAAACTAGCTACACTTTTGCCTTCAGATGAGGCTGATGAACAGATCTAGTCTTACTAACTGTGCCCCACTGTTTGCCACTTTTACTGTCTGCCTGACCTCCGGCCTACCATCCTGACCTCCTGCCTACCATCATGTTGGCAGCATGCCATCATGTTCAGTACGACTGCGGCAACCACCATTAGGCCACTGACACCATCATGCCACTGCTGCTGTCTGTCTGCCAACATGTACCATATTGTTGCTACTAAGGCCACCACTGCATCTACTATTCCTTGCTGCTAATCCACCACTACTACTACTGATACTACTATTATAACTTCTAACCTTTAACAGCCAATCTACTGCCTTGTTCCATGGCATGCAGCTTCTGCTGCCGCTATTATTGTGGCCACATGCTTCTAATAACCAACCCTTTCCACATCCACACTGTACTCCCGGTAAAAAAATAAATAATAATAATACTTACTCTTTCTTCTGACAATTATCACTTGTGAGTGTTGTAGCTTTAAAAAACATAACATATTCCTAAGAATTCTGTTATATACCGATTTCCTGGGCAATTGGAGCCACTTTGGTTTGGGACAAAATGAATTGGGAACCATTTTTTTCTTTTTTTATAATTCAGCAAATCAGAATCAAATCTCAGAAGGTTCTCTCTAGGCTCGAGCAAATTGAACTTAAATTTTAATGCTGTATTGCTGTATCTGTACAGCATTCAAATGTATTGGATCCGCAACCGAAGTTGCGTCATACTTTGGTTAATCCCTACCGTATGCATATGTGCGTATTGAAAAGTTATGTAAAAGAGCAATCTGAACTGGGCTTTTTTACTCGGAAACATGGATCCAAAGGTCGAGTTGCTCAAGCCTAGTTCTGGAAAAAAAAAAATATAATAATAATAATATATATATATATATATATATATATATATATAGTGTGTATGTATATATATATATATATATATATATATATATATTTACAGTACAGACCAAAAGTTTGGACGCACCTTCTCATTCAAAGAGTTTTCTTTATTTTCATGACTATAAAAATTGTAGATTCACACTGAAGGCATCAAAACTATGCATTAACACATGTGGAATTATATACTTATCAAAAAAGTGTGAAACACCTGAAAATATGTCATATTCTAGGTTCTTCAAAGTAGCCACCTTTTGCTTTGATTACTGCTTTGCACACTCTTGGCATTCTCTTGATAAGCTTCAAGAGGTAGTCACCTGAAATGGTCTTCCAACAGTCTTGAAGGCGTTCCCAGAGATGCTAAGCACTTATTGGCCCTCTTGCCTTCACTCTGCAGTCCAGTTCACCCCAAACCATCTCGATTGGGTTCAGGTCCGGTGACTGTGGAGGCCAGGTCATCTGGCGCAGCACCCCATCACTCTCCTTCATGGTCAAATAGCCCTTACAAAGCCTGGAGGTGTGTTTGGGTTCATTGCCCTGTTGAAAAATAAATGATGGTCCAACTAAACGCAAACCGGATGGAAAAGCATGCCGCTGCAAGATGCTGTGGTAGCCATGCTGGTTCAGTATGCCTTCAATTTTGAATAAATCCCCAACAGTGTCACCAGCAAAGCACCCCCACACCATCACACCTCCTCCTCCATGCTTCACGGTGGGAACCAGGCATGTAGAGTCCATCCGTTCACTTTTTCTGCGTCACACAAAGACACGGTGGTTGGAACCAAAGATCTCAAATTTGGACTCATCAGACCAAGCACAGATTTCCACTGGTCTGATGTCCATTCCTTGTGTTCTTTAGCCCAAGCAAGTCTCTTCTGCTTGTTGCCTGTCGTTTGCAGTGGTTTCCTAGCAGATATTCTACCATGAAGTCTCCTCTTAACAGTTGTTCTAGACATGTGTCTGCTGCTAGAACTCTGTGTGGTATTGACCTGTTCTCTAATCTGAGCTGCTGTTAACCTGCGATTTCTGAGGCTGGTGACTCAGATGAACTTATCCTCCGCAGCAGAGGTGACTTTTGGTCTTCCTTTCCTGGGGCGGTCCACATGTGAGCCAGTTTCTTTGTAGCGCTTGATGGTTTTTGTGACTGCACTTGGGGACACTTTCAAAGTTTTCCCAATTTTTCAGACTGACTGACCTTCATTTCTTAAAGTAATGATGGCCACTCGTTTTTCTTTACTTAGCTGCTTTTTTCTTGCCATAATACAAATTCTGACAGTCTATTCAGTTGGACTATCAGCTGTGTATCCACATGTCCTCCACAACGCAACTGATGGTCCCAACCCCATTTATAAGGCAAGAAATCCCACTTATTAAATCTGACAGGGCACACCTGTGAAGTGGAAACCATTTCAGGTGACTACCTCTTGAAGCTCATCAAGAGAGTGTGCAAAGCAGTAATCAAAGCAAAAAGGTGGCTACTTTGAAGAACCTAGAATATGACATATATTCAGTTGTTTCACACTTTTTTGTTATGTATATAATTCCACATGTGTTAATTCATAGTTTTGATGCCTTCAGTGTGAATCTGCAATTTTCATAGTCATGAAAATAAAGAAAACTCTTTGAATGAGAAGGTATGTCCAAACTTTTGGTCTGTACTGTGTGTATATGTATATATATATATATATATATATATATATATATATATATATCAACTCTTCAGGGCTCTCTCCCTCCTCCCAAACTACTTTTTTTTTCTAATTGATTTAGCATTTGGAAAAAAAATGACTCACCCACCTGAGGAAATCTGTGCTGAATGAATGGTAACAGCAGTCTATCCTAATTTTGTTTTCATTATCTCACATCGCTAAGCAGAGCACAGTTGGTTTTTAACATTGTGCTAGTAAGTGCATCTTAATTTCTATTTGAGTTAAGTAACAGTTGTTAACATTTAATATGTTAGTTTAGTATTATAAAGGTATTTGAATTTTTTTGTGGTAAATATCCATGCATTTCAAAAGTGAATATTAGAGCAGAATATAACAATATTTTACATTAAGAAATGTGTTTATTACTGGAAGACAAATTTAAACAACCCCCTTTTGAAGTCAACCTAAAGATAACCAAGGTTTAAAGAGATTTGTGAGGATTTTTAGAAAAAAAAACCCTCATAGCATCACAGAGATTTATTATGCTCTTACGGCATACATATTAGGACATCGTCAGACATCATCCACAACTCCATCCTCCGTCAGGCAAAACTCCATCAGCCCTCAGACATCAGACAAAACTCCGTCCTCCGTCAGGCAAAACTCCATCAGACATCAGACAAAACTCCGTCCTCCGTCAGACAAAACTCCATCAGCCCTCAGACATCAGACAAAACTCCGTCCTCTGTCAGACAAAACTCCATCAGACCTCAGACATCAGACAAAACTCCGTCCTCCGTCACCCAAAACTCCATCAGACCTCAGACATCAGACAAAACTCCGTCCTCCATCAGGCAAAACTCCATCAGACCTCAGACATCAGACAAAACTCCGTCCTCCGTTACCCAAAACTCCATCAGACCTCAGACATCAGACAAAACTCCGTCCTCCGTCACCCAAAACTCCATCAGACCTCAGACATCAGACAAAACTCCGTCCTCCGTCAGGTAAAACTCCATCAGACCTCAGACATCAGACAAAACTCCGTCCTCCGTCAGGCAAAACTCCATCAGACCTCAGACATCAGACAAAACTCCGTCCTCCGTCAGGCAAAACTCCATTAGACCTCAGACATCAGACAAAACTTCGTCCTCCGTCAGGCAAAACTCCATCAGACCTCAGACATCAGACAAAACTCCGTCCTCCATCAGGCAAAACTCCATCAGACCTCAGACATCAGCTAAAACTCTGTCCTCCCTCAGACATCAGCCAAAACTCCGTCCTCCATAACTCAAAATACACCCTACTACACACACTCTTCACCTGACGGAGCTGCTAGCTGCTGGAGAGGCAAAGGACCTGTGATGACGTCATGACCATGTGACGAGTCACGTGTGTGGGAGGGGTCAGATGTGCACAGCAGCTGGTAGAGTGTACAGAACAGTAGCCATCAAATAGAGCTCTGTACTAGAGATGTGTGTGTAACCTGCATGTAGCAGAGCTGTGTACTGTGTTACAGAGATGTATGTGTAACCTGCAGGTAGCAGATCTGTATGTGTAACCTGCAGGTAGCAGAGCTGTGTACTGTGTAGCAGATCTGTATGTGTAACCTGCAGGTAGCAGAGCTGTGTACTGTGTAGTAGATCTGTATGTGTAACCTGCATGTAGCAGAGCTGTGTACTGTGTTACAGAGATGTATGTGTAACCTGCAGGTAGCAGAGCTGTGTACTGTGTTACAGAGATGTATGTGTAACCTGCATGTAGCAGAGTGGTGTACTGTGTTATAGAGATGTATGTGTAACCTGCAGGTAGCAGATATGTATGTATAACCTGCAGGTAGCAGAGCTGTGTACTGTGTAGCAGATCTGTATGTGTAACCTGCAGGTAGCAGAGCTGTGTACTGTGTAGTAGATCTGTATGTGTAACCTGCATGTAGCAGAGCTGTGTACTGTGTTACAGAGATGTATGTGTAACCTGCAGGTAGCAGAGCTGTGTACTGTGTAGCAGATCTGTATGTGTAACCTGCAGGTAGCAGAGCTGTGTACTGTGTAGCAGATCTGTATGTGTAACCTGCATGTAGCAGAGCTGTGTACTGTGTAGCAGAGCTGTATGTGTAACCTGCATGTAGCAGAGCTGTGTACTGTGTAGCAGTGCTGTATGTGTAACCTGCATGTAGCAGTGCTGTGTACTGTGTAGCAGAGCTGTATGTGTAACCTGCATGTAGCAGAGCTGTGTACTGTGTTACAGAGATGTATGTGTAACCTGCAGGTAGCAGAGCTGTGTACTGTGTAGCAGGGATGTATGTGCAACCTGCATGTAGCAGTGCTGTGTACTGTGTTACAGAGATGTGTGTGTAACCGCATGTAGCAGAGCTTTTTACTGTGTAACAGAGATGTGTGTGTAACCTGGGAACTATAAAAAAGTGTAAAATAAAACATAAAAATTCAGATCACCCCCCTTTTCCCAAAATGAAAATAAAAAAACTAAAAAAATACACATCATGGGTGTCGCAATGTGTAAAAACACCCATTGTATAAAAATATATTCCCCATACGGCAAAACAGAAGAAAAAAAAGAGTCCAAATGTCCGATTCGCCGTTTTTGGTCGCTTCATTTGCTACAAAAATGTAAATAGAAAAAGTGATCAAAAAGTCTTAAACACCCCAGAATGGTATCAGTGAAAAGTTCAGATTGCCCCGCAAAAATGAGCCCCCACCCAGCGCCGTACACATAATTACAAAAAAGTTATAGAGCTCAAAATATGACGACCAAAAAAAAAAATCTGATTCTGTAAATCTCCTGTCACTCCGAGTTACTCAGAATTGGTAACCCTAATTAATAAATACATGCAACATGAAGGCATATATGCCGCTTCACACAGATCACAAGTGTTAGCCTCTTGCACATGAACGTTGTTGGTCCATTCCGTGCATTGGGGACAGCAATTTGCAGTCCCCAATGCACGGGAAACGTGCGTGCAGCAGCCGGGACAGATCCAGACCCATTCAACTTGAATAGGTCCGTGAATATGTTCTACTTTTTTGCTGTGTGGAGGCATGGCCAGAAACACCACGGAAGCACTCTGTAGTGCTTCTGTGGGGATCCGATCCGTGTTTCTGTTCCGTTCAAGTGAATGGGTCGACATCACGGATGCGGGATGCACACGGCTGGTGCCCTGTGTATTGCGGAACCGCCGTATGTGGTCCACAATACGACCACAGGCACACAGCGACCATGTGCAAGAGGCCTTACAAAGATGGGATTTAAGGTGCACATCCTCTTGTGCTTCCCATATTCCACAGATTTATATCACAATGCTACTTACAGTTGTGCTGATAAGTTTACATACCCTTGCAGAATTTATGATTTCTTAAAGGGGTATTCTCATCTTCCCTTTTTCATACTTACCTTCCTTGAGCGTGACGTTCACTTCCTGTATTCTTCTCCCGGGCGGGCCGCGCTTGCGCAGAAGACTGAAGATTCTCTCCAGTCTTCGCATGCGCGTTCAGGACATTGCGCGGCCCAGCCGGGAGAGAATTTTCCGTCTTCTGCGCAAGCGTGGCCCGACTGGATTCGACAGGAGAGATGGCCGTGACCAGGGGAGACCAAAGACAACATCAGGTAAGAGGGGACTTATTTTCTAAAAAAAGGATGGGAATTGGGTAATAAAATGTATTTAGAAAAATTATCACTGTCAAATCATTAACAGATGTAACAGTGATCATTAGGATGAGAATACCCCTTTAACCATTGTGCAGAGAATATGAATGATACCACAGACACTTCTCTCTCGCTCGTGGTTAGTGGTCGGCTGAAGCCATTTATGTCAAACAACGGTGTTTACTCTTTATAATCATAATCACAACACAAACTCCCCAAATGACCCTGATCAGAAGTTTACACGCCCCAGTTAGTAATACCATGTATTTCCCCCTTTAACATCAATGACAGCTTGAAGTCTTTTGTGGTAGTTATGGATGAGGCTCTTTATTTTCTCAGATGGTAAAACTGCCCATTCTTCCTGTTGAAAAAAAAAAGCAATTCCACCACAGTTTTACGTGATTTTTATTTACGACATTCGATGTGCGATAAAACTGACTGGTTACTTTTATTCTACAGGTCAGATCGAATCCGGCAATACCTTAAATGTTTAGTTTTTCTTGCGTTTTAATAGTGATAAAAAAATAAAAATATCCGATTTTTTTTGTCGCCATATTTTGAGCCCCATAACTTTTTTGTAATTATGTGTACAGAGCTGGATGGGGGCTCATTTTTTGCGGGGCAATCTAAACTTTTTACTGATACCATTCTGGGGTGTTTAAGACTTTTTGATCACTTTTTATTTACATTTTTGTAGCAAATGAAGTGACCAAAAACGGCGAATCGGACATTTGGACTCTTTTTTTTTCTGTTTTGCTGTTTGCCGTATGGGGAATATATTTTTATACAATGGGCGTTTTTACACATTGCGAAACCCATGATGTGTCTTTTATTTTAATTTTGGGAAAAGGGGGGTGATCTGAATATTTATGGGTTTTTTTTACACTTTTTTATAGTTCCCAGGTTACACACACATCTCTGTAACACAGTACACAGCTCTGCTACATGCGGTTAGACAAACTGCTCTATATACACAGTACACAGCTCTGCTACCTGCAGGTTGCACATACATCCCTGTAACACAGTACACAGCTCTGCTACATGCAGGTTACACATACAGCTCTGTAACACAGTACACAGCCTGCTACATGCAGGTTACACATACAGCTCTGTAACACAGTACACAGCTCTGCTACATGCAGGTTACACATACATCTCTGTAACACAGTACACAGCTCTGCTACATGCAGGTTACACATACAGCTCTGCTACACAGTACACAGCACTTCTACATGCAGGTTACACACACATCTCTGTAACACAGTACACAGCTCTGCTACATGCTGTTACACACACTGCTCTATATACACAGTACACAGCACTGCTACATGTAGGCTACACACACATCTCTGTAACACAGAACACATCTCTGCTACACAGTACACAACACTGCTACCTGCAGGTTGCACATACATCCCTGTAACACAGTACACAGCTCTGCTACATGCAGGTTACACATACAGATCTGCTACACAGTACACAGCTCTGCTACCTGCAGGTTGCACATACATCTCTGTAACACAGTACACAGCCCTGCTACATGCAGGTTATACATACAGCTCTGCTACACAGTACACAGCACTGCTACATGCAGGTTACACATACAGCTCTGCTACACAGTTCACAGCTCTGCTACATGCAGGTTACACATACAGCTCTGCTACACAGTACACAGCTCTGCTACATGCAGGTTACACATACAGATCTGCTACACAGTACACAGCTCTGCTACCTGCAGGTTACACGTACATCTCTGTAACACAGTACACAGCTCTGCTACATGCAGGTTACACATACATCTCTGTAACACAGTACACAGCTCTGCTACATGCAGGTTACACACACATCTCTAGTACAGAGCTCTATTTGATGGCTACTGTTCTGTACACTCTACCAGCTGCTGTGCACATCTGACCCCTCCCACACATGTGACTCGTCACATGGTCATGATGTCATCACAGGTCCTTTGCCTCTCCAGCAGCTAGCAGCTCCGTCAGGTGAAGAGTATGTGTAGTAGGGCGTATTTTGAGTTAGGGAGGACGGAGTTTTGGCTGATGTCTGAGGGAGGACAGAGTTTTAGCTGATGTCTGAGGTCTGATGGAGTTTTGCCTGACGGAGGACGGAGTTTTGTCTGATGTCTGAGGTCTGATGGAGTTTTGGGTGACGGAGGATAGAGTTTTGTCTGATGTCTGAGGTCTGATGGAGTTTTGGGTGACGGAGGACGGAGTTTTGTCTGATGTCTGATGGAGTTTTGCCTGATGGAGGACGGAGTTTTGTCTGATGTCTGAGGTCTGATGGAGTTTTGTCTGACGGAGGACGGAGTTTTGTCTGATGTCTGAGGTCTGATGGAGTTTTGGGTGACGGAGGACGGAGTTTTGTCTGATGTCTGAGGTCTGATGGAGTTTTGGGTGACGGAGGACGGAGTTTTGTCTGATGTCTGAGGTCTGATGGAGTTTTGCCTGATGGAGGACGGAGTTTTGTCTGATGTCTGAGGTCTGATGGAGTTTTGCCTGACGGAGGACGGAGTTTTGTCTGATGTCTGAGGGCTGATGGAGTTTTGCCTGACGGAGGATGGAGTTGTGGATGATGTCTGACGATGTCCTAATATGTATGCCCTATGCTCTGATTTCCTGCCTGACTATTGGTCTATTGTACTGTACTCACTGAGTTCAGGCAGAAACTAAGTTCAGTACAGTAGACTTAGGGTCGGGCAGGCGCTCACTGCTTCATGAATCACTGTGATGCTATGAGTTCAGGTCAGACATACTCGGAACACTCTGGGAAATACAGCCGTTTGATTTCCTGGAGTGCATATGGCCTTCTGAAAACAGCCTTGGAGTATGAAGACATATAACACTGTCCTAAATGGTGCCTGCAGAAATCCTAATGAATGATGCAGAAATAACCCTGTTCGGGTGTATCAAATGGTCTTTTAACTCACAGAATTTTCACAAACATATTTGCTATGTGTGATCATAGCTTTGCTTTCCTGGAAAATAACAATATTTCAAATGTATCATTCCTATCAAACCTGTTCTCTGGAGTAAAAAAGTCACAAATACCATATTTGCATCTTTTTTAATACCACTTGAACAAAACATATTTGTCCAAGTGCCATTTTTCTGTCACCCTCACCCCTTTCCTGAGAGTGAGGGGACAGGACCAGTGGACCCATATTGCATATCACCTTGTTTTACAAAAGTTTTCTGGCCTAAAAGAAAACTGAAATGTGCGCCAGTTAAGGGGATGGCATATATTTCAGTTTAGGTGCATTGACTGCCAGAGCTGTGCCTATGCCTCGTCATAAATTAGGCATAGCCTCTGGCAGCGCATGTGGATATCAAAAGCTGGTGTAAGATGCTGATCTATGACAAATCCCCTCCTTTATTTGAACCCATTCTAATGGGGTTTTGTGAAATCCATTCAGATTTCTTGTGTTTTTTGAGATAAAGGCAGAAGTAGATTTAAAAGGTAGAAGTATAAATGTTTCTTTTATATTTTTAGTTCCCTTTGAATGCTTTTTTGTCTTTGGTTCATAAAACTGCAGTGACTTTTTCCCCAAAAACATTTGGGCAGATTTACCAATTCTGTCTAATGGCTGATGTTGGATGACAAATTCTGTAATCAATGTTTACACCACCTATTAGTTGCCTTTACACTGTTGCATCATACCTCTTGTTGGTAAGATACACCCTTTTCTGATGTCACTTCCCCTTGTCACATGAATCTAAAACTCTTAATATGTGTGGCATAAAACATGTACTTTGTTGGAGCAAATTAGAATTTTAGCCCATTTTGATTAATAAATCTTAATCACTATATGTAAAAAAAAATACTCTAATGCATTATTCACACATATTTTTGGGATATTTTTCTTTGTCTTCAGACTGACAAGGAGGGCAGGAGTTAAGAGTAGGGATGAGCGAACCCGAACTGTACATTTTCGTAAAAGTCCGGGTTCGGGTTCGGTGTTCGTCGCTTTCTTGGCGCTTTTTGAAAGGCTGCAAAGCAGCCAATCAACAAGCGTCATACTACTTGCCCCAAGAGGCCGTCACAGCCATGCCTACTATTGGCATGGCTGTGATTGGCCAGAGCACCATGTGACCCAGCCTCTATTTAAGCTGGAGTCACATAGCGCCGCCCATCACTCTGCTCTGATTAGCGTAGGGAGAGGTTGCAGCTGCGACAGTAGGGCGAGATTAGGCAGATTAACTCCTCCAAAAGACTCCATCCATTGATCGATCTGCAGCTGTGGATGATTGAACTGCTGCTATTGAATTGCTCACTGTTTTTAGGCTGCCCAGAGCGTTTTTCAGTCACTTTTTTCTGGGGTGATCGGCGGCCATTTTGTGTCTTGTGTTGCGCCAGCACAAGCTGCCACCAAGTGCATTTAACCCTCAATGGTATGGTTGTTTTTTGGCTAAAGCCTACATCAGGGTGAAGCTGTCACACCAAGTGCATTTAACCAGCAATAGTCTGTTTAGTTTTTGGCCATATACTACATCAGGGGCAAGCTGCGCCTGTCACCAAGTGCATTTAACCCTCAATGGTGTGGTTGTTTTTTGGCTAAATCCTACATCAGGGTGAAGCTGTCACACCAAGTGCATTTAACCAGCAATAGTCTGTTTATTTTTTGGCCATATACTACATCAGGGGCAAGCTGTCACCAAGTGCATTTAACCCTCAATGGTGTGGTTGTTTTTTGGCCATATACTACATCAGGGTGAAGCTGTCACACCAAGTGCATTTAACCAGCAATAGTCTGTTTATTTTTTGGCCATATACTACATCAGGGGCAAGCTGCGCCTGTCACCAAGTGCATTTAACCCTCAGTAGTGTGGTTGGTCAAGCTGTCACACCAAGTCCATTTAACCAGCAATAGTCTGTTTATTTTTTGGCCATATACTACATCAGGGGCAAGCTGCGCCTGTCACCAAGTGCATTTAACCCTCAGTAGTGTGGTTGGTCAAGCTGTCACACCAATTGCATTTAACCAGCAATAGTCTGTTTATTTTTTGGCCATATACTACATCAGGGGCAAGCTGCGCCTGTCACCAAGTGCATTTAACCCTCAGTAGTGTGGTTGGTCAAGCTGTCACACCAAGTGCATTTAACCATCAATAGTATGGTTATTTTTTTGGCCATATCCCAGTCTAATTCTGTCAGTAAACGTATACCTGTCACCCAGCGCCTAAATACTAGGCCTCAAGTTTATATCCAGCTAAATCTGTCGTTACTGGTGTGGCTGGTCAAGTTATTTAGTGTCTGTCAAAGCACAGTTTTTGTTCTGGGTTATAATACAATTCCCAATTTAGCAATTTCCTAATTTAGTGGTTTCTGCTGTATCAGAGCTATTTTAAATCTATCCCTAAAAGGGTATATAATATTCAAGGTGCACATAGGGTCATTCTGAATAACTTCACACACATGCTACTGTGCATTTCCAAGTCTAATTCTGTCAGTAAATCTATACCTGTCACCCAGCGCCTAAATACTAGGCCTCAAATTTATATTCAGCTAAATCTGTCGTTACTGCTGTACTGTTGTGGCTGGGCAAGTTATTTAGTGTCCATCAAAGCACATTTTTTGTTCTGGGTTGAAATACAATTCCAAATTTAGCAATTTCCTAATTTAGTGGTTTCTGCTGTATCAGGCCTACTTTAAATTTATCCCTAAAAGGGTATATCAGATTCAAGGTGCACATAGGGTCATTCTGAATAACTTCACACACACGCTACTGTGCATTTCCAAGTCTAATTCTGTCAGTAAATCTATACCTGTCACCCAGCGCCTAAATACTAGGCCTCAAATTTATATCCCGCTAAATCTGTCGTTACTGCTGTACTGTTGTGGCTGGTCAAGTTATTTAGTGTCCGTCAAAGCACATTTTTTGTTCTGGGTTGAAATACAATTCCCAATTTAGCAATTTCATAATTTAGTGGTTTCTGCTGTATCAGAGCTATTTTAAATCTATCCCTAAAAGGGTATATCAGATTCAAGGTGCACATAGGGTCATTCTGAATAACTTCACACACACACTACTGTGCATTTCCAAGTCTAATTCTGTCAGTAAACCTATACCTGTCACCCAGCGCCTAAATACTAGGCCTCAAATTTATATCCAGCTAAATCTGTCGTTACTGCTGTACTGTTGTGGCTGGGCAAGTTATTTAGTGTCAGTCAAAGCACATTTTTTGTTCTGGGTTGAAATACAATTCCCAATTTAGCAATTTCCTAATTTAGTGGCTTCTGCTGAATCAGGCCTACTTTAAATACATCTCTAAAAGGGTATATCAGAATCAAGGTGCTGATAGGGTCATTCTCAATAACTTCACACACACGCTACTGTGCATATCCCAGTCTAATTATGTCCGTTAAACGCATACCTGTCACCCAGCGCCTAAATACTAGGCCTCAAATTTATATCCTGCTAAATCTGTCGTTACTGCTGTACTGTTGTGGCTGGGCAAGTTATTTAGTGTCCGTCAAAGCACATTTTTTGTTCTGGGTTGAAATACAATTCCCAATTTAGCAATTTCCTAATTTATTGGTTTCTGCTGTATCAGAGCTATTTGAAATCTATCCCTAAAAGGGTACATCAGATTCAAGGTGCACATAGGGTCATTCTGAATAACTTCACACACACGCTACTGTGCATTTCCAAGTCTAATTCTGTCAGTAAACCTATTCCTGTCACCCAGCGCCTAAATACTAGGCCTCAAATTCATAGTCAGCTAAATCTGTGGTTACTGCTGTGCCTGTATTAGTGTAATACGGTACCTAAATAGATAGCCAGATAGTGTTAGGTGTCTGTAAAAAAAGGCCTGAATTTGAATGCAATACATTGGGCCAAATAATATTTTTGTTGTTGTGGTGAACGATAACAATGAGGAAAACATCTAGTAAGGGACGCGGACGTGGACATGGTCGTGGTGGTGTTAGTGGACCCTCTGGTGCTGGGAGAGGACGTGGCCGTTCTGCCACATCCACACGTCCTAGTGTACCAACTACCTCAGGTCCCAGTAGCCGCCAGAATTTACAGCGATATATGGTGGGGCCCAATGCCGTTCTAAGGATGGTAAGGCCTGGGCAGGTACAGGCATTAGTCAATTGGGTGGCCGACAGTGGATCCAGCACGTTCACATTATCTCCCACCCAGTCTTCTGCAGAAAGCGCACAGATGGCGCCTGAAAACCAACCCCATCAGTCTGTCACATCACCCCCATGCATATCAGGGAAACTGTCTGAGCCTCAAGTTATGCAGCAGTCTCTTATGCTGTTTGAAGACTCTGCTGGCAGGGTTTCCCAAGGGCATCCACCTAGCCCTTCCCCAGCGGTGGAAGATATAGAATGCACTGACGCACAACCACTTATGTTTCCTGATGATGAGGACATGGGAATACCACCTCAGCAAGTCTCTGATGATGACGAAACACAGGTGCCAACTGCTGCGTCTTTCTGCAGTGTGCAGACTGAACAGGAGGTCAGGGATCAAGACTGGGTGGAAGACGATGCAGGGGACGATGAGGTCCTAGACCCCACATGGAATGAAGGTCGTGCCACTGACTTTCACAGTTTCGGAGGAAGAGGCAGTGGTGAGACCGAGCCAACAGCGTAGCAAAAGAGGGAGCAGTGGGCAAAAGCTGAACACCCGCCGCCAAGAGACTCCGCCTGCTACTGACCGCCGCCATCTGGGACCGAGCACCCCAAAGGCAGCCTCAAGGAATTCCCTGGCATGGCACTTCTTCAAACAATGTGCTGACGACAAGTCCCGAGTGGTTTGCACGCTGTGCCATCAGAGCCTGAAGCAAGGAATTAACGTTCTGAACCTTAGCACAACCTGCACGACCAGGCACCTGCATGCAAAGCATGAACTGCAGTGGAGTAAACACCTTAAAAACAAGGTAGTCACTCAGGCTCCCCCTCGACCTCTTCTGCTGCTGCTGCCTCGGCCTCTTCTGCTGCTGCCGCCTCGGCCTCTTCCTCCGCCTCTGGAGGAACGTTGGCACCTGCCGCCCAGCAAACAGGGGATGTACCACCAACACCACCACCACCTCCGTCACCAAGCGTCTCAACCATGTCACACGGCAGCGTTCAGCTCTCCATCTTACAAACATTTGAGAGAAAGCGTAAATTCCCACCTAGCCACCCTCGATCCCTGGCCCTGAATGCCAGCATTTCTAAACTACTGGCCTATGAAATGCTGTCATTTAGGCTGGTGGACACAGACAGCTTCAAACAGCTCATGTTGCTTGCTGTCCCACAGTATGTTGTTCCCAGCCGCCACTACTTCTCCAAGAGAGCCGTGCCTTCCCTGCACAACCAAGTATCCGATAAAATCAAGTGTGCACTGCGCAACGCCATCTGTAGCAAGGTTCACCTAACCACAGATACGTGGACCAGTAAGCACGGCCAGGGACGCTATATCTCCCTAACTGCACACTGGGTAAATGTAGTGGCAGCTGGGCCCCAGGCGGAGAGCTGTTTGGCGCACGTCCTTCCGCCGCCAAGGATCGCAGGGCAACATTCTTTGCCTCCTGTTGCCACCTCCTCCTTCTCGGCTTCCTCCTCCTCTTCTTCCACCTGCTCATCCAGTCAGCCACACACCTTCACCACCAACTTCAGCACATCCCGAAGTAAACGTCAGCAGGCCATTCTGAAACTCATATGTTTGGGGGACAGGCCCCACACCGCACAGGAGTTGTGGCGTGGTATAGAACAACAGACCGACGAGTGGTTGCTGCCGGTGAGCCTCAAGCCCGGCCTGGTGGTGTGCGATAATGGGCGAAATCTCGTTGCAGATCTAGGACTAGCCGGTTTGACGCACATCCCTTGCCTGGCGCATGTGCTGAATTTGGTGGTGCAGAAGTTCATTCACAACTACCCCGACATGTCAGAGCTGCTGCATAAAGTGCGGGCCGTCTGTTCGCGCTTTTGGCGTTCACATCCTGCCGCTGCTCGCCTGTCTGCGCTACAGCGTAACTTCGGCCTTCCCGCTCACCGCCTCATATGCGACGTGCCCACCAGGTGGAACTCCACCTTGCACATGCTGGACAGACTGTGCGAGCAGCAGCAGGCCATAGTGGAGTTTCAGCTGCAGCACGCACGGTTCAGTCGCACTGCGGAACAGCACCACTTCACCACCAATGACTGGGCCTCCATGCGAGACCTGTGTGCCCTGTTGCGCTGTTTCGAGTACTCCACCAACATGGCCAGTGGCAATGATGCCGTTATCAGCGTTACATTACCACTTCTATGTCTCCTTGAGAAAACACTTAGGGCGATGATGGAAGAGGAGGTGGCCCAGGAGGAGGAGGAGGAGGAAGAGGGGTCATTTTTAGCACTTTCAGGCCAGTCTCTTCGAAGTGACTCAGAGGGAGGTTTTTTGCAACAGCAGAGGCTAGGTACAAATGTGGCCAGCCAGGGCCCACTACTGGAGGACGAGGAGGACGAGGATGAGGAGGGGGTGGAGGAGGATGAAGCATGGTCACAGCGGGGTGGCACCCAACGCAGCTCGGGCCCATCACTGGTACGTGGCTGGGGGGAAAGGCAGAACGATGACGATATGCCTCCCACAGAAGACAGCTTGTCCTTACCCCTGGGCAGCCTGGCACACATGAGCGACTACATGCTGCAGTGCCTGCGCAACGACAGCAGAGTTGCCCACATTTTAACGTGTGCGGACTACTGGGTTGCCACCCTGCTGGATCCATGGTACAAAGACAATGTGCCCACCTTACTTCCTGCACTGGAGCGTGATAGGAAGATGCGCGAGTACAAGCGCACGTTGGTAGACGCGCTACTGAAAGCATTCCCAAATGTCACAGGGGAACAAGTGGAAGCCCAAGGCCAAGGCAGAGGAGGAGCAAAAGGTCGCCAAGGCAGCTGTGTCACGGCCAGCTCCTCTGAGGGCAGGGTTAGCATGGCAGAGATGTGGAAAACTTTTGTCAACACGCCACAGCTAACTGCACCACCACCTGATACGCAACGTGTTAGCAGGAGGCAGCATTTCACTAACATGGTGGAACAGTACGTGTGCACACCCCTCCACGTACTGACTGATGGTTCGGCCCCATTCAACTTCTGGGTCTCTAAATTGTCCACGTGGCCAGAGCTAGCCTTTTATGCCTTGGAGGTGCTGGCCTGCCCGGCGTCCAGCGTTTTGTCTGAACGTGTTTTCAGCACGGCAGGGGCGTCATTACAGACAAACGCAGCCGCCTGTCTACAGCCAATGTGGACAAGCTGACGTTCATAAAAAGGAACCAGGCATGGATCCCACAGGACCTGTCCATCCCTTGTGCAGATTAGACATTAACTACCTCCCCTTAACCATATATTATTGTACTCCAGGGCACTTCCTCATTCAATCCTATTTTTATTTTCATTTTACCATTATATTGCGAGGCTACCCAAAGTTGAATGAACCTCTCCTCTGTCTGGGTGCCGGGCCCTAAATATATGCCAATGGACTGTTCCAATGTTGGGTGACGTGAAGCCCAATTCTCTGCTATGACATGCAGACTGATTCTCTGCTGACATGAAGACAGAATCTCTGTTACGGGACCTCTCTCCTCTGCCTGGGTGCCTGGGCCTAAATTTATGCCAAAGGACTGTTCCAATGTTGCGTGACGTGAAGCCTGATTCTCTGCTATGACATGCAGACTGATTCTCTGCTGACATGAAGACAGATTCTCTGTAACGGGACCTCTCTCCTCTGCCTGGGTGCTGGGCCTAAATATCTGACAATGGACTGTTGCAGTGGTGGCTGACGTGAAGCCTGATTCTCTGCTATGACATGCAGACTAATTCTCTGATGACATGAAGATAGATTCTCTGTTACAGGACCTCTCTCCTCTGCCTGGGTGCTGGGCCTAAATATCTGACAATGGACTGTTGCAGTGGTGGCTGACGTGAAGCCTGATTCTCTGCTATGACATGCAGACTGATTCTCTGCTGACATGAAGACAGATTCTCTGTAACGGGACCTCTCTCCTCTGCCTGGGTGCTGGGCCTAAATATCTGACAATGGACTGTTGCACTGGTGGCTGACGTGAAGCCTTATTCTCTGCTATGACATGCAGACTGATTCTCTGCTGACATGAAGCCAGAGTCTCTGTTACGGGACCTCTCTCCTCTGCCTGGGTGCTGGGCCTAAATATCTGACAATGGACTGTTGCAGTGGTGGCTGACGTGAAGCCTGATTCTCTGCTATGACATGCAGACTAATTCTCTGCTGACATGAAGACAGATTCTCTGTTACGAGACCTCTCTCCTCTGCCTGGGTGCTGGGCCTAAATATATGCCAATGGACTGTTGCACTGGTGGCTGACGTGAAGCCTGATTCTCTGCTATGACATGCAGACTGATTCACTGCTGACATGAAGACAGATTCTCTGTTACGGGACCTCTCTCCTCTGCCTGGGTGCTGGGCCTAAATATCTGACAATGGACTGTTGCAGTGGTGGCTGACGTGAAGCCTGATTCTCTGCTATGACATGCAGACTGATTCTCTGCTGACATGAAGCCAGAGTCTCTGTTACGGGACCTCTCTCCTCTGCCTGGGTGCTGGGCCTAAATATATGACAATGGACTGTTGCACTGGTGGCTGACGTGAAGCCTGATTCTCTGCTATGACATGCAAACTGATTCTCTGCTGACATGAAGACAGATTCTCTGTTACGGGACCTCTCTCCTCTGCCTGGGTGCTGGGCCTAAATATCTGACAATGGACTGTTGCAGTGGTTGCTTGACGTGAAGCCTGATTCTCTGCCATGACATGCAGACTGATTCTCTGCTGACATGAAGACAGATTCTCTGTTACGGGACCTCTCTCCTCTGCCTGGGTGCTGGGCCTAAATATCTGACAATGGACTGTTGCAGTGGTGGCTGACGTGAAGCCTGATTCTCTGCTATGACATGCAGACTAATTCTCTGCTGACATGAAGACAGATTCTCTGTTACGAGACCTCTCGCCTCTGCCTGGGTGCTGGGCCTAAATATATGACAATGGACTGTTGCAGTGGTGGCTGACGTGAAGCCTGATTCTCTGCTATGACATGCAGACTAATTCTCTGCTGACATGAAGACAGATTCTCTGTTACGGGACCTCTCTCCTCTGCCTGGGTGCTGGGCCTAAATATATGCCAATGGACTGTTGCAGTGGTGGATGACGTGAAGCCTGATTCTCTGCTATGACATGCAGACTGATTCTCTGCTGACATGAAGCCAGATCCTCTGTTACGGGACCTCTCTCCTCTGCCTGGGTGCTGGGCCTAAATATATGACAATGGACTGTTGCACTGGTGGCTGACGTGAAGCCTGATTCTCTGCTATGACATGCAGACTGATTCTCTGCTGACATGAAGAAAGATTCTCTGTTACGGGACCTCTCTCCTCTGCCCGGGTGCTGGGCCTAAATATATGCCAATGGACTGTTGCAGTGGTGGCTGACGTGAAGCCTGATTCTCTGCTATGACATGCAGACTGATTCTCTGCTGACATGAAGCCAGATCCTCTGTTACGGGACCTCTCTACTCTGCCTGGATGCTGGGCCTAAATATATGACAATGGACTGTTGCACTGGTGGCTGACGTGAAGCCTGATTCTCTGCTATGACATGCAGACTGATTCTCTGCTGACATGAATCCAGAGTCTCTGTTACGGGACCTCTCTCCTCTGCCTGGGTGCTGGGCCTAAATATCTGACAATGGACTGTTGCTTTGGGTGCTGACGTGAAGCCTGATTCTCTGCTATGACATGCAGACTGATTATCTGCTGACATAAAGACAGATTCTCTGTTACGGGACCTCTCTCCTCTGCCTGGGTGCCTGGGCCTAAATATATGCCAATGGACTGTTCCAATGTTGGCTGACGTGAAGCCTGATTCTCTGCTATGACATGCAGACTGATTCTCTGCTGACATGAAGACAGATTCTCTGTTACGGGACCTCTCTACTCTGCCTGGGTGCTGGGCCTAAATATATGACAATGGACTGTTGCACTTTTGGCTGACGTGAAGCCTGATTCTCTGCTATGACATGCAGACTGATTCTCTGCTGACATGAAGCCAGATTATCCGGTATCGGGACCTCTCTACTCTGCCTGGGTGCTGGGCCTAAATATATGACAATGGACTGTTGCACTGGTGGCTGACGTGAAGCCTGATTCTCTGCTATGACATGCAGACTAATTCACTGCTGACATGAAGACAGATTCTCTGTTACGGGACCTCTCTCCTCTGCCTGGGTGCCTGGGCCTAAATATATGCCAATTGACTGTTGCAGTGGTGGCTGACGTGAAGCCTGATTCTCTGCTATGACATGCAGACTGATTCTCTGCTGACATGAAGCCAGATCCTCTGTTACGGGACCTCTCTACTCTGCCTGGGTGCTGGGCCTAAATATATGTCAATGGACTGTTGCACTGGTGGCTGACGTGAAGCCTGATTCTCTGCTATGACATGCAGACTGATTCTCTGCTGACATGAAGCCAGATCCTCTGTTACGGGACCTCTCTACTCTGCCTGGGTGCTGGGCCTAAATATATGACAATGGACTGTTGCACTGGTGGCTGACGTGAAGCCTGATTCTCTTCTATGACATGCAGACAAATTCTCTGCTGACATGAAGACAGATTCTCTGTTATGGGACCTCTCTCCTCTGCCTGGGTGCTAGGCCTAAATATATGCCAATGGACTGTTGCAGTGGTGGCTGACGTGAAGCCTGATTCTCTGCTATGACATGCAGACTGATTCTCTGCTGACATGAAGACAGATTCTCTGTTACGGGACCTCTCTCCTCTGCCTGGGTGCCTGGGCCTAAATATATGCCAGTGGACTGTTCCAATGTTGGGTGACGTGAAGCCTGATTCTCTGCTATGACATGCAGACTGATTCTCTGCTGACATGAAGACAGATTCTCTGTTACGGGACCTCTCTCCTCTGCCTGGGTGCTGGGCCTAAATATATGCCAATGGACTGTTCCAATGTTGGGTGACGTGAAGCCTGATTCTCTGCTATGACATGCAGACTGATTCTCTGCTGACATGAAGACAGATTCTCTGTTACGGGACCTCTCTCCTCTGCCTGGGTGCCTGGGCCTAAATATATGCCAATGGACTGTTCCAATGTTGGGTGACGTGAAGCCTGATTCTCTGCTATGACATGCAGACTGATTCTCTGCTGACATGAAGACAGATTCTCTGTTACGGGACCTCTCTCCTCTGCCTGGGTGCTGGGCCTAAATATCTGACAATGGACTGTTGCAGTGGTGGCTGACTTGAAGCCTGATTCTCTGCTATGACATGCAGACTGATTCTCTGCTGACATGAAGACAGATTCTCTGTAACGGGACCTCTCTCCTCTGCCTGGGTGCTGGGCCTAAATATATGCCAATTGACTGTTGCAGTGGTGGCTGACGTGAAGCCTGATTCTCTGCTATGACATGCAGACTGATTCTCTGCTGACATGAAGCCAGATCCTCTGTTACGGGACCTCTCTACTCTGCCTGGGTGCTGGGCCTAAATATATGACAATGGACTTTGCACTGGTGGCTGACGTGAAGCCTTATTCTCTGCTATGACATGCAGACTGATTCTCTGCTGACATGAAGCCAGAGTCTCTGTTACGGGACCTCTCTCCTCTGCCTGGGTGCTGGGCCTAAATATCTGACAATGGACCGTTGCAGTGGTGGCTGACGTGAAGCCTGATTCTCTGCTATGGCATGCAGACTAATTCTCTGCTGACATGAAGACAGATTCTCTGTTACGGGACCTCTCTCCTCTGCCTGGGTGCTGGGCCTAAATATATGCCAATTGACTGTTGCAGTGGTGGCTGACGTGAAGCCTGATTCTCTGCTATGACATGCAGACTGATTCTCTGCTGACATGAAACCAGATCCTCTGTTACGGGACCTCTCTACTCTGCCTGGGTGCTGGGCCTAAATATGTGACAATGGACTGTTGCACTGGTGGCTGACGTGAAGCCTGATTCTCTGCTATGACATGCAGACTGATTCTCTGCTGACATGAAGCCAGAGTCTCTGTTACGGGACCTCTCTCCTCTGCCTGGGTGCTGGGCCTAAATATATGACAATGGACTGTTGCACTGGTGGCTGACGTGAAGCCTGATTCTCTGCTATGACATGCAGACTGATTCTCTGCTGACATTAAGACAGATTCTCTGTTACGGGACCTCTCTCCTCTGCCTGGGTGCTGGGCCTAAATATCTGACAATGGACTGTTGCAGTGGTGGCTGACGTGAAGCCTGATTCTCTGCTATGACATGCAGACTGATTCTCTGCTGACATGAAGCCAGAGTCTCTGTTACGGGACCTCTCTCCTCTGCCTGGGTGCTGGGCCTAAATATATGACAATGGACTGTTGCACTGGTGGCTGACGTGAAGCCTGATTCTCTGCTATGACATGCAAACTGATTCTCTGCTGACATGAAGACAGATTATCTGTTACGGGACCTCTCTCCTCTGCCTGGGTGCTGGGCCTAAATATCTGACAATGGACTGTTGCAGTGGTTGCTTGACGTGAAGCCTGATTCTCTGCCATGACATGCAGACTGATTCTCTGCTGACATGAAGACAGATTCTCTGTTACGGGACCTCTCTCCTCTGCCTGGGTGCTGGGCCTAAATATCTGACAATGGACTGTTGCAGTGGTGGCTGACGTGAAGCCTGATTCTCTGCTATGACATGCAGACTAATTCTCTGCTGACATGAAGACAGATTCTCTGTTACGAGACCTCTCGCCTCTGCCTGGGTGCTGGGCCTAAATATATGACAATGGACTGTTGCAGTGGTGGCTGACGTGAAGCCTGATTCTCTGCTATGACATGCAGACTAATTCTCTGCTGACATGAAGACAGATTCTCTGTTACGGGACCTCTCTCCTCTGCCTGGGTGCTGGGCCTAAATATATGCCAATGGACTGTTGCAGTGGTGGGTGACGTGAAGCCTGATTCTCTGCTATGACATGCAGACTGATTCTCTGCTGACATGAAGCCAGATCCTCTGTTACGGGACCTCTCTCCTCTGCCTGGGTGCTGGGCCTAAATATATGACAATGGACTGTTGCACTGGTGGCTGACGTGAAGCCTGATTCTCTGCTATGACATGCAGACTGATTCTCTGCTGACATGAAGAAAGATTCTCTGTTACGGGACCTCTCTCCTCTGCCCGGGTGCTGGGCCTAAATATATGCCAATTGACTGTTGCAGTGGTGGCTGACGTGAAGCCTGATTCTCTGCTATGACATGCAGACTGATTTTCTGCTGACATGAAGCCAGATCCTCTGTTACGGGACCTCTCTACTCTGCCTGGATGCTGGGCCTAAATATATGACAATGGACTGTTGCACTGGTGGCTGACGTGAAGCCTGATTCTCTGCTATGACATGCAGACTGATTCTCTGCTGACATGAATCCAGAGTCTCTGTTACGGGACCTCTCTCCTCTGCCTGGGTGCTGGGCCTAAATATCTGACAATGGACTGTTGCTTTGGGTGCTGACGTGAAGCCTGATTCTCTGCTATGACATGCAGACTGATTATCTGCTGACATAAAGACAGATTCTCTGTTACGGGACCTCTCTCCTCTGCCTGGGTGCCTGGGCCTAAATATATGCCAATGGACTGTTCCAATGTTGGCTGACGTGAAGCCTGATTCTCTGCTATGACATGCAGACTGATTCTCTGCTGACATGAAGACAGATTCTCTGTTACGGGACCTCTCTACTCTGCCTGGGTGCTGGGCCTAAATATATGACAATGGACTGTTGCACTTTTGGCTGACGTGAAGCCTGATTCTCTGCTATGACATGCAGACTGATTCTCTGCTGACATGAAGCCAGATTATCCGGTATCGGGACCTCTCTACTCTGCCTGGGTGCTGGGCCTAAATATATGACAATGGACTGTTGCACTGGTGGCTGACGTGAAGCCTGATTCTCTGCTATGACATGCAGACTAATTCACTGCTGACATGAAGACAGATTCTCTGTTACGGGACCTCTCTCCTCTGCCTGGGTGCCTGGGCCTAAATATATGCCAATTGACTGTTGCAGTGGTGGCTGACGTGAAGCCTGATTCTCTGCTATGACATGCAGACTGATTCTCTGCTGACATGAAGCCAGATCCTCTGTTACGGGACCTCTCTACTCTGCCTGGGTGCTGGGCCTAAATATATGTCAATGGACTGTTGCACTGGTGGCTGACGTGAAGCCTGATTCTCTGCTATGACATGCAGACTGATTCTCTGCTGACATGAAGCCAGATCCTCTGTTACGGGACCTCTCTACTCTGCCTGGGTGCTGGGCCTAAATATATGACAATGGACTGTTGCACTGGTGGCTGACGTGAAGCCTGATTCTCTTCTATGACATGCAGACAAATTCTCTGCTGACATGAAGACAGATTCTCTGTTATGGGACCTCTCTCCTCTGCCTGGGTGCTAGGCCTAAATATATGCCAATGGACTGTTGCAGTGGTGGCTGACGTGAAGCCTGATTCTCTGCTATGACATGCAGACTGATTCTCTGCTGACATGAAGACAGATTCTCTGTTACGGGACCTCTCTCCTCTGCCTGGGTGCCTGGGCCTAAATATATGCCAGTGGACTGTTCCAATGTTGGGTGACGTGAAGCCTGATTCTCTGCTATGACATGCAGACTGATTCTCTGCTGACATGAAGACAGATTCTCTGTTACGGGACCTCTCTCCTCTGCCTGGGTGCTGGGCCTAAATATATGCCAATGGACTGTTCCAATGTTGGGTGACGTGAAGCCTGATTCTCTGCTATGACATGCAGACTGATTCTCTGCTGATATGAAGACAGATTCTCTGTTACGGGACCTCTCTCCTCTGCCTGGGTGCCTGGGCCTAAATATATGCCAATGGACTGTTCCAATGTTGGGTGACGTGAAGCCTGATTCTCTGCTATGACATGCAGACTGATTCTCTGCTGACATGAAGACAGATTCTCTGTTACGGGACCTCTCTCCTCTGCCTGGGTGCTGGGCCTAAATATCTGACAATGGACTGTTGCAGTGGTGGCTGACTTGAAGCCTGATTCTCTGCTATGACATGCAGACTGATTCTCTGCTGACATGAAGACAGATTCTCTGTAACGGGACCTCTCTCCTCTGCCTGGGTGCTGGGCCTAAATATATGCCAATTGACTGTTGCAGTGGTGGCTGACGTGAAGCCTGATTCTCTGCTATGACATGCAGACTGATTCTCTGCTGACATGAAGCCAGATCCTCTGTTACGGGACCTCTCTACTCTGCCTGGGTGCTGGGCCTAAATATATGACAATGGACTTTGCACTGGTGGCTGACGTGAAGCCTTATTCTCTGCTATGACATGCAGACTGATTCTCTGCTGACATGAAGCCAGAGTCTCTGTTACGGGACCTCTCTCCTCTGCCTGGGTGCTGGGCCTAAATATCTGACAATGGACCGTTGCAGTGGTGGCTGACGTGAAGCCTGATTCTCTGCTATGGCATGCAGACTAATTCTCTGCTGACATGAAGACAGATTCTCTGTTACGGGACCTCTCTCCTCTGCCTGGGTGCTGGGCCTAAATATATGCCAATTGACTGTTGCAGTGGTGGCTGACGTGAAGCCTGATTCTCTGCTATGACATGCAGACTGATTCTCTGCTGACATGAAACCAGATCCTCTGTTACGGGACCTCTCTACTCTGCCTGGGTGCTGGGCCTAAATATGTGACAATGGACTGTTGCACTGGTGGCTGACGTGAAGCCTGATTCTCTGCTATGACATGCAGACTGATTCTCTGCTGACATGAAGCCAGAGTCTCTGTTACGGGACCTCTCTCCTCTGCCTGGGTGCTGGGCCTAAATATATGACAATGGACTGTTGCACTGGTGGCTGACGTCAAGCCTGATTCTCTGCTATGACATGCAGACTGATTCTCTGCTGACATTAAGACAGATTCTCTGTTACGGGACCTCTCTCCTCTGCCTGGGTGCTGGGCCTAAATATCTGACAATGGACTGTTGCAGGTGTGGCTGACGTGAAGCCTGATTCTCTGCTATGACATGCAGACTAATTCTCTGCTGACATGAAGACAGATTCTCTGTTACGGGACCTCTCTCCTCTGCCTGGGTGCTGGGCCTAAATATATGCCAATGGACTGTTGCAGTGGTGGCTGACGTGAAGCCTGATTTTCTGCTATGACATGCAGACTGATTCTCTGCTGACATGAAGCCAGATCCTCTGTTACGGGACCTCTCTACTCTGCCTGGGTGCTGGGCCTAAATATCTGACAATGGACTGTTGCAGTGGTGGCTGACGTGAAGCCTGATTCTCTGCTATGACATGCAGACTAATTCTCTGCTGACATGAAGACAGATTCTCTGTTACGGGACCTCTCTCCTCTGCCTGGGTGCTGGGCCTAAATATATGCCAATGGACTGTTGCAATGGTGGCTGACGTGAAGCCTGATTCTCTGCTATGACATGCAGACTGATTCTCTGCTGACATGAAGCCAGATCCTCTGTTACGGGACCTCTCTCCTCTGCCTGGGTGCTGGGCCTAAATATATGACAATGGACTGTTGCACTGGTGGCTGATGTGAAGCCTGATTCTCTGCTATGACATGCAGACTGATTCTCTGCTGACATGAAGACAGATTCTCTGTTACGGGACCTCTCTCTTCTGCCTGGGTGCTCGGCCTAAATATATGACAATGGACTGTTGTAGTGGTGGCTGACGTGAAGCCTGATTCTCTGCTATGACATGCAGACTGATTCTCTGCTGACATGAAGCCAGATCCTCTGTTACGGGACCTCTCTCCTCTGCCTGGGTGCTGGGCCTAAATATATGACAATGGACTGTTGCACTGGTGGCTGACGTGAAGCCTGATTCTCTGCTATGACATGCAGACTGATTCTCTGCTGACATGAAGAAAGATTCTCTGTTACGGGACCTCTCTCCTCTGCCTGGGTGCTGGGCCTAAATATATGCCAATGGACTGTTGCAGTGGTGGTTGACATGAAGCCTGATTCTCTGCTATGACATGCACACTGATTCTCTGCTGACATGAAGACAGATTCTCTGTTACGGGACCTCTCTCCTCTGCCTGGGTGCCGGGGCCTAAATATCTGAGAATGGACTGTTCCAGTGGTGGGTGACGTGAAGCCAGATTCTCTGCTATGGGACCTCTCTCCAATTGATATTGGTTAATTTTTATTTAATTTATTTTATTTTCATTCATTTCCCTATCCACATTTGTTTGCATGGGATTTACCTACATGTTGCTGCCTTTTGCAGCCCTCTAGCCCTTTCCTGGGCTGTTTTACAGCCTTTTTAGTTTCGAAAAGTTCGGGTCCCCATTGACTTCAATGGGGTTCGGGTTCGGGACGAAGTTCGGATCGGGTTCGGATCCCGAACCCGAACATTTCCGGGAAGTTCGGCCGAACTTCTCGAACACGAACATCCAGGTGCCCGCTCAACTCTAGTTAAGAGTGGATGGCAGATGATATGGAGGATGATGAGGTACAAGACCCCACATGGAATCAAGGTTATGCGAGAGACGTGTGAAGTTTGGAGGAAGAGGAGGTGGTTGCACAGATGCACCAGCACAGCAAAAGAGGGAGCAGGGTGCAAAAGCGTCTGTTATATTCTAGGGTGACATTTTTCCCATTTTTACTATGAATAAACCCCTGCTCTGCATAGGTGACAGGGAACTTATTTTTATAAAATCGTCTGTTCAATTGGTGGTTGACATCAACGCAGTTTTGCTGTGAATAAACCCTTGCTCTGTATAGTTATCAGGGATCAAAATTATTTTAAATCGTCTGTTTCATTAGTGTGTGACATTGACCCATTTTTGCCAATGTAAAACCCTGCTCTGCATAGGTGACAGGGACATAAATTTATAATTTTTTTCTTTAATTGATGCATGCCCCCTCCTTTCATTCAATCCTTCCACTTTAACAACTTGTCCCCCATTTCCGCTCGATCACATTTCAGCCATTAACCTCCCTTGGATGTGTTATCCCTTTCTCATGCTTCCTCTCTGGCATGGAACCCTGATTCCCCGTTACCCATGATCACCATGGTAGGCGCATAAAAGAACATCAAAAGTTGATAGAGAAGATATCCAATTGGATCAAGGCCATTACGGGGACGTGCGACATGGTTGAGCTTTATGTGTGCACACGCCTACACGTACTGACAGATTGGTCTGCCCCTTCAACTTCTGGGTCTCCAAATTGGGCACATGGCCTGAGCTTGCCCTTTACACCTTGGAGGTGCTTCCCTGTAGCCAGTGTATTGTCTGAACATTTGTTTAGCACGGCAGGGGGGGTATCAAAGAGAAGTGTAGCAGCCTGTCCACAGCCAATGTGGACAAGCTCACGTTTATTTAAAAAAATTATATTTCCCAATGTTTTGCGGTTTACCTAAATTTGAACAAAAAAAAGAAATAAAATAAAAAACAAAACCACAAACCAGTGTTGGATACCTTCTCCTCCTCCACCGCTGCTTCCACCTACACTGCCACATCCACCGCCTCCTCAACCTCCTGCTCCATAGATCAAGATTATAATTTTTTATTTTTACGTATCTTATTTTTCCCTATCAACATTTGTTTGCAGTGCACTTTCCATGCTCTTATCCACATCTTGCTGCCTTTTGCAGACCTCTAGCCATTTCCATTACTTTTTTAGAGCCATTTTAGTGCTCCAAAGTTCAGGTCCCCATTGAGTTCAATGGGGTTCGGGGTCAAGTTCGGTTTAAGTTTGGGTCCCGAACTCTAACTTGTTGGTGAAGTTCGGCCAAACCTGTCGAACCAGAACATCCAGGTGTCTGCTCAACTACAGACACAACCATGCATGGTTCTAGGTTGAGTGGCAAGAGGCACAGCTCATTCTGGTCTCTTTGCCTGCCACAGCTCTGCCGCGCTGTGCTGTTTGTCCCCTAAGCATATGAGCTTCAGCGCGGCCTGTTGTCGCTTCCCCACTGCAGTGTTACACTGCTTCCAGCTACCAACTGATAACTGACTGGTGCTGCAGGTGGATAATTCAGAGGTGGTAGTGGAGGAGGAGGCGGAGGAGGAGAAGTGTGGGTTGGAGCCACTAATGTAGGTGCTGGTGGAAACCCTGATCAACGAAGGGCCCGCAATCCTTGGCATCGGTAGCACCTGTGCCAACCCAGGGTATGAATCGCTCCCGGCCTCCACAAGATTCACATAGTGTTCCGTCATTGACATGTAGCGACCCTGGCCAAATGCACTTGTCCATGTGTCCGTGGTTAAGTGGATCTTCCCAGTAACCGGATTAGTCAGGGCACGTGTGATGTTACGGGACACATGTTGGTGTAAGGCAGGCATGGCACACCGTGAAAAATTGTGATGGCTGTAGACTGCATAATGCGGGATGGCAGCTGACATCAGGCTGCAGAAGGCCTCAGTGTCCACATGCCTAAATGGCAACATTTGCAAGGCCAGTAATTTGGAAAGTTGTGCATTTAGTGCTATGGCCTGTGGGTGGGTGGCTTGGTTTTTGTGCTTGCGTTCAAATGCCTGGGGTAAGGACATTTGGCCTCTGCACTGTGACACGGAAGTGGATGTTGTCGCTGATGGTGCTTGCAAAGGTTCAGGTGCAGGGCGGGATGCATCCGGGTCTGCACCTTGACAGGGGATTGGCCAGCACGTAACACAGGGGAAGAGGAGGCAATGGCGTGACCCGCAGACACAAATTGTGGACCCAGTCGTTCGGCCCACTTATTACAGTGCTTGGAGGCCATGTGGCGGATCATGCTGCTGGTGGAGAGGTTGCTAGTGATTACGCACCAACTAATTTTTGTATGGCACAGGTTGCAAACTACTATTCTTTTGTCATTCGCACTTTCCTAAAAAATTTGCCATACTGCGGAACATCTACCCCTTCGCAAGGGAGATTTCTGCAAGGGGTTGCTCCATGGAACAGATGCAGGCCTGTGTGGTGCGGCTAACTTTCTCCCTTTTGCCAACCCACTGCCTCTTTCAGACTGTTGTGGTGCTGCAGATCCCTCTTCTCTGTATTGCTGTCCTCGCTTGGATTTCCACCTTCCCAGGTTGGGTCAGTGACCTCATCGTCCACCACCTCCTCTTCCACTTCCTCACTCTGATCATGCTCCTGATTTGTTGACCTAACCACAACCTCAGTGATTGACAACTGTGTTTCATTCTCTTCATCAACCTCTTGAGACAGTAATTATGGTTGACTAATTAGCAACTGTGTCTCATCATCAGCCACTTCATTAAACACTAATTGCCATTTCCCACCATCATGTTCTTGTGACTGTGGATGTTCAAGAGGTTGGGAATCGAGGCACAAGATCTCATGTCCCTCTTCAAGCATGCTTGGCGAGAGGGCCAAATCAAGAAATGGAAATGAAAAGAGGTCCTTCGAATATCCAAGTGTGGGATCACTTGTTTGGCCAGACTGTAAACTGGACTTGGTGGAAGACAGGGTGGTGCTTAACTGACTGGAAGCATTATCTTCTGCAATCCAACCGACCTGGTCGCACTGGTCTGACTTCAAGAGTGGTGTCCTGTGCCGCCCTGAAAACTGGTACATGAAGCTAGGTATCTTGGATGATTGTTTTTCTTGTGCTCTGGCAGCAGGCACTGTTTCTCCGCGCCCATGGCAACCGCATCTGTGCGCACCATCAGCATCACGGCCACTTCCCCGTCCCTTACTGCTCTCCTTCTTCATTTTAAAATCTACAAAGGTAATTGTGATTAGGAAATGTTATACAGGACAGGTACCACGGGTAATGTCACAGTTTCAGTGTCTACGTAAAAAGTGTACTAATTGTCACTGATATTTTAGGGATGTGCACACTTTAAACAGGAGATGTGGTGCAGATAATTTTACTGTCTGCAGAGGACACCGTCTACGGAAATAGTGCACTGGATGTCACTGATATTTTAGGGATGCACACACTTTAAACATGAGATGTGGCGTGGATAATTTAACTGTCCACAGCGGACACCGTAAGTGTACTGGATGTCACTGATATTTTAGGGATGCACACACTTTAAACATGAGATGTGGCGCGGATAATTTAACTGTCCGCAGCGGACACTCAAAGTGTACTGGATGTCACTGATTATTTTAGGGATTTTCACAGTTTAAACAGGAGATGTGGCGAGGATAATTTAACTGTCTGTAGGGGACACCTTCTACGGAAACAGTGTACTGGATGTCACTGATATTTTAGGGATGTGCACACTTTAAATAAGAGATGTGGCACAGATAATTTTACTGTCCGCAGGGGACACCTTCTATGGAAAAAGTGCACTGGATGTCACTAATATTTTAGGGATGGGCACAATTTACACAGGAGAAGTGGCAAGAACAATTTAACTGTTCGCAGCGGCCTATTACACAGTATTTTGTGCAGCGTGCGCTAAAAATATATATTGCTGCTGTCACCCACAATAGTACTTAAAAGTAGGGATGAGCGAACTCGAACTGTATAGTTCGGGTTCGTACCGAATTTTGGGGTGTCCGTGACACGGACCCGAACCCGGACATTTTCGTAAAAGTCCGGGTTCGGGTTCGGTGTTCGTCGCTTTCTTGGCGCTTTTGTGACGCTTTCTTGGCGCTTTTTGAAAGGCTGCAAAGCAGCCAATCAACAAGCGTCATACTACTTGCCCCAAGAGGCCGTCACAGCCATGCCTACTATTGGCATGGCTGTGATTGGCCAGAGCACCATGTGACCCAGCCTCTATTTAAGCTGGAGTCACATAGCGCCGCCCGTCACTCTGCTCTGATTAGCGTAGGGAGAGGTTGCGGATGCGACAGTAGGGCGAGATTAGGCAGATTAACTCCTCCAAAGGACTTCACTTGATTAATCGATCGATCTGCAGCTGTGCATCATTGAGCTGCTGAAATTCAAATGCTCACTCACTGTTTTTAGGCTGCCCAGACCGTTTGTCAGTCACTTTTTTCTGGGGTGATCGGCGGCCATTTTGTGTCTTGTGCGGTGCTGCGACCAAGTGCATCCAAGCTGCGACCAAGTGCATTTAACCCTCAATGGTGTGGTTGTTTTTTGGCTAAAGCCTACATCAGGGTGAAGCTGTCACACCAAGTGCATTTAACCAGCAATAGTCTGTTTATTTTTTGGCCATATACTACATAAGGGGCAAGCTGCGCCTGTCACCAAGTGCATTTAACCCTCAATGGTGTGGTTGTTTTTTGGCTAAAGCCTACATCAGGGTGAAGCTGTCACACCAAGTGCATTTAACCAGCAATAGTCTGTTCATTTTTTGGCCATATACTACATCAGGGGCAAGCTGCGCCCGTCACCAAGTGCATTTAACCCTCAGTAGTGTGGTGCGTCAAGCTGTGACACCAAGTGCATTTAACCAGCAATAGTCTGTTCATTTTTTGGCCATATACTAAATCAGGGGCAAGCTGCGCCCGTCACCAAGTGCATTTAACCAGCAATAGTGTGGTTATTTTTTGGCCATATCCCAGTCTAATTCTGTCACTAAATCCATACCGGTCACCCAGCGCCTGAATACTAGGCCTCAAATTTATATCCCGCTAAATCTCTCGTTACCGCTGTCCTGTTGTGGCTGGGAAAGTTATTTAGTGTCCGTCAAAGCACATTTTTTGTTCTGGGTTGAAGTACAATTCCCAATTTAGCAATTTCATAATTTAGTGGTTCCTGCTATATCAGAGCTATTTGAAATCTATCCCTAAAAGGGTATATAATATTCAAGGTGCACATTGGGTCATTCAGAATAACTTCACACACACCCGCTACTGTGTATTTCTAAGTCTAATTCTGTCACTAAACCCATACCTGTCACCCAGCGCCTAAATACTAGGCCTCAAATTTATATCCTGCTAAATCTCTCATTAACGCTGTCCTGTTGTGGCTGGGAAAGTTATTTAGTGTCCGTCAAAGCACATTTTTTGTTCTGGGTTTAAATACAATTCCCAATTTAACAATTTCATAATTTAGTGGTTTCTGCTATATCAGAGCTATTTGAAATCTATCCCTAAAAGGGTATATAATATTCAAGGTGCACATTGGGTCATTCAGAATAACTTCACACACACCCGCTACTGTGTATTTCCAAGTCTAATTCTGTCACTAAACCCATACCTGTCACCCAGCGCCTAAATACTAGGCCTCAAATTTATATCCTGCTAAATCTCTCGTTAACGCTGTCCTGTTGTGGCTGGGAAAGTTATTTAGTGTCCGTCAAAGCACATTTTTTGTTCTGGGTTGAAATACAATTCCCAATTTAGCAATTTCATAATTTAGTGGTTTCTGCTATATCAGAGCTATTTGAAATCTATCCCTAAAAGGGTATATAATATTCAAGGTGCACATTGGGTCATTCAGAATAACTTCACACACACCCGCTACTGTGTATTTCCAAGTCTAATTCTGTCACTAAACCCATACCTGTCACCCAGCGCCTAAATACTAGGCCTCAAATTTATATCCTGCTAAATCTCTCGTTAACGCTGTCCTGTTGTGGCTGGGAAAGTTATTTAGTGTCCGTCAAAGCACATTTTTTGTTCTGGGTTTAAATACAATTCCCAATTTAACAATTTCATAATTTAGTGGTTTCTGCTATATCAGAGCTATTTGAAATCTATCCCTAAAAGGGTATATAATATTCAAGGTGCACATTGGGTCATTCAGAATAACTTCACACACACACGCTTCTGTGCATTTCCAAGTCTAATTCTGTCACTAAATCCATACCGGTCACCCAGCGCCTAAATACTAGGCCTCAAATTTATATCCCGCTGAATTTGAATACAATACATTGGGCCAAATAATATATTTGTTGTTGTGGTGAACCATAACAATGAGAAAAAACATCTAGTAAGGGACGCGGACGTGGACATGGTCGTGGTGGTGTTAGTGGACCCTCTGGTGCTGGGAGAGGACGTGGCCGTTCTGCCACATCCACACGTCCTAGTGTACCAACTACCTCAGGTCCCAGTAGCCGCCAGAATTTACAGCGATATATGGTGGGGCCCAATGCCGTTCTAAGGATGGTAAGGCCTGAGCAGGTACAGGCATTAGTCAATTGGGTGGCCGACAGTGGATCCAGCACGTTCACATTATCTCCCACCCAGTCTTCTGCAGAAAGAGCACAGATGGCGCCTGAAAACCAACCCCATCAGTCTGTCACATCACCCCCATGCATACCAGGGAAACTGTCTCAGCCTCAAGTTATGCAGCAGTCTCTTATGCTGTTTGAAGACTCCGCTGGCAGGGTTTCCCAAGGGCATCCACCTAGCCCTTCCCCAGCGGTGAAAGACATAGAATGCACTGACGCACAACCACTTATGTTTCCTGATGATGAGGACATGGGAATACCACCTCAGCATGTCTCTGATGATGACGAAACACAGGTGCCAACTGCTGCGTCTTTCTGCAGCGTGCAGACTGAACAGGAGGTCAGGGATCAAGACTGGGTGGAAGACGATGCAGGGGACGATGAGGTCCTAGACCCCACATGGAATGAAGGTCGTGCCACTGACTTTCACAGTTCGGAGGAAGAGGCAGTGGTGAGACCGAGCCAACAGCGTAGCAAAAGAGGGAGCAGTGGGCAAAAGCAGAACACCCGCCGCCAAGAGACTCCGCCTGCTACTGACCGCCGCCATCTGGGACCGAGCACCCCAAAGGCAGCTTCAAGGAGTTCCCTGGCATGGCACTTCTTCAAACAATGTGCTGACGACAAGACCCGAGTGGTTTGCACGCTGTGCCATCAGAGCCTGAAGCGAGGCATTAACGTTCTGAACCTGAGCACAACCTGCATGACCAGGCACCTGCATGCAAAGCATGAACTGCAGTGGAGTAAACACCTTAAAACCAAGGAAGTCACTCAGGCTCCCCCTGCTACCTCTTCTGCTGCTGCCGCCTCGGCCTATTCTGCTGCTGCCGCCTCGGCCTCTTCCTCCGCCTCTGGAGGAACGTTGGCACCTGCCGCCCAGCAAACAGGGGATGTACCACCAACACCACCACCACCACCTCCGTCACCAAGCGTCTCAACCATGTCACACGCCAGCGTTCAGCTCTCCATCTCACAAACATTTGATAGAAAGCGTAAATTCCCACCTAGCCACCCTCGATCCCTGGCCCTGAATGCCAGCATTTCTAAACTACTGGCCTATGAAATGCTGTCATTTAGGCTGGTGGACACAGACAGCTTCAAACAGCTCATGTCGCTTGCTGTCCCACAGTATGTTGTTCCCAGCCGGCACTACTTCTCCAAGAGAGCCGTGCCTTCCCTGCACAACCAAGTATCCGATAAAATCAAGTGTGCACTGCGCAACGCCATCTGTAGCAAGGTCCACCTAACCACAGATACGTGGACCAGTAAGCACGGCCAGGGACGCTATATCTCCCTAACTGCACACTGGGTAAATGTAGTGGCAGCTGGGCCCCAGGCGGAGAGCTGTTTGGCGCACGTCCTTCCGCCGCCAAGGATCGCAGGGCAACATTCTTTGCCTCCTGTTGCCACCTCCTCCTTCTCGGCTTCCTCCTCCTCTTCTTCCACCTGCTCATCCAGTCAGCCACACACCTTCACCACCAACTTCAGCACAGCCCGGGGTAAACGTCAGCAGGCCATTCTGAAACTCATATGTTTGGGGGACAGGCCCCACACCGCACAGGAGTTGTGGCGGGGTATTGAACAACAGACCGACGAGTGGTTGCTGCCGGTGAGCCTCAAGCCCGGCCTGGTGGTGTGTGATAATGGGCGAAATCTCGTTGCAGCTCTGGGACTAGCCAATTTGACGCACATCCCTTGCTTGGCGCATGTGCTGAATTTGGTGGTGCAGAAGTTCATTCACAACTACCCCGACATGTCAGAGCTGCTGCATAAAGTGCGGGCCGTCTGTTCGCGCTTCCGGCGTTCACATCCTGCTGCTGCTCGCCTGTCTGCGCTACAGCGTAACTTCGGCCTTCCCGCTCACCGCCTCATATGCGACGTGCCCACCAGGTGGAACTCCACCTTGCACATGCTGGACAGACTGTGCGAGCAGCAGCAGGCCATAGTGGAGTTTCAGCTGCAGCACGCACGGGTCAGTCGCACTACAGAACAGCACCACTTCACCACCAATGACTGGGCCTCCATGCGAGACCTGTGTGCCCTGTTGCGCTGTTTCGAGTACTCCACCAACATGGCCAGTGGCGATGACACCGTTATCAGCGTTACAATACCACTTCTATGTCTCCTTGAGAAAACACTTAGGGCGATGATGGAAGAGGAGGTGGCCCAGGAGGAGGAGGAGGAGGAGGAGGAAGAGGGGTCATTTTTAGCACTTTCAGGCCAGTCTCTTCGAAGTGACTCAGAGGGAGGTTTTTGGCAACAGCAGAGGCCAGGTACAAATGTGGCCAGCCAGGGCCCACTACTGGAGGACGAGGAGGACGAGGATGAGGAGGAGGTGGAGGAGGATGAGGATGAAGCATGGTCACAGCGGGGTGGCACCCAACGCAGCTCGGGTCCATCACTGGTGCGTGGCTGGGGGGAAAGGCAGGACGATGACGATACGCCTCCCACAGAGGACAGCTTGTCCTTACCCCTGGGCAGCCTGGCACACATGAGCGACTACATGCTGCAGTGCCTGCGCAACGACAGCAGAGTTGCCCACATTTTAACCTGTGCGGACTACTGGGTTGCCACCCTGCTGGATCCACGCTACAAAGACAATGTGCCCACCTTACTTCCTGCACTGGAGCGTGATAGGAAGATGCGCGAGTACAAGCGCACGGTGGTAGACGCGCTACTGAGAGCATTCCCAAATGTCACAGGGGAACAAGTGGAAGCCCAAGGCCAAGGCAGAGGAGGAGCAAGAGGTCGCCAAGGCAGCTGTGTCACGGCCAGCTCCTCTGAGGGCAGGGTTAGCATGGCAGAGATGTGGAAAACTTTTGTCAACACGCCACAGCTAACTGCACCACCACCTGATACGCAACGTGTTAGCAGGAGGCAACATTTCACTAACATGGTGGAACAGTACGTGTGCACACCCCTCCACGTACTGACTGATGGTTCGGCCCCATTCAACTTCTGGGTCTCTAAATTGTCCACGTGGCCAGAGCTAGCCTTTTATGCCTTGGAGGTGCTGGCCTGCCCGGCAGCCAGCGTTTTGTCTGAACGTGTATTCAGCACGGCAGGGGGCGTCATTACAGACAAACGCAGCCGCCTGTCTACAGCCAATGTGGACAAGCTGACGTTCATAAAAATGAACCAGGCATGGATCCCACAGGACCTGTCCGTCCCTTGTCCAGATTAGACATTAACTACCTCCCCATAACCATATATTATTGGACTCCAGGGCACTTCCTCATTCAATCCTATTTTTATTTTCATTTTACCATTATATTGCGAGGCTACCCAAAGTTGAATGAACCTCTCCTCTGCCTGTGTGCTAGGCCTAAATATATGCCAATGGACTGTTGCAGTGGTGGCTGACATGAAGCCTGATTCTCTGCTATGACATGCAGACTAATTCTCTGCTGACATGAAGCCAGATTGTCTGTTACGGGACCTCTCTCCTCTGCCTGGGTGCTGGGCCTAAATTTATGACAATGGACTGTTGCAGTGGTGGCTGACGTGAAGCCTGATTCTCTGCTATGACATGCAGACTGATTCTCTGCTGACATGAAGCCAGATTGTCTGTTACGGGACCTCTCTGCTCTGCCTGTGTGCTATGCCTAAATATATGCCAATGGACTGTTGCAGTGGTGGGTGACGTGAAGCCTCATTCTCTGCTATGACATGCAGACTGATTCTCTGCTGACATGAAGCCAGATCGTCTGTTACGGGACCTCTCTGCTCTGCCTGTGTGCTAGGCCTAAATATATGCCAATGGACTGTTGCAGTGGTGGGTGACGTGAAGCCTCATTCTCTGCTATGACATGCAGACTGATTCTCTGCTGTCATGAAGCCAGATTGTCTGTTACGGGACCTCTCTGCTCTGCCTGTGTGCTAGGCCTAAATATATGCCAATGGACTGTTGCAGTGGTGGGTGACGTGAAGCCTCATTCTCTGCTATGACATGCAGACTGATTCTCTGCTGACATGAAGCCAGATCGTCTGTTACGGGACCTCTCTGCTCTGCCTGTGTGCTAGGCCTAAATATATGCCAATGGACTGTTGCAGTGGTGGGTGACGTGAAGCCTCATTCTCTGCTATGACATGCAGACTGATTCTCTGCTGTCATGAAGCCAGATTGTCTGTTACGGGACCTCTCTGCTCTGCCTGTGTGCTAGGCCTAAATATATGCCAATGGACTGTTGCAGTGGTGGGTGACGTGAAGCCTCATTCTCTGCTATGACATGCAGACTGATTCTCTGCTGACATGAAGCCAGATTGTCTGTTACGGGACCTCTCTGCTCTGCCTGTGTGCTAGGCCTAAATATATGCCAATGGACTGTTGCAGTGGTGGGTGACGTGAAGCCTCATTCTCTGCTATGACATGCAGACTGATTCTCTGCTGTCATGAAGCCAGATTGTCTGTTACGGGACCTCTCTGCTCTGCCTGTGTGCTAGGCCTAAATATATGCCAATGGACTGTTGCAGTGGTGGGTGACGTGAAGCCTCATTCTCTGCTATGACATGCAGACTGATTCTCTGCTGACATGAAGCCAGATCGTCTGTTACGGGACCTCTCTGCTCTGCCTGTGTGCTAGGCCTAAATATATGCCAATGGACTGTTGCAGTGGTGGGTGACGTGAAGCCTCATTCTCTGCTATGACATGCAGACTGATTCTCTGCTGACATGAAGCCAGATTGTCTGTTACGGGACCTCTCTGCTCTGCCTGTGTGCTAGGCCTAAATATATGCCAATGGACTGTTGCAGTGGTGGGTGACGTGAAGCCTCATTCTCTGCTATGACATGCAGACTGATTCTCTGCTGTCATGAAGCCAGATTGTCTGTTACGGGACCTCTCTGCTCTGCCTGTGTGCTAGGCCTAAATATATGCCAATGGACTGTTGCAGTGGTGGGTGACCTGAAGCCTCATTCTCTGCTATGACATGCAGACTGATTCTCTGCTGACATGAAGCCAGATTGTCTGTTACGGGACCTCTCTGCTCTGCCTGTGTGCTAGGCCTAAATATATGCCAATGGACTGTTGCAGTGGTGGGTGACGTGAAGCCTCATTCTCTGCTATGACATGCAGACTGATTCTCTGCTGACATGAAGCCAGATTGTCTGTTACGGGACCTCTCTGCTCTGCCTGTGTGCTAGGCCTAAATATATGCCAATGGACTGTTGCAGTGGTGGGTGACGTGAAGCCTCATTCTCTGCTATGACATGCAGACTGATTCTCTGCTGACATGAAGCCAGATTGTCTGTTATGGGACCTCTCTGCTCTGCCTGTGTGCTAGGCCTAAATATATGCCAATGGACTGTTGCAGTGGTGGGTGACGTGAAGCCTCATTCTCTGCTATGACATGCAGACTGATTCTCTGCTGTCATGAAGCCAGATTGTCTGTTACGGGACCTCTCTGCTCTGCCTGTGTGCTAGGCCTAAATATATGCCAATGGACTGTTGCAGTGGTGGGTGACGTGAAGCCTCATTCTCTGCTATGACATGCAGACTGATTCTCTGCTGACATGAAGCCAGATTGTCTGTTACGGGACCTCTCTCCTCTGCCTGTGTGCTAGGCCTAAATATATGCCAATGGACTGTTGCAGTGGTGGCTGACGTGAAGCCTGATTCTCTGCTATGACATGCAGACTAATTCTCTGCTGACATGAAGCCAGATTGTCTGTTACGGGACCTCTCTCCTCTGCCTGGGTGCTGGGCCTAAATTTATGACAATGGACTGTTGCAGTGGTGGCTGACGTGAAGCCTGATTCTCTGCTATGACATGCAGACTGATTCTCTGCTGACATGAAGCCAGATCCTCTGTTACGGGACCTCTCTCCTCTGCCTGGGTGCTGGGCCTAAATTTATGACAATGGACTGTTGCAGTGGTGGCTGACGTGAAGCCTGATTCTCTGCTATGACATGCAGACTGATTCTCTGCTGACATGAAGCCAGATCCTCTGTTACGGGACCTCTCTCCTCTGCCTGGGTGCTGGGCCTAAATTTATGAAAATGGACTCTTACAGTGGTGGGTGACGTGAAGCCTGATTCTCTGCTATGACATGAAGACTGATTCTCTGCTGACATGAAGCCAGATTGTCTGTTACGGGACCTCTCTCCTCTGCCTGGGTGCCGGGGCCTAAATATCTGAGAATGGACTGTTCCAGTGGTGGGTGACGGGAAGCCAGATTCTCTGCTATGGAACCTCTCTCCAATTGATTTTGGTTAATTTTTATTTATTTAATTTTTATTTTAATTAATTTCCCTATCCACATTTGTTTGCAGGGGATTTACCTACATGTTGCTGCCTTTTGCAGCCCTCTAGCCCTTTCCTGGGCTGTTTTACAGCCGTTTTAGTGCCGAAAAGTTCGGGTCCCCATTGACTTCAATGGGGTTCGGGTTCGGGACGAAGTTCGGATCGGGTTCGGATCCCGAACCCGAACATTTCCGGGATGTTCGGCCGAACTTCTCGAACCCGAACATCCAGGTGTTCGCTCAACTCTACTTAAAAGGAATTTTCGGACTCTGAAAAGTTTTTTGTAGAAAAATCTTCCTATTACACTCCCTACACTGTCTGTCCCTTCCCATGGACAGCTCTCCCTAACACTGATCAATTTAGCGCAGATTGCGCTACAAACATATATTACTGCTGTCACACACAATAGTCCTTACAAGGACTTTTGGGTCTATGAAACGTTTTTGTTGAAAAATTTTATTTAATTACACTTCCTACACTCTCTGTCCCTTATTATGCTCAGCTTTCCCTGACTTAGAATGAGCCGAACACGCGTCATCGGATGCTATATAGCACCCAATGACACGTTCCGGCCAGGCAATCACTGTAATGCCACTAGCCAACATGGCTACTGGCATTACAGTGAGGGTAGTACTTACCTGCACATTTATTGGCTGCTAAGTAGCCGCAAAATGCTTGGGGAGTACCGCCATGTGCCGAGCATAGCGTTGCTTGAGCCGAACTGGTTATCGGCCGAGCATGCTCGTTTAACACTAGTGATGAAGTAAAACAGAGTGAACACATTTTTAAAAAGAAATAAGATTGGGCAATCAGCAGTCTCAGGGGTCAATTTTTCAGGAAAAATGAAAGTAATGGATGGCAGGAGTCACTGATATGCCTCAAAAGTGGGAATAATATTCCTGATCTTCATACATGTATATTATTTTTTTTGGGGAGTGCTATCTGTAGGTGGATTTAGGGTGGATTAAAGATATATGTGTTATGAGATAATTTTACTTGTGGTCGTGGCCACCAGGTACGTACCTGACCCGGTCAGAGTTGTGCCGCAACCGCGTCGTGGAGGGACGCCTGAAAGAGGGCATCCCCTTTGAGAGTAACAGAAAAAAGGGGGTCGGGTGGGAGGGAGAACTTCGTACGTCGTACACATGTGGGAGGGTGCCGGCGGCTGATATAGGCGGCCAAGCCCCTCCCACAAATACAGGCCAATGAATCGGCCTTACACTTGTGGTCGTGGCCACCAGGTACGTACCTGACCCCTACCTAGGGAACCTAACCCTAAGCGGTCAGAGTTGTGCCGCAACCGCGTCGTGGAGGGACGCCTGAAAGAGGGCAAGAGACATACTGATAGGCAAAGTACTTTATTGTGGCGTAATTACAAAGCCAGGTTCTGAAACGCTGTTGACATTTCGGTATCGGGGTGAGGTATGTAACGGGTGAAACATGCCGAGTGCCAACGCCCTAATTTCTGAATTACGTGCGCTGGTACCTGATTCTTGGAGGCTGCAGATGCAGCGCCTATGCGGAACGAATGTCCTGAGATAGCGGAGGGGTCACCACCCAGGCTGGCCACCAATGACCTGACATGGGACACGAACTGATGGGTGGTGAGTGGAACCACCCCGAAGGGTAACAGTGGGCTGTTAGGCCCGGACCCCGACAAGGCGGACCGTAGTTGACGGAGCACCGTGACGGGACACCACTGGTGTGAAGTGGGATAGAAGGAGACCGGGACAGGGGGGCCCACCTGGGAGGTCTTAGACGTCCTGAGCAGTAACGTGAACCCCTCGGAGTTCTGGACCAGCTGGCTGACCGTGAGGAACTTGCTATTGCCGGAAGAGCAGGTGAACTCCCCGGGCCTCAGAAAGCCGTAAAAGGCTAAATAGATGGCAGATTTGAGTACCAAGCTGGGCAAAACCCCGAACGGATTACTGTCCAGGACGTCGGATAGATTGCGGAAGAGGGGCCCGGTGACCGCTTGCCTACTGCCTCGGCCTTGAGGCCCGCATTTACTTAAGTCCATGAGTGCTGCTTTAACAGCATGCATGGCGAAAACTGATGGTTGTTCGGGATGACTGACGGAGAGAAAATGTTGTACTCCCGCTAGGTATGACCTTACTGTACTGTGGGAGAGCTTGTGCACTGAGTGGCAGTAGCCAATAAACGCCAGGATGTAATCTGGAAAACTGGATTCCCCCTGAGGATGCTCCCCTTGGAACCTGCAGAACATCTTGCACCCGGTGTGGTATGCTCGAGTCGTGTTGGGCGAGAGAGAATTGCGAATCAGAGCGTGGGCCGTCTCAAGGTGGTCGGTTATGTTAACATTAAGGACTCGTGAGGAGGAACGGTGGCGCCTGTCGCATCTGCCTCTGGCATGATCTGAAAGAAACGGTAAAAGTTAGCCCTGGATAAGGCGTCGGCAGCCAGGTTTCGCTCACCTGGTACATGTGCGCTATGGACGTGGAAATGGTGGTGTAGGGACAGCTGAACTAACCGCCTAAGGAAACCCATGACGTGGCTTGATTTTGACGATCCACTGTTTATGATGTCTACGACGGCTGCGTTATCTGTCACAAACAGGACGGACTGGTTCGCCCAGAGACTGCCCCATACGTGAGCAGCTACCACAATGGGGTACAGCTCAAACAGTGCCGAGGAGTGGAGGAACCCTGGGATTAGTACCGCCTCGGCCGGCCATCTGTCTGCAACCCAGTGTGAGCCAAAAACAGCGGCAAACCCTGTGCCGGCTGCCGCGTCCGAGAAGACTAAGGGGGACTGGCACGACAGCTTGGGGACGAATAGGGACACCCCGTTCCACTGGTCCAGGAAATGATCCCACATACGGAGATCCGCTAAGGCCTGGCTGTCCAGACGCACTGGGCTGTCCTGTTCTGGGGCGGTGCTTAGGAGCGCCAGCAGGCGGGATACAAACGTTCTGCCTTGCGGAATGATGCGCATAGCAAAATTCAGCATACCCAGTAGCGACTGAAGGTCAGTCTTAGTGACCACCGACGTGGCTGAAAACCTGTGGCTCACTTCTCGGACTCTCGTTAGCTTGTCCGAGGGTAACCTGGCTAACATGCGTTGGGAGTCCAACTCGATGCCCAAAAAGGTGATCACGGTGGACGGGCCCTCTACTTTTTTGGAAGAAACAGGTACCCCCAACTGGGAAAAACACCTTAGTAGCCTCCCCAGCCCCAGAGGGGCAGCCCCTGGCCCCTCAATCAGTAGGAAGTCGTCTAGGTAATGGATGACGAATTCACAGCGCACCTTGTGTACCAGAACCCAGTGGAGGGCTTGGGCCAGCTGGTCGAAGAGCCAGGGGCTGCTCTTGGAACCGAAGGTGAGTTTTGTGGCAAAGTAATACAGGCCTCGCCACCTGATACCGTGCCATTGCCAGAGTGCTGGCATAATGGGGAGCAATTTGAAAGCGTCCGATATATCTGCTTTGGACAATGCGGACCCGGGACCTGTCTGCATGATGATGGCGATGGCTTGGTCTATGGAAGAGTACCTCATACCCACTTCTTCCGAAGGAATGAGGGAATTGAGACTGGGAACCTGTGAATCATGTGGGGCAGACAAGTCAATGATGAGTCTCTCCTTCTTACTGAACTTGCCTGTGACGACTCCTACGGGACTGACTCTCCACCGTTGAAATGGGGGTACTTCGAAAGGACCGATTAAGAACCCTTTGACTAACTCGGCTTCTATGAGTGTGTCTACTGAGCCAGGATTCCTTTCGGCTGACTGAAGGTTCCCACACTCATGTGTGACCTCTGGGGTCGTGATTAACCCTGTGTGGAAACCTTCATGGAACCCTGACACCAGGAACTGCACGAATCCTGGGTTGTGATGACCTTGCAACATTACTTGTAGGCGACTAGTATCGACCACGCTCATATAATTCTTCACCGATTTTAATGAACAAGCTACTCGGGGGTGAGCCCTGAAGCAGTTGGTACAGATATGCAACAAGCGGCACTGGCCGAAATTACAAGACGCGTAATTAAAATTGTTGCATATCTGTGCCCTACCTAACTGGACAATGGGTCGTCCTAGTTTGTCTACTGAACTGGGGGGCCTGAAGATGTCGAGTGGTCCTGCTGAGGAGCCGGAGGGGTATGACGTCGTGCCGACTGCCGACTTATGGCACCACTCTACTGAGTGGAAGATAGACTGACAGGCCGAACAGGAGGGAGCCTTCAGGCCTGCAAAGTGTCTGCAGAACAACTCAGTGTCCAAGACGGACCAGTCTGTGACATGTTGAAACTGGGACAGGGCTGCAGCTGCTTTGGCTGAGAACGAACAGTGGTAATCGTAGAACGCATTCCCACCATACCTATGTCCCAACTCAGTGACCCTAAAGAGGTATAGGTCTAGCTCCTCCCTCCTGTCCGGCCTGGCAGTACAGATGACGTCCCTGAAAAGGCTGAAAGCCATGACGAACTCTGGAATGTTCAGTTTGCGATTGAGCCGGTGGTCGCGGCTTCTCAGCACCACCGAGACTTCCCCGCAGGCTATGACCTTGTTGTCGGAAAGGTCCCTGGAGGCTATTAGTAGCGAAGCGAGATTGATGTCCCTACCCTCTAGGATGTCCTTTCTGATGTTGATGGGGACAAAGTGAGACGGAGCCACGTTGGGGACTGGCTGGGCAGTGCGAATGTCTGCTGCCGCCGAGGTGGAGGCGACCGGAGGCTCGGGTGAAGAAACCGACACTGCCGAGTTGTGAGCCTCGACTGACTCGAGTCTAGCCTGTATGGACGTGACGGCCGAAGTCAAATTGTTCAGCATGAGGTGTAATTGGGCCAGCGATGTTTGTATCGTGGCTGCGGGGGGATCACCGCCGCTGGGCACCAAGGAGTCTTTCCATAACCGGTACAGCTCTGCCTTCCTGGCTGACGCCGGGAAAGGAACACCCCATCTCGTCAGCTCCGCCATCAGCTTGGGGATAGTCCAAGCACGCAGGGATAACGTGCTGCCCCCTTCGGACGTCCCTGCAGCATTCTCATCCACTGATGCTTCCATGATATCAGACGCGTGCGACATCACAGCTGTGGAGAAAATAATGCAAGGTGACCGGCTACCCTGGGCGACCACCAAGTGCGTGAAGCTGTTTGACAACGTAGTAGAAAAAGGTGCACTGTCCCTGTGAAGCACACACCCTAACCCCCGACGGCCGTGAAAGAGTGGCCAGGAACCGCCACCTGAAGGTACACGCCAGGACCTGACTTACTTACCGACTGAGGAACACTGTGTTCTGAACCTCACGGAAGTTTTTAAATGGAAAAGGAAACCTGTACGTAAAAGAGAGCATGAGACCTCTCCCTTGCTAGTGATCAATACCTCCCGTCCACTGACGTGAGCCCCCGCTACCTTGTTCGTGGTAACTCGGGTGAATCCTAGACTGGCTTCTCTTGTGTGAATGTTTGAAAATTTTTTTTTTTTTAATTTTTTTTCTCTCCTTGCTCTAACCTGGGAAACAAGCAGCACAAAGAAACAAATCAACACGCAAGGTACAAACTGATGGAGCGCGAGCTGTGGGCAGTGGATTTGAACAATGGATGGGGATGGTGTTGATAGACGTTTTTCCGCCCCCCCCCGACTCTGTCTGTCGTGTGTGGTGGACCCCTACCTACCTAAGCAGCACGGCGGCCCGTGCCAGACTTTAAGTGTGTGTGAGGCGCTGGCCATTGCATCCCCCACCGTGTTCCACTGTACCGCGTGGGGAGCGCGGAGCTCCCTGACACAGAGGACCAAGCGGGGGGATACTTGTGAGCAACAGCTCACGCCTCGCACTACACGACTTTGTGCCACGTGGAGAGTGACGCGTGTCCCTAGCAGGGTGCGCAGTGCAGGGGCGCCCTCCGTTCGAGGGCTGACCCGCCCGCCGGCTGGGCACACCTGCCACGTGGGGAGCCGCGCAGCCCTCAGGCCTAGATCGGCGCAGGGAGGACCCCCGGTGGTGAGGGCCTACCCCTGCCGATAATGAAAATGCCGCGTGGGGGGCCTCGCCGGTCCCTGGTGGAGCGCCCAGTGCGAGGGTGCCCTCCTGCCGTCTGTGGGCCGACCCTCCGCCGGCTGAGCGCGTCCGCCGCGTGGGGAACCGGCTTAGCCCCCTGGCATAACTGGAACAGGGGGGGTCTGAACATGGCGCCGCCTTCCCCCCTGTTCCCCTAAACATCGAGCCACGTGGGAGGCCCACCGCTCCCTGGTGGAGTGCCCAGTGCGGTGGTGCCCCCCTGAGTCCGGAGGGCCGACCCACCGTTGGCTGGGCAAATCCACCGCGTGGGGACACGGTGGTGCCCCCTGGCTTAGACAGAGACGGGGGGGGGGGGGCGTGTGTACGTTGCCCCACCCCGGTTGTGGTAAGGAGGGTCGTATGGAGCCTCCTTGATCCCCGGCACAGTGCGGTGGCAGGGGCGCTACCCCTCAACTGGGGGCCGGGCCCGCCGCTGGAGGCCACGCCCACTCCACGTGGGGGAGCGGGGCAGCGCCGGCAGACATGGAGCATGAGACGCACCTGGGAAGGTAAGCTGAAGCGGCGGAGGAGGGAAGCGCGGTCTGCTGTGTGCTCCACCACCTCCATGACACGAGCGGGAGCGGGACGGGGGGCGAAGTGTTCCGGAGCGCGGGGCCCGCTTACCAACAGGGCCGACCGCACAATCGGACGTCCACTTACCTGGCCTGTTCGGCAGGACTGACAGGTACAACGCACGCTCCGGGACCCTGAGAACTTCGTACGTCGTACACATGTGGGAGGGTGCCGGCGGCTGATATAGGCGGCCAAGCCCCTCCCACAAATACAGGCCAATGAATCGGCCTTACACATATGTTAAAGTTTAGTAAAAAAATAAAACATTACTATAATAGAATAATACTACAAACATTTTGTGCAATGCAATAATGCTGTGAAATTTCTTTGAACTATGTAATTTGCGTTTAATATCACTGGTTCAAAAATGAGATTTGTGTACTATAAAACACATAGTGCAATGCAATAATGCATCTGCCTACCAATAATATAACAATGATATGTTGGCAGTAAAATTTCTATGAACTATATATATTTGTTTAATATCACTGGTTCAAAAATGAGATTTTTGTACTATAAATCACACAGTGCCACACAATAATGTGTCCTCCTACCACCAATATAACAATGCAGTGTTGTTGGTGAAATGATTTTGAACTCTGCGTTTAATATCACAGTTATAAAAATTGTGTTATTTCCATAAAAATGCTTCTGCTATAATGCACTGAAAAAAAAAACCTCAAAAAACTGCTGCCTTTGCAGCAGAATGCAATTGGGTGCTATGCTGGCAATAAGCCTATGTATAAACTTGAGGTTTTGAAATTAAAGCTGTCTCTTTTTTCTTTTTTTTGCAGGGAGTTGGTTTTGTAGTGAGGAACTACTAGGTAATTGCAGCAGAAAATCACAGAATGAAGTCGCATAAAATGGGAAGAAGTGCTTAAAACCCCAAACACTGTAGTGTGTTTATACATGGGGGAGCAATCCCTCCACATGTGATCCAAAATGCATACAATGGAGGATGTCGGCAGTTGACCACATGTTGGTTGTGCACTCCTGGTTAACCTGTCTGCCCCATAGGCTGATTTTAATTAATGTAGCTATAAAGCTGTAGCCTGTTCTCCCTGTATGCGTTGAAGGCCATTTGGCACCAGGAAAGGTAGAATGCAGAGTGGGCTCAGCATGCTAGTGGAACCTACATTCCCTGAACAAAATGGAGGCCAGTGAGGCACCAAAGAGGTATTATATAGTGTGCGTTTGGCATGCATGTGGAGTCTGCATCCCCTGAATATAATCTAGGCCATCGTGGCACCATAAGAGTCATAATATAATGGCATAATATAATGTGGGCTCGGCAGGGGCATGCGGAACCTGCATTCCCTGAATGTAATCGAGGCCAGTATGGCACCAGTTTATGTGGTATTTAGTGTTAGGTTCCCGTCTTACTGAGATCGCCTTGACGTTTGACAGACGGGCCCAAATGATTTTGTACAAAATATATTTGCCAAGCATCTCAAATTTATAAGCATAGCATTAGCACCAGAATACCTTCTATTACTATGACATTATTGTACTTTATTTGCTTTTCAGAGTGCTGTTGAGTTGTATATTTTTTTGCTTTTGCGCTTTCAGTCATGGCAACGTGCACCTGCGCACTGGATGTGCTGACTGACCCCCAATTTTTCTTGGAAGTGGACCACCATGCACCACAAAAACATCCTACACAAGATGGAATAATGTGTGGATGAAAATATAAAAATCCATAAATGACTGCAAAAGGTTCACCATAATAATATGCTACTGACAATACTGTCAAAACCCTCACGCTGATGTTAAAAACTGAGCCTTTGTCCAATATATCCCAGTCAGGAACATATTGGAGCCCAAGGCACCCCATCAAGGTATCTCAGTGTGGCATGGGTCCTACCACTAATGTTAGGCACCCCGCCTTGGGCTTCGATAGGTTCCTAACTGGAATATATTGGCCAAAGTCTCAGTTTTTAACATCAGTGTGAGGGTTTGGCCAGTATTGTCAGTAGCATATTATTATGGTGCATCTTTTGCAGTGATTTATTAATTGCAGCAGCAAGCAGACCAACTCCCTCAAAGCTTTCCCTCAGCTTTCTCTGACAAATTCCCTAAAATCTACACAATTATATTTCTATTCTTTCCTTATAGTTTCCTTATATTGTCCCTAATCACACTACAATATTTTTTGTGAACATCTTTTGTCAGACACTGCCACACACTCTCCTCCCAGTTCAGAAACTGAAGACACCATAGTGCTTCTTCCCTGTGTCAAGTAATCCTCTGTCTACTTCCTCTCTCGTGGTTTTTCCCTGTCAAAATTAACAGCAAAATGGTGATGGGCACCGTCTTTACGCGATTTATTTGAAATAAATAAAAAAATCTTTCGATTTGTTTTGCCAACAAATTTCTGTGAAATCTGCAATAAATACAATTAGTTTAAAAATGATTTGCTACTTCAGTTCAACCATTTTTAAATTTTGCCTAGATAATTTGTTTAGTGTCTTCAATGTTCTGAGCTGTACAGTATAGTGCATGTGGACTGAGTTTCTGGAATTAGTCAAGATTTTATAAAGTTCTTTTCAGACCAGGAAAAACAGTATTAAGCACTTTTGTAGGTATTTGGGTTTTGTTTTTCTACTTATTCCAAAACCCGGCTTAGCTGAATCCATAAATCATCTTTGAGAGTAATATATTTTCAATAGACTACTTCAGTTAGTCTTTTCTTGATATAACATTGTAAATTATTAAGACAGTTTCATGCAATGCATCACCTTTATTCATTATTAAAAAGGCAAGCCAGGAAACCACCACATTTCCACATGGGTGTCATTAATAACAAAGAAGGCTTTTTAATCAAAGCTGGACAGAGAAACCCTGTTTGTGACATGAACATTGGTATTGACACCTTGCTGATCACTTCTGCAAACACATTATTTGTTAAATTAAATTTTGATGTCTAATTATTACTCCAAATGAGCATAACATATAACTGATAGGTAATGTGATACGTGTTATTTCTTTTATTGCACAGTGCCATTTATATCTTTTTTAGTAAATACAGTAGGTATATATAAAATCAGAGGCATACAAAAGTACAGGAGAAAGGCTTAATGCACCTCTGTTGCAGTGCTATTGTAGCTCTGAAAAGAAAATGGGCCCTACATGTAAATTTTATGGTCAAAATATTTTAGCATACTTGAGTATCCTTTAGGGTTCAGGTAGACTCAAATGTATTTTTTGTTGGGCACATAGATATGCATACTTATATTTTATAGACCTGTCCTCATCGGAAATCTCATAATACACACCATTCTGGTACTTGGTAAATTCTTGCTCTCAGGCAGAGCAGTCTTAATTCTGTGTTGAACAAGGTATTGACACATTTCCTTGATGATTTCCTTGATGTTCCACTGCTGGCAGCACATTCTTAGGGCTCACGCACACATTTGTTGCCCGGCCTTGGCCATATTGTGGCCCGCATACAGTGGGTCTGCAATACGCGGGCACCGGCCGCGTGTACCCCGCATCCGTGATGCGGGCCCATTCCGCACGGACGCGGACCCATTCACTTGAGTCCATGCCTCGTTTAATGCATGACAATATCCTGGTGGCCTTAGAAGCAGCTGATTGACATTGTATGCTGTAATTTAATCTACCACCCAAATCTTTCTCTATAAGTGACTCTCCCAGTGTTACATCACCTAGGACATATAAAGCACAGAGATTATTACTGCCAAGATGCATAACTTACATTTGTCCACATTGAACCTCATTTGCCAAGTTTATGCCCAATTACTTAGAGTGTTCAAGTCAGCTTGTAGTATATGGACATCTTCCATAAACTGTACAGTTCTACATAGCTTAGTATCATATGCAAAAATAGGAATGATGCTATTAATCTCGTCCTCGATATCATTAATAAATAAATTAAATAATAAAGGGCCCAGCATTGAACCTTGGGGTACACCACTTATAACCCGGGACCATTCTGAATAGGAATCATTGACCACAACTCTCTGGACACGGTCCTTCAGCCAGTTTTCAATCCAATTACAAACTATACTTTCCAAGCCTATAGACCTTACTTTACCTATTAAACGTCTATGAGGGACAGTATCAAAAGCATTTGCAAAATCCAGAAACACTACATCTACAGCCACTCCTTTGTCCACTACTCACCTCCTCATAAAAACAAATCAGGTTAGTCTGACAACTTCTGTCCTTGGTAAACCCATGTTGGTTATCACTTATAATATTATTTACAGTCACATACTCCTGTATATAGTCCCTTAAGAGTCCTTCAAACATTTTTCCCACAACAGAAGTTAAACTAACGTCTATAATTACCTGTGAAGGACCTTGAACCTTTTTTCAATATGGGCAACACGTTTGCCTTGTGCCAATCACTTGGCACTGTACCAGTACCTAGAGAATCTTTAAAAATGAAACAAGGGCACAGCAATGACGTGAGCTCTTTAAGCACTCTTGGGTGTAACCCATCTGGACCCGGAGCCTTGTTCACATTTACCCTATTCAACTTGTCTTGGGCCATCTCTACAGTTAGCCACTTGAGTATATTACTGGAGACACATGAGAGTACAAGGCAGGGATGGCTTTTTGGGATAAATGCCAGTGAGGCTTGAGTGCATGCCATTAGCTCCCTAATGGCAGCAGAGTTAACCAAATGGTACAGTGGCAACTGCACCGCCATCAACTTGGCCAGGTGGGAGTTAAGCTTGTACACTATCAGATTGCTGGGTGCATAGAATTGTCTCCTGGCCATGCATTCTGTTATTGAAGGCTGACAATAGAGTGGAGGAGGAGTCTGAGCGGAAGAAGGAAAAAGAAATGATGATGTGAAAGACTCCTTGCTGTCCATGGATGTGGTCTGTATGCTGCAAGAGTGAACAGGAGAAGGAGGGAACTCATGTTGTAGTAGCTGGCTGCCACCTTTGCTTGCCCACAGGATGGGGTGATAACACTTCATGTGGTTCAGAAGAGCTGTGGTGCCTATGTTTGTGTTTGCCTGCCCACCTCTTAATTTGTTCTTGCACAGCTTGAAGAGCCCAATGCTTCAGTCTTCCGGCAGTGTGGAGAGAAAATGCCAGAAGAGAGATACTCTTGCTAAGCAACAGCTTTGCCCGGGCACCTTTTGGGCCTAAACCACCCACAGCATTAGCGGCATGACCGAATCCCAAAGTAGACATGGCCCTAGCTGTTCTTTGGGAGGTACATGGCCTCCTCCTTCTCTGATGTTGCCTCCTCAGCACCCCAATCTGGCTCCCAGGTCCTGTCCAGAACACAATTGCCATTGGAGTCCTCACCATCCCTGCTGCTTCTTTCAAACTTTGGGATATCATGGTGCGTTATTTGGCCCCCTCCCCATTCTGCATTTTCCCCGACTGCCACTGTTGCTGCCCCAATGCCAATACTGCAGTTAAGGGTCCCAATACTACCACAATCAACACGGCTATGCCTGGGGTCTGAAGCTTCTACCTCCTCTTCAGGGTGGTACAAACACTGACTGCTATCATACAAGTCCTCAACAGGGAAAATCTCTTGACTATAAGTGTTTGGAGTGGTGGGGTTTCCCTGTCACTTTTTAAGAAAAAAGAAGATCCCCAACTAGGAAGGTGCATTGAAGATGGAAAGTACTCTACTAAAAGCCTTCTCTGGGACTGCAAGGAGGAGGATCAGGAGAAATGCTGTGACCCCTGGCTCCATGGCATGGTGTTGGACTTTGAAGTCACCTCCATGTCATCCTGCTGTGATTAAGAGGAGGAATGATCCATCCAATCGACAATCTCATACTCTTTTGCCTCAATGATAATGTTGACCCTTTCCAGGGCCATCCATGTAAACAGTGGCCTACTACTACTACTCCTTGCAGAATAGCTGGTGCTGCTACTACCCACATTTTGGCTCTGGGTGTTTATTTTGGAACTCTTCCGTAGCCCTGACATTTTTTCCCTCTCTGATTATTTTGTGTGCTACCCTGTCTGTTCTGTCTTCGTACACGTTCACACAGTGTGCAATATGACATATAACATAAACCTTTCCTGTCTTCCAAATAAGAGGACTGTTTTTTAGTAGTCTAACTTGTTTATTGGTCAACAGGTTGTATGTGAGTGCCTGCGGTAAAACTACAAGAATACAAATAGCATGTGTAAGTATTAAGCATTGAGTAGCATGTACTATAACATTTACAATAACAGTGAAGGCACATGGTAAAATGGCTGCCTATACATAGAATTGCCTACCTATCTTTTTTTCTTTTCAATTCTCTTTTTATAGATTTTTTAAAGCAAATTGAAAATTAATCAATTGGTACAATATGGTCGAGAAACCATAATGACAGAAATAATTGAGATATCATTTATCTGAATATGGTTATCAGAGCATACAACTATAATAGACATAGTGTACCAGGGTGTGAAAGGATATAAATGGTATAAAAGAAGGACGGTGGAAATGGGAGAGATGGGAGAAGGAGAGTAGGGGAGGGTGGGGGCAAGGGCTCGTCGAGAGTGGAGGTCCTATAATAGTCATTTGTATCCTGGGGTTCCTCTGCTAAGTGTTGGAGGGCAAATGAGATCGAGCAGAAGGTGACCCAGTCCTTCCATATCAATTGGAACTTTGTGTGTGTGCGTAGTTCCCAGGCTGAAAGTTCCTCCATGTGGAATATATCATTTACCTTTTGTAGCCATTGAGTTATGCTGGGAGGGCTCTGTTGAGTCCAACGCAACGGAATTAAAGATTTTGCAGCAGCCGTTAAGTGTTGGAATAGTATCCGTTTCATGAGCGGTATATCTTCTAATCTTATGTTAAGTAAAATGGAAATAGGAGAGGGGTCTTTGTACAGGGAACATATACTCTAAATTAGCTTTATCACTTCTGACCAAAAGGGTGTCAGCACAGGGCATGACCACCAGTTCATCTGCTTAAGCCGAATTGGTGTGCTGTACCATCTAGAGGTTAGTTTAAATGAGTTTTCTTGGAGGCGAGTGCATCGGGATATGCCATGGGATCTGTTATATATTTGCCTAATTTCTGATGGTTCCCATGTAGCACCAAAGTCTCTACCCCATTCCGCAATGTGTCCCCTATCTGAGGGTTATTTGACTACCTTTAGGACGCCAGACACTTTGGAGAGTAGGTGTTTTGGGACTTTATTTGAAGATATCAGTTTTTCATAAGCTGGGGGATCCCTAGGTACACTTGAGCTAAATAAGGCAGAACTAACGAGTGCATGTTTGTTTTTTGTAAAAGGAGGAATGTGTTAGAGGGTCATCTAGTGTGTCGGAGCTCAGGAAGGAGTAGAGTGAGATGGATTTCATATCTTGGATGTTGAGACCAACCTCTCTGGTGTAACTCTGGTATATCAGCTATAGACATTAGAGGAGAGAGGTTAGGGCTGATTTTGTCTGCATATGTGTGCCAGATCGCCAACGTGGTTTGAGTGATAGTATTTTGGGTAAGGTGAGCAGGAGGTTTGTGATCTTTTTGGTCTTTTTGCCATATGAGAGAACTCAGTGGGTATTTCGCTGAATTGCATACCTATCTAACAGTAATAACTCCTTGAGTAACAATTACAATCTGACTGAACAGCTCCTGGACACAGACATAGATCTCTTACCAGATATGCTTTTACAAAGATAATGGAGTTTAAGAAGGAGATATGCATAGAGCAGGTCTGTGATGTGTCCTGGAGACTTCTCTTTCCTAGGATGCTTTGCACTACCCACAATGCATTAGTTTTTGTAGCAGGAAAATATTGTGTAATACTATGTAACACCATAATATGGTGCTATAACCACACGGAACACTCCTGAAATACCCTGAATGTGGCAAAAGTAATCTATAATCATTTTCTAAGTCTTCTGGGCAGAACACCCCCCGCTTGACGTCCACAGACGCCACTACTAGATCCTTCGGGTGAAAACAACAAAACGAGTTCCGCTACTGGCCTAAAGAATAGTTTGCCCTCACCCAGCTTCCACATGACCACATTTGACCTCGTCCTTGTGTATGTTCCAATCCTTGGGAATGTGTTGGTGATAAAGCCCAGTGACCACTCATTCCGGTGTGACTGGCTGTCTTTCATAAGCAAGACATCACCAGTAGTGTTGAGAAAACCCGGTCTGTACCAAACTTTGCGAGTTCGGATACCTGGACCCGAACCTGAACTTTGCCGGAAAAGTTAGGGTTTAGGTTTTGTGTTCGGGCATTTAATAAAGCTTTTGAAAGGTTGTGGGGCAGCCAATCAACAATCTTTTAAGCTGTGGGCACTTAGAAGCCATCACAGCCATACTTAGTAATGGCATGGTTTTGATTGGCCGGTGCATAATGTGACCCAGCGTCTATACAAGCTGGGTCACTTGTAGCACCACCCATCAGCTCTGAGTAGTGCAGGGACAGGAAGAAAGCAGCTGAAGCAAGGGAGAGTGTTAGGAATCTAGCTATATGTTTTGTGTGTGACCTATAATTAGAGTTGAGCGAACACCTGGATGTTCGGGTTCGAGAAGTTCGGCCGAACATCCCGGAAATGTTCGGGTTCGGGATCCGAACCCGATCCGAACTTCGTCCCGAACCCGAACCCCATTGAAGTCAATGGGGACCCGAACTTTTCGGCACTAAAAAGGCTGTAAAACAGCCCAGGAAAGAGCTAGAGGGCTGCAAAAGGCAGCAACATGTAGGTAAATCCCCTGCAAACAAATGTGGATAGGGAAATGAATTAAAATAAAAATTAAATAAATAAAAATTAACCAAAATCAATTGGAGAGAGGTTCCATAGCAGAGAATCTGGCTTCCCGTCACCCACCACTGGAACAATTCTAGTAAGAAGCAGGGCGGCAATACCAGAGGGTTAGACGGATCGTTAGTGATAGGGATATGTGTCAAACAAGATTAGACGATATGACCAATAAATTTAGAGAGCGAGGCTACCCCCCTGATCTATTGAAAATACAGCGTAATAAAGCTGAGATTACACCACCAGATAGAACTAAGAAAGAAACAAGGATCCCCTTAGTGATTAAATACCATCCCTGGTCCCAGCGCCTTAGGACTATTGTTAATCAACATTGGCACATATTATCTAAGTCCTATCCACGGATAGGAGAGTTCCAGAGGCCACCCATGATATGCTATAAACGGGCAGAAAATATTAGGGATAAAATAGTCCGGGCGGATGTGGGAAGTAATAAAATAGAAAGAGGACAGAGTACTTTATCTACACCTAGACGGGGCACTTTTCCTTGTTTAAACTGTGTCAATTGTTCCAGCGTTATAAAGGGTTCATGTTTCTCCCACCCTCACTCAGGTGAAAATATTCCAATAAGGGGCACGTTCACTTGTGAGAGTAGATTTGTGGTTTACATTCTTAAATGTCCATGTGGATTACTATATGTGGGGGAAACCTCAATGAGAATGAAGGACAGACTAAGTAAACACAAATCTACTATCCGTAAACAGAATTTATTACTCCCAATACCCCTTCATTTTTATGATAAAAAACACAACATCTCGCAGTTGAGGTATCAGATTATTGAAGGTGTATCATTACCCCGTCGAGGGGGTGACAGAAATAAATTGTTATTGAAAAGGGAGGCTTACTGGATCCATCGTCCTCAGACAATGGAGCCCAGGGGCCTCAATCGTGAGTACAATGTGTCCTGCTTCCTATAAGGCATTCGGCCTTATGCAATCTGATATATATATATATGAAATATATTTCTTTTTTTCTTCAGCGTGATTAATCACTGCAAGAATGGACTATGTGACTGAAAATCTTCGCCAGTATAGAGTGGATATGTTTTTTGCGAATTTTCAATTGCGAATTTTCAGTTGCGAATTTTTAGTTGCGAATTTTCAATTGCGAATTTTCAATTTTCAATTGCGAATTTTCAGTTGCGAATTTTCAATTGCGAATTTTTCAATGCGAATTTTTCATTGCGATTATTTGATATGCGAATTTTATTTAATGAGGGAGGCGGAGCTTCTTTGATGATGTCAGTTCCTTTGTGTTTCATTTATGTATAAATAGCTGGAGTGTAAGATGTTTTATGCAGTCTGATGAAAGCACATCTGTGCTGAAACGCGTCACTATGCCATTTTGAATATGTGACTGAATAAATCTACATTGTGATCTACATCAGCGAAGTGCCGGTCCTTTCCTTTGAAACCACCACTGGAACAGTCCATTCTCAGATATTTAGGCCCCGGCACCCAGGCAGAGGAGAGAGGTCCCGTAACAGAGAATCTGTCTTCATGTCAGCAGAGAATTAGTCTGCATGTCATAGCAGAGAATGAGGCTTCACGTCAGCCACCACTGCAACAGTCCATTGGCATATATTTAGGCCCAGCACCCAGGCAGAGGAGGGAGGTCCCGTAACAGAGAATCTGTCTTCATGTCAGCAGAGAATTAGTCTGCATGTCATAGCAGAGAATGAGGCTTCACGTCAGCCACCACTGCAACAGTCCATTGGCATATATTTAGGCCCAGCACACACACAGGCAGAGGAGAGAGGTCCCGTAACAGAGAATCTGGCTTCATGTCAGCAGAGAATCAGTCTGCATGTCATAGCAGAGAATGAGGCTTCACGTCAGCCACCACTGCAACAGTCCATTGGCATATATTTAGGCCCAGCACACACACAGGCAGAGGAGAGAGGTCCCGTAACAGAGGATCTGGCTTCATGTCAGCAGAGAATCAGTCTGCATGTCATAGCAGAGAATCAGGCTTCACGTCAGCCACCACTGCAACAGTCCATTGTCATAAATTTAGGCCCAGCACCCAGGCAGAGGAGAGAGGTCCCGTAACAGACAATCTGGCTTCATGTCAGCAGAGAATTAGTCTGCATGTCATAGCAGAGAATGAGGCTTCACGTCAGCCACCACTGCAACAGTCCATTGGCATATATTTAGGCCTAGCACACAGGCAGAGGAGAGAGGTCCCGTAACAGACAATCTGGCTTCATGTCAGCAGAGAATCAGTCTGCATGTCATAGCAGAGAATGAGGCTTCACGTCAGCCACCACTGCAACAGTCCATTGGCATATATTTAGGCCCAGCACACACACAGGCAGAGGAGAGAGGTCCCGTAACAGAGAATCTGGCTTCATGTCAGCAGAGAATCAGTCTGCATGTCATAGCAGAGAATGAGGCTTCACGTCAGCCACCACTGCAACAGTCCATTGGCATATATTTAGGCCCAGCACACACACAGGCAGAGGAGAGAGGTCCCGTAACAGACAATCTGGCTTCATGTCAGCAGAGAATCAGTCTGCATGTCATAGCAGAGAATGAGGCTTCACGTCACCCACCACTGCAACAGTCCATTGGCATATATTTAGGCCTAGCACACAGGCAGAGCAGAGAGGTCCCGTAACAGACAATCTGGCTTCATGACAGCAGAGAATCAGTCTGCATGTCATAGCAGAGAATGAGGCTTCACGTCACCCACCACTGCAACAGTCCATTGGCATATATTTAGGCCTAGCACACAGGCAGAGCAGAGAGGTCCCGTAACAGACGATCTGGCTTCATGTCAGCAGAGAATCAGTCTGCATGTCATAGCAGAGAATGAGGCTTCACGTCAGCCACCACTGCAACAGTCCATTGGCATATATTTAGGCCCAGCACACACACAGGCAGAGGAGAGAGGTCCCGTAACAGAGGATCTGGCTTCATGTCAGCAGAGAATCAGTCTGCATGTCATAGCAGAGAATCAGGCTTCACGTCAGCCACCACTGCAACAGTCCATTGTCATAAATTTAGGCCCAGCACCCAGGCAGAGGAGAGAGGTCCCGTAACAGACAATCTGGCTTCATGTCAGCAGAGAATTAGTCTGCATGTCATAGCAGAGAATGAGGCTTCACGTCAGCCACCACTGCAACAGTCCATTGGCATATATTTAGGCCTAGCACACAGGCAGAGGAGAGAGGTCCCGTAACAGACAATCTGGCTTCATGTCAGCAGAGAATCAGTCTGCATGTCATAGCAGAGAATGAGGCTTCACGTCACCCACCACTGCAACAGTCCATTGGCATATATTTAGGCCTAGCACACAGGCAGAGCAGAGAGGTCCCGTAACAGACAATCTGGCTTCATGACAGCAGAGAATCAGTCTGCATGTCATAGCAGAGAATGAGGCTTCACGTCACCCACCACTGCAACAGTCCATTGGCATATATTTAGGCCTAGCACACAGGCAGAGGAGAGGTTCATTCAACTTTGGGTAGCCTCGCAATATAATGGTAAAATGAAAATAAAAATAGGATTGAATGAGGAAGTGCCCTGGAGTCCAATAATATATGGTTATGGGGAGGTAGTTAATGTCTAATCTGGACAAGGGACGGACAGGTCCTGTGGGATCCATGCCTGGTTCATTTTTATGAACGTCAGCTTGTCCACATTGGCTGTAGACAGGCGGCTGCGTTTGTCTGTAATGACGCCCCCTGCCGTGCTGAATACACGTTCAGACAAAACGCTGGCTGCCGGGCAGGCCAGCACCTCCAAGGCATAAAAGGCTAGCTCTGGCCACGTGGACAATTTAGAGACCCAGAAGTTGAATGGGGCCGAACCATCAGTCAGTACGTGGAGGGGTGTGCACACGTACTGTTCCACCATGTTAGTGAAATGTTGCCTCCTGCTAACACGTTGCGTATCAGGTGGTGGTGCAGTTAGCTGTGGCGTGTTGACAAAAGTTTTCCACATCTCTGCCATGCTAACCCTGCCCTCAGAGGAGCTGGCCGTGACACAGCTGCCTTGGCGACCTCTTGCTCCTCCTCTGCCTTGGCCTTGGGCTTCCACTTGTTCCCCTGTGACATTTGGGAATGCTCTCAGTAGCGCGTCTACCAACGTGCGCTTGTACTCGCGCATCTTCCTATCACGCTCCAGTGCAGGAAGTAAGGTGGGCACATTGTCTTTGTAGCGTGGATCCAGCAGGGTGGCAACCCAGTAGTCCGCACAGGTTAAAATGTGGGCAACTCTGCTGTCGTTGCGCAGGCACTGCAGCATGTAGTCGCTCATGTGTGCCAGGCTGCCCAGGGGTAAGGACAAGCTGTCCTCTGTGGGAGGCGTATCGTCATCGTCCTGCCTTTCCCCCCAGCCACGCACCAGTGATGGACCCGAGCTGCGTTGGGTGCCACCCCGCTGTGACCATGCTTCATCCTCATCCTCCTCCACCTCCTCCTCATCCTCGTCCTCCTCGTCCTCCAGTAGTGGGCCCTGGCTGGCCACATTTGTACCTGGCCTCTGCTGTTGCCAAAAACCTCCCTCTGAGTCACTTCGAAGAGACTGGCCTGAAAGTGCTAAAAATGACCCCTCTTCCTCCTCCTCCTCCTCCTCCTCCTGGGCCACCTCCTCTTCCATCATCGCCCTAAGTGTTTTCTCAAGGAGACATAGAAGTGGTATTGTAACGCTGATAACGGTGTCATCGCCACTGGCCATGTTGGTGGAGTACTCGAAACAGCGCAACAGGGCACACAGGTCTCGCATGGAGGCCCAGTCATTGGTGGTGAAGTGGTGCTGTTCTGTAGTGCGACTGACCCGTGCGTGCTGCAGCTGAAACTCCACTATGGCCTGCTGCTGCTCGCACAGTCTGTCCAGCATGTGCAAGGTGGAGTTCCACCTGGTGGGCACGTCGCATATGAGGCGGTGAGCGGGAAGGCCGAAGTTACGCTGTAGCGCAGACAGGCGAGCAGCAGCAGGATGTGAACGCCGGAAGCGCGAACAGACGGCCCGCACTTTATGCAGCAGCTCTGACATGTCGGGGTAGTTGTGAATGAACTTCTGCACCACCAAATTCAGCACATGCGCCAAGCAAGGGATGTGCGTCAAATTGGCTAGTCCCAGAGCTGCAACGAGATTTCGCCCATTATCACACACCACCAGGCCGGGCTTGAGGCTCACCGGCAGCAACCACTCGTCGGTCTGTTGTTCAATACCCCGCCACAACTCCTGTGCGGTGTGGGGCCTGTCCCCCAAACATATGAGTTTCAGAATGGCCTGCTGACGTTTACCCCGGGCTGTGCTGAAGTTGGTGGTGAAGGTGTGTGGCTGACTGGATGAGCAGGTGGAAGAAGAGGAGGAGGAAGCCGAGAAGGAGGAGGTGGCAACAGGAGGCAAAGAATGTTGCCCTGCGATCCTTGGCGGCGGAAGGACGTGCGCCAAACAGCTCTCCGCCTGGGGCCCAGCTGCCACTACATTTACCCAGTGTGCAGTTAGGGAGATATAGCGTCCCTGGCCGTGCTTACTGGTCCACGTATCTGTGGTTAGGTGGACCTTGCTACAGATGGCGTTGCGCAGTGCACACTTGATTTTATCGGATACTTGGTTGTGCAGGGAAGGCACGGCTCTCTTGGAGAAGTAGTGCCGGCTGGGAACAACATACTGTGGGACAGCAAGCGACATGAGCTGTTTGAAGCTGTCTGTGTCCACCAGCCTAAATGACAGCATTTCATAGGCCAGTAGTTTAGAAATGCTGGCATTCAGGGCCAGGGATCGAGGGTGGCTAGGTGGGAATTTACGCTTTCTATCAAATGTTTGTGAGATGGAGAGCTGAACGCTGGCGTGTGACATGGTTGAGACGCTTGGTGACGGAGGTGGTGGTGGTGGTGTTGGTGGTACATCCCCTGTTTGCTGGGCGGCAGGTGCCAACGTTCCTCCAGAGGCGGAGGAAGAGGCCGAGGCGGCAGCAGCAGAATAGGCCGAGGCGGCAGCAGCAGAAGAGGTAGCAGGGGGAGCCTGAGTGACTTCCTTGGTTTTAAGGTGTTTACTCCACTGCAGTTCATGCTTTGCATGCAGGTGCCTGGTCATGCAGGTTGTGCTCAGGTTCAGAACGTTAATGCCTCGCTTCAGGCTCTGATGGCACAGCGTGCAAACCACTCGGGTCTTGTCGTCAGCACATTGTTTGAAGAAGTGCCATGCCAGGGAACTCCTTGAAGCTGCCTTTGGGGTGCTCGGTCCCAGATGGCGGCGGTCAGTAGCAGGCGGAGTCTCTTGGCGGCGGGTGTTCTGCTTTTGCCCACTGCTCCCTCTTTTGCTACGCTGTTGGCTCGGTCTCACCACTGCCTCTTCCTCCGAACTGTGAAAGTCAGTGGCACGACCTTCATTCCATGTGGGGTCTAGGACCTCATCGTCCCCTGCATCGTCTTCCACCCAGTCTTGATCCCTGACCTCCTGTTCAGTCTGCACACTGCAGAAAGACGCAGCAGTTGGCACCTGTGTTTCGTCATCATCAGAGACATGCTGAGGTGGTATTCCCATGTCCTCATCATCAGGAAACATAAGTGGTTGTGCGTCAGTGCATTCTATGTCTTTCACCGCTGGGGAAGGGCTAGGTGGATGCCCTTGGGAAACCCTGCCAGCGGAGTCTTCAAACAGCATAAGAGACTGCTGCATAACTTGAGGCTGAGACAGTTTCCCTGGTATGCATGGGGGTGATGTGACAGACTGATGGGGTTGGTTTTCAGGCGCCATCTGTGCGCTTTCTGCAGAAGACTGGGTGGGAGATAATGTGAACGTGCTGGATCCACTGTCGGCCACCCAATTGACTAATGCCTGTACCTGCTCAGGCCTTACCATCCTTAGAACGGCATTGGGCCCCACCATATATCGCTGTAAATTCTGGCGGCTACTGGGACCTGAGGTAGTTGGTACACTAGGACGTGTGGATGTGGCAGAACGGCCACGTCCTCTCCCAGCACCAGAGGGTCCACTAACACCACCACGACCATGTCCACGTCCGCGTCCCTTACTAGATGTTTTTCTCATTGTTATGGTTCACCACAACAACAAATATATTATTTGGCCCAATGTATTGTATTCAAATTCAGCGGGATATAAATTTGAGGCCTAGTATTTAGGCGCTGGGTGACCGGTATGGATTTAGTGACAGAATTAGACTTGGAAATGCACAGAAGCGTGTGTGTGTGAAGTTATTCTGAATGACCCAATGTGCACCTTGAATATTATATACCCTTTTAGGGATAGATTTCAAATAGCTCTGATATAGCAGAAACCACTAAATTATGAAATTGCTAAATTGGGAATTGTATTTCAACCCAGAACAAGAAATGTGCTTGAACGGACACTAAATAACTCGCCCAGCTACAGCACTAACGAGAGATTTAGCAGGATATAAATTTGAGGCCTAGTATTTAGGCGCTGGGTGACAGGTATGGGTTTAGTGACAGAATTAGACTTGGAAATGCACAGAAGCGTGTGTGTGTGAAGTTATTCTGAATGACCCAATGTGCACCTTGAATATTATATACCCTTTTAGGGATAGATTTCAAATAGCTCTGATATAGCAGAAACCACTAAATTATGAAATTGCTAAATTGGGAATTGTATTTCAACCCAGAACAAGAAATGTGCTTGAACGGACACTAAATAACTCGCCCAGCTACAGCACTAACGAGAGATTTAGCAGGATATAAATTTGAGGCCTAGTATTTAGGCGCTGGGTGACAGGTATGGGTTTAGTGACAGAATTAGACTTGGAAATACACAGTAGCGGGTGTGTGTGAAGTTATTCTGAATGACCCAATGTGCACCTTGAATATTATATACCCTTTTAGGGATAGATTTCAAATAGCTCTGATATAGCAGAAACCACTAAATTATGAAATTGCTAAATTGGGAATTGTATTTCAACCCAGAACAAGAAATGTGCTTGAACGGACACTAAATAACTCGTCCAGCTACAGCACTAACGAGAGATTTAGCAGGATATAAATTTGAGGCCTAGTATTTAGGCGCTGGGTGACAGGTATGGGTTTAGTGACAGAATTAGACTTAGAAATACACAGTAGCGGGTGTGTGTGAAGTTATTCTGAATGACCCAATGTGCACCTTGAATATTATATACCCTTTTAGGGATAGATTTCAAATAGCTCTGATATAGCAGAAACCACTAAATTATGAAATTGCTAAATTGGGAATTGTATTTCAACCCAGAACAAAAAATGTGCTTTGACGGACACTAAATAACTTTCCCAGCCACAACAGGACAGCGTTAACGAGAGATTTAGCAGGATATAAATTTGAGGCCTAGTATTTAGGCGCTGGGTGACAGGTATGGGTTTAGTGACAGAATTAGACTTAGAAATACACAGTAGCGGGTGTGTGTGAAGTTATTCTGAATGACCCAATGTGCACCTTGAATATTATATACCCTTTTAGGGATAGATTTCAAATAGCTCTGATATAGCAGAAACCACTAAATTATGAAATTGCTAAATTGGGAATTGTATTTCAACCCAGAACAAGAAATGTGCTTGAACGGACACTAAATAACTCGCCCAGCTACAGCACTAACGAGAGATTTAGCAGGATATAAATTTGAGGCCTAGTATTTAGGCGCTGGGTGACAGGTATGGGTTTAGTGACAGAATTAGACTTAGAAATACACAGTAGCGGGTGTGTGTGAAGTTATTCTGAATGACCCAATGTGCACCTTGAATATTATATACCCTTTTAGGGATAGATTTCAAATAGCTCTGATATAGCAGAAACCACTAAATTATGAAATTGCTAAATTGGGAATTGTATTTCAACCCAGAACAAAAAATGTGCTTTGACGGACACTAAATAACTTTCCCAGCCACAACAGGACAGCGTTAACGAGAGATTTAGCAGGATATAAATTTGAGGCCTAGTATTTAGGCGCTGGGTGACAGGTATGGGTTTAGTGACAGAATTAGACTTGGAAATACACAGTAGCGGGTGTGTGTGAAGTTATTCTGAATGACCCAATGTGCACCTTGAATATTATATACCCTTTTAGGGATAGATTTCAAATAGCTCTGATATAGCAGAAACCACTAAATTATGAAATTGCTAAATTGGGAATTGTATTTCAACCCAGAACAAGAAATGTGCTTGAACGGACACTAAATAACTCGCCCAGCTACAGCACTAACGAGAGATTTAGCAGGATATAAATTTGAGGCCTAGTATTTAGGCGCTGGGTGACAGGTATGGGTTTTGTGACAGAATTAGACTTGGAAATACACAGTAGCGGGTGTGTGTGAAGTTATTCTGAATGACCCAATGTGCACCTTGAATATTATATACCCTTTTAGTTATAGATTTCAAATAGCTCTGATATAGCAGAAACCACTAAATTATGAAATTGCTAAATTGGGAATTGTATTTCAACCCAGAACAAGAAATGTGCTTGAACGGACACTAAATAACTCGCCCAGCTACAGCACAAAGGACAGATTTAGCTGGATATAAATTTGAGGCCTAGTATTTAGGCGCTGGGTGACAGATATGGGTTTAGTGACAGAATTAGACTTGGAAATACACAGTAGCGGGTGTGTGTGAAGTTATTCTGAATGTCCCTATGTGCACCTTCAATATGATCTACCCTTTTAGGGATAGATTTCAAATAGCTCTGATATAGCAGAAACCACTAAATTATGAAATTGCTAAATTGGGAATTGTATTTCAACCCAGAACAAGAAATGTGCTTGAACGGACACTAAATAACTCGCCCAGCTACAGCACTAACGAGAGATTTAGCAGGATATAAATTTGAGGCCTAGTATTTAGGCGCTGGGTGACAGGTATGGGTTTAGTGACAGAATTAGACTTGGAAATACACAGTAGCGGGTGTGTGTGAAGTTATTCTGAATGACCCAATGTGCACCTTGAATATTATATACCCTTTTAGGGATAGATTTCAAATAGCTCTGATATAGCAGAAACCACTAAGTTATGAAATTGCTAAATTGGGAATTGTATTTCAACCCAGAACAAGAAATGTGCTTGAACGGACACTAAATAACTCGCCCAGCTACAGCACTAAGGACAGATTTAGCTGGATATAAATTTGAGGCCTAGTATTTAGGCGCTGGGTGACAGGTATGGGTTTAGTGACAGAATTAGACTTGGAAATGCACAGTAGCGGGTGTGTGAAGTTATTCTGAATGACCCTATGTGCACCTTGAATATTATATACCCTTTTAGGGATAGATTTCAAATAGATCTGATACAGCAGAAACCACTAAATTTTTAAATTGCTAAATTGGGAATTGTATTTCAACCCAGAACAAAAAATGTGCTTTGACGGACACTAAATAACTTTCCCAGCCACAACAGGACAGCGGTAACGAGAGATTTAGCGGGATATAAATTTGAGGCCTAGTATTTAGGCGCTGGGTGACCGGTATGGATTTAGTGACAGAATTAGACTGGGATATGGCCAAAAAATAACCACACTATTGCTGGTTAAATGCACTTGGTGATGGGCGCAGCTTGCCCCTGATGTAGTATATGGCCAAAAAATGAACAGACTATTGCTGGTTAAATGCACTTGGTGTCACAGCTTGACCAACCACACTACTGAGGGTTAAATGCACTTGGTGACGGGCGCAGCTTGCCCCTGATTTAGTATATGGCCAAAAAATGAACAGACTATTGCTGGTTAAATGCACTTGGTGTGATAGCTTGACCAACCACACTACTGAGGGTTAAATGCACTTGGTGTGACAGCTTCACCCTGATGTAGGCTTTAGCCAAAAAACAACCACACCATTGAGGGTTAAATGCACTTGGTCGCAGCTTGTGCTGGCGCACCACAAGACACAAAATGGCCGCCGATCACCCCAGAAAAATGTGACTGACAAACGGTCTGGGCAGCCTAAAAACTGTGAGCAATTGAGGATCAGCAGCTCAATGATCCACAGCTGCAGATCGATCAGTTAATCAAGTCCTTTGGAGGAGTTAATCTGCCTAATCTCGCCCTACTGTCGCAGCCGCAACCTCTCCCTACGCTAATCAGAGCAGAGTGACGGGCGGCGCTATGTGACTCCAGCTTAAATAGAGGCTGGGTCACATGGTGCTCTGGCCAATCACAGCCATGCCAATAGTAGGCATGGCTGTGATGGCCTCTTGGGGCAAGTAGTATGACGCTTGTTGATTGGCTGCTTAGCAGCCTTTCAAAAAGCGCCAAGAAAGCGTCACAAAAGCGCCAAGAAAGCGACGAACACCGAACCCGAACCCGGACTTTTACGAAAATGTCCGGGTTCGGGTCCGTGTCACGGACACCCCAAAATTCGGTACGAACCCGAACTATACAGTTCGAGTTCGCTCATCCCTACCTATAATGATTTTTTTGGGTGCAATACACCAGCTTTGCACCCCTGACACAGAACTATAATAATTAATCTGGCTGTTAATTCTGTGGGTGACGTATAGTGATTTTTTGTGGGTGCAATGCACCATTTTTGTACCCCTGACGCAAAAATTTAATAGTTAATCCGTCTGTTAGTTCGATGGGTTACATACACCCATTTTTGGTATGAGATACACATGCACTTTATACGTGACAGGGAAATAAATATAGTTAATCTGACTGTTAGTTCGGCCAGTGACACATACCCATTTTTGGTGTGAGATACACGTGTACTGCATATATGACATGGAAATAAATATAATCTGTCTGTTAGTTCAGTGGGTGACATATTCATATTTTTGGTGTGAGGCGCACCTCCACTACATACGTGAAAGGGAAATTAATATAGTTAATCTATCTGTTAGTTCGGTGGGTGACCTCAAAGAAGGAGGAGAGCATCAAATATGGGATGTGGCCCTGGTCGTGGTGCTGCTGGTGCTGGTGGAGCTCCTGTTGCAGGCAGAGGACGTGGTCAATCTGTGCCAGCTACACATCCAAATGAAACAGCTTCCTCAGGTGCATGTATACGACAGGACGTTTAGCGTCATTTTATAGGCCCGAATACCGGTGACACCTGCAGCCCATGGGCATCTGTCTTTCATCTCACCCCCTTGCAAATAAGCCAAGCAGTCTGAGCCCCAAGTCATGCAGCAGTATCTTATGCTTTTTGATGACTCTGCTGGTGGGGTTTCTGTGGGTCATCCACCTAGCCCTGCCCCAAAAGTGGAAGAGATTGAGTGCACTGATTCCCAACCACTTAATTTTCAGGATGTCGACATAGAAAACCACCGCAGTATGTCTCTGTCTGATTATTATGATGAAACACAGGTGCCAACTGCTGCGGCTTTCTGCCGTGTGCAGACCGGCAAGGAGGGCAGGGGTGAAGAGTGGGTGGAAGATAATGTGGAGGATGATGAGGTCCTAGACCCCACATGGAATCAAGGTCATGCGAGTTACATGTGCAGTTTGGAGGAAGAGGTGGTGATCACACAGCGCCAGTCGCGCAGCAAAAGAGGGAGCAGGGTGCAAAAGCAGAGTGGCCATCCCCTAACCAGTATGCCTGCTACTGCCCACCGCACAGAGGGACTGAGCACACCAAAGCTAGATCCAAGGAGTTCCCTGGCATGGCAGTTCTTCAGTGTGCTGATGACAAAACCTGAGTTTTTTTGCACGCTGTGCTATCAGAGCATGAAGTGAAGCATAAATATTCTAAACCTGAGCACCACCTGCATGAACAGGCATCTAAATGAAAAGCACGAGCTGCAGTGGAATACACACCTGAAAAACAACAAAAAATCTCAGGCTCCTCTTGCTTCCTCTTCTGCTGTGGTCTTGGCCTCTTCCTCCCCTTCTGGAATGACAGTGGCACCTGCCACCCCACAAACAGAGGATGTGGCAACAACACCACCACCTCCACCACCATCACCCAGCAAGTCCACACTGTACCATGGAAGCGTTCAGCTGTCCATCCCCCAAACACTGGAGAGAAAGAGAAAGTACCCACCCATGATCCCTGGCCCTGAATGCCAGCATTTAAAAATTTCTGGCCTTTGAAATGCTTACATTCCATCTGGTAGAGACAGAGACTTTTAAAAACCTTATGGCGTTGACTGTTCCACAGTACGTGGCTCCCAGCTGCCACTACTTTTCCAAGCGAGCCATCCTTGCCCTGCACAACCAAATGGTGGAGAAAATCAGGTGTGCACTGTGCAACTCCATCTTTGGCAAGGTCCACATAACTACCGATACGTGGACCAGTAAGCATGGGATGGGACTTTATATCTCCCTAACTGCATACTGGGTAAATGCAGTGGCGGCTGGGCCTGAGGCGGATAGCAGTTTGGCGCATGTCCTACCAACACCGAAAATTGCAGGACATTTCTCATTGCCTCCTCCTCCTACTCCTCTACCGCCTCCTCATCTGGTCAGCGTAACACCTTCACCACCAGTGGGAAACAACAGCAGCCTGTTTTCAAACTCATCTGTTTGGGGGAAAAACTCCCACACTGCGCAGGAGCTGTGGACGGACATGGAACAACAGACCGATGAGTGGTTGGTGCCACTGAGCCTCAAGCCTGGCCTGGTGGTGTGCGATAACGAGCTAAATCTCATAGCAGCTCTGGGGCTAGCCGGTTTGACGCACATCGCTTGCCTGGTGTATGTGCTGAATTTGGTGGTGCAGAGGTTCCTGAAAAATTACCATAATATGTCAGAGCTGCTGCCGAAAGTATGGGCTGTCTGTGCGCGCTTTCAGCGTTTTCACCCCGCTGCTGCTCGCCTGTCTGCGCTGCAGCGTAACTTTGGCCGCCCCGCTTACTGATTCACATGCAGCATACCTACAAGGTGGAATTCCACCTTGCACATGCTGGAGAGACTGTGCGAGCAGCAGCTGGTGATAGTGAAGCTTCAGCTGCAGCATGCACGGGTGAGTCACTCTGCGGAACAGCACCACTGGGCCTCCATGCGGGACGTGTGTGTCGTGTTGCGCTGTTTCGAGTACTCCACCAACATGGCCAGTGCCGATGACGCTGTCCTCAGCGTTACTATCCCACTTCTATTTCTCCTTGAAAAAACACTTTGGGTGATGATGGAAGAGGATGTGGCACAGGAGGAAGAAGAGGAGGAAGAGGGATCATTTCCACGGTTATCAGGCCAGTCATTCACAAGTGGCTCGGAGGGTGGGTTCCTGCACCAACAGATGCCAGGTACACAACTGTCCAGCCTGGGCACAGTTGTCCAGGAGGAGGAGGAGGAGGAGGAGGAGGAGGAACCATGTTCACAGGAGGGTGGCACACAAAGCAGCTTATGGGCATCAACAGAGGACACAGATGATACACCTCCCACAGAGGACAGATTGTTGCCTCTGGGCAGCCTAGCACACATGAGAGGATGTATGCTGCAGTGCCTGCAGAACGACTGCTGAGTTTCCCACTTTCTAACCAGTGCTGATTACTGGGTGGCCAACCTGCTGGACAGCATGATGTCCTTAATTCCGTCACTGAAGTGCGCTCGGAAGATGTGCGAGTACCAGCGCACGCTGGTAGATGCGCTGATGATGGCATTCACACCTGACAGCTCAGTGGAAGCACAAGGCGAAGGCAGAGGAGTAGCAGGAAGTGGTCGCCAACGCAGCTGGGGCACCGCCAGCACCTCAAAAGGGAGGCTTAGCATGGCCGAAATGTGGAAAACATTTGTTAGCACGCCACAACAACCAGCACCACCAGCTGATATGGAACGTCTTAGCAGGAGGCAGCATTTCAGCAACATGGTGGAACAGTACGTGTGCACACGCCTACATGTACTGATTGATGGGTCTGCCCCCTTCAAATTTCTGTGTCTCAAAATTGGGCACATGGCCTGAGCTTGTGCAGACGTAAAGGTCTTGGAGGTGCTGGTCTGACCTGCATCAAGTGTATTGTCTGGACGTGTGGTTAGCATGACAGGGGGGGGGGGGGGGGTAATCAGAGACAAGTGCAGCCGCCTGTCCACAGCCAACGTGGACAAACTCACATTCATTAAAATATTCTTTTGTCTCTGGTGTCCTCTGAAGTTTGTGTTTGAGGGAGATAAATCGACTGTAGACAGGTTATTTGTTGTTAGGTTAGCGTCATTCCCTGAGTTTAAACAATAAAGGTGCAACTCAGCTTTTTGACTTGTCTTTTACTATTTCATAATATCCAAAAACAGCCTGTCTTCTATGGAAATTGCAACCATGTTGTCTTTTCTTGTCCTGTGGATTACTGTGCACCCTAAGTTATTTTGCTCACCATCACAGTCGTGGTCCTCACAGGAGGGATCCGTGAAAGAACAAGGCACAGGAGCGCTGTGTGGCAATTCCTTTATCAGGAAACTGCTCTGACATGCCTGGAATAGGGAAGGACGTCCATTTTTAAGTGTGTTGGTGACCATACTGTTGACTGTGGTCGGCTTGTGCGTTTCTCCTAGACAGATGTCTCCTATGATGACCCTTGAAGAAGGATAGTTGAGCGGCACTCCTTTAGATAATCGGTGGTAAGGGTGCATAACTTGATATCAAAGAACCACGGCACTCAATAGCTGCTTATGAATCAGTTGTTTTCTTTTTCTTTTTCTTTATATATCTTTTTAATTTTTATATATCCATCCAAAAAATTTGTAAGCCACTGGCCAACGTTTCGGTCTATTTGACCTTGTTCACGGCCTAATATGTGGATAAGTTATAAATTAATTACATATACAACAATAGTAAATAGTTCAATCACATGATATAGTTAACAAAGTATTAGTGATTACATCATTCTTGAAAAAAAGTCTCTATCGTATCTAGGAGAATACAAAAAACGGACCAAATACATATAGACATATATAACATCATTTGGTAATCTATCAATAATATGGTGAGGCACCGAGTGCAAGTAGTAGTCTGAAATGGAACTCTGTAATAGGGATTTCCAGATGGCATTGATGTATGGTATCTGTGAAGTCCAAATAGTATAGTGTTAAATATAGACCCAGACGGTATTACAATCATTCAGGTGGTGTAGATAGTATAGTATAGTATAGACCACTTAAATATGTTGCTGATAAACTAGGATAAAAGTAATGGCTACAGAAATAGTATCCAATAGGAGTGGCATAAATAGTAATACTGGCAAGGTCCTGTATACACAGCATCTGGGAGCGCACATACCTTAGTCTGCATAGTCATGGAGTTCTGGGATGGTGTGGGGACGCTACGAGTCTGTTCGTTTTATGCGGTAGCGGGGAGGCGTGTCTAGCGCCGGCTGACCGGCGTCATAAGCGTGCGCATATGTAAACAAAGGTACTAGACTCACGTGGCTAGCGTCACAAGCGGGCGCATGCGCAGAGCGATTTTATAGTCGCATGAAACTGGAGTCGGATGACGGGTATGTGGGCGCATGCGCAATAGAGAGCGCTGGTCTAGAAAGGGAACTGGTAGGACGTAGCCATATCTACAGGGATGTGCGCATTTGTATAGTGATCGCAATGCTATTGGACAAAAAGTATTACAGCACAGAGGACACAGAGTAGACATTGATCTTATGTAATTTGTTCATATTAGGACATAATTGCTATCTATTAGAGGGATATAGACATCTATGTTAAAGCTAGAAATTAGATATATCTCTATGTATCTCAACATCTATATAGCACTGTATCATTATATCATTATAATATACTATGGTGGTGGCATAATACTACCTGTGTGACAGTGGTCATTTCACCTATAGAAAATAAAGAGGAGGGAGGGGGGGAGAAAAAGAAGATTAATATCTGGAATCATATATTGTCTCTCATCTATACAGTATATTCAAAAATAACTTGTAAATGGAAAGGGGAATAAATTGCTAGCATGTAGAGAATCAGGAAATACAGTAGTCAAGAAATACAGAAATCAAAGTCTCTATTTAACCCACGGGGTGCCAAGGTGTTAAGTTCAAAGATCCAATACGCCTCGCGTTGTTTTAAGCGTGCTATCCTGTTGCCTCCGCGTCTTGCCGATCCTACTTGTTCGAGAATTTGGAACTTTAATTGATTGATCTGGTGATTGGCAGAGATGAAATGGTGTGGTACAGGTAGTTCAATTTTTTGGCAACGGATATCCGATTTATGCTTAGAGATGCGGTCCCGTACACTTTGGGTGGTTTCGCCTACATATGCCAGTCCGCACGGGCAGCGGATTAGATAGACGACGTATGAGGATGCGCATGTATAGAAACCCTTTGGATGGTATGTTTTGCCAGAATGTGGATGAATGATTCTGTTTCCTCGAATAACATTATTACATTGGGTACAACTGAGGCATGGATAGGTTCCTGTTTTTGAAGGGGCTAGTGTGGTTTGTCTTAAGGAGGGTTTCATAGGACCAATATCAGCTTTCACTAATCTGTCTCTCAGATTTTGGGGTCTTTTATAACACATACGGACTGGAGATTGGAATTCTGGAATATCTGGATATGATTGTGTAAGAATTGGCCAATGTTTTTTATTATGGTTTGAATTTTGGGCATAATAGGATGATATGTCACCACTAGCGGGAGACGAGGAGATGGTGGAGTGGTATTAGAAGAGGAATTGGGGCGTGTAGGAAGAGTCTGTTCTTGTGTAAGTAGGGAACGAGGATAACCTCTATCCTGAAATTTTTGTGACATTTCTTCTAGTCTTTTCTTGCACAATGTGGGATCTTTGACTATTCTAGATACTCTTTGAAATTGTGATCGGGGTAAGGATTGTTTTGTGGTACGGGGATGGCAACTTGAATAATGGAGGAGGGTGTTTCGATCTATTGGTTTACGGTATAAGTCAGTGGTCAGTTTGCCATGAGGTGTCTTAATAACGACCGTGTCCAAGAAACTAATCGATTGGGGATCGGTATGTGCTGTGAATTGCAGGTCAGGGTCAATATTGTTGATGTGTAGTAAAAAGGTCGAAAATGTAGTTTGGTCACCTTTCCATATACAGAATATGTCGTCAATATATCGGTGCCATGATGTTACATGTGATTTGAATAGGTCATTGGGGTAGATCCAATCTTCCTCAAACTGTGCCATAAAGGCGTTAGCGTAGGGTGGCGCCACGTGAGCGCCCATAGCGGTCCCTTTCCTCTGAATGTAAAAATCATCACCGAACATGAAGAAGTTATGTTGTAAGACGAATTGTAATAGATGTATACAAAAGGTCTGTGCTAGTGGAGGGAGTTCAGAAGTTTTCAGTAATTTTGTAACAGCTTCAATACCTTTGTCATGCGCAATTGAAGTGTATAGACTGTTAACATCTAATGTCACGAGTAGACTATCTGGGGGTAGGTCTTGAAGATTTGAAATGATGGACAGAAAATGTGATGTATCTAGTAGAAATGATCGTGTTTGTTTGATGAGCGGAGTCAGTATTTTTTCTATGAACTTTGATAGTGGTGAAAGTAGGGAATCGGTGGAGGCTACTATTGGTCTACCTGGTGGATGAGTGAGATTTTTATGAATTTTCGGTAGGATGTAGAAAACTGGAAGAATAGGGTTGTTATTGAGAAGAAAAGTATATGTGGGTTTATCAATAGTGTTGAGTTGGAGATGGTGGTCTAGAAATGTAGTAATGTCCTTAGTCAGTTGAAATGTGGGGTTGTACTGGACTTGTTCATAGGTAGTAGTGTCGGATAGTTGTCTTTGTATTTCTCGGATATAAAATGAAGTGTCCATTATGACTATGGCACCCCCTTTGTCCGCTGGTTTAATAGTGATTGTTTTATCAGACTGTAGAGTATTGAGAGCAATATGTTCCTCACTTTTAAGATTGGGCGAGACGTGTAAATCACCATTTTTTAGGGCGGTCGTGCTGGTTTTGATATCACGCTTTATCAGGTCAATAAATGCTTCAACGCCATGATATGTTTTGGGGGGCATATAGTTACTTTTATTTCTGAGGCCCAATGTTTTGATGGATAAAAGAGTGGGTGGTATAGCTGTTGTTGGCGTAGTGATTTGTTGTGCAAAATGGGTCTTAAGTCTAAGGGTCCTGTAAAATTTGTTGAGTTCTTGCTCCAGAGGGAAAAGTCTTAAATTGCCATATGGGCAAAATGAGAGTCCCTTTGATAGGACATTCAGTTCAGCTGGTGAAAGAGTGCGTGAGGAAATATTGACTATAAGGTTCCTACCTGCGAGCGGGTCTGGATTCCTGTCGGTTTTGGATCGATGGGTGCCTCTTCCTCGGCGTATGTGTTTCTTCGGCGTTGTCTGTAACCGCGCCTGGGAAAAAAACGTTGGGAACGGTATGTTGTGGATCTCTCGCTGCCTGAAGAAGATGAAGCGTAGCCTGTGTATGGGGTATATCCGTATCCTGTTCGTGAATCTTGCCATTGCCATCTGTAGACTTTGTTGAGTTGATAATCTTCCGTATCACGGATGAATTTGGTGCGTTTAGTATTCTCAAGATACTTTCGATGATCATCCAATATTTTATCCGTCTTCTTCTTTAATTCCGACCATTCGGAGGTGGAAGTAGTTGAAAGTAGTTGGCTTTCAATAGCCGCAAGTTTCTCTTTAGAATCTTTGATTGCTTGTTGTAGATGTTCAATGCTGAGGACTATTATGTCCAAGGAACATTTATTTATAATAGTTTCAAACTTGGTACAGTATTCCGTATTTGAAGGAAATAAAGTAGGTCGAAGGTGAACTCTTAGTCCCCTTGGTATCCTCTTGTTTTTGTAGTATTCTGCGAGAGTTGCGCAGTGAAGTTCTGAAGAGATTAGTTTTTTCGATTCACGCTCCCAGTCGCGTGTACGGTATTCGTTGTTTGGTACGTGTAGGAAGTCACTTGATACTGTGACGTCAGAGACGATTTTCTCCGCTGCTGTGGAGTCGTACGCAAAGGTATTCATCTGGAGGGTGCTCAGGCTCAAAACGTCGTCAAATATTGAAGAAGGATAGTTGAGCGGCACTCCTTTAGATAATCGGCGGTGCTCAGTGGTAAGGGTGCATAACTTGATATCAAAGAACCACGGCACTCAATAGCTGCTTATGAATCAGTTGTTTTATTTTTCTTAGACCAGCGCTCTCTATTGCGCATGCGCCCGCATACCCGTCATCCGACTCCAGTTTCATGCGACTATAAAATCGCTCTGCGCATGCGCCCGCTTGTGACGCTAGCCACGTGAGTCTAGTTTTGTTTACATATGCGCACGCTTATGACGCCGGTCAGCCGGCGCTAGACACGCCTCCCCGCTACCTCATAAAACGAACAGACTCGTAGCGTCCCCACACCATCCCAGAACTCCATGACTATGCAGACTAAGGTATGTGCGCTCCCAGATGCTGTGTATACAGGACCTTGCCAGTATTACTATTTATGCCACTCCTATTGGATACTATTTCTGTAGCCATTACTTTTATCCTAGTTTATCAGCAACATATTTAAGTGGTCTATACTATACTATACTATCTACACCACCTGAATGATTGTAATACCGTCTGGGTCTATATTTAACACTATACTATTTGGACTTCACAGATACCATACATCAATGCCATCTGGAAATCTCTATTACAGAGTTCCATTTCAGACTACTACTTGCACTCGGTGCCTCACCATATTATTGATAGATTACCAAATGATGTTATATATGTCTATATGTATTTGGTCCGTTTTTTGTATTCTCCTAGATACGATAGAGACTTTTTTTCAAGAATGATGTAATCACTAATACTTTGTTAACTATATCATGTGATTGAACTATTTACTATTGTTGTATATGTAATTAATTTATAACTTATCCACATATTAGGCCGTGAACAAGGTCAAATAGACCGAAACGTTGGCCAGTGGCTTACTAATTTTTTGGATGGATATATAAAAATGAAAAAAGATATATAAAGAAAAAGAAAAAGAAAACAACTGATTCATAAGCAGCTATTGAGTGCCGTGGTTCTTTGATATCATCCTATGATGACCCATCCTACGTCAAGTCTATGGGCATATGGAGCGTTTTTGAGGCTGTTAATCTGTACTATAGCCTAATTAACCCGCGGTATGTCTCTTCCAAGGAGTAAGATTATTGGGGATTTTGGGTCCAGTCCCAGTATCAGGTGAGCTGTACGCCTCTGGTGTAGGTTGACAGGAATGTGATTGCACTTCAGTATGGTTGGCAGGGACAAGCAGGTCTGACCATCCATGGACTCTACCTTGTACCCAGTTGCTTTCTTCCCCGCCGTCTCAACGGTACCAGCACATGTCCTTAAGGAGTAGGGAGAACTGGGCCCTACAATGTTGAAGATGTCAAAGAAGGTGGATTTAGATAAAGACCTGTTGCTCTGATCATCTAAGGTTGCATATACCTTAATCGCCTTATCGCGGTGGCCGTCCAGATAAACTTTGACAAAGCAGATTTTTTAGCAGGACTTCCCTCCTACCAGTCCTTTACGGATCTCTGTACACTGAGAAGTGACTACTGAGGTGTTTGTGTCAGTGTCTACCTGCTTTTTGTCATGCTTCTCTGCTTGGGATGATACCTGAGAGGGTGGTCCAGGCTGTTGTGCTCCGTGCTACTGCATTCTGAGCATGTCACACTGACATTCCAGTTCCTGGTGAAGTGCAATTTTGTAGTGCAGCAGATGTATTTTTTCAGGAAATCTTTGTGATCCTCTAAAGACTTCTCTCTGAATGTTCTGCATTGTAGTAGGGAATGTGGTTTCTTGTTCAGGGGGCATTGTTTGGTAATATCTTTGAGTTTGTTTTCTTCTTGAGAAGACTTAAATGGTCTGTAAGGAGAACTTATAGAGGCAATGTTAGTTTTGTGGACTGCCACTGGTGTTTTATGAGGTTAGACACCAGGGGTAGTGGGACATGACAGAGTAAAGTCCAAACTGGGATCATTTCTGATCCTTGCCTGTTGAGCAGCAAAGTCTACAAACACCACAAAGTGGGGGAATGGTACATTATGAACCTATTTATAATGGGAACCATGTGTTATCCACTTCTGTACGTTATAAGGGAGTTTTTGGACGGTGTCCAACAATGCTAGCCCTGGCAGATCTCCTTTTGCCTGAGCAACCTGTACCTCTATCAGCAAGTCACTGAGTTCCCTGAGGTTCTGGAAACCTCTACCAACTATTCTAGGAAAATTATCAATTCTCTTATATAAAGCATTATCTATAGCTTCTATTGACCCATAACACTCATGATGTCTTTCCTACACCATCTTTATGCCTTTGCCCGGATAATTTATGGTAATGTCTCTGATTCTTTTGGTGTGTTAAGCAGACTCGCTTCCAAGCCACTTTACAAAGAGATCTAACTGCTCACTACAGGAAAGTTCTAAGTCCTTTATGGCGTTTTGGAAGGAGGCTCGCCATGCCCTGTAGTTCTCGGCCCGATCAGTGAACTTTATTAGCCATTTGGTAACTAGCTATCGTTTAGCAAAGAACTTAGCGAAGTCCATGGCAGCTTGGTTAGTGCCGATACTAGCCAGTGTGCTGTTTAGGGGGTTCTGGCTTAGGGCAGTCTGTATAGTACCGTTCTTATACAAAGAGTGTCCCTTTAAGTCGAAGCAAAGGTTGTAGCTTTTGTTCTGTAGAGTGGTAGTTGTGGCTAGCATCGTTTTGTTGCATACCATCCTGCTCGAGGTACTGCGGTTAAAGGTAGGATCTTTGGCACTCTGCTTAAGCTGGCTGATATACTGGATCATAGTTGTCATCTGTCCTGGGATGCTGATGGACATATTCTGAGATGTGCTGTGCTGGGTCTTGTTGATCTAGGTCTGGCCCAAGTACTTTTCTGTGGTTCTCAAATTCGGGGAACTTCATGCCTTCTAGGGACTCTTCTTTGTCTATTGCGGCTGCCGCCTCTTTCTCTGCGGCGAGTTTTTCCAGTGACGTTTGCAGGCATACAGTGATGCTTGCAGATGTGCTCTCTCTGTTTCTTGATCTGCTTGCCTTAGTTTTAGTTGCATCTCTTGTGTGGCAAAAGAAGACCTTACTTTTGCTGCCTCAGCTTCTGCGTGGACAAGATCAGTCATTGCATTTATTGAGGACTTGCTAGAGTGGCTTGCTTATGATCTCATTCTGACTGATCATGCCCAGCTAGTGGACATTGTGTGCTTTTTCTGTTTCCCTAATGTCTCTGCGTGGACCCAGTCTATGTAGAAACAGATTTCAGTGTGGTCTAGATCGTGATGCGCTTGCTGGGGACTGCACTCTTGCTTCTTGTGACTGTACAGCAGCCACTGCAATCTTGTATGCAGGACCGCTTGGCTAATGGCAGCTCCGTATAGTCAGATCCACTATCGCTGATGAATAGCATCTGTTTTACTGTTCTGTCTTCGTACACGTTCACACAGTGTTCAGTCTGACAGTAAAAACCTTTCCTGTCTTCCAAATAAGAGGACTGTTCTTTGTAGTCTAACTTGTTTATTTGTCAACAGGTTGCATGTGAGTGAGTGCAGTAAAACTACAATAATGCAAATAGCAGATATAAGTAGTAAGCATGTAATAGCATGTACTACAACATTTATGATAACAGTGCAGGAACATGGTAAAATGGCTGCCTATACAAAGGATTGCATCTAACAGTAATAACAACCTAAGTAACAATTACAATCTGACTGAACAGCTCTGCATAACACAATGTCCCTGGACACAGATGTAGATCTCTTACCAGATATGCTTTTACAAAGATAATGGGGTTTAAGAAGGAGATAGGCATAGGACAGATCTGTGATGTATCCTGGAGAATTCTCATTCCCAGGATGCTTTGCACTACTCCACAATGCAGTGCACTACCCAAAATGCAGTAGTCTTTGTAACAGGAAAATATTGTGTAATACAATTTAACCCAGCCAGATGGTGCTATAACCACACTGAACACTCCTGAATTACACTGAATGTGGCAAAAGTTATCTATATACGCTTTCTGACCCTGCTGGGCAGAACACATATGTATTGGTGTAGTATTCAAGTATAGGCTGGTTTTATCAATTTCAATAAGCCCCCCAGAAATTTTCATTGAAAATGTGTGGAGACAGAAATAAACAGAAACTGATTTAGGCCTAAGTTCATTATCACCCACAAATATTTTTGTGTTCTATCCTTTGTATTGGTGTAATAATCACATATATGCTGGTTTTAATATATTGAAAAAAAAAAAAAAAAAAGACACAATGTGGAGATAGAAATTAAGGGAAATGGATTTAGGCTTAAATTTGTTATCATTTACAGATAATTTAGTACACTACTTTGTGTATAGATGTATCAATTGCCTGCATGCTGGTTTAACCACTTCTATCCCGGGCCAGTTTTTGCCCTCCTTCCCAGGCCATTGTTTGCTAATCTGACATGTGTCTCTTCATGTGGTAATAACTTTGGAACACTTTAACTTATTCAAGCCATTCTGAGACTGTTTTATTGTTGTACTTCTTAATAGTCATAAATTTCAGTCAATATATTTCACCTTTATTTAAGAAAAAATCCCCAATTTTCCGATTTTTTTTTAAAATTTGCAATTTTCTAAATTTTTATTTCTCTGCTTTTAAAACAGAAAGTGATAACTTATAAAATATTTATTACTTAATGTTCCCCATATATCCCCTCTACTTTATGTTGGCATCATTTTGTAAATGTAATTTTAGTTTTTTAGGACGTTAGAAGGCTTAGAATTTTAGAAGCACTTAAAATTTTTAAGGAAACTTCCAAAACCCACTTTTTAAGGACCAGTTCAGATCTGAAGTCACTTTGTGTGGCTTACATAGTGAAAACCCCCCATGAATGACCCCATTGTAGAAAATACCCCCCTTAAGTTACTCAAAACTGATTTTACAAACTTTGTTAACCCTTTAGGTGTTACACAAGAATTAAAGGAAAATAGAGATTACATTTTTAGATTTCACTTTTTGGGCAGATTTTCCATTTTAATCCATTTTTTTCTTTAACACATCGAGTTGCAAAACTACAAGTCCCAGCATGCCTGGACAGATTTTGGCTGTGTGGGCATGCTGGGAGTTGTAGTTTTGCAACAGCTGGAGGCACACTGGTTGGGAAACACTGCTCTATATTAAGTTTTCTGTGAGGTAAGGTAACCAAAAAAATGGCTGTTTGGCACAATTTTTATTCTTTATTTTGTATAACATTAATCTAGTAGTGTAGTTAATGTGAAATGTTTTATAGACGCAATTATATCAAATATGTCTACTTTCTTTGTTTCAGTTTTACATAATAAAGCATTTTTGAAAAATAAATGTTTTGTGTCTCCTTTTTCTGAACGCCATATTTTTTTTAATTTTTCCGTCAACCATGAACAGTTGATGTTATTATTCATACCATTTTTGGGTAGATATTTTTTGATCATTCATTATTACACTTAATGGGGCAAGGTGACCAAAAAATGTATTGTTTTGTCACAGTTTTTATTTATAACATTTTTATAGAGCAGATTGTTACGGACATGGCAATACCAAATATGTATACTTTTTCTTATTTATTTAAGTTTTACACAACAATAGCATTTTTGAAACTAAAAAAATTATGTTTTAGTTACGGATGAGCGAACCCGAACTGTAAAGTACCGTACTTTAGGATTTTTGGACCCCAGACCCGAACCCGAACATTTCAGTAAAAGTTTGGGTTTGGGTTCGGTGTTCGATGATTTCTTGGCGCTTTTTGAAAGACTGCAGAGCAGCCAATCAACGAGCGTTTAACTGTATGACCTTAGCAGCCATCACAGCCATGCCTACTAATGGCATGGCTGTGATTGGCCAGTGCAGCATGTGACCCAGCCTCTATATAAGCTGGAGTCACGTAGCGCTGCATGGCACTGTAGTGTGCTTTATGCAAGCACAGTGCTCCAAGCTTGAAATACTGCAATAATCTGGTTTTCAAAAAACACCCTTTTTTGGCAATATACTACATCTGGTGCCTTCGCAGGAATAGTCAGTGTGCAATTTAATACACACTGTGGTTCTATTCTGGTATTAATAAAAATACCAATTTGTGCAAAAACTTTAACTGCGGCCTAGTCTTAATCTGTACATGTGAGATACACACTTAATATACTGTGGTTCCATTCTGCAATTAATAAAACACCCTTTTTAGGCAAAATACACCATTTTACAGCCCTTGCTGCATTTGCATGTGTGAAATGTAAGGGTTATATACTGCTGTAATATTCTGTTATTAAACAAACACCCATTTTGGGCAAAAAACAAAATTTTGCAGCCTTTGCTGTATATGTAATTGTGAGATACACCCTTTAGATACTGTGGTTCTATTCTGCTATTAGCAAAACACACATTTTGGGCCCCAAACTTTAATTGCGGCCTAGTCTGGATCTGTACGTGTGAGATACACACTTTAGATACTGTGTTCAATTCTGCAATTAATAAAACAGCCTTTTCGGGCAAAATACAATATTTTACAGCCCTTGCTGCATCTGCAAGTGTGAAATTCAAGGGTTATATACTGTTGTCATATTCTGTTATTAAACAAATACCCATTTTGGGCCAAAAACTTTAATTGCTGTCTATTCTGGATCTGTATGTGTGAGATACACACTTTACATACTGTGGTTCTATTCTGGTATTAATAAAACAACCATTTTGGGCAAAAAACTTAACTGCGGCCTAGTCTTGATCTGTTCGTGTGAGATACACTTAATAGACTGTGATTCCATTCTGCAATTAATAAAACACCCTTTTTGGGCAAAATACACAATTTTACAGCCCTTGCTGCATCTGCATGTGTGAAATTCAATGGTTATATACTGCTGTCATATTCTGCTATTAAACAAACACCCATTTTGGGCAGAAAATGTAATTTTGCAGCCTTTGCTGCATATGTCATTGTGAGATACACCCTTTAGATACTGTGGTTCTATTCTGCTATTAGAAAAACACCCATTTTGGGCCCAAAACTTTAATTGTTGCCTAGTCTGGATCTGTACGTGTGAGATACACACTTTACATAATGTGGTTCTATTCTACTATTAATAAAACACCCATTTTGGGCAAAAATCTTTAATTGTGGCCTAGTCTCTATCTGTACCTGTGAGATACACCCTTTACATACTGTCGTTCTATTCTGCTATTAATTAAACACCCATTTAGGGCAAGATCCTAATTTTTTTAAATATGAGGAGAGCGTCAAAAAAGGGATGTGGCCCAGGTTGTGGTGCTGCTGGTGTAGCTCCTGTTGCAAGAAGAGGACACGGTCGATCTGTGCCAGCTAGACGCACAAGTGAAACACCTTCCTCAGGTGCGAGTAGACAACAGAACCTGCAGCGGTATTTGGTTGGACCTAATGCGGCTCTACGAATGGTTAGGCCAGAACAAGTACAGGCGATAGTAGATTGGGTTGCTGACAGTGCCTCTAGTTCCTTCACATTGTCTCCCACCCAGTCTTCTGCTGAAAGATCAGAGTTGGCACTTGCAGCCGAATTCCATCAGTCTTTCACCTCACCATCTTGCAAATCAGCCAAGCAGTCTGAGCCCCAAGTCATGCAGCAGTCTCTCCTGCTTTTTGATGACTCTGTTAGCAGGGTTTCCCAGGGCCATCCACCTAGCCCTGTCCCAGAAGTGGAAGAGATTGAGTGCACCGATGCCCAACCACTTATGTTTCAAGATGAGTACATGGGAGGACCATCACACCACGTCTCGGATGATGACGAAACACAGGTGCCAACTGCTGGGGCTTTCAAAAGGTGCAAACTGACAAGGAGGGCAGGGGTGAAGACTGGGTGGAAGATAATGTGGAGGACGATGAGGTCCTTGACCCCACATTGAATCAAGGTCATGCGAGTGACCTGTGTAGTTTGAAAGGAGAGGCGGTGGTCGCACAGAGCCACCAGCACAGCAGAAGAGGGAGCAGGGTGCAAAAGCGGAGCGGCCATCCCCTAGACAGTATGCCTGCTACTGCCCACCGCAGCAAGGGACTGAGCACACCAACGCCAGCTCCAATGAGTTTTAAATGCCTTATGGCGGTGGCTGTCCCATACTATGTCGTGCCCAGCCACCATTACTTTACCAGGCGTACCATCCCTTCCATGCACAACCAAGTGGGGGCAAAATCAGGTGTGCACTGAGCAACGCCATCTGTGGCAAGGTGCACCTCACTATGGATATGTGGACCAGTAAGCATGGTCAAGGACATTATATCTCCTTAACAGCACACTGGGTAAATGCAGTGGTGGCAGGGCCTGAGGCAGATAGCAGTTTACCACATGTCCTTCCACCACCGAGGATTGCAGACGCTTCAGTTTGCCTCCTGTTTCTTCCTCCGCCTACTCCGCTTTCCTCATCCTCTACCGACTCCTCAGCCGGTCAGCGTAACACCTTCACCACCAACTTCAGCACAGCCAGGAGTAAACGACAGCATGCAGTTATAAATCTTATCTGTTTGGGGGAAAAACTCCACACCGCACAGGAGCTGTGGACGGGACTAAGGCTACTTTCACACTAGCGTTCATGGGTCCGTTCGTGAGCTCCGTTTGAAGGAGCTCACGAGCGGACCCAAATGCCTCCATCCAGCCCTGATGCAGTCTGAATGGAGCGGATCCGCTCAGACTGTCCGCCTGGCCGTGCGGAGGCGAGCGGATCCGTTCAGACTTACAATGTAAGTCAATGGGAACGGATCCGCTTGAAGATGTCACCCTATGGCTCAATCTTCAAGCGGATCCGTCCCCCATTGACTTTACATTGAAAGTCTGAACGGATCCGCTCAGGCTGCTTTCACACTTAGAATTTTTTCTAAGTTATTAATGCAGACGGATCCGTACTGAACGGAGCCTCCGTCTGCATTAATATGATCGGATCCGTTCAGAACGGATCCGATCAAGCGCAAGTGTGAAAGTAGCCTTAAACATCAGACGGATGAGTGGTTGGTGCCAGTGAGCCTCAAGCCCGGCCTGGTGTTGTGTGATAATGGGTGAAATCTCGTAGCAGCTCTGGGACTAGCCGGTTTGACGCACATCCCTTGCTTGGTGCATGTACTGAATTTTGTGGTGCAGAGATTTCTTAAAAATTACCCCGATATGTCAAAGCTGCTGCATAAAGTGCGGGCCGTCTGTGCGCGCTTTCGGCATTCTCACCCTACTGCTGCTCGCCTGTCAGCACTGTAGCATAACTTCAGCCTTCCTGCTCACCACCTCATATGCGACTTGCACATGCTGGCAAGACTATGCGAGCAGCAGCAGGCGATAGTGGAGTTTCAGCTGCAGCACGCACAGGTGAGTCACTCTGCGGAACAGCACCACTTCACCACCAATGACTGGGCCTCCATGCGAGACCTGTGTTCCTTGTTGCCCTGTTTCGAGGGTGGGCTGAGGCATCCACAAACGCCAGGTACACAATTGTCCAGCCAGGGCACAGTTCTGGAGGATGACGAGGTGGAGCTTAGAAGAAAGACGAGACAGAGAGGATATGATAGAAACTTTTAAATACATAATGGGAATCAACAAGGTAAAAGAGGAGAGAATATTTAAAAGAAGAAAAACTGCAACAAGAGGACATAGTTTTAAATTAGGGGCAAAGGTTTAAAAGGAAGTATTACGTTACTGAGCGAGTAGTGGATGCATGGAATAGCCTTCATGCAGAAGTGGTAGCTGCAAATACAGTGAAGGAGTTTAAGCATGCATGGGATAGGCATAAGGCCATCCTTCATATAAGATAGGGCCAGGGTCTATTCATAGTATTCAGTATATTGGGCAGACTAGATGGGCCAAACAACACATTCTATTTTTCTATGTTTCTATGGAGGAAGAGGAGATGGAGGAGGAGGAGGAGCCATGTTCACAGCAGGGTGGCACCCAGACCAGCTCATGGACATCACTGGAGCGTGGATGGCGGGATACAGAGGACACAGACGATTCACCTCCCACAGAGGACAGCTTTTCGTTGCTTCTGGGCATCCTGGCACACATGAGTGATTACATGCTGCAGTGTCTCCGCAACGACTGCCGAGTTGCCGACATTCTAACTTGTGATGATTACTGGGTGGCCACGCTGCTGGATCCTCGTTACAAGGACAACGTACCATCCTTAATTCCATCACTGGAGCGTGATCGTAAGATGCGTGAGTACACGCGCACGCTGGTAGATGCGCTGCTGGTGGCATTCCCACCTGACAGTGGGGGCACGGTGAAAGCACAAGGCAAAGGCAGAGGACGAGGAAGAGGTCGCCAACACAGTTGGGGCACCGCCAGAACCTCAGAAGGCAGGGTTAGCATGGCCGAAATGTGGAAAAGCTTTGTCAGCACGCCACAACAACCAGCCCCACCAGCTGATATGTAACGTCTTAGCAGGAGGCAGCATTTCACCAACATGGTGGAGCAGTATGTGTGCACACGCCTACACGTACTGAATGATGGGTCTTCCCCCTTCAACTTCTGGGTCTCCAAATTGGGCACATGGCCTGAACTTGCCCTTTAAGCCATGTAGGTGCTGGCCTGCCCTGCAGCCAGTGTATTATATGAACGTGTGTTTAGCACAGCAGGGGGCGTCATCACAGACAAGCGCAGCCACCTGTCCACAGCCAATGTGGACAAGCTCACATTCATTAAAATGAACCAGGCATGGATCCCTCAGGACTTGTCCGTACCTTGTGCAGAATAGACATGTATACCGGCACTTACCAGCCATTGTTATACTGCAGCGCAATTGCTCATTCTTGTATTTTGGATATTTCACACTCTTTTAGAGTGTAATCTAATTTTAAAAAATAAAATTAAAACCAAAACCCTGTGTTGGCTACCTCGTCCTCCTTCACCGCCGCTTCCACCTACACCACTATGTCCACCGCCTCCTCAAACTCCCAATCCGTATGGAATACCACCTCATAAACCAAATGTTTTATATTTTATTTGTACATATTTTATTTTATATCATTTAACTACTTTGTCATTTACATTTTCCCATGAAATTCACCAATTTTTAGATGTATAGTACCTCTGCTATACCTAGTAAGCGGGTTAAAAAATAAATAAAAAAATTGTCATTTCCATTTTCGGGTGAAATTAACCAATTTTTGGGTGTATAGTACCACTGCTATACCTTGTAGACAGGTTAAAAAATATATATAAAAAATAAATAAAATAGTTATTTACATTTTCGGGTGAAATTAACCACTGCCATACCCAGTAGGCCGGTTAAAAATAATAATAATTGTCATTCACATTTTAGGGTGAAATTTGCCAATTTTTGGGTGTATAGTACCACTGCAATACCTAGTATGCCGGTTAAAAAAAAAAAAAAAAAAAAAATATATATATATATATATATATATTTCATTAACATTTTCAGGTGAAATTAATCAATTTTGGGGTGTATAGTACCACTGCTATGTTAAACAAAAACTAAATAATTGTCATTTACATTTTCGGGTGAAATTCACCAATTTTGGTGTGTATAGTACCACTGCTATACCTAGTAGAGTGGTAAAAAAATAAATAAAAAAATGTCAGTTACATTTTCTGGTAAAATTTACACTTTTTTGTGTGTATAGTACCACTGCTATACCTAGTAGACAGGTTAAACAAACAAAAAATAAATTGTCAGTTAAATTTTTGGGTGAAATTCACAAATTTTGGGGTGTAATATAGCTTAATAAATTTCAATAATTTTTCTGTTACATTCTTGGGTTGATGTGAATAAACCTCTGCTATGCATAGGTGACAGGGAATAAAATTGTATAAATTATTCAGTAATTAATGCACACCACATCCTTTCATTCAATGCTTAAACTTTGAACAGTTGTCACACTTTTATGCTTTAATAATTTCTCCCATATTTCAACTCTATAATTTTTATGTTCAAACAAATTTTATTGTTCTTATTTTTCTCAAAAGTGCAAAGATATGACAAATCATTTTGCCAATCACAATAAAAGTACGGATGACATCTTATACATTATAAGACAGATTATTGCACTTGTAGTCCAAAGCATAGAAATGATAATATAACATATTACATAAACGTACAAGGGAAAGGGGAGTAAAGTAATAGGAGTGGGAGGTGGGGGGGGGGGGGTGTTGCAACCTACAATTCAGCATTTTCCAAAGAGTAGATCTTGTAACCTCTCAGGCCATAGGAGAAAAAAAAAGAACTGATGGAGGTATTCCCTTATATGGAATGGAAGCCTCTATACGTCATCCAAGGGCTCCACACCTTTTGGAACACGTGGGTGGATCTGTTTTCCCAGCCCGCTATTTGTTCCATCCTGTATATATCAATATCATCGCATCTAAGTTCCCAGTTACCCAATGAGGGAGGGGATATTTCTCGCCATTTGACTGCGACTAATACCAGCGCAGCTGCAAGCAAATGCGAGATGAGACGTTTGGTTGTAGACAAATCTGTGGAGATGGCTGTACCTGACACTTACATATCTTTGTGATTGTTGCGCAGATCTGTTCCCAATATTCTTCAATTATCTCACACTGCCACCAGATATGAAAAAAGGTACCAATTTCTTTTTTACATCTCCAACAATTCTCACTAACCTCAGGGTACATTTTGTGTAAAATATCTGGCGTGTAATACCATCTAGTAAATATTTTAAAATAATTTTTTTGCAATCTCACGCAAGTCGAGATCTTCGGGGTCATTGAGAGACACCTGAGTAGGGACCTATCTTCCCCATCTAAACCTAAGTCTAATTCCCATTTTGCTAAATATGGGTTAATCTCTGGGCTTGTGAAGGTAAGAATCATAGAGTACAGTATAGAATTTTTTTTTAACAGGTTCCTGTTTTTGGAGGGCTAGTTTCTCAAACCTTGTTGGGTCTGACTTATATTGACTTATATATTGGAGTCATTGGTTTTAAATAATCTCTAAGAAACATTGTCCCCTTTATCCCATTCCTCTCCCAGTATTCCCCATGTAGCCAATAGGTCCACCACTGGAGTGGTGAAAGCTTTCGCCTTTTCAGGTAAAGTTTGTATAAATTGTAGGGATGCATCTTGTAGGATATCCCTCAGTTGTGTCAAAGGGGAAATTGTAGCAGTGACAAAGTGAGTATTCAATTTTCGTCTCCATAGGCGTATCATATTTTTAGTAATGGGGTTTCCAATACATGCTTCAGTTACATACTTTCCATGTAAAAGTAGGGTCTGTATTGCAGAAGGACTAATGGCAAACTCGGACTGAATATCCAGTCTGTCACCCTGGTAGTGCAGCCACTCTAGGCATCTCATCCCGTGTATCGCAAGTAATATCCATAAAAGTCCGGTACCCCCATACCTCCTTGCCTGGTAGGTAGAAAAGTGTATTGTTTTGTAAGTCTGGGCCTCTTTTTGTTCCATAAGAACTTAGAAAGAATTGACTCTACTTTGGTAAAAAAAAAGGAACGAGGCAGGGGAATATAAAACTTAGAGGAGATATAAAACTTTGGGTTGTATGATGGTTTTGATTATTGAGCTTCTGACGTATCAGGAAGTGAATGGTATTTCCCATTAGTCCAGCGTACGTTAAATGTCATCAGATAGGCCTCGATAATTCTCATCGTATATCCGAGTAGGATCAGATGTAAGTTTAATGCCCAGAAATTTCAGGCTAGAAGCTGACCATTGATACGGGGTATTAAGCTCCAGGCCTTTTTGCTTCCAGATGTCCAATGTCACATTTAAAACTTGAGACTTTGTGGGGTTAATCAAGAAGTTAGATAGATCCCAAAAAGTTCAAATAATGACTGTATAGCTGCAAAGGCTTCATCCGGATTGGTAATTAACACCAATAGGTTATCATCAAACGCCGCTAACTGGTGGTGAACCCCCTGTAGCTCAATACCCCTTATTCGATCATCTTGTCTTATAGCCTGAAAAAGACACCCAACTGTCAAGACAAATAGCAAGGGCGACAGAGGACATCCCTGTCTCGTCCCATTGGAAATTTGCAGATGGGGAGAGAGTGTACCATTAACCACCACCTTAGCAGAGGGCTTGGAATACATAGCCATGATAGCGTTGACAAAGTCATCAGGGATTTTGAATTTTGTCAAGGCCTTCTGCATAAACATCCAATCTATACGGTCAAACGCTTTTTCGGCGTCTGTCCCCAGCAGTACTAAAGGAACAGAACAGCTACACGCATATTAAATGATGTTGATAAGACGAGTAGTGTTCATTCTAACCTCTCTCCCCGCTACAAAACCAACTTGCTCGCTATTTATAAGGTTTGGCAATAGTGGTTTTAGCCTAAGCGCCAAGAGTTTAGCAAACATTTTTAAATCGTTATTTAAAAGAGATATGGGCCTATAACTTGCACAGCTCGTCTCATCCTTTCCCTCTTTAGGGATAATCTGTTCTGGCAATGGTTTCCCTCTGAATGTGTCATTACATAATGCCAAAAATTGGGGAAGAAGAACCTTCTGAAACTTACGGTAATAAACCATGGGGAGGCCATCAGGGCCCGGACTTTTATGCATTGGGATTGATTTAACTACTTCCATTATCTCCTGTAATGTAAAAGGTTTTAATAGAGAGGCAATCTGTTGGTCCCTAAGTGTGGGAAGATCCAAAGACGCTAACCAGTCATCAATCCTTTTTGATCTCTGATCTCTGTCCTGTAGTGTAGTACTGGAACAGAGATTATATAGTGCCTCATAAAATTCTTTGAACCGTATTGCTATTTCTTCTGTATTCCTAGCTAGTGAGGATGTTGTTGTGCGTATCTTTTGTATGTATGATTTAGCCTTCCTCTTTTTAATCTGTCCGAGTAAAAACTTTGAAGCTTTATCTCCGTGCGCATAATATTTAAATCGTGCAGAGAGAAAAAGGTTAGCCGTCTTTTGGTTCAGGATATTTTTGAGGGATGAGCGTGTTTGATTCAACTGTATCAGATCCTCCTCAGAACGGGTTTTTTATGAGAAGTTTCTAAAGCTTGTATTTTCTTTGTTAGGGATGACACCTGTTCTTCTCTTTTCTTTTTAAGGAAAGAGCCCAAGCTTATAAAGTGACCTCTTATCACAGCCTTATGGGCTTCCCAAATCATGCCTTGTGCAACCTCCGGAGTTGCATTTAGCTGGAAATATTCCTCTAGTTTTTCTGTAACCTTCTGAACATGGTCAGGTGAGTCCAGCAATGTCTCATTGAGCCTCTAATTTGACATAGGTTTAGGCAATGACTCCAAACCCATCTCCACAAACACCAGAGCATGGTCCAACAACAGCAAAGTACCAATAGAGGCGTTAACACATGAGGTCAGCTTATAAGTAGGCACAAACACATAGTCAAGTCTCTGATATGACCTGTGGGCCACTGAGTAATGAGAGTAATCCTTAACAGTGGGATTTAGTGTCCTCCACACATCTACCAGTCCCAAGGAGCCAATAACTGAGTGCACCCTTGTCAAGGCTTTTTGTGAGGTAGATGAGATGCCCGTCGACGAATCTAGTAGTGGATGCAGTGTGATATTTAGGTTCCCACCCAGGATCAAAATACCTTCAGTAAAATCTCTAAGGAGGTTTAAAGCAGTACATATCCACTTGGTTTGTACAGTATTTGGTGCATACAAATTGCCAAATGTATAGGTACTGTTCCCTATCGTTCCTTTGATAAAAAGGAACCTACCCTCTGGGTCCTCCAAAGTGGAACTCATAATCAGAGGAAAGTTTTTGTGTAATGCAATTGAAACTCCCTTTGAGGCTGAGGAGGGCCATGTACTGTGATACCATCTATTATAAGTAAGATGGCTTAATCGCGGCACATGATCCTTCTTAAAATGTGTCTCTTGTACCATCAGGACGCTCACCTTTTGCTTACGCATAAGCTGCACTATCTGACTTCTTTTGGCAGGTGAGTTTAACCCTCTGACATTGAAGGAACAGATCTTTATGGTAGCCATTTCATGACTTCTCGTAGGTCCAGTGAACAACCATTACGGCCTTTAAGGGAGGAATGTCGAAACGTCTGCTGCAGGGGAAAAAAAAGGGATGGGGGAATCGGAAAATGCAATTCAAAAAGAATAAAGAGAGTAACATTAATTTGTGAATCCAATGATATCTCTAGACATGTAACAAATATGGTAGGTAATAGTAAGTTAACCATACTAATAACTAAGTCTCCATGTAAAGGAGGCAATATAGGGGGAGAGAATTGGTCCGAGAACACGGCTAGTCCGTGCACATGAGCAGGTAAAGCTTCCTTATATCACAACAAGAAGTAACAGATTAAGCACAGGCGAACAGGCCTGCAAAAATACGGCTTGTCTTGCAATCCTTACATATCAATGAATGAATCTACGCCTAGCAACCCAACATATAGGAGCAATTAGTCTAAGTGACCCTTTTTTTTTTCATCCACCCAGTCCCTTCCTCTATTTTCTTTAACATCCTTAAGGTAACTCTAGGACTACACAGCTATCCAAAAGGAGGGGGGGGGGGGGGATGACAAGGAAAGGTGTAAAATAGGGGTGGAGGAAAAAAGAAGTAGTGCATTTCCTATGGTCCCTATAAATCATTAAGAAAACTAAAGATACATCTCCAGCTAAGCCTAACCTAGATAACAGATGTAATAACATAATAGTAACATCAAAATTATTCCTAGTTAAGCTTAAGATCTACCAAGAGCTCCTCCATACTCCTTAGCATAGTTGTATAACACAGCATCAGAAATAAACATAAAGTCTCAATCTGGATGCAATGTCAGCCTCATAGGTGTCATCTTAGGGAGATTCCTCTTGTGCATCAGACCAAACGGATGGAGTCAACGGTAAATAATGTTCCTATTTTGTAAGATTTCCAGGAGCGGCTTCAAAGCTCGCCTTTTTTGCAGTGTCATACGCGACAAATCCTGGAATAGGGCAATTGTTGAGCCAAAACATGCTACTGGGTGTTTGTCCCTCGCCGCTTTGAGCAGCTTCTCCTTTGTGCTGAAGCTGGCAAGTCGACAAATTATGTCTCTTGGCACTTCTTGAGGCTTGGGGGGGGACTTAACGCTCTGTGGGCCCTGTCCATAGTGAAATCGTCCGTGGCGTATGGGCCCAGGATTTTGTGAAAGAGTTCCACTATTGAGGCCATGATGGTGTCTGAGGGCAGAGTCTCCGGTACACCTTTTATGCGCAAGTTGTTCCTGCGCCCGTGGTTGTCTTGATCCTCTATAAGGTTGTACAATTGATTAATATGGGCTTGGGTATGATCAAAGCTGTTGGTAACCGCTAAATTGAAGGCAATAGTCCCTTCCCAGCCCGCTTCAAGGGATTCAACCCTGTCACCAACCTGTTTTAGGTCGGATTTAATATCTTGCAGGTCTTGTCTCAGCGGGGCCAGCGCAGCCCCCAGCGCTTGTGTAATAAAATCTCTGGATACTGGGAGGTTTTGTCTGGGACGTCTGGTACATGTTTCACTGTCCCTACCTCAATCAGAGTCGACTGAGGTGTCCGTTTGCTCTCCTTGTTCAGAGGCTTCTCTATCCGGCGCCATCTTGGATTCGGCTCTAGACGGCCCGACTCCTCTTCTCGGAAATTTCGCCATCTCTCCGTGGGTAGGGTGAGTCCCACGTGTGCCTGGTCTTTAGCTCTGTCTCTGCTGACTTTTCCCATTTCTAGGCTCCAGTTGTGGGTTAAAAAGCTTGTGTGTACATAGCCAGAAGCAGAGCTCACACAGCCAAGCTCCGCCCCCTCTCAACTCAATAATTTTAAATTTTAAAAAATGAATCCTCCCTTTGATGTGGTCTCTCTTTCTCACGCTCCCTCTCTGGCCTGGAACCCTGATTCCCTGCCACCCGTGATCACCATGGTAGGCGCATAAAAGAACATTGAAAGTTGATAGAGCAAGTATCAAATTGGATCGTGAACATCACTGGGACGTGCAACATGGTGGGTCAGTAAGTGTGCACACGCCTACACGAACAGACTGACAGGGGTCAGCCCCTGCAACTTCTGGGTCTCCAAATTGGGCACATGGCCTGAGCTTGCCCTTTACCCCTTGGAGGTGCTGGCCTGCCCTGCAGCCAGTGTATTGTCTGATCGTGTGTTTAGCATGACTGGAGGGGGTTATCACAGGTTATATTTCCCAATGTTTTGGGATGTACCCTAATTTTAAAAATAAAATTTAAAACCAAAAAGAAGTATTAGGCTACTTCCTCCTCCACCGCCGCTTCCACCTACACCGCCACATCCACCGCCTCCTCAACCTCCTACTCCATATGGACCTCGTCCTCCTAGATCAGGCATCCTCAAACTGCGGCCCTCCAGCTGTTGTAAAACTACAACTCCCACAATGCCCTGCTGTAGGCTGATACCTGTAGGCTGTTTTGGCATGCTGGGAGTTGTAGTTTTGCAACAGCTGGAGGGCAACAGTTTGAGGATGCCTGTCCTAGATCAAGATTATTATTATTTTTTTTACCTATTTTATGTTATTTAAAGTCATTTCCCTATCCACATTTGTTTGCAGAGCACTTGCCAAGCTCTTAACCACATTTTGATGCCATTTGCAGCCCTCTAGCCCTTTCCATGACATTTTTACAGCCATTTTAGTGCTCAAAAGTTGGGGTCCCCATTGACTTAAATGGGGTTCGGGTTCGGGGTCAAGTTCGGGTGATGTTCGGGTCCCGAACTCGACTTTTTTCTCAAGTTTGGCCAAGCCCATCAAACCCGAACATCATTTTTTGACCAATTGTCTTAGGTAGGGTTTCATTTTTTGCGGGATTAGGTGACAGTTTGATTGGTGTTATTTTGGGGGGCTTACGCCTTTTTGATCGCTTCGTGTTGCAATTTTTGTCATTTAAGGTGACACACTTTTTTCATTTTTTACAATGTTCAGCTGAGGGGTTAGGTCATGTTATATTTTTATAGAGCTGGTTGTTACGGACACGGTGATACCTAATATATATACTTTTTTATTTATTTTACTTTAACACAATAATAGCATTTGTTAAACAAAAAAAAAAATGTTTTAATGTCTCCATGTTCTACCTGCTGCGAGTCTGTATGGAAGGCTTCATGGTCGCAAAGGCCTTAATCGTTAAATACTGGGGTACAAAGAACAGCCCCAGTTTCCATGAATGGAGGGCCCAGGTAGATACTATCGATGCCTATAGAAGAATAGCAAGGAAATCGGAACAACGTTAGTTAGCAAGGGCAGGCTCTTCCTTTTGTTCCTTTTGTCCCAGAATCCCTTAGTGGAAATTCTGGGAACAGAATAGAAATTAAAACATGGTCGGATCACGCAGCAGTGAATTATAATGGGGGGGGGGGGGGGTTAAAAAGATCAAATATGTGAATTGGCGCAAAATTATTTTTTGTAGATTTAAACTGTTTGTTATGTGAATTTATGTATTTGGTCCAGAAACAATAAAGGATAAAATAAAAAATAAAAAATGTTTTTTTTTGAGTGATTTTCTTATGTAGGGGCAAATTTTTTTGTGGGATGAGGTGACAATTTAATTGGTATCATTTCGTAGGACATATGCCTTTTTGATGACTTGGTGTTGCACTTTTTGTGATATAAGGTGACAAAAATGGCTTTTTTGACACAGTTTTTTTTAATGGTGTTTATGGAACGCGGTGGATCATGTAATATATTTATAGATCTGGTTGTTACGGACACAGTGATACCTAATATGTGTGTTTTTTCCTTTTTTCAATTTTTTTATTATAAAATCAGGGGAATGGGGCTTTTTTCCTTTTTTTTTTAAACTAATTTTTTTTATTAAAAACCTTTTTATTTATTTCCCACTCTGGGACTTCAACTTTTGAGGGTCTGATCCCCTCTTCAATGCATTACAATACCTTGTGTATTGGTGTACCGATTACCTATATGCTGCTTTAATTAAATTCAATAACCCCACAATAATTTGTTTTAGATTTGGAACTGTGTGTGGGTTGAGGAAATAAATTGATTGAGTCATAATATTTCGTTCTCAATCACGATTTATACGGTTTTTCAAACTAAAACAAAAAATATACATAAATTCAATATCTGAGATCACCTGACACAGATCTCTCACTTAGTGTTCTATATGCTATGCTAGATTGATGGTAGAACTAGTGTTGTACAGTTGTAACTTATTCCATCCCCCACCGCCCCCAAAAAAGAATTTCTGTGAAAATAGGGAAATAGAATGAAAAGGTGTCCTTCTATATAGCCATTTTTGAGGTTTGCAACAGCTGCAGTTCTGCTAGGAGGAACAGTCAGCCTCAGCTCTTCACTTTTCACCCCCCGGCTGACAGCTTCCCTGGCTTCCTATTCTACGCTCACAATGCTTTTTCTTCTTTGTAATTCTATCCTTTCCCTTCACTGTACGTGGCAGTAGCTTACAAGCTTGATTGATTTCTGACTGTCCCTGAGATGTTTTTTTTTTTCTGGCAGACACTGTAAGACCTAACCCAGTGATGGCTAACCTTGGCACTCCAGCTGTGGTGAAACTACGACTCCCAGCATGCTCCATTTATTTCTATAGAGTTCTGAGAGCAGTCAAGCAAATGTGCATCTTGGGAGTTGTAGTTTTACCACAGCTGGAGTGCCAAGGTTAACCATCACTGACCTAACCACTATCATTCAGAGCCTAGCACAGTAAGACATTGTGCTTGTTCTGCTAGGGCAACTCCCTGTCTGCTACAGCACTGATTGGCTCATCTAGCCTATCTGTCGGGCTGGATTCCAATCAGAGCAAGGCTTCCCCCACTTCCTCTCAGGGTCATGTGAAAACCCTTCTTCTTCCCCCCTAGTGTTTTTTTTTTTCCCACTGACATGTGCACTAACATGGTGCTACTCACAATTTTAATGGAATTGTTCCTAACAAACCAGAAAAGATTTGGGTTCATCTGTCATCTGAAAAAAAGCAAAGTTCAGACAGAACCCAGTTCAGTACGAACTGCTTCACTCATCCTTAATCCAATCCAGTCTCATCCTCTTTCTCATAAATTATAATGTTGCACCTTTCCGAAGCTAGGGACAACTGTGGACTACTACTCCTTATCGCTGAATAGCTGGTGCTGCTACTACCCACATACTGGCTTTGAGTTTTTAATTTGGAACCCTTACATATCCCTGGCATTTCTGGGCCTAAATGTACACAATTTGAGAAAGTATTTAATGGTTTGCAAATCTAGTTTCTGGGAGTTCAAGACAGGGAGGCATAGTATGACATAAGAGGACAACACTGAAAGTCTTCTCTAGGGCTGCAAGGAGGAGGAGCAGGAGGAATGCTGTTACCTCTGGCTCCAAGGTTTGGAGTCAGACTCCGAATGTAACTGAGAGGAGGAGTGAGCCATCCAATCCACAATCTTATCCTCTTTCTCCTCAATGATAATGTTGCACAGGGTAATACTGTGACAACCCTATAACTACTGCAGCCATTTTAGATTCTGCCATTTTCCAGCGTTCAGAGTGCAGGGACAGATGTGTGAAGGTGCTAGGGACAGCAATTGGAAAAACCTCATTGTGGAAAAGAAAGGCAGACAAAACGATTTATAAGTGCAGGGAAAGGATAGGCAGTAATAATTTTACAGCATATTAGTGCAGGGATAGGCATCAGATGGCGCTAGGGACAATGATAGGAAAGCGATTTACAAGTGCAGGGAAAGATTATTTGGGGATCCAAATAGCCATTAGACAGCTCTATCATTCCAGTTATTTGTTATTGGGCTGCAAGTGCTATGTTGAAAAGCCTGCAGTGGCTTATATCTTAGTATCTTATATCAGTACTACAAGAAAAATATATACGCATTTCACTTCTGCAGTTTTTTTCTGGTCAAAGCGTATAGGGTCGTATTCCAGTACAACAAGAAAAATATATTCTCAGTGCATTTCTGCAGTTACTTCTGTTGAAAGCGTATAGTGGCCTAATTCAGTCCAACAAGAAAAATATATTCTCAGTTCACTTTTGCAGTTATTTATTTTGAAAGCATATAGGGGCGTATTACAGAAAAAAAGAAAAATTTATACACACTGCACTGTTACAGTTATTTCTATTAATTTAATTTCTTTTATTTTCAATTGAAGAAAACAAAACATGGTACATATTTATGAAGCGAGGCGTCCAACATGACGCTATCATAGGAGCACATACAATACATAGGTAATGCATACTTATATCATTCAGAGGGATCCAAACCATGTCAATACAGCAAGGAGGTCCACGTAATTAAGCATGTAGTGTTGAAAACTGCTTAGTAAGTAAAATCATGACCGAAATAGGCATATCACAATTTATGAACTCCCACCACCTACCTAATAAAGTCAGGTAGTCAGAGAGGATGTATTATGTCCTGACCCGGTTTAATAGGGGAATGGTTACTAGTGAACCTGAATTCCCTCCACCTTCGCCATTGTTTAACAAATTTCTGATGGTTCCTAGCTTCCCATGCTGAAAGTTCCTCAAAACTATAGAGTTGATCTACTTTCAGTTTCCACTGTTCAATAGAAGGGAGAGCAGTAGATAACCAATATTTTGGGACCAACAGACGAGCTGCAATAAGCAATTGTCTGAAAAGCAGGGGGGGGGGATCATTTGACTCCTTTGAGTCATAAAAGCTGAGTAGAGCTATGAGAGGTGACATTGGTACTGAAGTACGGCATATTAAATTACTTAGGCAAAATATTTCCTTCCACCATTCCTTTACTAAGGGGCATTCCCACCAAATATGGAAGAAGGTGCCTCTGTCACTTAGACACCTCCAGCAATTATCTGATGATGAGTCAGAGAAAAGGCTGATGGTGTCTGGAGTTTTATACCATCTGGTCAATAACTTATATCCATTTTCTTGAATGCAGACACATCTGGATGCGATGTGGGGGGCTAGAAAGATATCAGGTAAGGCTACTTTCACACTTGCGCTTGATCGGATCCGTTCTGAACGGATCCGATCATATTAATGCAGACGGAGGCTCCGTTCAGTACGGATCCGTCTGCATTAATAATTTAGAAAAATTTCTACGTTCGCAAGTAGCCTGAGCGGATCCGTTCAGACTTTCAACGTAAAGTCAATGGGGGACGGATCCGCTTGAAGATTGAGCCATATGGGCTCATCTTCAAGCGGATCCGTTCCCATTGACTTACATTGTAAGTCTGAACGGATCCGCACGCCTCCGCACGGCCAGGCGGACAGCTGAACGCTGCAAGCAGCGTTCAGCTGTCCGCCTGTCCGTGCGGAGGCGAGCGGAGCGGAGGCTGAACGCCGCCAGACTGATGCAGTCTGAGCGGATCCGCATCCATTCAGACTGCATCAGGGCTGGACGGAGGCATTTGCGTCCGCTCGTGAGCTCCTTCAAACGGAGCTCACGAGCGGAATTGCGAACGCAAGTGTGAAAGTAGCCTAAGCTAGCGGAAGTAAAGGTTTGACCCAAATCCCTCTCCCAATGGCAAATATAAGCGGGCTTGGCAAGCATGGGAGGTGAGTTTAGTCTGTGGAACAGTTGGGAAATAATCTTTGTTGTCGGATTGTTTTTTTTTATGAGAGCTTCAATCCAAACCAAGGGCCGAAAAAAGTCACCTCCAGAGGTGTGTTGAGACATATATGAGTGGAGATATGATAATGGAGACATGTGTTGATGGTGTGGATTGAGCAGTTTTCGGAGCTCCGAGATTGGTAGCACCTGTCCTTCCGAGTTGAAGAGAGTGGAGACTGGTATGGTACACTCAGATACCGTAGGGAGATCTGTGCCCAAAACGTCTCTCAAAGAGAGAAGGGGAGACGGGAAGGGAACTGAGCAATGGGTGGTTTGGAACCATTTCCATGCCTTAAGAGTGGCCTGGATAATAGGGTATGGTGAAGAAGGTAAATTGATTTGGCAGGAATTGCCCAATAATATTGACCGTAGTGGTTTCCCCAAAAGTTCCTGCTCCATAGCCACCCATGGTTTAGGGTTGGTGGTTCGAAGCCATTCTACTACCCTAGACATCAGGACCGCCTTACCATAAAGTTCGGGGTCAGGGAGAGCCATTCCTCCAGATCTTTTGGGGCGGGATAGTGTATCATATGATATTCTGGGGGTTTTTTCGTGCCAAAGAAACTTTCGGAACAATTTCCTAAGGGAGGTGTAGTATGTTTTGGGTACATGTATGGGTAGGACCTGCTGCAAATAAGTGAGACGTGTGATGACTAGGGACATTAGGAGGTTCTTCCTACCAAACCAAGATAATATGTGGGTATTTAAGCTATCTAGACTTGAGGAAACGGATTGCAAAAGAGGTAAGTAATTTAGGGTGAAAAGGTCGGATGTATTGGGGCTTATCTTAATTCCTAAGTATGTGCGGTATGGTGATGACCAATCAAAAGCTGAGTTGACTTTTAAGCGAGTTTGCATTTTTTGGGGAATACTAAAGCATATGATAAGCGATTTTTGTTTATTAATTTTAAAATTGGAGAGAGCGCTATAGTTATCTAAGTGGTGTTGGATCACTGGTAGGGATATTTCCGGGTTAGTAGTCATTATCATGATGTCATCTGCGAAAGCGGCAAGTTTATGTTCTCGCCCTCCCAGGGCTATTCCTCTTATGAGTGGGTCTGCTCTCAGACGGATTAAAAGAGGTTTGAGGGCTAAAACGAAAAGTAAGGGCGATAAGGGGCAACCTTGGTGGGTACCATTTCTTATGTTAAAGGGGTCTGATAGGTCTCCATTTACTAGGATCGAGGCTGAGGCCTGGTGATACATGGCAAAGGTGGCTTGTACAAAGGGACCAGGTAAGCCAAACCCCATCAGGACTGAGTTCAAGTAGGGCCAGCTAATTCTATCAAATGCTTTTTCTGCATCTGTGCTGAGTAAGAGTAGAGGTTTGGAACGGAGGGCAGCATAATATATAATGTTCAGAACTCTAGAAGTATTATCTCTGCCCTCCCTTCCTCGGACAAAGCCCACCTGGTCCCCCTGTACCATTGATGAAAGAACTGTAGCCAGGCAAATTGCCAACATCTTTGCCAGTAGTTTAAGATCAATGTTGAGAAGTGAAATGGGTCTATAATTAGCACATTGATTGTTTTTTTTTTTTTTTTCCTTCTTTTGGTATCAACGTTATATGAGCTATTGTCATATCTCTTGAAAGCTGGTTCCCTTGTAGGGCCGAATTACAGACTGAAAGTAAATGGGGGAGTAAAAGTTGTTGGTATGTTTTGTAGTACGAGACGGTTAATCTGTAAGGGCCAGGGCTTTTATTAGATGGTGCTTGTTTCAGTGCTGTTGATAGTTCTGCTAGAGTAAATGGGGAAGATAATTGCTTTTGGGTATTTGGCGAAAGAGATGGAAGGTCGAGCGTATCTAAAAAAGATGAAGTAAGTGTAGAATGGGAGTCTGGAGTGAGTGGGGGGGTATATTATATAGAGATTCGTAAAATTCCTTGAAGCGGGAAGCGATTAACTTAGATGAATAAAGTGGGAGTCCCTGGGGGGGAGTCTATTTGGTGGATATAGTTTGCAGCTTTTCTTTTTTTTATTCTATGCATCATGAATTTTGACGCTTTGTCTCCATGGGCAAAGAATTTATGCTTTGAGTTCAGAAAGTATTTAGTGGTGGAAAGGTGACGGAGTGATTTTATTTCTGCTCTAAGGTTAGATAATTCCTGTAGGTGTGTGTCTGACAATGAGCGCTTGTGCCTGGATTCTATTATTTTAATTTTTTGACATAAGGTGTCTACCTTTTTGCCCCTCTCCTTTTTTATGAAGAAGCCTAGGCTAATGAAATGGCCTCTAATAAATGGTTTGTGAGCGTCCCATAAGGATTGATCCGATGTTTCAGAGTTTGTATTTAGGGCGAAGTATTCCTTCAATAATTCAGAAATTTTTTCGCTTGATAATTTGTCCCCCAATAAAGATTCATTCAGGCGCCATCTAAATTTGTTCGTGGTTGGAACAGGAGTGGCAACCTTCAGGAAGATAGGGGCATGGTCAGATAGGTGGATAGAACCTATTGTTGCTTCTTGGCATAGCTGCAAGTGTGTCTTGGATATAAATAAATAGTCCAGTCTTTGATAAGACCGGTGGACGTGAGAATAAAAACTGTAATCCCTTAGGTTGGGATGGAGTGTGCGCCAAACATCAATAAGATGTAGGTTCCATAGGCCATCCCTTATTCCACGCAAAGCATTGGCGGATATAGCAGATCTCTGGGTGGATGAATCGATTTGTGGGATTAGGGCAGCATTTAGATCCCCCCCCAGTACCACTATGCCTTCTGCAAATTTCTCAATAATTGGGAAGATTACAGAAAACCATCTGTACTGGCCAGTATTAGGTGCATAAAGGTTTATAATGGTATATGTTTGAGGGCCTATGCTACCCTTAACCATAATATATCTTCCCTCAGTATCTTGCAAGTGTGAGATGAACCTAAATGGGACCTTCCTCTGGAATCCAATGCTCACTCCCCCGGACGCAGATGAATTACCGCCACAGTGGAACCACTGGGAAAAGTGTGCAAAGGATAAATTGGTATCGTGGTTGAATTTGAAGTGTGTCTCCTGTAGGAGTAGGACACTGGCCCCTGATTTGCGTACCAATGTAAAGATCTGACTCCTCTTAGAGGGGGAGTTGAAACCCTTCACATTGTAAGATGCAAATGATAGGTCAGCCATAATGTTTTACATAAAGAGGGTTACTTAGCTGGGGAGCGTCCCACTCCCAGGGAGACACACCTCGTCCATATGGGGTCTGGTCTTTCAGGCTGAGCAGATTGGATGGCTGAGGGATCCCAAGAATTCTTCGCTTCTTAGATTGATGTAGAATATGTACCTTGAACGGAACAAAAACAATAGTGTGTAAGACACTAGTATTAACAGTTAACATAGTGGACCCGCCGAGGAGGGTCAAAACATTGAGTATAATGAGAGATGCTGGCAGACTCACCCGACCTAGGTTGGTCTATCTTGACCATTTCTCCTGCTGATAGCTTAAATTAGCTGGTGCTGTGAGGATTCTAGTACGAAGCTCACACGACTAAGCTGCCATCACAGTCAGGCGCTAGCTCCGCCCCCTGTTACAGTTATTTCTGGTAAAAGTGTATAGGGGCATATTTCTGTAGAACAAGAAAAATATATCCTCAGTGCATTTCTGCAGTTTTTTCTTGTGAAAGCGTATAGTGACCTATTTCAGTCCAACAAGAAACATATATTCTTGGTTCACTTCTGCAGTTATTTCTGTTGAAAGCATATTGGGACGTATTACAGTAAAAAAAAAAAAAAAAAAAAAAAAAATATATATATATATATATATATATGCACTGCACTGTTATAGTTATATCTGGTGAAAGCGTATAGGGGCGTATTTCAGTATTACAATAAAAATATATTCTCAATGCATTTCTGCACTTAATTCTGGTGAAAGCATATAGTGGCCTATTTCAGTCCAACAAGAAAAATATATTCTCAGTTCACTTCTGCAGTTATTTCTGTTGAAAGCGTATAGGGGAGTATTACAGTAAAAAAAAGAAAAATATATACGCACTGCACTGTTGCAGTTATTTCTAGCGAAAGCATATATGGGCGTATTTCAGTACTACACGAAAAATATATACGCACTTCGCTCTTTTATTTTTTTCTGATCAAAGTGTATAGTGGCCTATTTTAGTCCAACAAGAAAAATATATATGCACTGCACTGTTGCAGTTATTTCTGTTGAAAACAAATAGGGGCATATTACAGTAATAAAAGAAGAATATATACGCACTTCACTGGTGCACTTATTTGTGGCAAAAGTGTTCAGTGGCCTATTTTGTTAAAGAAAGAAAAAAAGATTTGCACTGCACTGGTGCAGTTATTTGTGGCAAAAGGGTTTAGTGGCCTATTCAGTACAGAAAGAAAAAATATATACAGTCGAGGCCAAAAGTTTTGAGAATGACACAAATATTAGTTTTCACAAAGTTTGCTGCTAAATTGCTTTTAGATCTTTGTTTCTGTTGTTTCTGTGATGTAGTGAAATATAATTACACGCACTTCATACGTTTCAAAGGCTTTTATCGACAATTACATGACATTTATGCAAAGAGTCAGTATTTGCAGTGTTGGCCCTTCTTTTTCAGGACCTCTGCAATTCGACTGGGCATGCGCTCAATCAACTTCTGGGCCAATTTCTGACTGATAGCAACCCATTCTTTCATAATCACTTCTTGGAGTTTGTCAGAATTAGTGGGTTTTTGTTTGTCCACCCGCCTCTTGAGGATTGACCACAAGTTCTCAATGGGATTAAGATCTGGGGAGTTTCCAGGCCATGGACCCAAAATGTCAATGTTTTGGTCCCCGCGCCACTTAGTTATCACTTTTGCCTTATGGCACGGTGCTCCATCGTGCTGGAAAATGCATTGTTCAAAATGCAAATGCATTGCTGGAAGAAGTTGCTGTTGGAGGGTGTTTTGGTACCATTCTTTATTCATGGCTGTGTTTTTGGGCAAAATTGTGAATGAGTTCACTCCCTTGGATGAGAAGCAACCCCACACATGCATGGTCTCAGAATGCTTTACTGTTGGCATGACACAGGGCTGATGGTAGCTCTCATCTTTTCTTCTCCTGACAAGCCTTTTTCCAATTGCCCCAAACAATCGGAAAGAGGCTTCATCGGAGAATATGACTTTGCCCCAGTCCTCAGCAGTCCATTCACCATATTTTCTGCAGAATATCAATCTGTCCCTGATGTTGTTTTGGAGAGAAGTGGCTTCTTTGCTGCCCTTCTTGACACCAGGCCATCTTCCAAAAGTCTTCGCCTCACTGTGCGTGCAGATACGCTCACACCTGCCTGCTGCCATTCATGAGCAAGCTCTGCACTGGTGGCACTCCGATCCCGCAGCTGAATCCTCTTTAGGAGACGATCCTGGTGCTTGCTGGACTTTCTTGGATGCCCTGAAGCCTTCTTAACAAGAATTGAATCTCTGTCCTTGAAGTTCTTGATGATCCTATAAATTGTTGATTGAGGTGCAATCTTTGTAGCCACAATATCCTTGCCTGTGAAGCCATTTTTATGCAACGCAATGATGGCTGCACCATGTCTTGTGCTCATCAACATTCTCACCTGAGTTAACAAGACGATTACTGAAATGATCACAGCAGGTCCTTTAATGACAGTACTGAAATGCGGTCTAAAGGTTTTTGGGGGATTAAGTTAATTTTCATGGCAAAGAAGGACTATGCGATTCATCTGATCACTCTTCATAACATTCTAGAGCATATGCAAATTACTATTATAAAAACTTAAGCAGCAACTTTTCCAATTTCCGACATTTATGTAATTCTCAAAACTTTTGGCCACGACTGTACACACTTCACTGGTGCATTTATTTCTGCTGAAAGCGTTTACTGGCCTATTTCAGTACAAAAAGAAAAATATATTCTCAGTTCACGTCGACGGTTATATGTGTTGAAAGCATGGCTGGGAGTCAGCAGGGTGGCAGCAGTGGGAGGTCAGGGGCCAAATGTGCCCGGGGTAGAGCACCTGCTTCGCAGAAGCCTGCCTACCTGGGAAGGAGTGGTGCAGGGATTCACGGAAGTAGCGGCGGTAGCAGTCAGTCAGTATGGTGGTTATATGTGTTATTTTCTATTTCAAACTGGAATGTTCAATACTGATTAGATACTCATATAGAAAATTCCTGCTATACATCAAAGTAGTCACAGAAAGCTAGGAATTAAAACTTAACTTTTAATCACCACATTAATATTAAATCACTTCCTATACCGCTAAAGTGTAACAAACATTGATCATGATGGACCAAAAGAACACAGACATAAATAAATGTATGCAGAGGGGAGGGCGAGTAATGTGTGCTAGGGGGGATCTCTAATCTGTCCCTAACTAGTGCCTCAACCCACAGGAACACCCTGATGGTGGGTGGCCTATGGTCCCGTGCGTTTCCCCAGTAACTCGTTCATCAGGGGAAAAAATGGGGCAAAAAGTGAAAAGTGCTAAACAAATTGGTCCAGAAAAAACTACACAGTAACAAACTGATAATCTAACCATAAAAAGCTAACAATAAAGTTAAATCTGGTTGTTAATACATTAAATATACGAAGCATCTCTTTGCACACACATCAGACAATACACGTAATCAGGCCTAAAACTCAAGAAACATTGATTGTAACAGTTCCCAATCTGATAGAAAATTGTGTAATAACCCAGTAGACTGTGTAGATGTTAATCCATAAGCAGTTAATACGCATCCGTGAGACAATCAATTGATAGTTTCAGACATCAATACTCAAAACTATACACAGAAAATTGATAGCTGGCCCAGGACAAATAGAGAACCCCTCAGGTATAGGTGTATGCAATTCCAGATTACCTCAGGTATGTTCAAGAAAGCCTCAATCAATTAAGCCTGGTACATAATTAAAATGGGTACATATATTTAATTCATAGCCCAAGACAAATAAAGAAATAAAGCCTGATAGCCTGGTATATATCTCAGCTCCATACATATGAAGTCTGGTACATATCTAATCTCGGTACATGTATTCAATTGCTGACCTTAAGTATATACATACCTCGATATGGATGTTCAACACCATATCAGGTTGCACCTCTGCTTTATAGTGCAAGGGGTTGTGGAACATCCGGGGAATGGAGTGCACGCCTGATACATGTGCAGCCCAAATCCCGGACATCTGGTCAGTGGAATGCAAATACGCTCCACCAGGAAGTAAACTCACGCTCAAAACAATGGAACACAATGTGCATTCCACAAGCAGGGATAATAGGCGTGACATCTCAAGAGATGCAGTAGTGATGAAACACTAATGCGCCCAACTCACAGGACAATGCTATATTTTGTGGAGAGTGCCCAGTCCCTTACACAGCACTGGAATTACCCTGACCAAATCATTAAAAAGACACATTGAAAGTGGGAATCCTTAACCACTTGCCGCCGCGCTAACGCCGAAAGGCGTCATTGCGGCGGCTCTCCCAGGCTACGCTAACGCCAATAGGCGTCATCTCACGTGAGCCGAGATTTCCTGTGAACGCGCGCACGCAGGCGCGCGCGCTCACAGGAACGGAAGGTAAGCGAGTGGATCTCCAGCCTGCCAGCAGCGATCGCTCGCTGGCAGGCTGGAGATGTGATTTTTTTAACCCCTAACAGGTATATTAGACGCTGTTTTGATAACAGCGTCTAATATACCTGCTACCTGGTCCTCTGGTGGTCCCTTTTGTTAGGATCGACCACCAGAGGACACAGGTAGCTCACTAAAGTAGCACCAAACACATCTACACTACACCCCCCCTGTCACTTATTAACCCTTTATAAACCACTGATCAGCCCATATAGACTCCCTAATCACCCCCCTGTCATTGATCACCCCCCTGTCATGGATCGGATCCGCAAAACGCATACGGACGTCTGAATGGAGCCTTACAGGGGGGTGATCAATGACAAGGGGGTGATCACGCATATAGACTTCCTGATCACTTCCCTGTCATTGATCACCCCCCCTGTCATTGATCACCCCCCTGTAAGGCTCCATTCAGACGTCCGTATGATTTTTACGGATCCACAGATACATGGATCGGATCCGCAAAACACATACGGACGTCTGAATGGAGCCTTACAGGGGGGTGATCAATGACAAGGGGGTGATCATGCATATAGACTTCCTGATCACTTCCCTGTCATTGATCACCCCCCCTGTCATTGATCACCCCCCTGTAAGGCTCCATTCAGACGTCCGTATGATTTTTACGGATCCACAGATACATGGATCGGATCCGCAAAACACATGCGGATGTCTGAATGGAGCCTTACAGGGGGGTGATCAATGACAGAGGAGTGATCACCCATATAGACTCCCTGATCACCTCCGTCATTGATCACCCCCCTGTAAGGCTCCATTCAGACGTCCATATGATTTTTACGGATCCACAGATACATGGATCGGATCCGCAAAACACATACGGACGTCTGGATGGAGCCTTACAGGGGGGTGATCACCCCATATACACTCCCTGATCACCCCCCTGTAAGGCTCCATTCAGATGTCCGTATGTGTTTTACGGATCCACGCATCTATGGATCGGATCCGCAAAACACATACGGACATCTGAATGGAGCCTTACAGGGGGGTGATCAGTGACAGGGGGGTGATCACCCCATATAGACTTCCTAATCACCCCCCTGTCATTGATCACCCCCCTGTCATTGATCACCCCCTGTAAGGCTCCATTCAGACGCCAATATGTGTTTTACGGATCCACGCATCCATGGATCGGATCCGCAAAATGCATACGGACGTCTGAATGGAGCCTTACAGGGGGGTGATCAGGGAGTCTATATGGGATGATCACCCCCCTGTAAGGCTCCATTCAGACGTCTGCATGTGTTTTACGGATCCACGCATCCATGGATCGGATCCGCAAAACGCATACGGACGTCTGAATGGAGCCTTACAGGGGGGTGATCAATGACAGGGGGGTGATCACCCTATATACACTCCCTGATCACCCCCCTGTCATTGATCACCCCCATGTAAGGCTCCATTCAGACGTCCGTATGTGTTTTGCGGTTCCGATCTATGTATCCGTGGATACGTAAAAAACATATGGACGTCTGAATGGAGCCTTTCAGAGGGGTAATCAGTGACAGGGGGGTGATCACCCCATATACACTCCCTGATCACCCCCCTGTCATTGATCGCCCCCCTGTAAGGCTCCATTCAGAATTTTTTTGGGCCAAAGTTAGCGGAAATATTATTATTATTTTTTTCTTACAAAGTCTCATATTCCACTAACTTGTGTCAAAAAAAAAAATTCACATGAACTCACCATACCCCTCACGGAATCCAAATGCGTAACATTTTTTAGACATTTATATTCCAGACTTCTTCTCACTCTTTAGGGCCCCTAAAAAGCCAGGGCAGTATAAATACCACACATGTGACCCCATTTCGGAAAGAAGACACCCCAAGGTATTCCGTGAGGGGCATATTGAGTCCATGAAAGATTGACATTTTTGTCCCAAGTTAGCGGAAAGGGAGACTTTGTGAGAAAAAAAAATAAAAAAAAATTTCTGCTAACTTGTGCCCAAAAAAAAAAAATTCTATGAACTCGCCATGCCCCTCATTGAATACCTTGGGGTGTCTTCTTTCCAAAATGGGGTCACATGTGGGGTATTTATACTGCCCTGGCATTTTAGGGGCCTGAAACCATGAGAAGAAGTCTGGGATCCAAATGTCTAAAAATGCCCCCCTAAAAGGAATTTGGGCCCCTTTGCGCATCTAGGCTGCAAAAAAGTGTGACACATCTGGTATCGCCGTACTCGGGAGAAGTTGGGCAATGTGTTTTGGGGTGTCATTTTACATATACCCATGCTGGGTGAGATAAATATCTTGGTCAAATGCCAACTTTGTATAAAAAAATGGGAACAGTTGTCTTTTGCAGAGATATTTCTCTCACCCAGCATGGGTATATGTAAAATGACACCCCAAAACACATTCCCCAACTTCTCCTGAGTACGGCGATACCAGATGTGTGTCACTTTTTTGCCGCCTAGGTGGGCAAAGGGGTACACATTCCAAAGAGCACCTTTCGGATTTCACCGGTCATTTTTTACACATTTTGATTTCAAACTACTTACCACACATTAGGGCCCCTAGAATGCCAGGGCAGTATAACTACCCCACAAGTGACCCCATTTTGGAAAGAAGACACCCCAAGGTATTCCGTGAGGGGCATGGCGAGTTCCTATAATTTTTTATTTTTTGTCACAAGTTAGCGGAAAATTATGATTTTTTTTTTTTTTCTTACAAAGTCTCATATTCCACTAACTTGTGACAAAAAATAAAAAATTCCAGGAACTCGCCATGCCCCTCACAGAATACCTTGGGGTGTCTTCTTTCCAAAATGGGGTCACTTGTGGGGTAGTTATACTGCCCTGGCAATTTAGGGTCCCTAATGTGTGCGAAGTAGTTTGAAATCAAAATCTGTAAAAAATGGCCGGTGAAATCCTAAAGGTGCTCTTTGGAATGTGGGCCCCTTTGCCCACCTAGGCTGCAAAAAAGTGTCACACATCTGGTATCACCGTACTCAGGAGAAGTTGGGCAATGTGTTTTGGGGTGTCATTTTACATATACCCATGCTGGGTGAGATAAATATCTTGGTCAAATGCCAACTTTGTATAAAAAAAATGGGAAAAGTTGTCTTTTGCCAAGATATTTCTCTCACCCAGCATGGGTATATGTAAAATGACTCCCCAAAACACATTCCCCAACTTCTCCTGAGTACGGCGATACCAGATGTGTGTCACTTTTTTGCCGCCTAGGTGGGCAAAGGGGCACACATTCCAAAGAGCACCTTTAGGATTTCACAGGCCATTTTTTACACATTTTGATTTCAAACTACTAACCACACATTAGGGGCCCTAGAATGCCAGGGCAGTATAACTTCCCTATTTTGGAAAGAAGACACCCCAAGGTATTTCGTAATGGGCATAGTGAGTTCATGGAAGTTTTTATTTTTTGTCACAAGTTAGTGGAATATGAGACTTTGTAAGAAAAAAAAAATAATAAAAAAAAATCATCATTTTCCGCTAACTTGTGACAAAAAATAAAAAGTTCTATGAACTCACTATGCCCATCAGCGAATACCTTAGGGTGTCTATTTTCCAAAATGGGGTCATTTGTGGGGGGTTTCTACTGTCTGGGCATTGTAGAACCTCAGGAAACATGACAGGTGCTCAGAAAGTCAGAGCTGCTTCAAAAAGCGGAAATTCACATTTTTGTACCATAGTTTGTAAACGCTATAACTTTTACCCAAACCATTTTTTTTTTACCCAAACATTTTTTTTTAATCAAGCGAAAAATTTATATATGGATGTCGTTTTTTTTTTTTGCTAAATTTTACAACTGAAAGTGAAAAATGTCATTTTTTTGCAAAAAAATCGTTAAATTTCGATTAATAACAAAAAAAAGTAAAAATGTCAGCAGCAATGAAATACCACCAAATGAAAGCTCTATTAGTGAGAAGAAAAGGAGGTAAAATTAATTTGGGTGGTAAGTTGCATGACCGAGCAATAAACCGCTAAAGTTGTGGAGTGCCGATTTGTAAAAAAGGGCCTGGTCACTAGGGGGGTATAAACCTGTGGTCCTTAAGTGGTTAAACAGAGATTCAAATACATATGATCATAAGAAAAAGAGTGTGCATATATGAGGCCTCTTAAAGTATATAACAACCATAAAAATAATCAACACATATGAAGTGGATGTTACAGATATAAGGAAAACACAATGTTGTTAAGTGTTACCAAAAGATTATTATTATTTCAACTGGATAATACTCAATGACGCTAGGCATGCCAATATAAATGACCAGATAATATGCCCCGTACAATATAAATCTGAAAAACTATAGGCCAACATAAACCACTCAATAACCAGAGACACTTATTAGTATGTTATCATAAAAAGCACAAAAAGTTAATCTTTTGTTTACACCAAGGGGAGACTGGAATCAGAAACAATATATCCATTTGGATTCCTTTTTTAAAATCCCTCAATTCCAGTAACCCCTCCTCTTTGATTCCTTGACAAGTTCCATTACCGAGAACATGAGTATCTCAGGTTTCACCCCATGAACCTCTAACACATGATTAGCCACTCGTGTATTGTTTCTTTTGATGACATCATTAACGTGTTCACACACTCTTTGTTGCAATTCTCAAAATGTTTTCCCTATATAAACTTTTGGACATGAGCATTGGCACAGATATACCACTCCCTTACTTCTACAGTTAATAAAATCTTTGAAGATATATTCACGTCCAGTGGTGAAACAGATATTAGTTTTGGTAATGGAAATTAAGCTACAGGTTCTAACATCTGCTGCATTTAAACATTCCTAAAGGCCTACGGTTTAAGCTATATGCCCGCCTGTTTGGGGCTGTAATAATGACTGTGCACAAGACGGTCCCGCAAGCTTTGCCATTTGCGGAAAGTGATGCTCGGCTGTGGAGGGGTGACACCAATGATATCTGGGTCCATTTCTAAAATAGGCCAAATCTCGTTTAGGATATTCCTAATCTCCTTATTTGCGGTATCAAAGATAGAGATAATGCGAATTATGTTATCATCCTGGCCAGGCGGTTTAACTTTAGGATTTAACAAATCATTTAGGTCCTGATCCCTTGCATGTTTAAATGCTCCTCGTAGGACAGATTCTGGGTAACCCCTATCTATGAATCACGCCCAAAGTTTTTTTGATTTGTGGTGGAATCCCTCCAAGTCCGAGCAATTCCGCCTCATCCTTAAGAACTGACCCTTAGATATGACCTTCTTGAGCGCCGGGGGATGGTAACTAGACCAATGTAAGAGACTTTTGCTGGCCGTAGGTTTTCTAAATACCGTAGTGGCCAGCCTCACGGTTTGTTTAGTCACTTCCACATCAAGAAAGGTAATTATATGGTCACTGTGTTAATATGTAAAGGAGAGGTTTATACGGTTTCACAAATTCTTTCCGTTCGCAAAGATTTCCTTTCCATATCAGGGAAATGTCATCAATAAATCGCGTCCAAAACCCTATCTTCTCTGTCCACCATACTGAACTGTCCACAAAAACACAGGTATCCTACCACCAGCCCAGGAGGAGATTTGCATATGAGGGTGCACAGGGGCTCCCCATAGCGGTCCCCCTGAGCAGGTGGTAGAAGCGACCATCAAATAAAAAATAGTTATGTGACAACACGAATTCCAAAAGATCCACAACAAATTGATTAAGGCTATTGAATGAACATGTGTCTGTGAAGGTTCTCATTTATCCAGGTCATGGTATATCTGTAAAGAATAAATCAAGGCAACTGGACTTACTGTAGATTTCTTGAAAAGGTTTCACTCGTTCTTCCAACGAGATTTCTCAATTCTGAGTGACTGTACAAAAATTCTCTGGGAATAAATATGTAACTGAATCAACATCTGGTAATTATATGCAGCATATGGGTCAGAGGTCATTATACCCTGCATGGGGTCAAAGGTGTTGATTCCATTATCCTAATTGGAGTCAGTAGGTGATGATGACCTCCCAGAAAAAGGTGTCAAGACAGAATTGTATGTGGCAGACAATAGATGTCTAACCCCCCCACCTCTATTCAAGCTTGGCTTCTCCATTTTTACATAGATGGCCTCCTTCATACCTTATTTGTACCAATCGTCCTCCTTATCCAAAACAAAGGTGTGACCTGTTTCTTTTAGATGTAAGTACATGGCTGAATCTTGACCAGAGGTTTTGGCTCTTCTATGCTGAGCCATAAGCTGATGTAGTTGTTGTTTTGTTTTGCCGATATCCAGTTATGAGCATCCCTCATTGCACTGGACTGCATACACAATGTTGTCCATCTGGTGTTTAGGCGTTGGGTCTTTTGGGTGAACCAGTTGTTGCCTCAGTGTGTTGCTGGGTTTAAAGCAGACAGGGATGTGATGTTGATTCAGTTACATATTTATTCCCAGAGAATTCTTGTACAGTCACTCAGAATTGAGAAAGCCGGTTGGAAGAATGAGTGAAACGTTTTCAAGAAATCTACTGTACAGTAAGTCCAGTTGCCTTGATTTATTCTTTACAGATATTGACTGGAGACCTTGGGTTTTCAGAAAATAGGAGGTGGTTCTCGGCATGCGGGATAGAACTGTATAAAGATTCAACATCTATACTTGCCAACATATAGTCAAAGTCAAAGTGTAGGGTCTCTATTTTTCTCAAGAAATAATAGTGTCTCTGGTGTAGGACGACAACAACAATACAAACTGGCTTAGGATTCTTTCAATGTAAATACCACAATTGCGGGTTAATGACTCATTCCCCGACACGATGAGCCTCCCTTTTAATGGGGATAAACCTTTATGGATTTTGGGAAATCCATAAAATCTTGCAATGCTAGGCTGATCACAAAGGTATTTAGAAATCCTATGGACACCAATAGTCTGTTACATTGGTCTAGTTACCATTAGTGATAAGCGGCATAGGCAATATTCAAATTTGTGATATTTAGCAAATTTTTGGCTGAATATTTACCATAAATTTGCAAATTTGAGAATTCGTGATCTCCATTTATTGTTTACTTGATTGCGAAAATCAGCAATGTAATATATTCACGATAAAATAAAAATAAATTTGCGATTAATTTGTGATTAGAATATTCAACACTATTCGCGAATACGAATATATAGCACTATATTCTAAATATTCACATATTCTCAAAGTGGTAATATTCGCGATATTCGTGCTCAACACTAGTTACCATTCCCTGGCGCTCAGAAGGCCATACCTAAGAGTCAGTTCTTAAGGATGAGGTGAAATTGCTTGGACTTGGAGGGACTCCATCACAAATCAAAAAAACTTTGGGAGAGATCAAAGATAGGGGTTACCCAGAATCTGTCCTACGAGGAGCTTTTATACATGCAATGGATCAGGACTAGAATTGAGCGGACACCTGGATGTTCGGGTTCGACGGGTTCGGCCGAACTTCGGAAAAAAGTTCGAGTTCGGGACCCGAACATCACTCGAACTTGACCCCGAACCCGAACCCCATTGAAGTCAATGAGGACTCGAACTTTTGAGCACTATAATGGCTGTAAAAATGTCATGGAAAGGGCTAGAGGGCTGCAAATGGCATCAAAATGTGGTTAAGAGCATGGCAAGTGTGGATAGGGAAATGACTTTAAATAACATAAAATACGTACAAATAAAAATAATAATCTTGATCTAGGAGGACCAGGTCCATATGGAGTAGGAGGTTGAGGATGCAGTGGATGTGGCGGTGTCAGTGGAAGCGGTGGTGGAGGAGGAGGTAGCCTACAATGCTTTTTGGTTTAAAATTTTCGATGTTCTTTTATGCACCTACCATGGTGATTACGGGTGGCAGATAATCAGGGTTCCAGGCCAGAGAGGGAGAAAGAGAGACCTCATCCAAGGTAGGATTCATTTTTTCAAATTTCAAATTAGAGTTAAAATATGGGAGAAATTATTAAAGCATAAAAGTGTGACAACTTTTCAAAGTTTAAGCATTGAATGAAAGGATGTGGTGCACATTAATTACTTAATAATTTATCAAATGTTATTCCCTGTCACCTATGCATAGCAGGTGTTTATTCACGTCTAAAATTGTATAATGTCAACCCAAGAATGTAACAGAAAAAATATTGAAATGTATTAAGCTGTCAACTAGGTAGAGGAGGGGTATAATACACCCAAAAATTGGTGAATTCCACAAAAAAAGTAACTGATTATTTTTTATTTTTTTCGGTCTACTAGGTATAGGAGTGGTACATCACACCCAAAAATTTGTGAATTTCACCAGAATATATAACTGACATTTTTTTTTACCGGTCTACTTGGTATAGCAGTGGTACTATACACACCAAAATTGGTGAATTTCACCCTAAAATGTAAATTACATTTTTTTTTTTTTTTTTTAACCGGCCTACTAGGTATAGCAGGGGTACTATACACCCAATAATTGGTTAATTTCACCCGAAAAAGTAAATACTTTTTTTTGTTTTTTTGTTTAACCTGTCTACTAGGTATAGCAGTGGTAATATACACCCCAAAATTGGTTAATTTCACCATAAAATGTAACTGACAATTTTTATATATTTTTTTTACCGGTCTAATAGGTATAGCAGTGGTATTATAAACCCCAAAAATGGTGAATTTCACCCGAAAATGTAAATGACAAAGTAGTGAAATAATATAAAATAAAACACGTACAAAAAATAATAATATGGATTTATGAGGTGGAGTTCCATGTGGAGTAGGAGTTTGAAGAGGCGGTAGACGTAGCGGAGTAGGTGGTAGCGGCGGTGGAGGAGGACGAGATAGCCAACACAGGTTTTTGGTTTTAATTGAATTTTGTCAAAATAAGGTACGCTCCAAAAGAGTGTGAAATATCCAAAATACAAACATGAGCAATTGCGCTGCAGTATAACAATGGCTGCTTAGTGCCGGTATACATGTCTATTCTGCACAAGGTACGGACAAGATCTGAGGGATTCATGCCTGGTTCATTTTAATGAACGTGAGCTTATCCACATTGGCTGTGGACAGGTGGCTGCCCTTGTCTGTGATGACGCCCCCTGCTGTGCTAAACACACGTTCAGATAATTCACTGGCTGCAGGGCAGGCCAGCACCTCCAAGGCGTAAAAGGGCAAGCTCAGGCCATGTGCCCAATTTGGAGACCCAGAAGTTGAAGGGGGAAGACCCATCATTCAGTACGTGTAGGTGTGTGCACACATACTGCTCCAGCATGTTGGTGAAATGCTGTCTCCTGCTAAGACGTTCCATATCAGCTGGTGGTGCTGGTTGTTGTGGCGTGCTGACAAAGCTTTTCTACATGTCGACCATGCTAACCCTGCCTTCTGAGGTGCTGGCGGTGCCCCAGCTGCGTTTGCGACCTCTTCCTCGTCCTCTGCCTACACCTTGTGCTTCCACTGTGCCCCCGCTGTCAGGTAGGAATACCACCAGCAGCGCATCTACCAGCGTGTGCTTGTATTCACGCATCTTATGATCATGCTCCAGTGATGGGATTAAGGACGGTATGTTGTCCTTGTAAAGGTGATCCAGCAGCGTGGCCACCCAGTAATCAGCACAAGTTAGAATGTGGGCAACTCGGCGGTCTTTGCAGAGACACTACAACATGTAATCACTCATGTGTGCCAGGCTGCCCAGAGGCAACGAAAAGCTGTCCTCAGTGGGAGGTGTATCATCTGTGTCCTCTGTATTCCCCCATGCATGCACCAGTGATGGTCATGAGCTGGTCTAGGTGCCACCCTGCTGTGAACATGGTTCCTCTTCCTCCATCTCCTCCTCCTCATCCTCCACCTCCTCATCCTCCAGAACTGTGCCCTGGCTGGACAACTGTGTACCTTGGGTTTGTGGGTGCAGGAACCCACCCTCGAATTTTTAAGGAATCTCTGCACCACCAAATTCAGCACATGCGCCAGGCAAGGGATGTGCGTCAAGCAGGCTAGTCCCAGAGCTGCTACGAGATTTTGCCCATTATCGCACACCACCAGGCCGCGCTTGAGGTTGACTGGCACAAACCACTCATCGTTCTGTTGTTCAAGGCCCGTCCACAGCTCATTTGCTGTGTGGGGTTTGTCCCCCAAACAGATACGTTTTAAAACTGCCTGCTGTCATTTACCCCTGGCTGTGCTGAAGTTGGTGGTGAACGTGTTATGCTGACCGGATGAGGAGCTGGTAGAGGATGAGGAAGCAGAGTAGGAGGAGGAAGCAACAGGAGGCAAACTGAAGCGCCCTGCAATTTTCGGTGGTGGAAGGACATGCGCCAAACTGCTATCCGCCTCAGGGCCAGCTGCCACTGCATTTACCCAGTGTGCTGTTATGGAGATATAACAGCCCTGACCATGCTTACTGATCCACGTATCCATAGTCAGGTGCACCTTGCCACAGATGGCGTTGCGCAGTGCACACCTGATTTTGTCCCCTACTTGGTTGTGAAGGGAAGGGATGGCTCGCCTTGAAAAGTAGTGGCAGCTGGGCATGACGTACTGTGGGACAGCCACCACCATAATGCCTTTAAAACTATCCGTCTCCATTAGACGGAATGACAGCATTTCAAAGGCAAGTAATTTAGAAATGCTGGCATTCAGGGCTAGGGATCGCAGGTGGGTAGGGGGGTACTTTCTCTTCCTCTCCAGCGTTTGGGATATGGAGAGCTGAACGCTTCCATGGGACATTGTGGAGATGCTTGAGATGGTGACCCAGGTGTTGGTGTTGCTGCAGATCCTCTGTTTGTGTCACTCCAGAGGTGGATGCTGAGGCCCTGCGACTACAGCAGAAGAGGAAGCAGGAGGAGCCAGAGAACCTTTCTTGGTTTTGCTTTGGTCATGCAGGTTGTGCTCAGGTTGAGAACTTTTATGCCTTGCTTCAGGCTCTGATTGCACAGCGTGCAAACCGCTCGTGTCTTGTCATCAGCACATTGTCTGAAGAACTGCCACGCCAGGGAACTCCTTGAAGCTGGCTTTGGTCTGCTTTGTCCCTTGCTGCGGTGGGCAGTAGGAGGCGTACTGTCTAGAGGACGCCGCTCCGCTTTTGCACCCTGCTCCCTCTACATTTTTTGTGCCCAAATGAGTGTTTGTTTAAAAACTGAATTTGACAGCATTATATATGCCTGTAATTTCACACATGCTAATGCTGCAAGGCCTGAAAATAGTGTTTTTTGTCAAAAGAGTGTGTTTTTCAAACCCCAGAAAATTATGGGTGTATTTCTACCTTAAATTGCACACTGACTAATACAGATGTTGTAGATTGCCAACAAAGTCTTTTTTTGCTAATAGAATATGAAAGCTGTATATATTAAACTTGAATGTAACACTTGCAGATCTGGAAAATACAGTTTTTTTTTTTTTAAATGGTGTGTTTTTCAAACCCCAGAAAATGATGGGTGTATTTCTACCTTAAATTGCACACTGACTAATACAGATGTTGTAGTTTGCCCCCAAAAAATGGTGCAATGTCCCAAAAGCTCAGATGCAGTGCTGGTGCACTGAGCATGCATAAAATGGCCACCCACCTAACTAACAGAATTCTAAAAGTTAGTATTTTTTGGTCAATGAGCTCAGGGCAGGGTAAAACGATAGTGCCCTGCACCCACACAACTATTTGTCTGTAGATCGCTGAGTTAGATTCTCTCCTATGGTCTCCCTGAAATCACAAGTCCAGCAGCATCCTCTCCCTACACTTGTAACAGCAGAGTGACGTGCAGCTCTAAGTGACTCAAGCTTATATAGAGCCTGGGTCACATGCTGCTCTGGCCAATCACAGCCATACCATTAGTAGGCATGGCTGTGATGGCCTCTTGGGGCAAGCAGTATGACGCTTGTTGATAGGCTGCTGTGCAGCCTTTCAAAAAGTGCCAACAAAGCGGCGAACACCGAACCTGAACCCAAACTTTCACTGAAATGTTCGGGTCCGGGGTCCCAAAATCCTAAAGTTCGGGTTCGCTCAACCCTAATCAGGACCGAAATTAATTGTTAAATTCTAAAGTTAAACCGTGGGGCCAGAATGATAACATTATTTGTATTATCTCGACCTTTGATACAGAAAAAAATGAGATTAGGAATATCCTAAACGAGTTTTGGTGCATTTTACAAATGGACCCAGATCTCATTGGTGCTATGCCTTCACAGCCGATCATCACTTTCCGCAAAGGGTGAAGCTTGCGGGACCGTCTTGTGCACAGTCATTATTCCAGGCCCAAACAGGCGGGCACATGGCTTGACAGTTGGAATGGTTAAATGTGGCAGAAGCCTGTAGCTTCATTTCCAATACCAAAACTAATACCTGTTCAACCACTGGACGTGAATGCATCAAAGATTTTATTAACTGTAGAAGTAAGGGAGTGGTATATCTGTGCCAATGCCAATGTCCAAAGGATTATATAGGGAAAACATTTAGAGAATTGCAACGAAGAGTGTGTGAACACGTTAATGTTGTCATAAAAAGAAACAATACACCAGTGGCTAATCATGTGTTAGAGGTACATGAAGGGAAACCTGAGGTCCTCAGGTTTTCCACATTGGAACTTGTCAAGGAATCACAGAGGAGGGGTGACTGGAATCAACCGATTCTACAATATCGTTTCGGAACCCATTCTCAAATTGGTCTAAACGAAAGATTAACTTTCTTGTGCTTTTTATGATAACATCCTAATAAGTGTCTCTGCTGTGGGAGTGGTTTATGTTGGCCTATAGTTTTTCTGATTTATATTGTATGAGGCATATTATCTGGTCATTTATAGTGGTGCGCGAAGCGTCATTGAGTATTATCCTATTGAAATAAAAAATAATAATCTTTTGGTAACCATTAGCAACACTGGGTTTTCCTTATCCAGTGCCTTGCAAAAGTATTCACCCCCTTTGACTTTTTTCGTGTTTTGGTGCCTCACAACCTGGAATTAACATGGATTGTTTGAGGATTTGTATCATTTAATTTACAGAACATGCCCACAACTTTGAAGATGTTTTTTTTTTTTTTTGGAAGGTTTGCGCTTGTGAGCAACAATCTTTAAGTCTGACCACAGATTTTCTTTTGGATTGAGATATGGGCTTTGACTAGGCCCTTCTAACACATTTATGTTTCCCTTTAAACCACTCAAGTGTTGCTTTAGCAGTGTGTTTGGGGTCATTGTCCTGCTGGAAGGTGAACCTCCGTCCTAGCCTCAAATCACGCACAGAGTGTTACAGGTTTTGCTCAAGAATATCCCTGAATTTAGCACCATCCATCTTTCCCTTAACTCTGACCAGTTTCCCAGACCCATCCCCACTAGTGTTGAGCGTGAATATTCGAAAAGCTAATTTTTATCTCGAATATCGCAACTTTGAGAATTTGCGAATATTTAGAATATAGTGCTATACAGATGAAGCATTGCTTGCGCTCAATATTTTCGCATAGTGAGACTAACCAATCGCGACTTCAACTGTTTGAAAAACCAATAGACAACAAGGCCAGTAGATGGCAGTGTTAACCTAAAGTATGTAAAGACACTACACTATGCCCGATCTTCCTCCACAACCTTTTTAATTACTAATTACATGGCAGTCATAGCTGAACTTATTTGCTGCGAATCTTACTGCAGCGGGAGTGGGTGCCGGGCTTTCTGACTAGCTTGAAGTGGTGGAGATCCTGAGCTCTGCTGCCGCGGTCCAGTGCCGGAAGGACCCGATGTCCGTGTCACTTATGATCCAGAGGTGTAGGATGTGGATCCCCCACTACTGGAGCTCGGCTGGCCGGCATTCAGCGCTGACTGGAACTAGGGAGTCACACCAGTGGACGTACACTTCCAGCCCAGCTACGAGATAACATCTCTCTGACGCTGGTTCCACCTCTAAGTGTGCAACACTACCAGTAGCGTTTCACAGTCCCTTCTGCTCTTCCATATTAAAGCACATATTTTCAGATCCTTTTCCAAATTAACTATTTAGCAGCAATCATGTATTCCTTTGTACCCATTCATTTATCTAATCGTGTCAGTTACTGCCATATCATGTTATCGTCCCTTCTGTTTTTCCATATTACAACACATTCTTTACCATTCTAATAACTTAGAAGAAATCATTGAGTCAGGTATTACAGCATCATATATAGTCAGGTCCATAAATATTAGGACATTGACACATTTCTAACATTTTTGGCTCTATAAACCACCACAATGCATTTGAAAAGAAACAAACAAGATGTGCTTTTACTGCAGACTGTCAGCTTTAATTTGAGGGTATTTACATCCAAATCAGGTGAACGATGTAGGAATTACAACAGTTTTATTTGTGCCTCCCACTTGTTAAGGGAACAAAAGTAATGGGACAATAGGCTTCTTAGCTGCTCCATGGCCAGGTGTGTGTTATTCCCTCATTATTCCAATTACAATGAGCAGATAAAAGGTCCAGCGTTCATTTCATTTGTGCTATTTGCATTTGGAATCTGTTGCTGTCAACTCTCAAGATGAGATCCAAAGAGCTGTCACTATCAGTGAAGCAAGCCATCATTAGGCTGAAAAAACAAAACAAACCCATCATAGAGATAGCAAAAACATTAGGCGTGGACAAAACAACTGTTTGGAACATTCTTAATAAGAAGGAACGCTTCGGTGAGCTGAGCAACACCAAAAGACCCGGAAGACCACGGAAAACCACTGTGGTAGATGACCAAAAAATTATTTCCCTGGTGACAAAAACACCCTTCACAACAGTTGGCCAGATCAAAAACAGGTAGGTTTATGTGTCAAAGTCAACAATCAAGAGAAGACTTCACCAGAGTGAATAGAGAGGGTTCACCACAAGATGTAAACCATTGGTGAGCCTCAAAAACAGGAAGACCAGATTAGAGTTTGTCAAACGATATCTAAAAAAGCCTTCACAGTTCTGGAACAACATCCTATGGACAGATGAGACCAAGATCAACTTGTACCAAAGTGATGGGAAGAGAAGAGTACGGAGAAGGAAAGGAGCTGCTCATGATCCTAAGCATACCACCTCATCAGTGAAGCATGGTGGTGGTAGTGTCATGGCTTGGGCATGTATGGTTGCCGATGTAACTGGTTTTCTTGTATTTATTGATGATGTGACTGCTGACAAAAGCAGCAGGATGAATTCTGAAGTGTTTTGGGCAATATTATCTGCTTATATTCAGCCAAATGCTTCAGAACTCATTGGATGGCGCGTCACAGTGCAGATGGACAATGACCCAAAGCATACTGCAAAAGCAACCAAAGAGTTTTTTTAAGGGAAAGAAGTGGAATGTTATGCAATGACCAAGTCAATCACCTGACCTGAATCCGATTGAGCATGCATTTCACTTGCTGAAGACAAAACTGAAGGGAAAATGCCCAAAGAACAAGCAGGAACTGAAGACAGTTGCAGTAGAGGCCTGGCAGAGCATCACCAGGGATGAAACCCAGCGTCTGGTGATCTCTGTGTGTTCCAGACTTCAGGCTGTAATTGACTGCAAAGGATTTGCAACCATGTATTAAAAAGTGAAACTTTGATTTATGATTATTATTATGTCCCATTTCTTTTGGTCCGTTAACAAGTAGGAGGCATATATACAAACTGTTGTAATTCCTACACCGTTCAGCTGATTTGGATGTAAATACCCTGAAATTAAATCTGACAGTCTGCAGTTAAAGCACATGTTGTTGCTTGTGTATAGAGCCAAAAATGATAGAATTGTGTTGGTGTCCCAATATTTATGGACCTGACTGTATCTCTCCATTATGAGCTCCCCCACTCATAAAACATCAGCATCATCCTTGCGCTCTCCACTCCACCAAGCAAATGGTTCTCCCCACATGGGCTTTTATAACATTTAGGTTATTTATCTATTCCTCATTTACTGATTTGTCTTTTATTAATTTATTTATTAATTTATTTATGTTATTAATTATATAGTCTTCCACCAATTAATTATCAATCTTATCTTTTTATGGTACTACTATTATTACTATTTTTTATGGTAATAATATTACCCCTTCTATTTTATTTATAAATATCTACATATCTGACATATCTACTTATTCAAATGCATCCGGATAAAAAAATGAGGCAAGAAGGTACAACACGCTGGCAAAACATATTTACTGCCTGTGATTGGTATGTAGATATGTTAGTCATGACAAAGAGCCTTTTTATAGGCTGTTACTTAAAACCAAGCGGAACCCCTGCCCACATATTTTGCCGCTCGTGCGGCTTTGCCTGAGTAGCATGGGGTTATGGTGCGCGCACGCTGTCTTTCCCTGCTTTATACTGTAGGTATCACCATTCCTCACCTTTTTTCTCTCTCGGCCCATCTCCGTCGATTCGACTCATTGGCATGACTGTCATATGTTCTTATCAATCACAGGCAGTAAATATGTTGGTACATAGGTAAAAATTCAATTGCATCAATAGAGATCATGTTTTGTAAGAATTAATACATTTTAAATTGTGGCTAAAAAAAATAAATACAAAAAATCATTGTCAATAATATAAGAAAATAACAGCATCACAATTAATTCAAAATTAAAGGGGTTGTCCGAGTTATGAACAAAAATAAATAAATATACAGCACAGAAAATCTGATGGGCAGCAATATATAACTAAGCCAAACAAGTTTTATGCAAAAAAAAAAAAAAAAAATATATATATATATATATATATATATATGTATACAGTACAGACTAAAAGTTTGGACACACCTTCTCATTCAAAGAGTTTTCTTTCTTTTCATGACTATGAAAATCGTAGATTCACACTGAAGGCATCAAAACTATGAATTAACACATGTGGAATTATATACATAACAAAAAAGTGTGAAACAACTGAAAATATGTCATCTTCTAGGTTCTTCAAAGTAGCCACCTTTTGCTTTGATTACTGTTTTGCACACTCTTGGCATTCTCTTGATGAGCTTCAAGAGGTAGTCACCTGAAATGGTTTTCACTTCACAGGAGTGCTCTGTCAGGTTTAATAAGTGGGATTTCTTGCCTTATAAATGGGGTTGGGACCATCAGTTGCCTTGAGGAGAAGTCAGGTGGATACACAGCTTATAGTCACACTAAATAGACTGTTAGCTTCTTTTTTCTTGCCATAATACAAATTCTAAGTAAAGAAAAACAAGTGGCCATCATTACTTTAAGAAATGAAGGTCAGTCAGTACGAAAAATTGGGAAAACTTTGAAAGGGTCCCCAAGTGCAGTCACAAAAACCATCAAGCGCTACAAAGAAACTGGCTCACATGCAGACCGCCCCAGGAAAGGAAGACCAAGAGTCACCTCTGCTGCGGAAGATAAGTTCATCTGAGTCACCAGTCTCAGAAATCGCAGGTTAACAGCAGCTCAGATTAGAGACCAGGTCAATGCCACACAGAGTTCTAGCAGCAGACACATCTCTAGAACAACTGTTAAGAGGAGACTGTGTGAATCAGGCCTTCATGGTAGAATATCTGCTAGGAAACCACTGCTAAGGACAGGCAACAAGCAGAAGAGACTTGTTTGGGCTAAAGAACACAAGGAATGGACATTAGACCAGTGGAAATCTGTGCTTTGGTCTGATGAGACCAAATTTGAGATCTTTGGTTCCAACCACCGTGTCTTTGTGCGACGCAGAAAAGGTGAACGGATGGACTCTACATGCCTGGTTCCCACCGTGGACGAGGAGGTGTGATGGTGTGGGGTGCTTTGCTGGTGACACTGTTGGGGATTTATTCAAAATTGAAGGCATACTGAACCAGCATGGCTACCACAGCATCTTGCAGCGTCATGGTATTCCATCCGGTTTGCGTTTAATTGGACCATCATTTATTTTTCAACAGGACAATGACCCCAAACACACCTCCAGGCTGTGTAAGGGCTATTTGACCATGAAGGAGAGCGATGGGGTGCTGCGCCAGATGACCTGGCCTCCACAGTCACCGGACCTGAACCCAATCAAGATAGTTTGGGGTGAGCTGGGCCGCAGAGTGAAGGCAAAAGGGCCAACAAGTGCTAAGCATCTCTGGGAACTCCTTCAAGACTGTTGGAAGACCATTTCAGGTAACTACCTCTTGAAGCTCATCAAGAGAATGCCAAGAGTGTGCAAAGCAGTAATCAAAGCAAAAGGTGGCTACTTTGAAGAACCTAGAATATGACATATTTTCAGTTGTTTCACACTTTTTTGTTATGTATATAATTCCACATGTGTTAATTCATAGTTTTGATGCCTTCAGTGTGAATCTACAATTTTCATAGTCATGAAAATAAAGAAAACTATTTGAATGAGAAGGTGTAGTCCAAACTTTTGGTCTGTACTGTGTATATATATATAATATATATATATATATAAAAAAAATTAGGGCAGCACTCTCAGTGTAGGAATAAATTGTGTGCCTTACCAATTATCTGCTGTATAAAAAATAAAAAATAAAAATCTGCATCACATCCAGATAAAGTGAAAAAAGTGGCGTCCTTTATTCACCTAAGTAGCGATATTTTAGTTCTCTTACTGGTACTAAGCAGATTATCTTGCACTAAGAGAACTGAAACATCACTAAAGGACGCCACTTTTTTCCATGATAAATCTGCAGCGTGGGGGCCCCGTGTGGCTACTACACACTTTCAAAGTCAACCTTCAGCGGAACTAATAGATGCCGGATGACTTCCCTGACCTTCCCAGGGGCTGCTGTCTTGAGCAGCTGTTCATTTCTGAGATGTCCGTATAGTGCGGGGGGAATCCAAACTCCCTCTCCATCTCCATGCACGGTTATATGCAGTGAAATCTTTTGTGACTTTTTTTGTTGTAAAAACACATTTTATTCAGCTTTCAGCTCTGCAGTTCTATGCGGTAAAATCTTTAGTGATGTATTTTGGTGGAAAAACAAATCTTGTTCAGCGTTCAGCCCTGTAGTAATATGCAGTAAAATTGTTTGTGATGTATTTCGGTGGAAAAACAAATATTAATCAGTGTTCAGTGCTGCAGTTATATGCGGTAAAATCTTTTGTGACTTATTTAGATGGAAAAAATTAATTATTCAGCTTTCAGCGCTGTAGTAATATCTGGAAAAATCTTTATTAAAGTATATTGATCGATAAAGTAAATTAATTCAGTGGTCAGCACTGTGGTTATATGTGGTAAAACCTTTTTTTTTAAGTATTTAGGTCGAAAAACTAAATGTATTCTGCGGTCAGTGCTGCGGTTATATGCAGTAAATTATTTACTGATGTTTTTTGATGAACTTCGCAACTCTGTGGCCAACTTATGCTGCTGCCACCTCCAAACTCTGTTGTTGTGCAACTCTGTGGCCTACTCATGCTGCTGCCACCTCCAAACGCTGTCGTTGTGCCACTCTGTGGCATACTTATGCTGCTGCCACCTACAGACTCTGTTGTTGTGCCACTCTGTTACCTCCTCGTGCTGCTGCTTCCTCTAGACTCGGTCATTATGCCACTGTTGCCTACTCATGCTGTTGCCACCTCCAGACTTGGTCATTGTGCCACTCTGTGGCCTCCTCCTCATGCTGGTGCTGTCACCTCCAGACTCTGTCATTGTGCCACTCTGTGGCCTACTCATGCTGCTGCCACCACCAGACTCGGTCATTGTGCCACTCTGTGGCATACTCATGCTGCTGCCACCTCCAGACTCTGTTGTTGCGCCACTCTGTTACCTCCTCTTGCTGCTGCCTCCTCCAGACTCGGTCATTATGCCACTGTTGCCTACTCATGCTGCAGCCACCTCCAGACTTGGTCATTGTGCAACTCTGTGGCCTACTCATGCTGCTGCTGCCACCTCAAAACTCAGTCATTATGCCACTCTGTGTTCTACTCATGCTGCTGCCACCTCCAGACTCAGTCATTGTGCCACTCTGTGGCCTCCTCCTGATGATGCTTCTGCCACCTCCAGACTCAGTTGTTGTGCCACTCTGTGGCCTCCTCTTGCTGCTGCCACCTCCAGACTCGGTCATTATGCCATAGTTGCCTGCTCATGCTGCTGCCACCTCCAGACTTGGTCATTGTGCCACTCTGTTGCCTACTCATGATGCTGCCACCTCCAGACTCGGTCATTGTGCCAATTTGTGGCCTCCTCCTGATGCTGCCATCTCCAGACTCGGTCATTGTGCCACTCTGTGGCCTACTCATGCTGCTGCCACCTCCAGACTAGGTCATTGTGACACTCTGTGGCCTCCTCTTGCTGCTGCCACCTCCAGACTCTGTCATTGTGTCACTCTGTGGCCTATTCATGCTGCTGCCAGCTCCAGACTCGGTCATTGTGCCACTCTTTGGCTTCCTCATACTGCTGCCACCTCCAGACTCTGTGATTGTGCCATTCTGTGGCCTACTCATGCTGCTGCCACCTCCAGACTCTGTTGTTGTGCCACTCTGTGGCCTACTCATGCTTCTGCCACCTCCAGACTCGATCATTGTGCCACTCTGTGGCCTCCACCTGATGCTGCTGCTGCCACCTCCAGACTCTGTCATTGTGCCACTCTGTGGCCTACTCATGCTGCTGCCAATTACAGAATCTGTCATTGTGTCACTCTGTGGCCTGTTCATGCTGCTACCACCTCCAGACTCTGTCATTGTGCCACTCGGTGACCTTCTCCTAATGCTACTGCAGCCACCACCTACAGACTCTGTCATTGTGCCACTCTGTGGTTTCCTCATGCTGCTTCCACCTCACCACTATGTCATAGGTCCACTCTATGGACTTTTCATGCTGTTTCCACCCTTCCCAACTTTATGACTGGTCCTCTATTTTAGCTTTCGGCCTGGCTGACATCATCATTTATTTCACACTTCTTCTGATCTGCCATAAGGAAGGAAAAATCAGACACACTACAAATCCTATCTTTGTAGCAGCTTTAAGGCCTGTATGGTCCCATCAGAATTGACTTATGAATTGGTAGCCAAAACCAGAAGTGGATAGAAAACACAGAAGACATGCAATTATTTGGTTCACGTGTCATCTCTGTTTTAGAACCACTCCTGTTTTTTGGCATTAGCAATACTGATGGATTCCTGACCAAATGCTGACCGGGTGAAGGCAAATGCTCAACAGACAGGATCCGTTTTTTGAGGGATTACTGTTGGGACTGATCAGAGGAAGGGCAAAATAATGAGTGACGATAACATAAACTTACTGCTGACACCCTCCCCTCTCTGTCCGGGGGAGCTCTACTTTTATAATTGTTTAATAGAACAGGTTTTGTAGACATCTATGTGGAATCAAATGACGACGGTGTAAAAGAAGTGTGCTTCTTCTTGACTCTAACATCTACCTGTAAGGCTGAGTTGATACTTAAGTTATTTGGTCAGTTTTGGCCTTGTGACTGCCCAAACAAGTGCAGTATGCAGTGATTATAAGAGCGACACCTACCGTATCATGTGCTTGTCATACTGACTCACAGTACTGTTTCACTACCAAAGCAGGCTCCCTATGCGTGTTACTGCAAGTCACAGTGTTCTACACCCCTATAAATGCTCTCTGCAGCCTGGAAATAGCTGTTTTTAACATGATTTGCTGCAAATAAATTTGGATCAAAGCAAATTTATCAGAAACATTTGTCAACCAGGCCGAATCGAATTTTTGAAAAATTTGCTCATCTCTAGTCAGAATATGATGATGAAAAAATAAAACTGAATTTTTTCAAGGTTTTGATTATTTTATCAGTATCAAAAAGCAAGAAAACTTACACATTTATGGTATCACCAGATTTGTACTGACCAGGAAAAAGGAAAGTTACTGCTTAGTTTTATCAAATTTTGAATATTGTAAATATAAAAACCTGTAAAACGGTGGTAGAATTGCATTTTTTTTACAATTCCACCCCATTTGGAATTTTTTTCTGCTTCCCACTATATCATATGCAATATTAAACGGTGGCATTGGGAAGTGAAACTTGTCCTGCAAAAAATAAGGCCTCATATGGCTATGTGAATGGAAAAATAAAAAAAATTATGGCTTTGGGAAGGCAGGGAATGCAAAACAACATGCTTTATTATAAAAATAAAAGTAGACATACTTAATATTGTCACATCCGTATCAACTTGCTCTATAAAAATAGCACATTATCTAACCTGTCAGGTGACCATTGTAAAAAAACAAAAATAAAAACTGACATTTTTTGGTTACCTTGCCTCACAAAAAGTGAATATAGAGCAATCAAAAATAATATGTACTCCAAAACAGTACCGACAAAACTGTCACCTTATCCCATAGTTTCCAAAATGGGTTAACTTTTGGGGAGTTTTTACTGTAGGAGTGCATTAGGGGTCTTCAAATGAAACATGGTGTCTAAAAACCAGTCTAGCAAAATCTTCCCTCCAAAGACCAAAAAGGACTGCTGTGTGCCCATACAGCAATTTACACCCACGTGTGGGGTGTTTCCATAAACTAATGAATCAGGGTAATTAATATTTAGTTTTGCTATTAACACTTGCTGTGTTATAGAAAAAAAATGGATTAAAATGGCCAATCTGCCAAAAAATTGAAATTTTGACATTTCATCTCAATCTTAATTCTTATGGAATACCTAAAGGGTTAACAAAGTTTGTAAAATCACTTTTGTATAACTTGAGGGACATAATTTCTAAAATGGGACCACTTATGGGTGGTTTCTATTATGTTAGCCCCACAAAGAAGTGACTTTACAACTAAACTGGTCCTTAAAAAGTAGGTTTTGGAAATTCTTAAACATTTTAAGAATTGCTTCTAAAATGATAAGTCTTTCTAATGTCTTAAAAATAAAATTAAAAACAAAAAGCAAACATGAAGTAGACATATGGTAAATGTATAGTAATAGCTATTTTTGAGGTATCACTATCTGTTTTAAAAGGAGAGAGATTGAAATTTAGAAAATTGTGTTCCCATCCCCCCCCCCCCCCCCCAATTTTTTGGTACCTTTTGGATTTTTTTTATAAATAAAGGTGGAATATATCTACTCAAATTTAGTACACAAAGTACAATGTATCATAAGAAAACTATATCAGAATGGGTTGGATAAGTAAAAATGTTCTAAAGTTATTGCCACGTGTTAGATTTGCAAAAAAAATCCCTTAATTCAAGGCATTTTAAGTTTCATTAAGATAAACTGTTTTATTGTGACAAGTTGGTACTCATAAAATCTGGAAACATATGCCCCTATTGCCTGGCTAAGTATAGGTAGTGGTATAGGTATTGGTAGCTATTGTATTATGAAATATTGGGGTGTTGAAAAAAAAAAAAAAATATATATATATATATATACATTTATAAATTATTTTTTATAAAAATGTTTATAGGGGGTCGCAAAATTCATTCATACAGCTTAACAGCTTATTACATAATGTTATAAAGATAAAACAAGTTTACATTGAAAATATGTTCCCTTTTCCAGAACGAATTAAATACCAATGTGAAGAGGTGAGTGACATTCTAAAAATGGATCAAACTATTCAAACTACAATTTTGGTAATTGCTAATGGAAACAAATGAAGAGTCTGCTAAAAGAACAAGTTATATATTCCTGAATAATACAAAAAGAATGTGCAGGCTATTAGTAAAGAATGGCTAATTACTAACATGGAGAAACATTAAGTATCTCTATTCATGACCTTTTCAGATCCAAATAAAAGCATCCAGCTATTAGGCAAATTAGACCAGTTAGTACCTTTCTAAGACATAAATGTCTTAATTTGTGGCCCTACTCTACAATGTTTTAGAATGTACTGAAGAAACAAAAGGCTAGATAAAAATTAGGTTAACACCATTCTGAAGCACTCCGTAGTAACCCTTCATCAACATTTATATTGTTTGCTATAGTGTTAAGGTAAATGGTTTGTGTTATCAGGCCCAATTAAAGCTAGATCAAACTCATTTTAAAACAGCTCTTTCACAAGGATCAAACCTAATTAACCCTATTAAACAAGACATACTGCCTGTTAGGGTTCATAATGATGAATAAAACTATACCTTTCTTTTGTCTGTAACAGCTACAGAGAAATCTGTGTTTATATTCATATGCAAATAAGAGTTTCGAACAGCAGGAGGTGGGGCTGAATCCTTTGAGCACTGCTTTGTATCACTCTCTGTGTTCTGCACACTCCCCCGAGCATTTCCATATCAGGTACTCTATGTACTATAGCAGTGATGGCTAACCTTGGCACTCCAGCTGTGGTAAAACTACAACTCCCAAGATGCCCCCCTTGCTTGGCTGCTCTCAGAACTCTGTAGAAATAAATGGAGCATGCTGGGAGTTGTAGTTTCACCACAGCTGGAGTGCCAAGGTTAGCCATCACTGTACTATAGCTTCGCCACTCAATAAGGAAAACCATACAATAAGGAAAAAAAAAAAACTGTAATCTTTATTTGTAGCAATAGATAAATAAAAATTATTAATCTAATTTTTAACTTTACCTAACTCTTTATTCAACAGGCATACCTTAGTAAATAGAATCACTGCAATGCAATCAGTCTGGCAATCACTAAAGTAAGGTACAGTTAAGATCACAGGGATTTGCCAGTTTTTCACCAGGCATCCCCTCAAGGAAGTTTGACCTTAACCAGTTGGATCCTTAGGCCACAGGTTGTCACGGTAGGTACGATAAGGGAAGGAAACAAAACCCCACAAAGCAAACAAAACAACTGACTAGGCCCCAAAAGCTAGGGAACAAAGGGGTCACCTCCTAGCAATCCCTAAGAGACTTTCCTTACACTGCTATGCCCATGTGAATATCTTGATGGTAGATATGCACATGCCCACGTACCTAAAGCTGTAACACACTGGACAAAACCCTCAGCTGTAGGGAAGAGGGAAAGAGACAACCAGCTCCTTCCACAACTGAAGGAGCTAGCGTCACTCTAGGGGCCTAGTAAAAACAGACACAGAAGGAAAAAGGAAAAATGACTGTAGATGAGTTAGAGCAGACAATCCACCAAAACTTCCAGGGCTCAAACAAGGAAGAACTATAACTCGCAAAGGCTATGGGGAGAGGGAGGAATAAATAGCCTCACCAATAGCCAAATGAACCACACCTGATGGGAGGTGGGATTCTGTTCAAACCCACAACAAAACAAACTGTCAGATCGAGTCACATGCAGCAATTTTGACAGATCTCCTAAGAACACCCACAGGGCAGGGCAGGACAGTACCTCCCCTCTATGGATGACCTCTGGACACCCAGGCCCAACTTTATCCAGGTGTGCCCTGTGAAAGGCATTAATGTGGGTAGCGTTAACATTAGTAGCCGGAACCCACATTCTTTCCTCGGGACCGTATCCCTTCCACTGCACCAGGTACTGAATTGAACCCCAAAGAACCCGTGAGTTGAGAATTCTAGAGGTCTGAAACTCCAGATTACATCAACTAAAACAGGAGGAGGAGGTGGCAAAGGAGGTGGTTCCACAGGTTCCACATATTTCTTCAACAAGGACCTGTGAAACACATTATGGATCTTCCAGGCCTGCGGAAGTTCCAGACGAAACGCCACCGGATTGACAATGGCCAAGATTTTATAAGGGCCAATAAATCTTGGACCCAATTTTTAAGAGGGTACCTTCAACTTAATGTTTTTAGTGGACAACCACACCAAATCACGCACACACAGATCTGGACCAGTCATACGTCTCTCGTCATCCGTTTATATCTTTCACCCATTTTTTTCTAATTAACTTAAATCTTCTGCCAGATAGATAACAAAGAGGAAGAGAACCTCTCCTCTTCCAGTATCCCAGAAGATTTGGTCTCAGAAAAGGTACCAAACTGAGGGTGAAAACCATATGCGCCAAAAAATGGTGACTTATCCGTTGACTCCTGCCTACGGTTGTTCAAGGCAAACTCAGCTAAAGACAAGAACGAGGACCACTCATCCTGATTCTCAGCGACAAAACACCTCAAATAGGTCTCCAGGTTTTTGTTAGTGCGCTCAGTTTGACCATTCGACTGAGGATGAAAAGCCTAAGGCTGGTTTCACACGGGCGTTGCGGGAAAATATGCAGATGCGTTGCGGGAACATGCGTGATTTTTCCATGCAAATGCAAAACATTGTAATGCGTTTTGCACCCGCGTGAGAAAAATCGGCATGTTTGGTACCCAAACCAGAACTTCTTCACAGAAGTTCGGGTTTGGGTTAGGTGTTGTGTAGATTGTATTATTTTCCCTTATAACATGGTTATAAGGGAAAATAATAGCATTCTTAATACAGAATGCTTAGTAAAATAGGGCTGGAGGGGGTTAAAAAAATAAATAAAATTTAAATCACCTTAATCCACTTGTTCGCGCAGCCCGGCTTCTCTTCTGTCTTCTTCTTTGAGGAATAGGACCTTTGATGACGTCACTGCTCTCATCACACGGTCCATCACATGATCTTTTAACATGGTGATGGATCATGTGACGGACCATGTGATGAGAGTAGTGACGTCACCACAGGTCCTTTTCCTGTGCACAGCAAAGATGAAGACAGAACAGAAGCCGGGCTGCGCGAACAAGTGGATTAAGGTGAGTTAAATTCTTTATTTATATTTTTTTAACCCCTCCAGCCCTATTGTATGAAGCCCTATTCTGTATTAAGAATGCTATTATTTTTCTTTATAACCATGTTATAAGGAAAAATAATAATGATCGGGTCTCCATCCCGATCATCTCCTAGCAGCTGTGCGTGAAAATTGCACCACATCTGCACTTGCTTGCGGATGCTTGCGATTTTCACTCAGCCCCATTCACTTCTATGGGGCCTGCATTGCGTGAAAACCGCTAAATATAGAACATGCTGCGATTGTCACGCAACGCACAAGTGATGTGTGAAAATCACCGCTCATGTGAACAGCCCCATAGCAATGAATGGATTCAGTGCGGGTGCAATGCGTTCACCTCATGCATTGCACCCACGTGGAAAAATCGCCCGTGTGAAAGGGGCCTAAGAGAAAGACAACTGACTACCCAGATGAGAATAAAACGCCCTCCAAAACCTGGAAACAAATTGCGTCCCCCTATCAGACACCACATCAGAGGGAATGCCATGTAATTTCACAATGTTGTAAAAAAAACTGAGTGAGAGTTTGCACATTGGGCAAATCTGATAATGGTACAAAGTGAGCCATCTTGCCGAAGCCGTCAACAACCACCAAAATCACCGTTTTCCCAGAGGAACTCGGCAAATCAGGGCCAATCCAAGGACGAGATGGGATGGACAAAGGAAGAAGAGATCCTGATGGCCGAGTGTGAGCCACCTTTGCTCGTGCACAGGTCTCATAAGCTGCTACATAACTGTCAACACTTTTACGCAACCCTGGCCACCAGAATCTCTGGGAAATAGGATCCACAGTGGATCCACTTCCAGGATGTCCTGCAAGGACAGTATCATGATGTTCCTTGAACACCTTGTATCGCAGTTCAGAAGGAACAAACAACTTGCTTGGAGGACAAGAATCAGGTGCCTCCTTTTGAGCCTCCAACACTTCTGTCTCCAGCTCGAGGTAAAGAGCGGATACCACCACCCCATCAGCCTAAATTGGAGCAGAATCCTCAGAATCCCCCCCCCCTCCCGGAAAGCTACGTGACAACGCATCCGCTTTGACGTTTTTAATCCCAGGGCGATAGGAGACCACAAAATTGAATCTGGTAAAAAACAATGACCATCTAGCCTGCCTAGGATTTGCGGATTGCAGTTATGCCAGATCCTTATGGTCAGTAAATACCGTAAGCATACGAGAGTTTCTTGGAGAAAAAAGCACATGGGTGCCATTTGCCAGGAGAGGGACCCTGCGAAAAGACTGCTCCGACTCCCACTTCTGATGCGTCAACCTCCACAATGAAAGGTTGAGACACATCAGGTTGCATCAGAATGGGCGCAGAAGCAAAACATTTCTTAATAGCAGAAAAAGCCTGTAATTTCTCATCCGACCAGACAGAGAGGTCAGCGCCCTCCCTAGTCATATCTGTCAAAGGTTTGACAATGGTGGAATAATTCAGGATGAATTTTCTGTAGTAATTAGTAAATCCTAAAAACCACATCAGGGCTTTCTGATTCTCCAGCCGGTCCCATTCCAGTACCGCGCGGACCTTTTCGGGATCCATACGAAAACCAGAGGCAGAAAGCAATTACCCCAAAAACGGCAGCTCCTGAACTGCAAACACACATTTTTCCAACTTGGCATACAATTTATTCTCCCGAAGGATCAATAACACTTGTCTCAAATGATCCTGATGAGTCTTCATATCGGGAGAGTAAATTAGTATGTCATTGAGGTAAATAGCAATGAACCTCCCCATCAAATTATGAAAAATTTAATTGAGAAAGCGCTGAAATACTGCTGGAGCATTAGTTAAGCCAAATGGCATGACTAGGTTCTCGAAGTGACCCTCTGGGGTATTGAAGGCCGTTTTCCACTCATCTCCTTCCCTGATTCTGATAAAATTTAAGCTCCTCTTAAATCCACCTTAGAAAACACCTTAGCACCAAAAAAGACAGTTATCTATACAAAATTCACTCCAATTCCTGATTTGTTTGGTTTGCCAGTCAATGGTAGGGTTATGGTTTATCAACCATGGCAAACCCAGAACTATCGGAGCAGGCAAAACTTTCATAACAAAAGAAATTAACTCAACATGAGAATCACCCACTCTCAAATATATATCCTGAACAATATGAGCCAGACATCTTTGTGAGAGGGGGGCAGAATCTATAGCAAACACAGATATCTCTTTGCTTAATGCGGTAGTTTTAAAACCATGACTCTGAACTAACTGAAAGTCAATAAGATTAACCCCTGCACCACTGTCAACAAATACCTTTAACTCAAAATTTCCAGAGTCTAGCTCTACAATGGCTGGCAGGAGGAATCGGGTACTGCAGGTAGGATATAAATATGCCTGCTCTGACTCTGACTCCCCATTCACACTATCAAGAGTAAGGGAGTAAGGGAGTTTTTTTTTCTTTGACGAGATCCCCTATTAGTTTTTCATTACCACTTTGAGGTTTAATAAAAGGGCACATAACAAAATGACCTTCTTTACCACAAAAGTAACACCGTCTATTCAGCTTCCTAAAATTCCTATTACCAGAGCAAAAAGTAACCTGGCCTAATTGCATAGGCTCCTGTGCAGCCCCTAATTCAGGTGTCAAAGTACCCAGAGGGACAGGAGGGACTGATTCCCTACCAGACAGCACTCCCTGCCTGAAGGGAACCTTGCATCTCTCTCTAAGACGTCTATAAATCCGTACGGCCAAAGACATGGCCACCTCCAAAGAATCAGTTTTTTTACATGAAATGCAAGGGCATCTATTAATCTCTCAGATAGCCCCTGACAGAACTGACTACAGCGTGCAGGATCATTCCACTTCGAGTCAGTCACCCATCTTTTAAATTCAGCACAATACGACTCCCTAGCACAAGCTGCACAACTTAGATTCAGCCATGGAGACCCGGTCAGGGTCATCATAAATCAGGCCCAGGGTTTCAAAAAATTCATCCACCGACCAGAGGGACTGAGAATCAGTCGGCAGAGAAAAAGCCCAGGACTGAGTGTCACCTTTTAGCAGAGAAATAATAATCCCTACTCTCTGGTTTTGGTCTCCAGATGAAATCGGACGCAGATGAAAATACAATTTACAGGACTCCCTGAACTGGACAAAGTTATCCCTTCCCCCGGCAAACCTATCAGGGAGAGCGACCTTCGGTTCCAGGCACACCTGGTTTCCCCTGGCGGCACCATGCGCTAAAGTACTCTGACACCATGCAACCGAATCGCGGAGGTCAGCTACCTCAAAAGACAATCCCTGCATGCGATCAACCAAAGCATCAATAGTCTCCATTTTGCAAAAAAAAAAGACGGTAGGGTGGGTTATAATGTCACAGTAGATACGATAAGGAAAGGAAACAGAACCCCACAAAGCAAACAAAACAACTGACTAGGCCCCAAAAGCTAGGGAACAAAGGGGTCACCTCCTAGCAATCCCTAAGAGACTTTCCCTATGCTGCTATGCCCATGTGCATATCTCGATGGTAGATATGCACATGCCCACGTACCTAAAGCTGTAACACACTGGACCAAACCCTCAGCTGTAGGGAAGAGGGAAAGAGACAACCAGCTCCTTCCACAACTAAAAGAGCTAGCCTCACTCTAGGGGACTAGTAAAAACAGACACAGAAGGAAAACAGAAAAAGGACTTATCTATAGATGATTTGGAGCAGACAATCCACCAAAACTTCCAGAGCTCAAACAAGGAAGAACCATAACCCGCAAAGGCTATAGGGAGAGAGAGGAATAAAGAGCCTCACCAATAGCCAAACAAACCACACCTGATGGGAGGTGAGATTCTGTTTAAACCCACAACAAAACAAACTGTCAGATCGAGTCACGTGCAGCAATTCTGAGAGATCTCCTAAGAACACCCACAGGGCGGGGCGTGACATAAGCCTTGAAAGCCATTACCAACTGGATGCAGGATTTGACAGCAATGAAGAACTACAAACGGCAAATCCAAATTGTGTAACCAAAGCAATGAGGTCAGACAAGATACCAGAGAGTGAAAGGTCCTATAGGCAAACGGCAAGATCCAATTTAGAGATCAGGTAAATATACAGATAGGCAATAGTGTGGGAGCGAAAATTCAAATTGCAAATATTAATCACAAATATCGACACTTTGAGAATTTGCAAATATTTAGAATATAGTGCTATATATTCGTATTTTCGAATATTCTAGATTTTTTTTCATCTGAACCCATGATCCCTCCCTACTTCTTGCTATTTGGCCAATGAGAATGCTACAATGTCTTTGTCTGAGCTTAGCAACATCCCTAGCAACCAATAGGAAAGTTGCCTACCCCTTATTATATAAGAACCTCCCAGCAGCCATTTTCTACAGGTTTTAAAAGTTCTGAGAGAGATAGCAGTGTCATTGCTATGCTCTGTGCTTTCCACTCATTACATTAGATAGATAGTTAGATATCTTATATATATGTAATACAGGTAGTTAGTGGGAGATAGTCAGCATAGGTTAGATCCTGACATAGTGTAGCTGATCCAGTGCAGGGTGTTAGGTAGTGTGATAGGTTCTGCTGTCCATAAATACAAGCTACAGACATAGTGCTGTGATGTCACAACAATACATAGTGCACCAATCGGTAACATGTAGTCAGACCTGCTAAAATGTGAAGTTTTGTATATTGCTCCAAAATATTTGCATCATTCGTACCTATTAGCACAATCGCAAATATATTGGAGCACTCTATCTGCATATAAAGCCATTTTTAATGTTCTGCCGTGCCAACCATTTTCTCCAGTTTCAGGAAACTCTGACCAGTCTGTAGCTATGCCAGCCCCACACACAAGTTACTCTTTGTGTTCTGAAACCTTTCCATCATGGTCAGCAGTAACTTTTTCAGCAACTTATGTTACAGTAGCTCTTTTATTGAATCAGACAAGATGGATTAACCTTTGCTCTATGCATGCATCCTTAAGCTTTGGGCATTCATGACCCTTTACAAGGATTCTGAGTTTGCATATTTCAATTTAAATATCAACAAATATTTAATGTTATCATTTTTTTAGGATGCAGTCTGACCTTTTGATGTTGGAGGGGGGGGGGGGGGGGATAGGACATCAATACCTGTAGGGTGTGCTATAAAGCATCTGATATAATAATATGAATGTAACCATGTACAGTTGTGTTCAAAATAATAGCAGTGTGTTTAAAAAAGTGAATAAAGCTCAAAATCCTTCTAATAGCTTTTATTTTCATACACACAAATGCATTGGGAACACTACACATTCTATTCCAAATCAAAACATGAAGAAAAATATATCAAATTTGTGTTGTTCCTCTAAATAAATTGAAGAAAAGTGGATATAAGGCTACTTTCACACTTGCGCTTGATCGGATCCGTTCTGAACGGATCCGATCATATTAATGCAGACGGAGGCTCCGTTCAGTACGGATCTGTCTGCATTAATAACTTAGAAAAAAGTCTGAAAGTTGCCTGAGCGGATCCGTTCAGACTTTCAATGTAAAGTCAATGGGGGACGGATCCGCTTGAAGATTGAGCCATATGGTGTCATCTTCAAGCGGATCCGTTCCCATTGACTTACATTGTAAGTCTGAACGGATCCGCTCGCCTCCGCACGGCCAGGCGGACAGCTGAACGCTGCAAGCAGCGTTCAGCTGTCCGCCTGGCCGTGCGGAGGCGAGCGGAGCGGAGGCTGAACGCCGCCAGACTGATGCAGTCTGAGCGTATCCGCTCCATTCAGACTGCATCAGGGCTGGACGGAGGCGTTCAGGTCCGCTCGTGAGCTCCTTCAAACGGAGCTCACGAGCGGACCGACAAACGCAAGTGTGAAAGTAGCCTTAGACTGTTAAAAAAATAGCAGTGTTTGTATTCTTCTTTACAAACTCAAAAATTCACTATATAAACTGAACAATGTTTAAATTTTAATTTTGCTTTCCTTTGAATCACTTATAATATTTAGTTGTATAACCACTGTTTCTGAGAACTGCTGTATATCTGTGTTGCATGGAGTCAACCAACTTCTGGCACCTGTGAAAAGGTATTCCAGACCAGGATTATTGGACTAGAAACATAGAAACATAGAATGTGTCGGCAGATAAGAACCATTTGGCCCATCTAGTCTGCCCAATATACTAAATACTATGGATAGCCCCTGGCCCTATCTTATATGAAGGATGGCTTTATGCCTATCCCATGCATGCTTAAACTCCTCCACTGTATTTGCAGCTGCCACTTCTGCAGGAAGGCTATTCCATGCATCCACTACTCTCTCAGTAAAGTAATACTTCCTGATATTACTTTTAAACCTTTGCCCCTCTAATTTAAAACTATGTCCTTTTGTAGCAGTTTTTCTTATTTTAAATATTCTCTCCTCTTTTACCTTGTTGATTCCCTTTATGTATTTAAAAGTTTCTATCATATTCCCTCTGTCTCGTCTTTCTTCCAAGCTATACATGTTAAGTTCCTTTAATCTTTCCTGGTAAGTTTTATCCTGCAATCCATGTACCAGTTTAGTAGCTCTTCTCTGAACTCTCTCCAAAGTATCAATATCCTTCTGGAGATATGGTCTCCAGTACTGAGCACAATACTCCAAATGAGGTCTCACTAGTGCTCTGTAGAGTGGCATGAGCACCTCCCTCTTTCTACTGGTAATTCCTCTTGCTATACACCCAAGCATTCTGCTAGCATTACCTGCTGCTCTGTGACATTGTCTGCCTACCTTTAAGTCTTCTGAAATAATGATCCCTAAATCCCTTTCCTCAGATACTGAGGTTAGGACTGTATCACTGATTTTATATTCTGCTCTTGGGTTTTTACGTCCCAGGTGCATTATCTTGCACTTATCAACATTAAATTTTAGTTGCCAGATTTTTGACCATTCCTCTAGTTTTCCTAAGTCCTTTTCCATTTGGTGTATCCCTCCTCCAGGAACATCAACCCTGTTACAAATCTTTGTATCATCAGCAAAAAGACACACCTTACCATTGAGGCCTTCTGCAATTTCGCTGATAAAGATATTAAACAATATGGGTCCCAGAACAGATCCCTGAGGTACCCCACTGGTAACAAGACCTTGGTCTGAATATACTCCATTGACTACAACCCTCTGTTGTCTGTCCCTCAGCCACTGCCTAATCCATTCAACAATATGGAAGTCCAAGCCCAATGACTGCACTTTATTGATAAGCCTTCTATGTGGGACAGTATCAAAAGCCTTACTAAAGTCTAGATAAGCGATGTCTACTGCACCTCCTCCATCTATTATTTTAGTCACCCAATCAAAAAAATCAATAAGATTAGTTTGACATGATCTCCCTGAAGTAAACCCATGCTGTTTTTCATCTTTCAATCCATGGGATTTTAGATGGTCCACAATCCTCTCCTTAAGTATGGTTTCCATTAATTTCCCCACTATTGATGTCAGGCTTACTGGCCTATAGTTGCCCGATTCCTCCTTACTACCTTTCTTGTGAATGGGCACAACATTTGCTAATTTCCAATCTTCTGGGATGACTCCTGTTGCCACTGATTGGCTAAATAAATCTGTTAATGGTTTTGCTAGTTCACCGCTGAGCTCTTTTAATAGCTTTGGGTGTATCCCATCAGGCCCCTGTGACTTATTTGTATTAATTTTAGACAGCTGACTTAGTCTTCTTTCCTAACTGAGGTCCTTCTCCTTCATTTTCCTTTGTAAAAACTGAACAGAAGTATTCATTGAGGCAGTCAGCTAGTTCTTTATCTTCTTCCATATACCTTCCTCCTTTAGTTTTTAATTTGGTAATTCCTTGTTTTAGTTTCCTTTTTTCATTTATGTATCTGAAGAATGCCTTATCGCCTTTTTTCCCCTGACTGAGCTAATTTCTCTTCTGCCTGTGCTTTAGAAGCTCTTATAACTTGTTTGGCCTCTCTCTGCCTAATCTTATAAATTTGTCTGTCATCCTCATTTTGTTTGTTTTTTATAATTCCTAAATGCTATCTTTTTGTTTTTAATGATTTTGGCCACTTCTGCTGAGTACCACAGTGGTCTCTTCCTTTTTTTGCTTTTACTGACAAGCCTAATGCAATTTTCTGTTGCCTTCAATAGTGCCACTTTTAAGTAGTCCCATTTCTCCTGGACTCCAATGAAACTGTTCCAGTCTGATATGGACTCGTGTACCACTAATCTAATTTTAGAAAAGTCTGTTTTTCTAAAATCTAAAACTCTTGTTTTTGTGTGGTGTGACTCAGTCACTGTACTTATAGTAAACCACACTGACTGGTGATCACTAGATCCCAAGCTTTCCCCTACAGTAATATCAGATACCAAATTCCCATTTGTGAATACTAAATCTAAAATGGCCTCCTTCCGGGTTGGCTCCTCCACTACTTGCTGTAGAGATAATCCCAGTAGGGAATTTAGAATATCTGTACTCCTGGCAGAACTAGCTATTTTGGTTTTCCAGTTTACATCTGGAGGATTGAAGTCGCCCATAATGATAACTTCCCCCTTCAATGTCATTTTAGCTATTTCCTCAACTAGTAGATCATCTAATTCTTTGACTTGGCTAGGTGGTCTATATATCACACCTACACGAGTTACCTTATGATTATCAAGGTGCAAGGTAACCCAAACTGACTCCAAATTGTTCTCGCTAACTTGTATCAAATTAGATTTTATGCTATCTTTCACATACAGGGCCACCCCTCCCCCTTCTTGCCTACTCTGTCTTTCCTGTATAGAGAGAACCCTTTTATTGATGTAGCCCAGTCATTACTCCCCTTGAACCACGTCTCAGTAACAGCCACTACATCTATATTCTCAGATGCCATTATAGCCTCAAGTTCATTGATCTTATTCCCTAGACTGCGAGCATTTGTAGACAAGACTCTGAGCTTGTCATTTCTTAACCTTTGTGCTACTGGCCTCTTCTGGCATTGTTCCGGGGGGCAGTCGGACTGCTGGATTATCACTCTTTTGCCCCCCTTTCCTAGTTTAAATGCTTCTTAGCAAATACTTGGAACTGTTCACCGAGGACATTCGTTCCCTTGAGAGAAAGATGCAAACCATCTTTCTTGTACAGTTCTTTTCCATTCCAACAAGAGCTAACATGAGACACAAAGCCAAACCCTTGGTTCAGACACCATTCACCAAGACATACATTGAATTCCTTAATGCGCATCTTCCTGTCATGCTGAAGGTTCTGCACAGGCAAAACTGCAGAGAATGAAACAGTTGATGCAACCTCCCGTATATCCTTTCCAAGTGTGTGAAAAGCTTCCTTCACCTTTGAAACCTCATTGCATGCCAGATCGTTTGTCCCAAGATGGAGAATAACATCCACTTCCCTTTCCTGCTTTGCTTGCCTAACAATATTTAGGATCCGTCGTCTATCCCTGCTTGCGGTAGCTCCAGGGAGACATCTCACAACACCATTCTCCTCAAACTTCACACCTCTTATGATGGAATCGCCCACCAACAGCTGCTTACTATCAATCCTCACCTTCTCCTTTTTGTCTTTGGTTGCAGTCTTACATTCCACAGTTATTCTCTATTTCTTGGTTTTGCCTCAAAAACGGCACCTTATAAAAATCCCATTCCAGTGCATTGAGAATACTAAGCATCATCCTGGTCATTGATGGTACAGTAGGTGTGTTAGTGGATGCTCATCAGTTCTTTGCACTTGTCCTTTATTAAACCATGTTTGGTAGGTACAGTAGTATCTACTGCATTATCTAGCCATCACAATTTGGCCATTGTCAAATGTGCCCAGATATAACAAATATAATGTGTTAAATGGCTGCTGTGCTCCTCTGCTGGTCCTTTTCGTCGGTTGGTCTCAGCAGAGGAGCACAGTTCACAGTGAGTACACAAGACACAACACTTAGCCCCCAGATCTGGTATTGACTGTTAGGTTTTAGGATAGTTTAGGCCCCTTGGTTAGGTAGTCAGCAATCAGTTAGCGCCCAGCCCACCGCAACGCAGTCACTGATTCGCGTATCGCTAATCAGCATTTGTACTTTTATAGTATTTGTAAGTGATCAAAACTGATCACAGTCAGATCTATAATAGTATTAGTGTCACCTTAGCTCACCCTCCTCCCAAAACGCAGTGTTTGCCCGATCAGGCATGATCGGTCGCCCACACGTGCGTTCACTCACGCCCGCCCCGCCGCAGTGACATATAATATTTTTTTTTTATCACTGCACAATCACTTTACAAGCACTGCGGCGATAAAAAAAAATCAGTTTTGATATTTTTTATCAATTGCAGCTGCCTTCGGTACTTCACTAGCCTCCCATTTGTAAGACAGGCTTGCTTTTTTTTCTTGGGTAGTCTCAGGGAATACCCCCTAAATTTAGTAGTCCAAATGTCAAACAAGGGGTATTCTTCTGAAAGAGGCCTACAGGATTCTGACCCAGTCGGATGAGGAAGGGGAACCCTCATCTGACGAATCTAGTGGGTCAGAATATAAACCTGTAGAAAGCAGTGGCAGTCTGACACAAAGTTCGGACGAGGAGGTTGAGGTCCCTGATACCACCAGGCGTACCCGGCCCCGTGTTGCTAGACCACAGGTTGCGCAGGATCCGCTGCAAGGGCAGCAGAGTGGGGCTGGCGCTGTCAGATTACGTGGTGAGGCATACACCAGCAGAACAGCCCTCCCTGGACCTAGTACCAGCACTGCCGTACAACATGGTGAAGTGGCGAGCACCAGAAGGGCAGTTGAAGCTGGTACGGTGGCACATGCAATAGTTACCCCGTCGCAGCCACCGCACAGACAGGCCCGTAGACCCCCTAGAGTGCCTGAGGTGCTGGCAAACCCTGATTGGCAGTCCCCAACTTCAGCCACACCATTAGTTCCCCCTTTCACCGCCCAGTCTAGAGTTCGGGTTGAGACAGCTCAGATCGGTTTGGCCCTGGGATTTTTTGAGCTGTTCTTGACTGCGGAGCTCTTGGACGTGGCAGAAACAAACCGGTATGCCACTCAATTTATATACGCCAACCCGGGAAGCTTTTATGCCCAGCCTTTCCTGTGGAAACCCGTCCAAGTTTCCGAAATTTTTTTTTTTCTGGGCCTTCTCCTCAACATGGGTCTAACCAAAAAGCATGAATTGCGGTCATATTGGTCCACGAACCCAATTCATCACATGCCCATGTTCTCTGCTGCCATGTCCAGGACACGATTTGAGGCCATCCTGCGTTTCCTGCACTTTAGTGACAATAGCACCTCTCGTCCCAGAGGCCACCCAGCTTTTGACCGGCTCCACAAAATTCGGCCCCTCATAGACCACTTAAACCAGAAATTTGCTGATTTGTATACCCCTGAGCAAAACATCTGCGTAGACGAGTCCCTTATACATTTTACCGGGCGCCTTGGCTTCAAACAATACATCCCAAGCAAGCGCGCCCGGTATGGGGTCAAATTGTATAAGCTCTGTGAAATGGCCACAGGCTATACCCACAAATTTCGGATCTATGAGGGTAACGATCAGACCCTGGAGCCGGTCGGTGCCCTGACTACCTGGGGAGCAGTGGGAAGACAGTCTGGGACTTGGTGTCACCCTTATTTGGCAAGGGGTACCATCTTTATGTGGACAATTTCTACACAAGTGTGCCCCTCTTCAGGCATTTGTTCCTAGAACAGATTGGCTGCTGTGGCTCCGCGCGAACTAGTCGCATGGGCTTCCCCCAATGGCTTGTTGCCACCCGTCTTGCAAGGGGGAAAGGGCTGCCTTGTTTAATGAAGAACTGCTCGCGGTGAAATGGAGAGACAAGCGTGACGTTTACATGCTCTCCTCCATTCATAGCAGACACGACAATACAAATTGAACGAGCAACCAGTGTCATTGAAAATCCCCTCTGTGTCCACGACTATAATTTGCTCATGGGAGGGGTGGACTTCAATGACCAGATGTTGGCTCCGTATTTAGTTTCCCGACGCACCAGACGCTGGTATAAGAAGGTGTCTGTATATTTAATTCAATTGGCTGCATATAATAGTTTTGTTCTCTACAGTAAGGCTGGGAGAACAGGATCCTTCCTCAAATTTCAGGAAGAGATCATCGAGAACCTCCTGTATCCAGGAGGTTCCGTGGCCCCATCCACCAGTGTAGTGAGCCGTCTACACGAGCAACATTTCCCCAGTGTCGTTGCCGGTACATCAACCCAACTGTCACCCCGAAAAAGATGTTGTGTCTGTAGCAGGAGTGGAATAAGGCGTGACACCCGCTATTTCTGTCCTGACTGCCCTGACCACCCTGCCCTATGCTTTGGGGAGTGTTTCCGGAAGTACCACACACAGGTACACTTAGCATAGGGATCACACTTACAGGACAGGCACACAGGCCTATTAGGGCCCATTCACACAGAGCTGCTGCAAACCTCTCCTTTCACCTGGGACAAAGTGCATGATGTACTTCGCCACATCTTTGGGCGATTTGCGCTTTGCACATTGTCCCATGGGGAAGCAGAGGTTTGTCCTATAAAGGTAAAAAAAAAACAAAAAAAAAAACACCAGTAAGCAAAAAAGTTAACATTATGTTCAAAAAGTTAAATAAAGTTTATATGTTCCATTCAAAAGTTATTATAAAGTTAATAAATGTATTGCTTTGCGGCCTGTTTTTTTTTTTTTTTTTTTTTACCTTCCAGGTGGACCAACCGATCGACTAGCTGCAGCACTGATGTGCATTCTGACAGAAGCATTGCGCTGCTGTCAGATTACACAAAAGTCGGTGTATGCGGCGCTGCAAGACGAGATTTCTCCTCTGCAGTAAAAGATACGTTTGCCGAGGCATATGAGCTGAGGAGGCAGCGGTGTTCATATGCTTTGGCAAACACTTTGTCTATATAAAAAAAAAAAAAAATCCCGGCAATGATTTATTCATCCACATCGATTGATGTGAATGGAGAAATCGGGTTTGCCAGGGCATACAAGCTAAGTGGCTATGGATGTTGGTCGGAGCTCCTATGTCCTGGCAGACGCCTTTCCCCTCCTTTTTTTCTTGGGCAGAGATTTTTTCATCCACATTGATCGATGCGAATGAAGAAATCTGTGCCGTTCATTTTTTCTTTCAGCCCAGGGGCTGAACGGAAAAAAAAAATCTCATTTCCTGTATGCTCAATATAAGGAGAATAGCAGAAACTCCTAATGCTGGCCATACATGTAATGATTGCGGAGACCCTCAAATGCCAGAGCAGTACAAACACCCCACAAATGACCCCACTTTGGAAAGAAGACACCACAAGGTATTCGCTGAGGGGCATATTGAGTCCATGAAAGATTGACATTTTTGTCTCAAGTTAGCAGAAAGGGAGACTTTGTGAGAAAAAAAAAAAAAAAAAACAATTTCCGCTAACTTGTGCCCAAACTTTTTTTTTTTTCAAAGAACTCGGCATGCTCTCATTGAATACCTTGGGGTGTCTTCTTTCCAAAATGGGGTCACATGTGGGGTATTTATACTGCCCTGGCATTTTAGGGGCCCTAAAGCGTGAGAAGAAGTCTGGGATCCAAATGTCTAAAAATGCCCTCCTAAAAGGTATTTGGGCACCTTTGCGCATCTAGGCTGAAAAAAAGTGTCGCACATGTGGTATCGCCGTACTCAGGAGAAGTTGGGGAATGTGTTTTGGGGTGTCATTTTACATATACCCATGCTGAGTGAGATAAATATCTTGGTCAAATGCCAACTTTGTATAAAAAAATGGGAAAAGTTGTCTTTTGCAGAGATATTTCTCTCACTCAGCATGGGTATATGTAAAAAGACATCACAAAATGCATTGCCCTACTTCTTCTGAGTACAGCAATACCAGATGTGTGACACTTTTTTGCAGCCTAGGTGGGCAAAGGGGCCCACATTCCAAAGAGCACCTTTCGGATTTCACAGGCCATTTTTTACACATTTTGATTTCAAACTACTTTGCACGCATTTGGGCCCCTATAATGCCAGGGCAGTATAACTACCCCACAAGTGACCCCATTTTGGAAAGAAGACACCCCAAGGTATTCTGTGAGGGGCATGGTGAGTTCATAAAATTTAAAAAAAATTGTCACAAGTTAGCGGAAAATGATGATTTTTTTTTCCTTACAAAGTCTCATATTCCACTAACTTGTGACAAAAAATAAAAACTTCCATGAACTCACTATGCCCATCACAAAATACCTTGGGGTGTCTTCTTTCCAAAATGGGGTCTCTTGTGGGGTAGTTATACTGCCCTGGCATTTTAGGGGCCCAAATGCGTGCAAAGTAGTTTGAAATCAAAATGTGTAAAAAAAATGGCCTGTGAAATCCGAAAGGTGCTCTTTGGAATGTGGGCCCCTTTGCCTGCCTAGGCTGCAAAAAAGTGTCACACATCTGGTATCGCTGTAGTCAGGAAAAGTTGGGGAATGTGCTTTGGGGTGTCATTTTACATATACCCATGCTGGATGAGATAAATATATTGGTCAAATGCCAACTTTGTATAAAAAATGGGAAAAGTTGTCTTTTGCCGAGATATTTCTCTCACCCAGCATGGGTATATGTAAAAAGACACCCCAAAACACATTGCCCTACTTCATCTGAGTACTGCAATAGCAATACCAGATGTGTGACACTTTTTTGCAGCCTAGGTGGGCAAAGGGGCCCACATTCCAAAGAGCACCTTTTGGATTTCACAGGCCATTTTTTACACATTTTCAAACTACTTGGGCCCCTAAAATGCCAGGGCAGTATAACTACCCCACAAGTGACCCAATTTTGGAAAGAAGACACCCCAAGGTATTTCATGATGGGCATAGTGAGTTAATGGAAGTTTTTATTTTTTGTCACAAGTTAGTGGAATATGAGACTTTGTAAGGAAAAAAAAAATCATCATTTTCCGCTAACTTGTGACAAAAACTAAAAAGTTCTATGAACTCACTATGCCCATCAGCAAATACCTTAGGGTGTCTACTTTCCGAAATGGGGTCATTTGTGGGTTTTTTCTACTGTCTGGGCATTGTAGAACCTCAGGAAACATGACAGGTGCTCAGAAAGTCAGAGCTGCTTCAAAAAGCGGAAATTCACATTTTTGTACCATAGTTTGTAAACGCTATAACTTTTACCCAAACCATTTTTTTTTACCCAAACATTTTTTTTTTATCAAAGACATGTAGAACAATAAATTTAACGAAAAATTTATATATGGATGACGTTTTTTAAAAAAAAAATTACAACTGAAAGTGAAAAATTTCGATTTAGTTAAATTTCGATTAATAACAAAAAAGTCAGCAGCAATGAAATACCACCAAATGAAAGCTCTATTAGTGAGAAGAAAAGGAGGTAAAATTCATTTGGGTGGTAAGTTGCATGACCGAGCAATAAACAGTGAAAGTAGTGTAGTGCAGAATTGTAAAAAGTGGTCTGGTCATTAAGGGTGTTTAAGCTAGGGGGGCTGAGGTGGTTAAGGGGTGAATTTTTTCATTTGTTATGAGTTCTCAGTTGTTTCTCTAAATTCTGAACATTGTGTGATTACAGGGGTTCCAGTTCCCACTTTGCAACACAGGGCTTCCTCTGCAGAAATGGAGGTTGTGTCTGCAGAGGAGGATGATGAGAATGAGGATGAGGAGAAAGAGGGAGAGCAGGCTGGACCCTCCCAGCATGCCGATGCTCCAACACCACCTGATGTCATAGAAAATGTGAAGGTGGAGACCGAAGTGGATGGTCCCTCTCATGTGATTTCTAAGATCAGAATCACTCCTTCTTATAAAAAAAAAAAAAATCACCCTTAGAGAGAGACCAGCTGGTTTGAAAAATTGATAGGAAGTTTGCTACCCCCTCCCAGGATCATATCTACAATATATAAATATCTAAAGACCTCTCCTTCTAGTGCAAACCCTGCTGTGATTGGCCTTTGGGAGAAGGATTTAAAGCAAACCCTATCAACCTCTGAAACTGCAAAATACTGGTCACCCCACATACGATCTCCAGATGCATCCGCATCTAAGAAAAACAGCTACAAAATCTTATGACGCTGGTACAGGACTCCAGATAAGACATGTCTCTATAAACTTGGAGCTCCAGATGTTTGCTGGAGATAGCAAATACATATAGTGACAGGTGTAGACCAGCCAAGTCAGACAATAAACAGGTACAATCAACTACAAAACCAGAAGTAAAAGTAAGGGTACTTTCACACAGTTCACCCTGTCAGATCCGTCCTTCCGCTATTTTGCCGTGCTGCCGGACCGCCTCTCTGTCCCTATTGACTGTAATGGGGACGGGGCAGGGCTCCGGCGCAGCACGGCAGTGCACGGCGAAAGGCCGCCAGACTAAAAGTCCTGCATGTCCGACTTTTTAGTCTGGCGGCCTCTCACCGAGAACTGTCGTACTGCGCCGGAGCTCCACCCCGTCCCCATTATAGTCAATGGGGACGGAGCGGCGGTCCAGCGGCACGGCAAAATAGTGGAAGGACAGATCCGACAGGGTGAACAGCCTGTCGGATCCGTCCTGGCGCAAGTGTGAAAGTACCCTTACTTTTACTTCTGGTTTGTAGTTGATTGTACCTGTTTATTGTCTGACTTGGCTAGTCTACACCGGTCACTATATGTATTTGCCATCTTTACCTGTAACTCTTCATATTCATATTGGTGATATGTGATTGCACTATGTATGGCTATATACAAATGCATGATAAAACAATAAAAAATGTTAATAAAAAAAAATTAAAAAAACAGACAGGTGCCGGTTGTTTGTACAATGAATATGTTCACACTAATGGGCCCCCGCTAGATCTGGGCAACCCCAAAAATAAACGTATGCACCTTTGACAGCAGCATGTTCTTTGTTGGTAGCAGGAATGTGTTCCCATGCATACCATTTTTTATATATTCCTTTTACGAATTTTATTTCCAATGTTTTATTTTTTTATTTAGTAAAGCCCACAATATATATATATATATATATATATATATATATATATATATATATATATACAGGTCCTTCTCAAAAAATTAGCATATTGTGATAAAGTTCATTATTTTCTGTAATGTACTGATAAACATTAGACTTTCATATATTTTAGATTCATTACACACCAACTGAAGTAGTTCAAGCCTTTTATTGTTTTAATATTGATGATTTTGGCATACAGCTCATGAAAACCCAAATTTCCTATCTCAAAAAATTAGCATATTTCATCCGACCAATTAAAGAAAAGTGTTTTTAATACAAAAAAAGTCAACCTTCAAATAATGATGTTCAGTTATGCACTCAATACTTGGTCGGGAATCCTTTTGCAGAAATGACTGCTTCAATGCGGCGTGGCATGGAGGCAATCAGCCTGTGGCACTGCTGAGGTGTTATAGAGGCTCAGGATGCTTCGATAGCGGCCTTAAGCTCATCCAGAGTGTTGGGTCTTGCGTCTCTCAACTTTCTCTTCCCAATATCCCACAGATTCTCTATGGGGTTCAGGTCAGGAGAGTTGGCAGGCCAATTGAGCACAGTAATACCATGGTCAGTAAACCATTTACCAGTGGTTTTGGCACTGTGAGCAGGTGCCAGGTCGTGCTGAAAAATGAAATCTTCATCTCCATAAAGCTTTTCAGCAGATGGAAGCATGAAGTGCTCCAAAATCTCCTGATAGCTAGCTGCATTCACCCTGCCCTTGATAAAACACAGTGGACCAACACCAGCAGCTGACATGGCACCCCAGACCATCACTGACTGTGGGTACTTGACACTGGACTTCAGGCATTTTGGCATTTCCCTCTCCCCAGTCTTCCTCCAGACTCTGGCACCTTGATTTCCGAATGACATGCAAAATTTGCTTTCATCCGAAAAAAGTACTTTAGACCACTGAGCAACAGTCCAGCGCTGCTTCTCTGTAGCCCAGGTCAGGCGCTTCTGCCGCTGTTTCTGGTTCAAAAGTGGCTTGACATGGGGAATGCGGCACCTGTAGCCCATTTCCTGCACACGCCTGTACACGGTGGCTCAGTCCACTGCTTCCGCAGGTCCCCCAAGGTCTGGAATCGGTCCTTCTCCACAATCTTCCTCAGAGTCCGGTCACCTCTTCTCGTTGTGCAGCGTTTTCTGCCACACTTTTTCCTTCCCACAGACTTCCCACTGAGGTGCCTTGATACAGCACTCTGGGAACAGCCTATTCGTTCAGAAATTTCTTTCTGTGTCTTACCCTCTTGCTTGAGGGTATCAATGATGACCTTCTGGACAGCAGTCAGGTCGGCAGTCTTACCCATGATTGCGGTTTTGAGTAATGAACCAGGCTGGGAGTTTTTAAAAGCCTCAGTAATCTTTTGCAGGTGTTTAGAGTTAATTAGTTGATTCAGATGATTAGGTTAATAGCACGTTTAGAGAACCTTTTCATGATATGCTAATTTTTTGAGATAGGAATTTTGGGTTTTCATGAGCTGTATGCCAAAATCATTAATATTAAAACAATAAAAGGCTTGAACTACTTCAGTTGGTGTGTAATGAATCTAACATATATGAAAGTCTAATGTTTATCAGTACATTACAGAAAATAATGAACTTTATCACAATATGCTAATTTTTTGAGAAGGACCTGTATATATATATAAAAAATATATAAAAATATCTATATATATATATATATATATATATATATATAGTATATATATATATATATATATATATATATATACCCATGCCAAGGTAAAGCCTCAAGGAAATGTGCGTTAATTCAACCAAAAGCAACATTTCAGTCCACACAATTTGACCTTGCACAAGCAGTAACAAAAGTGAATATTGCCAAGTACAAATATTAACTCAGGTGATTATTAAATGTAAACTATTAATAATAGAGTTTGATATAATGTTTGATTGGTATTGTGTTTAAATATATATAAAAAAAAAAAAGAGCAGTAATATACAATTATCCATACTGTGAAGAGATTAATAACTTCCACAGACCCCTGAGGAAGCCAGACTATTCCGGCGATACGCGTTGGTCGTTTCTCGTGTTTCCAGATCCACTGCACCAGCTGTTGATGTAGGTTTGTCTCTTGATATCTGACCTTATCACAGTCTGTCTTTATCTATTCAGTGGTCTTACCTTACCTTACATTTGCTTCATGTTGTTTATTGGATTCTGTATATGCTGGTTGACAGTTTATGTCCCTATTTAGTGGACACTCAGTGGACCTGTGTGTGTCGGTTACATATATTTTATTGCATACCGCACTTTGTTCTATTTGTATACAATTTTTAACGTGTGTTTGTTGGTGTGTCTAATAAACTTTAACATACACTCACCTAAAGAATTATTAGGAACACCTGTTCTATTTCTCATTAATGCGATTATCTAGTCAACCAATCATATGGCAGTTGCTTCAATGCATGCAGGGTTGTGGTCCTGGTCAAGACAATCTCCTGAACTCCAAACTGAATGTCAGAATGGGAAAGAAAGGTGGGCTACAACAGCAGAAGACCCCACCGGTTTACCACTCATCTCCACTACAAATAGGAAAAAGAGGCTACAATTTGCACAAGCTCACCAAAATTGAACTGTTAAAGACTGGAAAAATGTTGCCTGGTCTGATGAGTCTCGATTTCTGTTGAGACATTCAAATGGTAGAGTCCGAATTTGGCGTAAACAGAATGAGAACATGTATCCATCATGCCTTGTTACCACTGTGCAGGCTGGTGGTGGTGGTGTAATGGTGTGGGGGATATTTTCTGGGCACACTTTAGGCCCCTTAGTGCCAATTGGCCATCGTTTAAATGCCACGGGCTACCTGAGCATTGTTTCTGACCATGTCCATCCCTTCATGACCACCGTGTACCCATCCTCTAAAGGCTACTTCCAGCAGGATAATGCACCATGTCACAAAGCTCGAATCATTTCAAATTGGTTTCTTGAACATCACAATGAGTTCACTGTACTAAAATGGCCCGCACAGTCACCAGATCTCAATCCAATAGAGCATCTTTGGGATGTGGTGGAATGGGAGCTTCGTGCCCTGGATGTGCATCCCTCAAATCTCCATCAACTGCAAGATGCTATCCTATCAATATGGGCCAACATTTCTAAAGAATGCTATCAGCACCTTGTTGAAGCAATGCCACGTAGAATTAAAGCAGTTCTGTAGGCAAAAGGGGGTCCAACACCATATTAGTATGGTGTTCCTAATAATTCTTTAGGTGAGTGTATATTTTTTATCATTTACTTATAGTTGAATGTGCATTTATGGGGTGGTTCTTGTGACTCTTTCTTGGGTCAGGTGATTCGCAGTATGTGAATTCATATTATCAGCTTAATCCATCAAATTTCTATCTAAAAAAATTATATATATATTTTAAAAAAATTACATAAAATATCCGGTGTACTGATTTAAAAAATAATGGTGGGGGCCGAGAACTAACCAGCATGGATCCAATATAGCATCCCATTTGTTTAACTGCGCATGTTGGTGCATAGCTTCTGCATAAATAAAAATGTAATGCAATAATGTGATCGCATCGAAGGATTAACACATACAGTGTCCATAGACAGGGTGTTCAAATAATAACAGATCAGGCATTCGCACAGGACAGTGAACGCAAGCTGAGCCAAAAATGCATCCAGTCTCTGCGTTCACATGATAGCAACCTTGGAAATGATAAGAATAACTCCCAAAATGTTGACATGGCTACTAGAATATTATATATAAAACATTATATATTGTAAATTTAAAAGCTTTGATTCTATAAAAATCGCATATGCACATTATCATTACATAGTTGTCAAGAAGTAACATCAAATAAAAATGTATATATAGAGATATACAGTACAAGTGGCAATAATCCTCCATTCCGAAAACAGGATTACCACACGGATGAGTATAATTCCAGTCACACCCAAGCATGTGGAGAGGTAAACATGGAAGTCAGGGATCCTGTTCAGGATGACAGGCAACACCAACCTATATCATGATAAATAAAAAAAAATACATAAAATAATAAAATAATAAAATTTTATTAGGGTCCTCAATCAGTCCTGTACAATGTTAACTGCACAAGACCTTTTGAGAAGGGAAGCCCACATATGTTCCCCATCTAATTTTAGTAAGAACCACAACTTGGGCCGCCCAAAACCAAAGTAAAGCAAAATTATAACATATAAAATAAATACAAAAATAATAATATTTGGTGAATGAAGCGCAACCCAGCATGATTATGCACCCTGTTCCAAATTATTATGCAAATCTATTTAAGTGTCCAAAAGATTAAATATTTAGTTTTTCAGTTTAACTCATGGATGGTATTGTATCTCAGGGCTCTTTTGATCACTGAAAACAATCTCAGACACCTGTGATAATTCGATTGGCAGGTAAGCCCAATTTAAGAAAAAACTACTAAAGGAGGGTGTTCCACATTATTAAGTAGAGTACAATTTTCAATCAATATGGGGAAGAAAAGGGATCTCTCTGCTGCCGAAAAGAGAGAAATAGTTCAATGCCTTGGACGAGTTATGAAAACATTAGATATTTCACGAAAAATTAAGCGTGATCATCGCACTATAAAGAGATTTGTGGCTGATTCAGAGCACAGATGGATTTGTGCAGATAAAGGCACATTGTAGAAGATTTCTGCCAGATCTATGCATCGGATCAAGAAAGCAGCTGCTAAAATGCCATTACATAGCAGAAAACTGATATTTGAAGCTGCTGGTGCCTCTGGAGTACCACGGAAATCAAGGTGTAGAGTCCTCCAGAGTCTTGCAACTGTGCATAAACCTTCTATTTGGCCACCACTAACCAATGTTCACAAGCAGAAATGGCTGCATTGGGCAGAAAAATACATGAAGACTAATTTTCAAACAGTCCTGTTCACTGATGAGTGCAGTGCAACCCTGGATTGTCCAGATGGATGGAGTAGTGGATGGTTGGTGAATGGCCACCCTGTTCCAACAAGGCTTTGACGTCAGTGGAGTCATGTTTTTGGCTGGAATCATGGGAAGAGAGCTGGTCGGCCCCTTTAGGATCCCTGAAGGTGTAAAGATGACCTCTGCAAAGTATGTGGAGTTTCTTACTGACCACATTCTTCACTGGTACAGAAGGGAGAACTATGCTTTCTGTAATAAAATCATCTTAATGCATGATAATGCACCATCTCATGCTGCAAAGAATACCTCTACATCAATGGCTGCTATGGGGATAAAAGGAGAGGAAGTCATGATGTGGCCTCCATCCTCCCCTGATCTCAATCCTATTGAGAACCTTTGGAGCATCAAGCAAAAGATATATGATGGTGGGAGGCAGTTTGCATCCAAACAGTAGCTCTGGGAGGCTATTCTGACATCTTGCAAACAAATTCAAAAATAAACTGTCCAAAAACTCACAAGTTCAATGGATGCAAGACTTGTGAAGCTGCTATCCAATAAGGGATCCTATGTAGTGATGATCGAGCACCAAAGTATTCGGGTGTTCGGGCCATACACATTTCTATATTTGTGTGCTTGGCCGAGCCCCCGCATAATATAAGTCAATGGGAGACAACCAGGCACCCCCTGCTCTGAAGAGGAGAGGGTGCCTGGTCAATTGGAAAAGGTCCGAAAGTGACAGAAACACCACCAAAATGGATAGGGAACACCATGGGGACAATGTCTGGATGCATCTTGGACTCCCAGGTCGCTACTGGGAACCATGTTGTCCGAATTGTATGCCACTTTTACAGACTGACATAAATACACACAAACCCTCCCCCAAAAAATCTATTTTACAGGATAAATTGTTAGGAAACATTCTTTGCTGTATATTCAATTGCATAAAAAGTGCAAGTGCTGCAAAAAATTACAAGCAAGAGGCACTCCGAAACAGCCTGTATATCACATAAAGGAGGGCCCCATTCACATTGTGATACAATTGTTCAGATAGTGGGACTCCTACACTCATAAATCCTATGTACTAAGTGAAAGGGCTGCCGAAAATTGAGGAACCAGCACTCTAAAACACCTTGAAAAATTATGATTGATGGCCTGCTGGTGACCCTCAAAAACATTTGGAGCAAGGGCCTGCTGACGCTAGATAACCTCTGAGCAATTACACGTCCCCTTGACGGCGACTATCTATTTTGATGTCTGCCCTATCAGCTTTTGATGTTCTTCTCTGTGCCTACCATGGTGATCACAGGGAACGGTGAATCAGGGTTCGATGCCAGAGAGGAAGTTTGAGAAAGGGATACCACATCCAAGGGAGGTCAATTGCTGAAATCAGATTGGCTGTTGTTGCCTTGCCCCGTTTTCCCCCCTAATTGTCAACCACCCAGAGAGGGTGGGTCAAGTTATTAAAGCTCAAGCAACCAAGGAAGGCAGCAGGCGCGCAGCAATTACTCACTCCCGACTCGGGGAGGTGCAATAAGCCAGTCCTGCAGGGTGAGCGAACGTAAGGTCACAGGGGACGGTTAACAGACCGAGGGTTGCTAGTGGTACTCACGATTTGTAATATACCCTGGTCAGGCGTACAGCAGTGATGGAGAGGCTGGCACATGGATCCTCTGGGGCACTCTCTGTATATAGGGACCAGGCCGGGTGGAAGGTGAGGTGCCCTGGGTGTTGCAAGTTTAGTGTGCCCTATGGCAAGATCCCTTAAAGTTTGTGCCGCCAATGCCGGTAACGGTGGCACACCGATTTGTTGTAGGAATAACTGAGGAACACAAGTTGCAGAGAACCAGAACTTCTTTTTTACTGAAACAGTTCAACTATTTACAGTCTTTAGTTAGTTCCACATGTAAAAGGTTGTAACAGGCAGGCTTTATATAAACGGCAGGCAAAGTCCTTGCAAGATACTCAGAGGGAATTACATTTACAGATCAGGCTGTATTTTCCTCAGTTCCTGTCTGGCTTTCTCCAAGGCCCATATGCCCTATTGCTGGCTTTATCCTTGGGTAGGAAAACCTTCCTCTGGTATATATCTCCTTGCTGTAGAATATTCTTCTGGCTTTCAGCTCTCTATTTCGCTGGATAAAACTTGGCTCTGCACTATATATATATATATATATATATATATATATATACTAGGGGGTTCCCTAGTTCCCTCTACTGCCTAGGAGGAGGAACTACACCCCTAACAGGCCTGGTACAGGAGACAACAGGAAAATACACATTAAAAATACCATATAAAATACAATGACCCTGTTCCAAGAAAGGTGGGGAACAACGTGGCCCAATTGACCCTTGTGTAGTGCCCACATTTACATAGTGGGACACTACAGAGGTAGTGACGATAAATAACAATACAGGACTCTTAAGATGCCCTGTTATTGGAATGAGTAATAAAAAATTACAGGGAATGTCACTGTGGTATTTTTGATGAGGAAACGTTATACAGGAGAGGCCCTGCTGCCGCTTTGTTGACTATAGATAACTTCTGCCTGATGGCACGTCCCCATGGCGTCCACGATCCATTTGGATATCATCAACTTTTGATGTTATTTTATGTGCCTACCATGTTGATCACCGATAACGGGGAATTATAGTTCTATTTCGGAGAGGGAGCCTGATAAACGACTATGGCTACTACTTCAAAGCAAGGCAGCATGAGTTGCGGGCCTGTGTGTGAGCTGACCCTGTAAAAGATTTAAGTCGCAGGCCTACATGTAAGCTGAACCAGTAAAAGATTTTAGGTGCAGGCCTGCTGGTGAGCTGAGGTGGAAGCGACAAACCCAACTTGAATTTGATGGCTGCATTAATCTGCAGGTGACCGTCATACAGCTCCACAGATTGTTTCCATCTGTATCTTTCTAAGCAATCTGTGGCCTTAGTCTTTTATCCAGACTCAGTCATTGTGCCACTATGTGGCCACTTCATGCTGCCATCTGCACACCATGTCACTTTGCCACTCATTTTAATCACCATACTGCTGCTGCTGATGCTACTTAAAAGACCTTAAACATGCCCACAATTTAATTAAGGTTTTGGAATCGATAAACCCAACTTGCTTTTGTAGGCTACATCAGTGCCATAACTAGAATTGACTGGGCCCCACAGCAAATTTTTGAATGGGGCTGCATCCCACAGTAATTTTTTTTTTTTGTGACCCCTTCCTTTCATGCCGCCCCCATTCCTGTGGCTAGTAAAGATCGCTCTCTCAGACCAGGGCTGGCTGCTGTTTTATCAGTTTTATACACTATCTATACTGTCACTGTATCTAATTTCATTGTGTAATACTGTTGAGGGGACCCTGACCAAATCCTTTAGTTCTCCTCCTGCTGGATGGGCTCCTTCTGGGTCGGGGCACTGACCAAATCCTTTAGACCTCCTCCTCCTGGATGGGCTCCTTCTGTGTCAGGGCCCTAAAGCTGCAGCTTCCCTTGCTTCCCCTATAGCTACGGCCCTGGTCTGCAGTAATATTCAGGTGACGGCGATACAGCTCCACAGATTGATTCCATCTGCATCTTTCTAAGCAATCTGTGGCCTCAGTCTTATCCAGTCATTGTGCCACTATGTTGCCTCCTCATGCTGCCATCTCCACACCATGTCACCTTGCCACTCATTTTTATCACTATGCTGCTGCTGATGCAGCTTAAAAGGGCTTAAAGTGATCCCACAATCTAATTAAGGTTTTACGCACAAAACACAAGAAAAATAAAAAAATTTATAGAAAAAATTGGTTTAAAACATTCTTTCCTGTATATTTACTTGTATATAAAGTGCTGCCAAAAATTACAATGAAGAGGCATTCCGATACAACCTGTATATCACATAAAGGAGGGCCTCATTCACATCGAGTTCCGGGCCTGCAGGTGAGCTGACCAAGTAAAAGATTTTAGGTGCGGGCCGGCTCTTGAGCTTACCCTGTAAAACATTATATCCAAGGGCCTGCTGCTGAACTGACCCTCTAAAACATTAGGGGCGAGGGCCTGCTGCTGAGCTGATGCTCTAAAACATTATATGTGATGGCCTGCTGCTGAGATGACCCTGTAAAACATATATATTTAAGGGCCTGCTGCTGAACTGACCTTCTAAAACAATAGGGGTGAGGGCCTGCTGCTGAGCTGACACCCTAAAACATTATATGTGATGGCCTGCTGCTGAGCTGACCATCTAAAATATTAGGGGCGAGGGCCTGCTGCTGAGCTGACGCTCTCAAACATTATATGAAATGGCCTGGTGCTGAGCTGACCCTCTAAATCATTAGGGGCAAGGGCCTGCTGCTGAACTGACCCTCTAAAAAGGCAGAAAATGAAAAACAAAAAAATTGTGGCAATTCTGGTGGAGCTGCTCAGCCCATGACACTGTGGCGTGTCTTTTATTAGGGGAGCAGCCCGACCGCATGTGGACCGCAGTAATCGACTAACCCCAGCAAAATATGCATACAATGGAGGATATCGGCGCGGTCCACATGCACCACAAGAGCAAACTACACAGAATGTAGCAATCATATAAAACACACAGAGAGAATGCACCAAACAGTTATAACACTGACTATGCTGGCAAGACATAAATGCAGGTATTAAAAGCTGAGACTTTTGCCAATATGTTCCAGTCATGGAGATATCCTCCATTGTATGCATATTTTGCTGGGGTTAGTCGATTACTGCGGTCCACATGCGGTCGGGCTGCTCCCCTAATAAAAGACACGCCACAGTGTCATGGGCTGAGCAGCTCCTCCAGAATTGCCACAATTTTTTGGTTTTTCATTTTCTGCCTTGTTAGATTTGAGTGTGTTTGCCTTTACTTGGCATTCTAACACTCTTTTGCACCTGGTAACCTCCATCACATGGTCTGGTGTGGGTGTGGCTCACGACCTGGCTTCATTCACATTGTACAACCGCAGTATTCATGCTGGGCAATTGTGGGGAGCTTGGCTGTGAGCTGAATTATATCACCCCCAGACCGTGTTCACACCATAGTTAGAGCAGTGGTTAGGGCCCCTTGCCATGCTGAGAACCGTGACGTGGTGCATGATGGGCTCCGATATCTCCATGACTGGAACATATTGGCAAAAGTCTCAGCTTTTAATACCTGCATTTATGTCTTGCCAGCATAGTCAGTGTTATATCTGTTTGGTGCATTCTCTCTGTGTGTTTTATATGATTGCTACATTCTGTGTAGTTTGCTCTTGTGGTGCATGTGGACCGCGCCGATATCCTCCATTGTATGCATATTTTGCTGGGGTTAGTTGATTACTGCGGTCCACATGCGGTCGGGCTGCTCCCCTAATAAAAGACACGCCACAGTGTCATGGGCTGAGCAGCTCCTCCAGAATTGCCACAATTTTTTTGTTTTTAATTTTCTGACTTGCTAGATTTGAGTGTGTTTGCCTTTACTTGGCACTCTAACACTTTTTTGCACCTGGTAACATCCATCACATGGTCTGGTGTGGGTGTGGCTCGCGGCCTGGCTTCATCCACATTGTACAACCACAGTATTCATGCTGGGCAATTGTGGGGAGCTTGGCTGTGAGCTGAATTATATCACCCCCAGACCGTGTTCACACCATAGTTAGAGCAGTGGTTAGGACCCCTTGCCATGCTGAGAACCGTGACGTGGTGCATGATGGGCTCCGATATCTCCATGACTGGAACATATTGGCAAAAGTCTCAGCTTTTAATACCTGCATTTACAGTATGTCTTGCCAGCATAGTCAGTGTTATATCTGTTTGGTGCATTCTCTCTGTGTGTTTTATATGACCCTCTAAAACATTAGGGACGAGGGCCTGCTGCTGAACTGACCGTCTAAAACATTATGGGCAAGGGCCTACTGCTGAACTGACCCTCTAAAACATTAGGGGTAAGGGTCTGCTGCTGAACTGACCCTCTAAAACATTAAGGGTGAGGGCCTGCTGCTGAGCTGACCCTCTAAAACATTAGGGGTGAGGGCCTGCTGCTGAGCTGACCCTCTAAAACATTAGGGGTGAGGGCCTGCTGGTGAGCTGGCCCTTTAAAACATTAGGGGCGAGAGCCTGCTGCTGAGCTGACCCTATAAAAAATTGTGATCTGAGTGTCTGCAGTTGAGCTGACCCCTGATGGACGTAGGGCCTGCAATCCTGGGTGTGGGTAGCACCTGTGCCATCCCAGGGTACGACTCACTCCCTGCCTTCACAACATTCACCCAGTGTGCCATCAGGGAAATGTAGCGTCCCTGGCCACCAGCACTTGTCCTTGGTTAAGTGGACTTTCCCAGTAACTGCATTGGTCAGGGCACGGGTGATGTTCTGGGACACATGCTGGTGTAAGGCAGGCACGGCACACCGTGAAAAATAGTGGCGGCTGGGGACTGCGTACTGAGGGACAGCTGCCGACATCAGGCTGTGGAAGGCCTCAGTGTCCACAAGCCTAAATGGCAACATTTCAATGGCCAGGAAAGCTGCGCATTTAGTGCTATGGCCTGTGGGTGGGTGATTGGGTGGGTATTTGCGCTTGCGTTCAAATGACTGTGTTATGGACATTTGGACGCTGCGCTAGGACAGGGAAGTGGATGTTGTTGCTGATGGTTTATGCGAAGGTCCAGGTGCAGGGCGAGCGGCATCTGGGCATTCGCCTTCGACAGGGGATTGGCCAGCAGTGCGTAACACAGGTAAAGAGGAGGCAGTGGTGTGACCCGCAGACCCAAATTGTGGACCCAGGCATTCGGCCCACTTGTTAGGGTGCTTGGATGCAATGTGGTGGATCATGCTGGTGGTGGTGAGGTTGCTAGTGTTCACACCCCGGCTCATTTTGGTACGGCACAGGTTGCAAACTACCACTCTTTTTTCGTCTGCACTTTCCTCAAAAAAGCACCATATTGCCAAACACCTACTCCTTGACAAGATAGATTTACGCATGGGGGTGCTCAGTGTAACAGTTTCGGGTCTGTTTGGTGTGGGCCGACTTCTCCCTTTTGCAACCCCACTGTTTATTCCAGCCTGTTGCGGTGCTGCGGTTCCCTCCCCCTCTGTACTGCTGTCCTCTCTTGGCTTTTCACCTTCCCATGTTGGATCAGTGACCTCATCGTCCACCACCTCCTCTTCCACTTCCTCACTCTGCTCATCCTCCTGTTTTGACCTAACCACAACCTCTTTGATTTGGAACTGTGTTTCATCACCATCCAACTCATGAACTAATGATTGCCATTCACCACCGTCATTTTCTTGAGACTGTGAAGGCTCAAGAGGTTGGGAATCAGGGCACAATGTCTCCTATATATGTCCTTCTTCAAGTGTGCTGGGTGCGAGGGTCAAATGTAGTAGTGGCGCTGGATAGAGCTCCTCGGAATATCCGAGTGTGGGATCACTTGTTTGGCAAGCCTTTCCATGGTGAAAGGAAGGATGATCAGAGAGAGGATTTGGTTGACCAGACTCCTGGCTACAGAAACTAGACTTAATGGAAGAGAGGGTGGTGCTTAACCGACTGGAAGCATTATCTTTAGCAATCCAACTGACCAACTGTTTGCACTGGTCCGACTTGGACAGTGTTGTCCTGTGCCACCCAGGTAAGTTGGACATGAAACTGGGTACAGTGGATATTTTATTTTTTTCTGGTGCACTGGCAGCAGACACAGTTTCATTGCGCCCAGGGCCACAACCTCTGCGTGCACCATCAGCATCACGCCCACTTCCCCATCCCTCAGTGCTTGACTTCTTCATTTTAATTGTTTTGTTACTAGATGTGGCTCAGATTGTTTTACAGTCCGCTAAAGACACAGTTTTCTGATGCAGGACAGTATATGTCACAGAAACACACAGAATATGGACACTAGATTAGGCCCAGATTTTTTTAATTTTGCCCTAAAGAAACAGTTTTCTGATGCTGGACAGTATATGTCACATAAGCACACAGAATATGGATACTAGATTAGGGCCAGATTTTTGGAATTTGCCATAAAGAGACAGTTTTCTGATGCAGGACAGTATGTCACAGAAACACACAGAATATGGACACTATTTTAATCTGCAGTACAGACACTGTTTTCTGATGTAGTTTATATGTATATATTTTTTTTTTTTCCCTATATCTGGCCCTGACAACTACAAAATGTTTTAAAGCGCAGACCACACAATTTACTGATTGCGCCGTTGACAGCAAACCTGTGGATAGATTATGGGGGAAAAAATTGTGTTTGCTGTATTCAAATGTTTTCCCTAATTCTGGCCCTGACAACCCAAAAATTTATTGAAGCGCAGATCACACAATTCACGGATTGCACCGTTGACAGCAAAAATGTGGATAGATTATGGGAAAAAAATGGTGTTTTCTGTATTCAAATTTTTTCACTATATCTGGCCCTGACAACCACACAATGTATTGAAGCGCAGATAACACAATTCACGGATTGTACCATTGACAGCAAAATGTGGATAGATTATGGGAAAAAAAAGTGTTTTCTGTATTCTAATTTTTTCCCTATATATGGCCCTTACAACCACACAATGTATTGAAGCACAGATAACACAATTCACGGATTGTACCATTGACAGCAAAATGTGGATAGATTATGGGAAAAAATGTGTTTTCTGTATTCTAATTTTTTCACTATATATGGCCCTTACAACCACACAATGTATTGAAGCACAGATAACACAATTCACGGATTGTAGCATTGACAGCAAAATGTGGATAGATTATGGGGAAAAAAAATTGTGTTTTCTGTATTCAAATTTTTTCACTATATCTGGCCCTGACAACCACACAAGGTATTGCAGCGCAGATCTGACAACTCACGGATGACACAGTTTACAGCAAAAATGTGGATAGATTATGGGGGAAAAAATATTGTTTTCACTAATATTCTTCCTATCTCTGCCCCTGAAACACAGAAGGTACTGCACAGATGTCACAAGTCACTGCAGACACCCTCTATATAGATAAAGAATCTCTATTTTGCAAAGTATGTAAAAAAAAAATTGAGTACTACTTTGCTAAAATAAATTGCTGCCAACCACACACAATAGTCCTTAAAATGACTTTTGGGTCTTTGAAACATTATTCACTTGAATAAAATAAGATTACAAACTCCCTAAACTATCTGTCCCTTCCGAAGCACAGCTCTCCCTGATTCGCAATGAGCCGAACCCGCGTCATCGGGTGCTATATAGCACCCGATGATGCGTTCTGGACAGCCTATCACTGTAATGCCAGCAGCCAAACTGGCTACTGGCATTACAGTGATGGCAGTACTTACCTGCACTTTTATTTGCTGCTTAGCAGCCGTGAAACGTGCGGGGAGGAAACTTGAGCATGCCGAGCATAACAAAGCTCGAGCCGAACAAGCATTTGGCCGAGCATGCTCGCTAATTACTAATGTCTAAAATTAATACAAATAAGTCACAGGGGCCCGATGGGATACACCCAAAGCTATTAAAAGAGCTTAGCAGTGAACTAGCAAAACCATTAACAGATTTAGGGTACTTTCAGATTATCGGCAGGATGGATCCGACAGGCTGTTCACCCTTTCGGATCCGTCCTGCCATTATTTCACCATGCCGCTGGACTGCCGCTCCGTCCCTATTAACTAAAATGGGGACGGGGGCGGAGCTCTGGTGCAGGATGGCAGTGCACAGCGAAAGGCCACCGGACTAAAAGTACTGCATGTCTGACTTTTCAGTCCAGTGGGCTCTGCCGTGCAATGCTGTGTTGCGCCAGAGCTCCACCCCTGTCCCCATTATAGTCAATAGGGACGGAGCAGCAGTCCGACGGCACGACAAAATAGCAGCAGCACGGATCCGACAGGGTGAACAGCCTGTCGGATTTATCCTGCCGCTGGTGTGAAAGTAGCCTTATTTAACCAATCACTGGTAACAGGTTTTGTCCCAAATGTTGTGCCCATTCACAAAAAAGGTAGTAGGGAGGAATAGGGCAACTATAGGCCAGTAAGCCAGACATCAATAGTGGGGAAATGGGAACCATACTTAGGCCCCTTTCACACGGGCGAGTTTTCCGTGCGGGTGCGAGGGGCGAACGTATGGCACCTGCACTAAATCCTGACCCATTCATTTCTATGGGGCTGTGCACATGAGCGATGTTTTTAACGCATCACTTGTGCGTTCTGTTGAAATCGCAGCATGCTCTATATTTTCCGATTTTGATGTGATGCAGGCCCCATAGAAGTGAATGGGGTGTGTGAAAATCGGATGGCATCCGCAAGCAAGTACGGATGCCGTGCGATTTTCACGCACGGTTGCTAGGAGACCATCGGGATGGAGACCCGATCATTATTATTTTCCCTTATAACATGGTTATAAGGGAAAATAATAGCATTCTGAATACAGAATGCATAGTAAACCAGCGCTAGAGGGGTTAAAAAAAAAGAAAAAATAATTTAACTCACCTTAGTCCACTTGCTCGCGAAGCTGGCATCTCCTTGTGTCTCCGCTGCTGATGAACAGGACCTGGGGTGAGCTGCTCCATTAAATAGAGCTTAAGGACCTTCGATGACGTCACTCCGGTCATCACATGGTCTTTTACCATGGTGAATCACCATGGTAAAAGATCATGTGACGTACCATGTGATGACCGGAGTGACGTCATCGAAGGTCCTTAACCTGTATTTAATGGAGCAGCTCACCCCAGGTCCTGTTCATCAGCAGCGGAGACACAAGGAGATGCCGGCTTCGCAAGCAAGTGGACTAAGGTGAGTTAAATTATTTTTTATTTTTTTTTAACCCCTCTAGCGCTGGTTTACTATGCATTCTGTATTCAGAATGCTATTATTTTCCCTTATAACCATGTTATAAGGGAAAATAATACAATCTTCAGAACATCAATCCCAAGCCCGAACTTCTATGAAGAAGTTCGGGTTTGGGTACCAAACATGCGCGATTTTTCTCACGCGAGTGCAGCGCATGACAATGTTTTGCACTTGCGCAGAAAAAATCGCGCATTTTCCCGCAACGCACCCGGCTCTTATCCGGGCAAAAAAACTCACGCCCGTGTAAAAGAGGCCTAAAAGGTAGGCAGACAATGTCATAGAGCAGCAGGAAATGCTAGCAGAGTGCTTGGGTGTATAAGGAGAGGTGTAGTGTCCCACTAGGTAGGAGTGGGCACTACACAAGGGTCAATTGGGTAGCATGTTAATTCTGCTCACAAGGGACAGTGATATTATATTGATCCCTGCATTGTAATATATTTCCTGTGTGTTTTTGCATTGGTATGTTTCCCCTGTTAATGCTCAGCAGGCCTAGTTGGGTGTAATTAGACATCCCAGACACTAGAGGGAGATAGGGAGCCCCTAGTATAAATGTCCAGGCCCAGACAGGGAAGGGTTAGGTCATAGTTAGGAGTCTGTGGAGACAGAAGTGAGAAGGCACCAGCCCAAGATATGCTGAGGGCCTCCTCCTGACATGCAGCTAGACAGTCCTGGTTTCTAGTTGAACCAGGAGGCCAGAAGGAGTACAGCCTGCCTGGAGACCAGTAACCCAGCCAACAAATACATATGAGACACCCCAGTAGTAGGAGAGTACGTCCTGGGAGAAACCTTGAGCCACCTTTCCAATCCAGCAGAGAAGCCAGCTAGGAAACAAAGGTACTGTAACCTAAAGCAAGTGCCAATACTGGAGGAAGGATTATATATACCAAGGATTCAAGCCAGCAATTAGGCATCCGGGCCTTGGGATCCAGCCAGCTAGAATAGCTGTGGGGATAGAGCAGCATTGTACTGCAAAGCATTAACTGTATACCCTTCAAGTATCTTGCAAGATTGAAACCTGCTGTGCTGTGAAGTAAACCTGCTGTGCATTTGTACTATAAAGGACTGCATTATACACCACTGCAATTGCTTGTATAAAGTTGGACTGTTTTCTAAAGTAAAGCAACGTTTGGTTTACCAACTGTGTACTCCATTAATCCTCCTGCACCACCGTGACAGGCACTGGCGTCACGATTCTTAAAGGGACCTTACCTAAGGCACTCAAAACACCTGCAACACCCAGGGCACCTCAAACATCATCAGGCCTGGTCCCTATTTACAGGGTGTGCCCCAGAGGAACTAGTGTCTACCTCTCCTTCACTGTTGCCTGCCTGCCCAGGGTTCTCCTCAGAAAAGTGAGTAACCCTCGATTGCCCATAACCGTGAACTCACCATCGCTATACCCTGGAGGTCTGGCGTGCTGCAGAGGCATTAACAGTAGAAAGAGGGAGGCGCTCATGCCACTCTACAGAGCACTAGTGAGACCTCATTTGGAGTATTGTGCGCAGTACTCGAGACCATATCTCCAGAAGGATATTGATACTTTGGAGAGAGTTCAGAGATGAGCTACTAAACTAGAACTTGGATTGCAGGATAAAACTTACTAGAAAAGATTAAAGGACCTTAACATGTATAGCTTGGAAGAAAGACGAGACAGAGGGGATATGATAGAAACTTTTAAATACATAAAGAGAATCAACAAGGTAAAAGAGGAGATAATATTTAAAATAAGAAAAACTGCTACAAGAGGACATAGTTTTAAATTAGCGTGGTAAAGGTTTAAAAGTAATATCAGGAAGTATTACTTTACTGAGAGAGTAGTGGATGCATGGAATAGCCTTCCTGCAGAAGTGGTAGCTGCAAATACAGTGAAGGAGTTTAAGCATGCATGGGATCGGCATAAGGCCATCCTTCATATAAGATAGGGCCAGGGGCTATTCATAGTATTAAGTATATTGGGCAGACTAGATGGGCAGAAGCATCAAATTCAATGATAAAGGCATGTCCAGGGTCAGAATAAATCAGTATAGGGGCTGTGGTAAATGTTGTCTTTAGACAAAGGAAGGCATCCTGTGCTTGAGGAGACCAAATACATGGTATTCCCTTCCTTGTTAATTGAGTAACTGGTGCAATTATAGCTGCATTTTTTTTATTTGTTATAAACCACCTGTAGAAATTAGCAAATCCTTCAAAATGCTGAGCCTCTTTCACATTCCTTTGGGTTGGCTAGTCAATTATTGCTTGAATCTTGCTGGAGCCCATATGCAATCCTACAATACAAATTACATAACCCAAGAACTGAATTCAAATTCATATTTCTCCAATGTAATATAGAGTTGATGAGTTCATAGACGCTGTAGCACAACTTATAGGCACAGCATAGGTCTAGTTTGGTGAAAATCTTTGCATAACAGACTCTATCCAGCAACTCAGGTATAAGAGGCAGAGGGTAACAATTCTTTATTATTATTTTATTTAGTTTTCTATAATCGACACAAGGCCTCAAGGTACCGTCTTTTAACACAAAATATTGGTGCACCTGTTGGTGAAGTGGATGGGCGAATAAATCCTTTAGCTGAATTTTCATCTATGTATTCTTTAAGTGCTTTCAGTTCAGGCTCTGCCAATGCAGGTATAGCTGTGCCGGCATCAGTTCAATAGGACAGACATAAGGTTGATGTGGGGGCAACTTGTCAGCATTATTTTTATCACAAACATCAGCAAATTCTTTATACATAGATAGTAGTTTAGGGGATGTTTTAAGGTCCTCGGTACCATATACATAAGGTTGATTAGATAAAGTCTGTGCTGAGTGAAACTAGTGTTTCCGTAATCCTTTTTTAGGATTCACTCATGTGGAGTAATATTGAATGGGTTTTCCAGTAGTCTGCTCTGTTATAGAAAATGTAAATGGTTAAACTTAGTTGATATATTTTTCAGTGTCTACTTTAAGGAAAGATCCATTATTCATTGTGATCCTATAGAGTGGCAGTTAATGTTAAATGTGTGTTTATACAGGGTAAAGGATTTGTCTGTAAAGGGTCATTCATGACATGCCAATGTGAAGGATTGTATGGCTTTTAATATAAAGGTAATGAAGCGAAAGGCTATTTGTGTTAATGAGGTTAAACTGTATAAACATGCATATTGATTATTCTTCACAAAGCAGACCTATAAATCTTGATCAAAAATAAACAGAGTATTCTTGTGACAAACTTCAATACAATGTCTTAGAGACCAGTCATGTTTTACATGTGACTTTGTGTACATTGTGCATTTAAAAGGTCAAAATTTAATGTATACAGTTGGTGATTGGTTACTTCTAGAGATGAGCAAAGTTTAAAAAATATATATTCGATATGACAGGCAGGTGACAGGTGTCATTCTTAGACTTAGTTCACACTTCACTTATTTGGTCAGCTACGGGTCAAAAACTGACCAAATAACTGAAGCGTGAACTCAACCTTACAAATCAATGTTAGCGTCAGGTATAATGTACGTAACCATGCGGTGGCCCAAGAATCTACTTTACACTGAAAGAGTGCTATCCTTTTACACCATCTGTTGATTCCACATAGATTGCTAGATAACCTGTTCTGTTACATACTGATAAAAGTAATGGGCCCATGACAGAGTGGAGAGAGTGTCAGCAGTAACTTTGTGTTGACGTCATTTTTCCCTTCTTCTGATCCGTCAGAAGATCAACTCCCAAAAAAGGGTTCCTGTCTTTTGAGCATCCGTCTTCAGACGGTCAGTATTTAGTCAGTAATTGATCAGTATTGGCAAGGCAAAAAAAACAGGAGTGGGTCTAAAGCAGAGATGACACATTATGGGAATATTTGCATGTCTTCTGTGTTTTGGACCCACTCCTGCTTATGACTTCCAAATTATTAACAAATCCTGATGCAAAATACTGACAGTGTGATAGAGGCCTCATGCTCATTTAGCATGAGTTTTGGCCATTTAACTCTGAAATCTGTTTTATTTAAATGAAAAATAAGTCCTGTATGCAGAACTTTAATGGCATTCTATCACACAATCAACATTTGGTCAGTTTTCTGCATCAGTATTTGATCAGTATTGGTTAGGCAAAAACAGGAGTGGGTCCAAAACAGAGATAACATGTGATGGAAATATTTGTATGTCTTCTGTGTTTTGGACCCACTCCTGCTTTTGGCTTCCAAATCATGATCAAATCCTGATGAAAATACTGACTGTGTGAAAGAGGCCTTATGGATGCTCCAAATACAGGATTTGTTGTGTTTTTCATTTTTCAGTTCTTTTGACAGCTCAGAAGAAGGGTAAATAAATGGCGATGTCAACATGGCCAAACAGGGACACTAGTGGTCCCATCACAAAGTAGTGAGGGTGGCAACATCATGAGTAGTAAAGGTAGTGGCCCGGTCACAGAGAGGTGAGGGTGGCAAAAGCATGAGGAGTCAACACAGTGGCCTAGTTACAGAGTGGGGAGGTGGGTGCAACAGCAGTGGCAGTACCAGCACAAGATGGTGGGTGGCAGTAGAGAAGATGGCAGAAGAGGCAGCAGGTGTGTGTATTCCACCACCTGCTGGTTCAGGTTGTGCTCCATGTCCTGCTGCTGCTGAGTGGATTCTTCACTCTTCAGTAGGCGGGTGAAGGAAAGTGCTCATTAGAGACTTCAGACTTAAGTTGCTGCTATTGGAGCTGGTGCTGCTCCTGGCATCCCCACCCTCCTTCAGCAGTCATGGCAGTGGAGTGTGAGTGCAGGGGGTCTCCCCAGTCAGACCTTTGTGAGGATGGGTGATGGTGAACATAGGCAGTGACCAAATGTCTACATAGTGTGTGTCAGTAGTCTGTGAGTTTTTCATCACTCTCAGCAGGTGTAAAACGGCCCCTATTTTTGCCCAGTAGCAAGGGTCTAACATCAAGACCCAGTAGTCATCCTTCTGCTGAATGGTGATAATGCGGCTGTCATTAGAGATGGCCTTGTGGTTCGCCCGGCGGTCGTTTTGCTGTGAACTTTGCTCGTTTGCGATTCGCCGAACGGGCAAACATATGGCGATGTCCACTGGCGCCATATTCTTTTACATTGTGAAGAACTTTGACCCATGACACATCCATCAGGTGGTACAGGACAGCCAATTGAGACATTTCAGCACATGGACATACCCCTTACCTTTCATCAACACCAATAAATGACTCACAGAAGTGAGTACCCGTGTCAAACCTGCACGCAAAGTAGAACACCAAAGAAGAGAAAAGGCTAGCACAAATAAATAAATATAAGCTTTATTAAAGTCTCCACACGAGACAAAATATGATAAAATACAGATACGAGACAGTATTGTGGTGGGTATAGAACACACAGGAAGAAAATATACGGCACCACTGGTAATTAGGTGTATACATATAATTACAAATATCCAGACTAATTAAATCATGTAGATAGCATAATATATAAATAACATGAACCGGATATCTAAAAAATAAGGCCAAGCCACGGTTAACAAACCAGAATGGAGATCCAAAACAGTACAACGCGCGTTGGGGTTCCGGTTCACCACTCAGGTACTTATGCCATGGCTCCATTGTGGTTAGCTCAGTTGTAGTTATCCATGTTCTATGTATGGTTGCACTTTGCACTTTATACCTTTTGTACTGTTTTGGATCTCCATTCTGGTTTGTTAAACGTGGTTTGCCTTATTTTTTTAGATATCCGGTTCATGTTATTTATATATTATGCTATCTACATGATTTAATTAGTCTGGATATTTATAATTATATGTATACGCCTATATACCAGTGGTGCTGTATATTTTCTTCCTGTGTGTTCTATACCCACCACAATACTGTCTCGTATCTGTATTTTATCATATTTTGTCTCGTGTTGAGACTTTAATAAAGCTTATATTTATTTATTTGTGCTAGCCTTTTCTCTTCTTCGGTGTTCTACATACCCCTTACCTTGTAAATAAACCCGATCTGGCCGTCATTTTAAAATCAGTCTTTTGCCAGTGTAGGGAGAGGTTGCTGTGTCAAGCAGGGACAGACTGTTTGGGACACCAAACTCTAGCTAATAGGGCCACAAAAGTACTCTTAAGGACTGGTATAGGTGTGCTATCGATAGATGTGACTTACTGAGGGGTGTAATATACTTATAATATACTTTATAACATAGAAAGTATATTATAGTGCATTTGTATTGTGCAGCAGTTGTGTGCGGTTCTGCTGCAATACTACAGCTATACAGAGTGCCAAATGCTATTGGAAAAAATAATTTCTACTGGTGTGATATACGTACCAGTTGCCCCCCAAATAAACTGATTGAAGCAGGGGTGTTATATACTAATTATATACTTTCTATATAGTGCATTTAGGTAGTGCAGCATCTGTTTGCGGTTTTGCTGCGTTACCGCAGCTGCAGATAGTGAAAGACTTCATTGTAAGAAATAATTTCTACTGGTTTGATATACCAGTTGCCCCCCAAAAAAACTGATTGAAGCAGGGGTGTTATACACCAATGATATACTTTCTATATAGTGCATTTAGGTAGTGCATCAATTGTTTGCGGTTTTGCTGCATTACCTCAGCTACAGATAGTGACAAACGCCATTGGAACAAATAATTTCTACTGGTGTGATATACCAGTTGCCCCCCAAAAAACTGATTGAAGCAGGGGTGTGATATACCAATTATATAATTTCTATGTAGTTTATTTGGGTAGTGCAACATTTGTTTGCGGTTTTGCTGCGTTACCTCAGCTACACAGAGTGACAAACGCAATTGGAACAAATAATTTCTACTGGTGTGATTTACCTGTTGCCCCCCCAAAAAAACTGATTGAAGCAGGGGTGTTATATACCAAATATATACTTTTTTTTTAATGATGCATTTGGGTAGTGCAGCATTTGTTTGCGGTTTTGCAGAGTCACCTCAGCTACACAAAGTCACAAATGCCATTGCAACATATCATTTCTACTGGTGTGATATACCAGTTGAACCCCCAAAAAAAATTATGGAAGCAGGGTAGGGTTGAGCAAACCCGACTGTAAAGTTCGGGTTCATAACGAACATTAAAATATTTTTACCCCAGACCTGAACTCGAACATTCCAGTAAAAGTTTGGGTTCGGGTTTGGTGTTTGGCGATTTCTTGGCGCTTTTTGAAAGGCTGTAGAGCAGCAAATCAACAACCGTTTAACTCTGTGCCCTTAGAAGCCATCGCAGACATGCCTACTAATGGCATGGCTGTGATTGGCCAGTGCAGCATGTGACCCAGCCTCAATATAAGCTGGAGTCACGTAGCGCTGCACGTCACTCTGCTGTTACTAGTGTAGGGAGAAGATGTGGCTGGTGATTTCAGGGAGAGAATAGGAAATAATCTGTGATCAGAACTCGAATCTAACTCAGCGATCTACATACATTTAGTTGTGTGGGTGCAGGGCACAATCTTTTTACCCTGCCCTGAGCCCAGTGACAGAGAAAAATAACTTTTATCCGTCTGTTAGTTAGGTGGGTGTCGGCGGTTATTTTATGCAAGCTCAGTGCACCAGCACTGCATATGTGCTTTTGTCACAATGAAATACAAGGTTGAAATACTGCAATAATAATCTGGGTTAAAAAAACACAAATTTTTGGCAATACAGCTATAAATTTCTGAGTTTAAAAAAAATACCCTTTTTGTGCAAAATACTCAATTTTACAGCCCTTGCTGCATCTGTACATGTGAAATTCAAGCGTTATATACTGCTCTCATATTCTATTAGTAAAATAAAACACCCATTTTGGGCAAAGTACTTAATATTGCAGTGTTTTTGTTAAATCAAGCTTGAAATAATTCAATAATTTTCTGGTTTAAAAAAAAAAAAACACACCAATTTTTGGCAATACCATCCATCTTGGGCCTCTGCCGCATAAGTTAGTGTGCAATTTAAGCTAGAAATACAGTTTTAATTGTCTGGGTTTTAAAAAAACACCCTTTTTGGGCAAAATACAAAATTTTACAGTCCTTGCTCATTCTGTACGTGTGAAATTCAAGTGTTATATACTGCTGTCATATTCTGTTATTAAGAAAACACCCTTTTTGGGCAAAGTATTTAATATTGCATCCTTTGCTGCATCTGTTATTGTTAAAACAAGCTTTAAATACTTCAATAATTTTCTGGGTTTAAAAAAAAACACCCAATTTTTGCAATACCCTCCATCTGGGGCCTTTGCCACATTAGTCAGTGTGCAATTTAAGCTAGAACTACAGCTACAATTTTCTGGGTTTTAAAAAACACCCTTTTTGGACAAAATACACAATTTTACAGCCCTTGCTGCATCTGTACATGTGAAATGCAAGCATTATATACTGCTGTCATATTCTGTTCGTAAAAAAAACCCACCCATTTGGGGCAAAATACTTAATTTGCTGCCTTGTCTGCATCTGTTAGTGTGAAATTCAAGCGTTATATACTCTGACATGGTTTGAAAGTTTGATCTGTGCAAACCCCCCCCCCCCCAGAAACTCATCTCCCTAATATACAGGAGACTCACCTCCCCTGTCTCTATGCCCAAACCGTCCTTCATTGGTCCCTGGGAGAAGGACTTAAACACATCTTTTACTGCAGAAGAACAACATCTCTTTGTTGAGCCATGCTCTTCCTCCAGATGCGTCAGGATCCAGGATAACGGATACAAACTCCTTACCAGATGGTATAAAACTCCAGATGTCACTTGCCGTTTCTCCTCCTCGGGTTCAGACGCATGTTGGAGATGTAGGTCTGGAAGGGGGACATTTTATCATGTCTGGTGGTTATGCCCAAACAATTTTATCATGATGGTCTGAAATTTTTAAACAATGTAATCTAATTTGCAAAACTTAAATCTCCACCTCTCCCAATCTAGCTCTCTTGGGACTCTTTTCTCCCCTACTTAGTTCCTTCCCTCTAAAACTTTTCAAAAAACTACTGAAGGCTGCCCACCTTTTGATACCCCGGCATTAGTTGTCCCCTGACCTTCCCTCGCTTGATCATTGGTTTAACAAGATTGACTCTATTTACAGAACTGTTTGAAGAACTGTCAGCATGGGAGAACCATTCTCATGGCAACTTCCGAAACTTTGGATGGACTTCAGGAAATACTCTCTGTGATTTTAGCCCCTCTATTGTGATCTATTGAGATATATTAATATCTTTCTATATGATGCAGACTGCATCTCATATTTAATGTGCAGACTCCCGCCTGTTCTTATTAATGTTATTTGTTATATTTTCATCTAAAGTGAGGTGATGCTGTACGTGCAGACTTGTGTCCATCACTACTTGCCTGTATCTCTGCTCTTATGATTAAAATAAGATAAAATAAAATAAAAAAAACACCAATTTCGGGCAAAAATCTTAATTCTGCAGCCTTTGCTGCATCTGTCATCGTGAGATACACCCTTTAGATACTGTTGTTCTATTCTGCTATTAAAAAAAAAACACCCATTTAGGTCAAAATACTTGCGGCCTGGTCTGCAACTGTACGTGTGAAATTCAAGCGTTATATACTGCTGTCATATTCTGGTATTAAAAAAAAAAACACACATTTAGGGCAAAAAACATATTTGCAGCCTTTGCTGCATATGTCATTGTGAGATACTCCCTTTAGATACTGTTGTTCTATTCTGGTATTAAAAAAATGCCTATTTAGGGCAAAAAAACTTAATTTTGCAGCCTTTGCTGCATCTATCATTGTGAGATACACCCTTTACATACTGTTGTTCTATTTTGCTATTAAAAAAACAACAACTATTTAGGGCAAAAAAACTAATTTTGCAGTCTTTGTAGCATCTGTCATTGATAGATACACCCATTAAATACTGTTGTTCTATTCTGTTATAAAAAAAAACACCCATTTTGGGCAAGATCCTAAATTTGAAAAATATGAGGAGAGCCTTAAATAGAAGTAAAACACCTTCTTCAGGTGCGAGTAGGCGATTGAACCTATAACGGTATTTGGTCGGAACTAATGTGGCTCTATGAATGGTGAGGCCAGAACAAGTAAAGGCGATAGTAGATTGGGTTGCTGACAGTGCCTCCAGTTCCTTCACATTGTCTCCCACCCAGTCTCCTGCTGAAAGATCAGAGTTAACACCTGCAGCCGATGTCCATCAGTCTTTCACCTCACCCCCTTGCAAATCAGCCAGGCAGTCTGAGCCCCAAGTCATGCAGCAGTCTCTTCTGCTTTTTGATGACTCTGTTAGAAGGGTTTCCCAGGGCCATCCACCTAGCCCTGCCCCAGAAGTGGAAGAGATTGAGTGCACTGATGCTCAACCACTTATCTTTCAAGATGAGTACATGGGGGAACCATCACAGCAAGTCTCAGATGATGACGAAACACAGGCGCCAACTGCTGGGCTATTCGAAAGTGTGCAGACCGACAAGGAGGGCAGGGGTGAAGACTGGGTGCAAGATGATGTGGAGGACGATGAGGTCCTCGACCCCACATGGAATCAAGGTCATGCGTGTGACCTATGTAGTTCGGAGGAAGAGGCGGTGGTTGCAAAGAGCCACCAGCCCAGCAGAAGAGGGAGGAGGGTGCAAAAGCTGAGCGGGCATTCTCTAGACAGTACGCCTGCTACTGCCCAGTGCAGCAAGGGCCCGTGCACACCAAATCAAGCACCAAGGAGTTCCCTGGTGTGGCAGTTCTTCAGACAATGTGCTGATGACAAGACACAAGTGGTTTGCACGCTGTGCAATCAGAGCCTAAAGCGAGGCATAAATGTTCTCAACCTGAGCACAACCTGTATGACCAGGCATTTAAGTGCTAAGCATAAGCTGCAGTGGAGTAGACACCTCTAAAATCAAGAAAGGTCTCTGGCTCTTCCTGCTTCCTCTTCTGCTGCAGTAGCGGCCTCTTCATCCACCTCTGAAAAAACAGTGCCACCTGGCACCCCGCAAACAGAGGATCTGCCAGCAACACCAACACCTGGGTCCCCAAGCATCTTTACAATGTCCCACAAAAGCGTTTAGCTCTCCATATCCCAAACGCTGGAGAGGAAGAGGAAGTACCCCCCTACCCACCCACAAACCCTAGCCCTGAATGCCAGCCTTTCTAAATTACTGGCCTTTGAAATGCTGTCATTCCGTCTGGTGGAGACGGATAGGTTTAACGGACTTATGGCGGTGGCTGTCGTGCCCAGCCGCCACTACTTTTCAAGGTGAGCCATCCCTTCCCTTCACAACCAAGTAGGGGACAAAATCAGGTGTGCATTGCGCAATGCCATCTGTGGCAAGGTGCACCTGACTACGGATACGTGGACCAGTAAGCATGCTCAGGGCCGTTATATCTCCATAACAGCACACAGGGTAAATGCAGTGGCGGCTGGGCCTGAGGCGGAGAGCAGTTTGGCTCATGTCCTTCCACCACCGAAAATTGCAGGGCGCTTCAGTTTGCCTCCTGTTGCTTTCTCCTCCTACTCTGCTTCCTCATCCTCTACCAGCTCCTCATACGGTCAGCGTAACACCTTCACCACCAACTTCAGCACAGCCAGAAGTAAATGACAGCCGGCAATTTTAAAACTTATCTGTTTGGGGGACAAACCCCACACAGCGCAGGAGCTGTGGACGGGCCTTGAACAACAGACCGATGAGTGGTTTGTGCCAGTGAGCCTCAAGCCCGGCCTGGTGGTGTGCGATAATGGGCGAAATCTCGTAGCAGCTCTGGGACTAGCCGGTTTGACACACATCCCTTGCCTGGCACATGTGCTGAATTTGGTGGTGTAGAGCTGCTGCATAAAGTGCGGGCCATCTGTGCACGCTTTCAGCGTTCTCACCCTGCTGCTGCTTGCCTGTCAGCGCTGCAGCGTAACTTCGGCCTTCCCGCTAACCGCCTTATATGCGACGTGCCCACAAGGTGGAACTCCACCTTGCACATGCGGGCCAGACTGTGCGAGCAGCAGCAGGCAGTAGTGGAGTTTCAGCTGCAGCACGCACTGCTGAGTTGCTCTGCGGAACAGCACAACTTCACCACCAATGACTGGGCCTCCATGCGAGACCTGTGTTCCTTGTTGCACTGTTTCGAGTACTCCACAAACATGGCCAGTGCCGACAACGCTGTTCTCAGCGTTACTATCCGACTTCTATGTCTCCTTGAAAAAACGCTCCTGGCGATGATGGAAGAGGATGTGGCACAGGAGAAGGAAGAGGTATCATTTCGTAGGGTTTCCGGCAAGTCATTCCCAAGTGGCTCCGAGGGTGGGTTCCTGCACCCACAAAACCAAGGTACACAATTGTCCAGCCAGGGCACAGTTCAGGAGGATGACGAGGTGGAGGATGAGGAGGAGGAGATGGAGGAGGAGGAACCATGTTCACAGCAGGGTGACACCCAGACCAGCTCAAGGCCATCACTGGTGCATGGATGGGGGGATACAGAGGACACAGATGATACACCTCCCACAGAGGACAGCTTTTCGTTGCCTCTGGGCAGCCTGGCACACATGAGTGATTACATGCTGCAGTGTCTCCGCAACGACCGCCGAGTTGCCCACATTCTAACTTGTGCTGATTACTGCTGCTGCTGATTACGCTGCTGGATCCCTGTTACAAGGACAACGTACCGTCCTTAATTCCGTCACTAGAGCGTGATCATAAGATGCGCGAGTACAAGCGTACGCTGGTAGACATGCTGGTGGCATTCCCATCTGACAGTGGGGGCACAGTGGAAGCACAAGGCGAAGGCAGAAGACGAGGAAGAGGTCGCCAACGCAGATGGGGCACCGCCAGCACCTCAGTTGGCAGGGTTAGCATGGCCAAAATGTGGAAAAGCTTTGTCAGCACGCCACAACAACCAGCACCACCAGCTGATATGGAACGTCTTAGCAGGAGGTAGCCTACACATACTGAATGACGGGTCTGCCCCCTTCAACTACTGGGTCTCCAAATTGGGCACATGGCCTGAGCTTGCCCTTTACACCTTGGAGGTGCTGGCCTGCCCTGCAGCCAGTGTATTATCTGAACATGTGTTTAGCACGGCAGGGGGTGTAATTACAGACAAGCGCAGCCGCCTGTCCACAGCCAATGTGGACAAGCTCACGTTCATTAAAATGAACCAGGCATGGATCCCTCAGGACTTGTCTGTACCTTGTGCAGAATAGACATGTATACCGGCACTAAGCAGCTATTGTTATGCTGCAGCACAATTGCTCATGTTTGTATTTTGGATATTTCACACACTTTTGGAGTGTACCTTAATTTTACAAAATTAAATTAAAACCAAAAACCTGTGTTGGCTATCTCGTCCTCCTCCACCGCCGCTTCCACCTATTCCGCTACGTTCACAGCCTCCTCAAACTCCTACTCCATATGTAACTCCACCTCATAAATCCATTTTTTTTGTACGTGTTTTATTTTATATCATTTCACTACTTTGTCGTTTACATTTTTGGGTGAAATTCACCAATTTTTGGGTGTATAGTCCCACTGCTATGCCTAGTAAACAGGTTAAACAAAAAAAAATTGTCAGTTATATATTCTGGTGAAATTCACACATTTTTGGGTGTGATGTACCACTCATATACCTAGTAGACCGAAAAAAAAAAAATGGCAGTTACATTTTTGGGTGAAATTCACCAATTTTTGGGTGTAATATACCCCTCCTCTAACTAGTTGACAGCTTAATAAATTTAAATATTTTTTCTGTTACATTCTTGGGTTGACATTATACAATTTTAGACGTGAATAAACACCTGCTATGCATAGGTGACAGGGAATAAAATTTAACATATTATTCAGTAATTAATGTGCGCCACATCCTTTCATTCAATGATTAAACTTTGAAAAGTTGTCACACTTTTACGCTTTCAGAATTTCTCCCATATTTCAACTCTATAATTTGAAATTTGAAAAAATGAATCCTACCTTGGATGTGGTCTCTCTTTCTCACGCTCCCTCTCTGGCATGGAACCCTGATTCCCTGCCACCCGTGATCACCATGGTAGGCGCATAAAATAACATCAAAAGTTGATAGAGCAGATTTCAAATTGGATCGTGAACATCACGTGGACATGCAACATGGTGGGGCACTAAGTGTGCACACGCCTACACGAACTGACTGACAGGGGTCAGCCCCTGCAACTTCTGGGTCTCCAAATTGGGCACATGGCCTGAGCTTGCCCTTTATCCCTTGGAGGTGCTGGCCTGCTCTGCAGCCAGTGTATTGTCTGAACGTGTGTTTAGCACAACTGGAGGGGGTTATCACAGGTTATATTTCCCAATGTTTTGGGGTGTACCCTAATTTAAAAAATAAAATTTAAAACCAAAAAGCAGTGTAGGCTACCTCCTCCTCCTCCACCGCTGCTTCCACTTACACCGCCACATCCACTGCCTCCTCAACCTCCTACTCCATATGGACCTGGTCCTCCTAGATCAAGATTATTATTTTTTTATTTTTACGTATTTTATGTTATTTTAAGTAATTTTCCTATCCACATTTGTTTGCAGAGCACGTGTCCTTCTCTTAACCACATTTTGACGCCATTTGCAGCCCTCTAGCCCTTTCCATGACATTTTTACAGCCATTTTAGTGCTCAAAACTTCGTGGTCAAGTTCGGGGAAGCACTGTGGAATGCTTTGTGAGTGAGGGTGAGAAGTTTGAACTGTATCCTGTGGTGGATGGTCAACCAGTAAATTAACTGGCACAAACTTGTAGCATCAGTGTAGCGGTTGAATGGATACATGAGCCTGGCTGCAGCATTTAGGACAGACTGAGGGGGTGTCACGAGGGTGTCACGAGGGTGTCACGACCTATCGCTGATCCTGTGGTGCCTGGGGTCAGAAGGTTGCAGTGGGAAGCTACTTGCTTGATTTCAAGGGATCACTCCATGATCTAGTTGTGGGAATGTATTCTGGTCCAGGTTTTCCAGTTTTGGTTTGTGATCCTTTTTGCCCTATCTAGGTAGTTTTCCTTTTAGCTGTTCTTTGTTGGCCACTCCCAGCTACTGTATAGTCTCTCTTCCTACTTCCCTTGTTGCCAGATATAGACCTTCCTTCCAGGTTCTATTCTGACCTCTGGTGGTGTTGCTGTGGAGCTGCTTGAGCAGTTGGAACCAGTGCTGTCAGATTTCCTGTTCTCTCCAGTTGGTTTTCTACTGTTTGTTGGCTCTCTTCGGGGATTATATGTGGTGCTTGTGTTGTTTGTCCACTCCCTGTTGCTACTCTAGGTGTCAGTGGTGAGGACTCGTTCTTCCACCACTCTACTCACTACCTAGGGCATCTTTCAGTGTAAGCCAGGGACGAGGCACGTGATCAGCGTACGGGTGAGCAACCTGTATAGGGACATCAGGACAGCCAGGTGCCAGTGCTAGGCGAGTTAGGGGTCACCACTCCTCCCTCTCCCTTGTGAAAGGGCACCCTCCTTCCCCCCTCTCTGCGCTGCATGTCTGTTACCTGCCATACCAGACGTGATAGGGGGAGCGTTTATTTAGAGGAAGACTGATTAGTAATGCGTTGCAGTAGTCAAGACGAGAATGAATCAAGGCAACAAGAGTTTCTCCACCATAAGAAAAGGGTGGATTCTAGTGATATTCTTGAGGTGCAAACGACAAGAGCATGTAAGTGATTGAATATGGGGAACAAAGGAAAGATCAGAGTCAAATTTGGCCCCAAGACAGCGGGCATGTTGCAAAGGAGTTATGATAGTGCTGCAGACCGAAATTGAAATTTCAAGTTTAGGTGGGTTAGTAGATGGGGGAAAGACAAGAAGTTCTGTTTTTGAAATGTCCAGTTTTAGATACAGAGAGGACATGATGTTAGAGACAGCTGCCAGACAATTACTGGTGTTTTGGAGTAAAGCAGTAAAGCAGGGGTGATGTCAGGGGAAGAAGTGTATAGTTGGGTGTCGTCAGCATAGAGATGGTAGCGAAAGCCAAATCTACAGATAGTCTGTCCGATGGGGGCTGTGTGTAGGGAGAAGAGTAGAGGACCTAGTACTAAGCCCTGAGGAATGCCAACATCAAGAGGAAGATGAGAAGAAGAAGAGCCAGCAAATTATACACTAAAGGAGCAGCCAGAGAGATAGGAAGAGAACCAAGAGAGGACAATGTCCTTAAGGCCAATTGAGTGGAGCATGGTGAGGAGGAGTTTATGGTCTACGTCTACGATATCAAACTCTACAGAGAGATCCAGAAGAATCAGTAAAGAATAATCACCATTTCTCTTTGCTGTTAGGAGATCGTTAGACACTTTAGTAAGGGCAGTTTCTGTAGAGTGAAGAGGGTAAAAGGCAGATTGTAGGGGTCAAGAAGAGAGATTGCAGATAGATAGCTTCTTAAGTGAGAGTAAACAAGATGTTCTAGGAGTTTAGAGATGAAGGGGAGGTGAGAAACAGGTTGGTAGTTAGAAGCACAGGTCGATTCAAGAGATGTTTTTTTAGTAGTGAGGTTATAACAGAGTGTTCGAAAGAGGAGGGAAAGATACCAGAAGAGAGAGAGAGAGGTAAAAAATTGTAGCTAGGTGAGTAATGACAGCCGGGGGGAGAGACTGGTGGAGGTGTGATGGAATAGGATAACTGCTACAGGTTGTGGGTAGAAAAGAAGAGAGAAGTCTGGAGACTTCTTCCTCTGTTATAGGGTCAAAAGAGGAGAGAGCACATTTGGAGGAATGGGAGGGAGGAGGATTGAAATTATTTGGGGACTGGGAGATTATTTCCTGCCGGATACTGCCAATCTTGTCTCTGAAGTAGGTGGCCATGCCATCAATGCAGAAGTCAGTGACAGGTTCTGGAACATTAGGGCTTAGAAGGGAATTAAAAGTGTCAAAGAGTCGTTTTGTGTTATTTAAGAGTGAGGAGATGAGGGAGATGAAGTAGTTTTGTTTGGCAAAAACGCCTAAAAGAAAATGATGGATGAGACAAGCCGGCTGGCCCGCCCACTTCCTGCCCATGCCACGCGCCTATTTTAGACCTTTGTGACCGAATCTGCGACAGATATATGCCAAAAATTGGTTCGTATATCTAATAATAATAAATGATCCCCTTTCTGTTGCAGATATTTGACACAAATTATACCAGCTTTAACCAGGTCTTAACTTCGACTTTTCTTTTTCATTTTTGAAACTTACAGTAATTTGAAGATTTATAGTAAATGTAATGTGTGCCCTGTTCTCAGAATTTTAAATCTTACATTTATTGCTTTTAAACAGAATCTGTCACCTAATCTTACTATATTTGACTGATGGTAATACACTGTGATCTGTAATTATGAAACTGGCTGACCTGTTACATGTACACTTAGTATCTGAAAGCATCTGTGTTAGTCCCATGTTTATATGTGCATTTGTTACAGAGAAAAAATGTTTTAATATATGCATATGAGCCTCTAGGAGAAATGCTCCTAGAGGACATTGCCATTACTCCTAGAGGCTCTGCTCTCTCTGCAACTGCCATGGCCTCTGCTCTTTGATTGACTGTAGGAGAAGTCAGGGCCAGGCATGCTCACGTATACACTGCCTGGCCCTGTCAAGAAGTGGAGAGGGTGCGGCAGTTGCAGAGAGAGCAGAGCCTCTAGGAGTAATGGCAATGTCCTGTTGCTCCTAGAGGCTAATTTGCATATATTAAAAGTTTCTCAGCAATCCATGCACACATGAACATGGTACCAACACAGATGCTTTCAGCTGCCAAGTTTACATGTTTTAATAAACAATTGAAATAGAATACAGGGCACTCACGAATCTTGACCAGGTGGTTGTAACAGATAATTTTATTGATGCTATATTTCGATAAAACCAAATAGAATATGGTAAAAAATAATAATAATGAGAAAGGTAAAATGCACAATTATTTCATCCTATATAATAACAACACTCTATTTGAGTTATACAATCCTCTACATACAGATACACTGTTAATACGATAAATACATATTGTAGTTAATCGATTTAAAAAAGGGCTTCCAGGCGGAACGTGTTGTGACCAGTAATATAGGATGGTATCGCAATACCTACACGTTCAATCCAATAAGTTAGTGTAGTCTAAAGTTAATACCTGAGTATAGTTAGTGTGGACCAGAAATCAAATAGTCCGCATTTGTTAGCGGCAGCGACCAGCCTAAACAGGTCGGAATGACAGCGTCCAGCTGGAACAAATATAGGTAGCGGCGTCCCGCTACTAGATTACTTGCAAGTGAATGAATTAGTAAACGACCAAACCTTGACTTGTGACCCTTCTCCTGAGTGTGCCTCTGTTCGTACAGCACTTGTAGAATCTGGAGATTGCAGGTGGCTCTGTGGATTAGCTGTTCAAGCCTGTAGACCTCCGCTTGTAATTAGGAATTCTGCAATGGTAGCAAAGAATTTCGTCTGTAGAGGTCCACCGCTGCTTTATAAGTTGGTCAGTCTTTGGTACTTAGGTCTTTTTAGGGGGGGTGTCGCACCATTGGTGCGACACCCCCCCTAAAAAGACCTAAGTACCAAAGACTGACCAACTTATAAAGCAGCGGTGGACCTCTACAGACGAAATTCTTTGCTACCATTGCAGAATTCCTAATTACAAGCGGAGGTCTACAGGCTTGAACAGCTAATCCACAGAGCCACCTGCAATCTCCAGATTCTACAAGTGCTGTACGAACAGAGGCACACTCAGGAGAAGGGTCGCAAGTCAAGGTTTGGTCGTTTACTAATTCATTCACTTGCAAGTAATCTAGTAGCGGGACGCCGCTACCTATATTTGTTCCAGCTGGACGCTGTCATTCCGACCTGTTTAGGCTGGACGCTGCCGCTAACAAATGCGGACTATTTGATTTCTGGTCCACACTAACTATACTCAGGTATTAACTTTAGACTACACTAACTTATTGGATTGAACGTGTAGGTATTGCGATACCATCCTATATTACTGGTCACAACACGTTCCGCCTGGAAGCCCTTTTTTAAATCGATTAACTACAATATGTATTTATCGTATTAACAGTGTATCTGTATGTAGCGGATTGTATAACTCAAATAGAGTGTTGTTATTATATAGGATGAAATAATTGTGCATTTTACCTTTCTCATTATTATTATTTTTTACCATATTCTATTTGGTTTTATCGAAATATAGCATCAATAAAATTATCTGTTACAACCACCTGGTCAAGATTCCTGAGTGCCCTGTATTCTATTTCAATTGTTCTATACCATATATTGAGAGAGTGGTCTCAATTTTACAGGAGCACCATTTGGTTTCTATTTTTCCTAGTGCGACATCTAACCATACATTCATGTTTTAATAAACTGCTGAAACGCTAAGCTTAATACTTTCACTAGGCATCGCAGGTGCATCAGGTTGCCAAGCTTCAAAGCCGCCAACAAGTTATGGCCATTGTCGGACACAGATGTGGTTTAAAAACAAAGATGCTAAAATTAGTTACATTAGTCACAAATGAAAGTTATTCTCTGCTTGAATACTGTATATAATGTTTGTGGATTGAACACACACAGATGAGCCTAAAAATAGTTACATTTGTCCCAAATAAAAGTTATTCTCTGATGGAATACTGAATATAATGCTTGCTGATTGAACACACAAACAGATGTGCCTAAAACTATTTAAATTTGTCACAAATAAAAGTTATTCTCTGCTGGAATAGTGTATATATAACGTTTGTGGATTGACGCACAAACAGATGTGCCTAAAACTAGTTAAATTTGTCACAAATTAAAGTTATTCTATGCTGGAATACTGTATATAATGTTTGTGGATTGAACGTACACACAGATGTACCTAAAACTAGTTAAATTTGTCCAAAAATACAAATATTTTTCTGCAGGAATACTGTATATATGGTTGCAGCCTAAACGCATACACAAATGTGCCTAAAAGAAGTTACATTTGTCCAAAATAAAAGTTATTCTCTGCTGGAATATGCTATATAATGTTTGTGGATTGAACACACAGATGTGCCTAAAATTAGTTACATTTGTCACAAATAAAAGTTATTTTCTGCTGGAATACTGTATATAATGATTGCAGATTGAACGCACACACAGATGTGCCTAAAACAAGTTAAATTTGTCCTAAATAAAAGTTATTCTCTGCTGGAATACTGTATATAACATTTGTGGATTAAAAACACAAACAGATGTGCCTAAAACTAGTTAAATTTGTCCCAAATAAAAGTTATTCTCTGCTGGAATAGAGTATATAACGTTTGTGGATTGAACGCACACACAGATGTGCCTAAAACTAGTTAAATTTGTCACAAATAAAAGTTATTCTATGCTGGAAAACTGTATATAATGTTTGTGGATTGAACACACACACAGATGTGCCACAAACTAGTTAAATTTGTTCCAAAAACAAATAATTATCTGCTGGAATATTATATATATGGTTGCGGCCTAAACACACACATAGATGTGCCTAAAACTAGTTAAATTTGTCCCAAATACAAATATTTCTCTGCAGGAATACTGTATATATGGTTGCGGCATAAACCCATACACAGATGTGCCTAAAAGAAGTTAAATTTGTCCCAAAAAAAAGTTATTCTCTGCTGGAATACTGTATATAATGTTTGTGGATTGAACGCACACACAGATGTGCCTACAACTAGTTACATTTGTCCCAAATACAAATATTTCTCTGCAGGAATACTGTATATATTGTTGCGGCCTAAACACACACACAGATGTGCCCCAAACTAGTTAAATTTGTCCCAAATACAAATATTTCTCTGCTGGAATACTGTATATATGGTTGCGGTCTAAACGCACACACAGATGTACCTAAAACTAGTTAAATTTGTCCAAAAATACAAATACTTCTCTTCAGGAATACTGTATATATGGTTGAGGCCTAAACGCATACACAGATGTGCCTAAAAGAAGTTAAATTTGTCCTAAATAAAAGTTATTCTCTGCTGGAATACTGTATATATTGTTTGCAGATTGAAAACACACACAGATGTGCCTAAAACGAGTTAAATTTGTCCTAAATAAAAGTTATTCTCTGCTGGAATACTGTATATAATGTTTGTGGATTGAACGCACACACAGATGTGCCTAAAACTAGTTAAATTTGTTCCAAATATAAATAATTCTCTGCTGGAATACTGCATATAATGTTTGTGAATTGAACGCACACACAGATGTACAGAAAACTAGTTAAATTTGTCCAAAATAAAAGTTATTCTATGCTGGAATACTGTATGTAACTTTTGTAGATTGAACGCACACACAGATGTGCCTAACACTAATTAAATTTGTCCTAAATTAAATTTGTCTCTGCTGGAATACTGTATATAACGTTTGTGGATTGAACACACACACAGATGTGCCTAAATCTAGTTAAATTTATCATAAATAAAAGTGATTTTCTACTGGAATACTGAATATAATGTTTGTTGATTGAACGCACACACAGATGTGCCACAAACTAGTTAAATCTGTTCTAAATATAAATAATTCTCTGCTGGAATACTGTATATAATGTTTGTGGATTGAACGCAAACACAGATGTGCCACAAACTAAATAAATTTGTTCTAAATCTAAATAATTCTCTGCTGGAATACTGTATATGGTTGCGGCCTAAACGCATACACAGATGTGCCTAAAACTAGTTAAATTTGTCCCAAATACAAATATTTCTCTGCAGGAATACTGTATATATGGTTGCGGCCTAAACGCATACACAGATGTGCCTAGAAGAAGTTAAATTTGTCCAAAATAAAAGTTATTCTCTGCTGGAATACTGTATATAATGTTTGTGAATTGAACGAACACACAAATGTGCCTAAAACTAATTAAATTTGTCCAAAATAAAAGTTATTCTATGCTGGAATACTGTATGTAACTTTTGTCGATTGAACACACACACAGATGTGCCTAAAACTAGTTATATTTGTCCCAAATACAAATATTTCTCTGTAGGAATACGGTATATATGGTTGCAGCCTAAACGTATACACAGATTTGCCTAACACTAGTTAAATTTGTCACAACTAAAAGTTATTCTCTGCAGGAATACTGTATATAACATTTGTGGATTGAACACTCACAGATGTACCTAAAATTTGTTAAATGTGTCCTTAATAAAAGTTATTCTCTGCTGGAATACTATATATAGCATTTGTGGATTAAACGCATACACAGATGTGCCTAAAACTAGTTAAATTTGTCCCAAATAAAAGTTATTCTCTGCTGGAATACTGTATATAATGTTTGTGAATTGAACGAACACACAGATGTGCCTAAAACTAGTTAAATTTGTCCAAAATAAAAATTATTCTATGCTGGAATACTGTATGTAACTTTTGTCGATTGAACACACACACAGATGTGCCTAAAACTAGTTACATTTGTCCCAAATACAAATATTTATCAGTAGGAATACTGTATATATGGTTGCAGCCTAAACGTATACACAGATTTGCCTAACACTAGTTAAATTTGTCACAACTAAAAGTTATTCTCTGCAGGAATACTGTATAAAACATTTGTGGATTGAACACACACACAGATATGGCTAACACTAGTTAGATTTGTCACAAATAAAAGTTATTCTCTGCTGGAATACTGTATATAATGTTTGTGGATTGAACACTCACAGATGTACTTAAAATTTGTTACATTTGTCACAAATTAAAGTTTTTTTCTGCTGGAATACTGTATATATTGTTTGCAGATTGAACGCACACACAGATGTGCCTAAAACTAGTTAAATTTGTCCTTAATAAAAGTTATTCTCTGCTGGAATACTGTATATAGCATTTGTGGATTAAAAACACATACAGATGTGCTGAAAACTAGTTAAATTTGTTCCAAATAAAATGTATTCCCTGCTGGAATACTGTATAAAACATTAGTGGATTGAACACACACACAGATGTGCCTAAAACTAGTTAAATTTGTCCCAAATAAAAGCTATTCTATGCTGGAATAGTGTGTATAACGTTTGTGGATTGAACGCACACACGGATGTGCCTAAAACTAGTTAAATTTGTCACAAATACAAATAATTCTCTGCTGGAATACTGTATATATGGTTGTGGCCTAAACGCATACACAGATGTGCCTAAAAGAAGTTAAATTTGTCCAAAATAAAAGTTATTCTCTGCTGGAATACTGTATATAATGTTTGTGGATTGAACGCACTCACAAATGTGCCACATACTATTTGCATTTGTCCCAAATACAAATATTTATCTGCAGGAATACTGTATATATGGTTGTGGCCTAAACACATACACAGATGTGCCTAACACTAGTTAAATTTGTCACGAATAAAAGTTATTCTTCACAATAATACTTTATGTAACGTTTGTGGATTGAACACACACAGATGTGCCTAAAACTAGTTACATTTGTCACAAATTACAGTTATTCTCTGCTGGAATACTGTATATAATGTTTGTGGATTGAACACACAAAGATGTGCCTAAAATTATTTACATATGTCACAAATAAAAGTTATTCTCTGCTCGAATACTGTATATAATGTTTGCGGATTGAACGCACAGACAGATGTGCCTAAAACGAGTTAAATTTCTCATAAATAAAAGTTATTCTCTGCTCGAATACTGTATATAACATTTGTGGATTGAACGCATACACAGATCTGCCTAAAAACTACTTAAATTTGTCCCAAATAAAAGTAATTCTCTGCTGGAATAGTGTATACAGCGTTTGTGGATTGAACGCACACACAGATTTGCCACAAACTAATTAAATTTGTCACAAATACAAATAATTCTGTGCTGGAATACTGTATATATGGTTGCGGCCTAAACGTACACACAGATGTGCCTAAAACTAGTAAAATTTGTTTTAAATACGAATATTTATCTGCAGGAATACTGTGTATATGGTTGCGGCCTAAACGCATACACAGATGTGCCTAAAAGAAGTTACATTTGTCCAAAATAAAAGTTATTGTCTGCTAGAATACTCTATGAAACGTTTGTGGATTGAACACACACAGATGTGCCTAAAACTAGTTAAATTTGTCACAAATAAAAGTTTCTCTCTGCTGGAATACTGTATATATCGTTTGTAGATTAAACACACACAGATGTGCCTAAAACTATTTACATTTGTCACAAATATATGTTTTTCTCTGCTGGAATACTGTATATAACTGTCACGGCTGAGGATGGGGAAAACCCTCAGCTGTGCGATGCCAGAAGATGTTAACCACTGCTCGGCCAGGACGAGAGAATTAGGGAGCAGGTCACCTCCTAACACATCCCTAATCCGTCCCTAACGCCTAGCTGCATGGGCCGACCTTGAAGGTAGGAGGGCCCATGCTCCGGAACCTCGGATCCCTACTCATCCTCCACCGGTCCCTGAACTAGGAGTGAAGGCTAAGATGACCTGTTCCTTCTGGTCACGGAGGAACAGGAGTCTCACTGGCCAAGCTGCAGGAAAAAGGGGAACAGAAACAGGCCTATGGATATGGCAGGTGAACTGCACTAGTTCCAGCCACCTGCCACAGCCTTGCTGACTGGATCCGTGTGTAAGCAAGCTGAAGTCCACAACAATACAAACAGAACTCAGCACACACACATCCACACACAGGAACCCAGATCCATAGCTGCACTGAATAATAAAGGAAAACATAAACTGAACATCACACAAACTTAAACTTAAACTTATGACCACAATGGTGGCCCCCACTGGCAGGTGGTAACACAGGAGGCTACTCCAGCTAGTCATGGCTGAAGAACTCCTCAGACTGGAGATAACAATGAGGCTTTATAGGCCCAAGTAGTTACACCCACACAGACACACCCAGTGTTCACACACACACAGAAGGGAATTAACCCTTTCAACACCAGGAAGTGTAGTGAGACCACATAAAGGGAAATACACACAAATACTCACTGCAGCTGTTACCGTAGACAACGACATGTGTGGCAAACGTGTCCTAGGAGCCGACCAAAAGGCTGAGACACTGCCACCACATGTACTTACACCAAACGTTGCCACGGGCAGCCACAGATGAAAGGAAAATGTCATAGTGCACACCAAACATAAAACAGAGTGCACACCAGACATTCAGAGTGCATACATACACACATAACTCAGGTGTAACCACATGCACTTGACAGTAAGCAACCTAGCACCAGCTCCGGCTGCTCTACTGCCAAGTACAATCACATGTTGCCAGCGGCAACCACAAGTGAGGCAACAAACTACCGGCCCTCACCTGTGGCTGAACAACAACACCCAAACTGCAGGCAACAGCCTGCAGACACAGGAGTCACGACCATGACCAAATTTCTATTTTTTGAGATGACAAAGAGGTATTGAGATGCACATAAAATCATGTAGGTGTGTAAGCATGTTCAAAAGTATAAAATTGATATACATATCTATGACAATAAAGCAGATGAATGTTATCATCCAGTAAATATCAGTAGTGCATCATATGTGCAACATCTCATAAATAAACAAGAAGTCAATAATGGGGGGGTAAAGGAGAACGTGTCCTTTTAACTGGACAACAATGGTCGATGATATGGTCTGTCATACTAATCATAAGCATGTGGGGGATCTGAGTCTGTCAATCTAAATGAAGTGCGGGACTGTTTCCTAGTGGTAGAGTGGATGTAGAGGCGTCAAATGACGCATGTCCGGGAGCATGTTAAGTTTGGACTGATTGTCCAAAAGTCAGCCATGGGGTCCATAGCCACTTGTGTTTTTTGTGTGTTCTGGATTCCCAGCTGGCTTATTCCTCTAGGCGGTGCATACAGTCTACTTTGGCCACCCTTTGGGAAAATGTTGGAGGGTCTGTGCTGAGCCATCGTTGGGGGATAAGCATACAAGCTGCCTGGATCAGATGTGTCGCTAGGTTGCCTCTTGAGGGGGATAGGGCTTTTGTGGGGAGCCATAAAATTCCCAATTCTGGGGATAATGATAAGTTAGTGCTTAATGCTGTATTAATGGCCAGTGATATCTTGCCCCAGTATAGTATTATTTGGGGGCAGGTCCAGAAGATATGGAGAAGTGTGCCTCTGTCCTCTTTACATCTTTAGCATTTGTCATTATCACTAAGACCGCTGAGAAACAAGTGTTTGGGCGTGCAATACCACTGTGTGAGTACCTTGTATGAGTGCTCCTGTACTGTCACACAGCGGGGGAATCCGTGTCAGTGGGAATGAATGCGAAGTATGTCTGTTTCGGTGAAATTTGTATTCAACTCCATAGCCCATGTCTGTATATATTGTGGGGGCCCTCTGGATTGAGGAGTGTTCGGTGCTAGATAAAGCAGTGAGATAAATTTACGTTGGGGCGTGGTAGGCGTTAACAGCTTCTCAAACCACGTTAGGGCAGTGGTGAGAATGTTTTGAGATGTCAGCACCTTACTGACGGACCTCAATTCTATGAGGTCTAAAAAGTTGGAGTTTTCCCAGACCTGACTGAGGGGGTGTTGTTTTGGGTATTCCCCTGTGGCTCCTCTGACAAATTCTGCTATCGAGTAGTCTTAAAGCAGGTTCCAAATTGGGGGCGTCAACACCACTTTAGGTCTGATTGAGTACGGGGCTAGGTCTGCCGACATCTTGGTAGGTGGGTTGGGTAATAGCTCGTGTTCTCTGTTAAGGTGTTTGATGACTAAGCTGGTGCCTTTTAACAGCACGTGTGAGTGGAGAGAATTGGATGTCAAGCCTCACAAGGTTGCCCTCTGTGGCTGGGAGAGTTGTAAGATTTCTAAATCTATGCCCATGGTATGGTAACAGGGAGCATGTAATTGTAACCATCTCCTCAGGTGAATGGCCTAGTAGTATATTTGCGTGTCGGGTAGAGTGAAGCCACCTTGGTTATGTCTCAGTATCAGTCTGTGGTGAGCTAATCTAGAGCCCTTTCCTCCCCATAAGTATGTAGAGAAAAGTCTCCGAAGTCGAGTGAAATATGAAGTGGGAAGAAAGATGGGTAACATTTGCATTACATATAGGATTTTAGAGAGCACGAACGCTTTCAGTATATTTTTCCTGCCTATCCTAGAGGTTAATGGGAGGCGTATGGATTGTAGTTGCTGCTGGATTTCCGCTAGTAAAGGTGTATAGTTAAGATGGAACAGCTTGTCTGGGTTAGCTGGGATTTTAATTCCTAAGTAGGATATGGACGAAGTCTGCCACTGAAATGGGGTAGATGACTTTAGGGCGGCTATAGATGTCTGAGGGGCTGTTATATTCATAGCTTATGACTTTGAGTAATTTACTTTATAATTGACACTAAACTATACCATAAGGATAAAAGATGTGGGAAGGTCTCGACCGGGTTGGAGACCATTATCAGCAAATCATCTGCATATGCTACATTTATATATTTAATGGAGTCGTGATTGGCTCATACTCCCTGTATGGCTGGGTGGTCTCTGATTGCCTGGAGAAAAGTTTCCATTACCAGAATGTAGAGGGCTGAAGACAGGGGGCAACCCTGACGCGTCCTGTTACGAATGGGGAAAGACGGTAACAAAGTGCCATTGACTCTTATTCTAGTGCTCGGGTCACTATATAGCATCATGACAGCCTCCTGAAACCGCTCCGGTATGCCAAATCTGTGTAAGGTCTTCCTCATAAAGTCCCAATTCACCCGGTCAAAGGCCTTATCCGCATCTACACTAAGGAATGTCAGAGGAAGATGTTGCTTTATGGACCATTGCATTGCTGTGACAACCCTGCAGGAATTGTGGTTACCCTTCCTTCCAGGCACAAAGCCTGCTTGGTCTGGATGAATGATCTTGGGTAGCAGAAGGCTTAGGCATGTGGCTAACAGCTTGGCACAGATTTCAATATCTACATTTAAGAGTGACATTGGCCTGTAGCTACCACAAAGTGCATTGCACCAGGAAGCTAGGTGTGGAGTCAGGAGATTTGAAAACTTTTTATAATAGCCTACTGGGAAGCCGTCTGGGCCTAGATTTTTGCCTAGTGGCATTGAGTTCAATATTTTCTTAATTTCAGGTTCTGTGACTGGTGTTAGAAGGGATTCACCATCTTGAGCCGTAATTTGGGGGAGGTTTAAATGTTCCAGGAATGGATCCATCACTATTTCCAGAGAGGGATCCGGAGGGGTGTCATAATCAGCCAGACCATACAGCTGTTGGTAGAATCTCTGGAACTCAGTGGCTATGTTGGCCATTTTATGCAGTTTATCCCCTCGTCCCGATTTCATGCTGGGGATGTGCATTGAGTCTTTCCTCTGTTTAATGACGGAGGACACAAGCTTTGTACCTTTATCTCCATGCAAATAAAATCGAAATTGGGAGTATTGGTAGGCCTTCGCATGACAGATATTAAGATGATCCTTTATTTGAGATTTTTTTTTGTAATTAACAATTTTTATTGTTTTTCATTTTCAAGGATTAAACATTGACAAGTACATAGCATGAAACATTTCATACAGAGTAGATGACATGCATTGAGATATCTTGACTACATATAGCCGTTAAGTAGCATTGTAGAACTAAAAAGGAAGGCTTGTCAAGCCACAAGTATCTTGAGTATGCGAGACCGCGCATTCAAATGAAAAAACAAATAAACAAATAAAACCAAACATTAAAATGAGGAACAAAAAGGTGACAGGTAAATTAAGACATTATTAATATGATGTAAGGTGAAAGGGATCCAGTTTCAATTAGGCCAGGGTTTTGGACCCTGAGCAGCTGGAAGAGGAGTGGGTGGAAGACAATCAAGAGAAGTTCCTATAAGCTCTCCAAGGGGACCAAATACGGAGGAAAGTGGATCTAGAGCACAACTCCCAGTGTGAAATCTCCTCTAATCTGTAAATCTGGTCTACCCTGTTAATCCAATGGTCAATGCATGGTACTTCCGTGGACAGCCAAAGGTTAGGGAGAAGTAATCTGGCTGCTGCCACTAGGAGAGAAAAGAGCAAGGATTTTAATGAGCCTACTCGATCTAAACCCAGTGTTAACAGAGTAAGATCCGGAGTAGAGGGGAGAGAGGTCTGACAGATCTGGTTGCACTTAGAAATTATATTATGCCACCACGGATTGATTAACTCACATGACCACCAGATGTGTAAGAAGGAGCCCTTAGCCCTATTACACCTCCAGCAAGTATCTGAGGCAGTGGAGCCATAGAGACACGTCTTATCTGGGGTCCTGTACCATCTAATGAGGATCTTGTAACTGTTCTCCTGAATGCACACACATCTCAATATTTTATGTGGAGAGATCAAGGACTTAGTCATTTCGGTAGGTGACAAGGTCCTTTGGAGGTCTTTTTCCCAAAGACCAATTATAGCAGGTTTAAGAGTTGGAGGAGGGGATATCAGGCGTTTATATATTGTGGAAATGGTTTTGCGTGGATATGTCTTACTGTTTATCATTTCTTCAAACCAGCTAAAGACACCGGATAGGGGTGTTTTCTTAATGAGAAGGAGAGATTCGGTTTTAAGAAAGTGTAACAGGATAGGGTTGAGAGCCTGTATGTCCAGTACCTTAAAGAGTTCAGGGTTAGATAGTACACACCCATCTTGATCTAAGATCTGTGTAATCACGATCTCTGAGGATCTCAGAGCAAGGGGGCAGCTATCTCTCAGGTCTTTGGGAGCCAGGTTGATTATGTCTTTTATCTGCAATAGGGGGGAGGGTAGAGTTAGGACCCCAGTGTTGGACAAGAAATTCTTCCAAACTTTTAAAGTGTTACGTATAAGGGGGTTGGGAATAGAGCTTAGTACAGGAGGTAGTCTATCAGCCAATAAAAGCGCTCTGGTAGGGGATGTTAAAAGGGCATTCTCCAAAATAAGCCAAGACTTGTGAGATGGGTTTCTAATCCAGTCTATGACTCTAGATAGTTGGATGGCTTTAATATATGTCTCTGGATCAGGGAGCCCAATTCCCCCTTTGGCTTTGGGCCTAGTTAGGGTGTTAAAAGCGATGCGGGGGTGTTTGCCTTGCCAGATAAATTTGCGTATTAGTTTATTTAAGGCTAAGAGGTATGGTTTAGGAATTTCAATGGGAAGCACCTGCATCAGGTAAGTAAGTCTGGGCAAGATTAAGGACATTAGTATATTCTTCCTCCCAAACCAGGAGAGGTATGGGAAGTCTAATGACTCCAATTGAGTCTGAATAGAAGCTAGAAGGGGTTTATAGTTTAGATTAAACAGGTCTGACAAATGGGGGGAGATCTTTATACCTAGATATGTTAATTGTTGAGTTTGCCAATTGAATGGGGAGTTTGCCTGAAGGGATAAGAGATTTGGGGAAGATAGGCCTACATGTAGGACTTGGGATTTTGAGGGGTTAACTTTAAAGTTAGATAACGAGCCGAATAGAGTGAGTTTTGAGACTATTTTGCACATGGATTTAAGGGGATTGGTAGTCAGAATCAGCAGATCATCTGCAAAAGCAGCCAGCTTAAATTCGTGACTACCCATCCTCAGACCGCTAATCTCCTTGTCTTGCCTAAGAGATTGCAATAGTGACTCCATCACAAGGACAAATACAAGAGGCGAAAGTGGGCAGCCCTGTCTCGTGCCATTTCTAATTGGGAAGTGGGAGGAGATAAGGCCATTGACCGACACGGATGCCGAAGAATGCGTATACATGGAGAACATAGCATTTATTACCTGGACAGGAATCTGGAATTTTGAAAGAGCCTTCTTAATGTACGTCCAGTCCACCCTGTCAAATGCTTTTTCGGCATCCGTGCCAATCATGACTAGGGGGGTATTTTTATGGGAAGCATAAAAAAGAGCGTCCAATATCTTAGTGGTATTGTCCTTCCCTTCACGCCCTTTAACAAAGCCTACCTGATCGGGATGGATCAAGTCAGGAAGAAGGTTCTGTAGTCTTGAGGCCAGCATTTTTGCTAGTAGCTTGAGGTCTACATTAAGCAGGGAAATGGGCCTATAATTAGAGCAGGAAGTAGGATCCTTGCCGTCTTTAGGGATAATTGTAATTGAGGCATTCGTCATATCTGCAGAAAGCGAGTGACCAGTTAGTGAGCTATTACAGACAGGGAGCAAGAAAGGTAGGAGTAGATCCTTGAAGGTCGCATAGTAAGAGATGGGCAAGCCATCAGGGCCAGGGCTCTTTCCTTTAGGGGTCGATTTAATAGCAGCCACCAGTTCTAAAGAGGTGAAAGGTTTAGATAGCAGTTCCTGTTGTGATGGCGTTAATGAGGGGAGGTTAAGGGTGTCTAAAAAATATTCAATGTTGGCTTCTCTATCCAGGGAAGGGTTTGGGAGATTGGAGAGTGGGAGATTGTATAGGGACTCATAAAAAGACCTAAACTGTTCCGCAATTTCCTCAGCTTTGAACAGATTAATGCCCTGGGAAGATTTGATGCATTGCACATAACGGGAGTCTCTTCTCTGCTTTATTCTGCGCATCATGTATTTCGAGGCTTTGTTGCCATGCGCAAAGTTTTTTTTGTTGGGCAGACAGGAAGAATTTAGCCCGAGCGTTCGTTCAGAAGGTTTTTGAGTTTTGATCTAAGAGAGGAGAGCTCCGAAAGGTGGCTCGCTAGTAAGGATTGTTTATGGATTTTTTCCACATTGTGTATTTTTGCTAATAAGGTGTTGAGTTTTTTTTCTGACTCTTTCTTAAGGAAAGAACATAGACTAATCAGTCTGCCTCTGATATACGGTTTGTGGGCATCCCAGAGAGTCTGGGGGGAAACCTCAGGGGTATTATTAATTGAGAAATATTCCTCTATAAAGGAAGCTATTTGTGTTTTATATTTAGTATTGCCCAACAGAGACTCATTAAGTCTCCAGGTAAAGTGCCTGTCAGATCTGAGATCTGGACGTATGGTGCAATAAATGGGGAAATGATCGGACAGAGTAATGTTACCTATAAGGGAGGATGAGCAGAGTTGAAGTTTTTCTTTAGGTATAAGAATGTAATCTATCCTACTATACGAGGTATTTGCTAAAGAATAAAAGGAAAAGTCTATTGTCTCGGGATTTAGGCAGCGCCAAATGTCTACCATCCCCAGGTTAATAGAGCTTATTGTGAAACAGTTTAAGGGCCTTCATTGATACAGGGGATTTCCCTGATGAGGTGTCCACAAGGGGGTTAGGAGCCAAGTTAAAGTCACCAGCTATAATCAAAAAGCCCTCCCTGTGAGACTCCACCAAGGAAAGGATATCAATGAGTCAGTTGACTTGTTCTGAATTGGGGGCATAAATGTTCACGAATGTGTATAATGTTTGTCCCAGCAACCCTTTTACTATTAGGAATCTGCCGTCCGGGTCCTGCAGGTGGGATTTGTATTGAAAAGGAAGATTTCTGTGAAAGCCGATACTAACGCCCCTCGAGGCAGCACCTCCCGCTCCGCAGTGATACCAGTTAGGGAATTTAGAGTGGGTAAGGTTTGGGTATCTGCCATGCTTAAAGTGGGTTTCCTGAAGGAAAGCCACCAAGCATTTTTCCTTATTTAGCATAGATAGGATCTGACATCTCTTAGAGGGGGATCTCAGTCCTTTGACATTAAAAGAAACAAGCTTGAGGTCAGCCATCTAGAGGTCTGTGTGAGGGAGTGGCGCAATCTCTGGAAAAAATTCCGGAGAAGGGCTGAATTACCTGCAAAGGGAGAAAAAGAAAGGTGCTACCTCGAGGAGGGTCATCCCACGTCCAGTTCCCCCACATAATACAGAGTAACCCCATATTCTGCGCCAGCCCCCGATCATATATTGGAAGTGTCACCTTTGAAGCTTTTAAATACCTGTCAAAACAGTAAGGTAAGAAACAAAAAACATAACTGGTAACAGTAACCAAGAGTAATTACTTAGTTGTAAAGTGTAGCGGAACTTAATAAATGTAGTACCTTGATTGGGTAGCATAAGGGAGGGGGGAGAAGGTAAAGTTACCTATTTAAGGCGGCACCCTCAAAGGAGTGGATGATACCGAAGGGAGATGGTAGTTTTGGGAAAGCCTGGAAACTGTGGCTAGGGAAGATGGGGAGAGGGGAGGAGGGAGAGGAGGATCAGAGAGAAGGCAGTAATATGGGGATCTTATACACTACTATACGTCTAAATGACTATTTTAGCATACATACAGATGGGAAGAGAATCCCTACTGTCTCTTCTATCAATACTGAGTGAGGAAAAGGCATGTTAAAATATAGTAAGGGGGCATGTAACCTTAATCTCAATCAGCGTGGAAATCTAATTTCATGTGAAAGACCAGGTAAATATAGTAGAGTGATGCAGAATTTCTGTATTAAGTCCTATATGCCATCGGTAACATGAAAGGATAATAAGAGATGTTTATTTGTCCATCAGGGATAGGCGCTTAGGGGTTGTTGAGAGGTTCCCCTTTCTGGATCTTTGGAGTCTTGGGGTCTGAGGAGGTTCCCAGGGTATCACTTGAGGTAGGTCAGGTAGGGTGGTCATGATCTGAGCAGCGTCCCAATTTTCTATGGGCAATGGTGAGATCTGAAGGAGGTCGTAGGCCTTATCCAAGTCACTGAAAGAGGCAATATGGAGACAACGGCCATCATGGAGAAAGGAGACACCAAAAGGGAATGTCCCTCTATATATAATCTTGCGCTGGCGTAAACAATCTGTAAGTGGCTTCAACATTTTTCTTTTCTTGAGGGTGGATTGGGCCAGATCTTGAAAGATGGTGATGGAGTTGTTCTCCCATTCTACTGAGTTGGAATTTCTGGAGCAAGATAGTACAGCTTCTTTCACTGGGAAGTGTAAGAATTTGCAGATCACATCCCTAGGTGGCTCGGACGCCTGCGGCTTCGGACAAAGAGCCCTGTGTGCCCTTTCAATTAATACCTCATGTACAGAGTCCGGGCCTAGTAACTTTAGGCAGATCTGAGTGACCGCTTCTGGGATATCAACTGCTGGAATCGCCTCAGGGATGCCTCTGAAGCGGAGGTTGTTCCTCCTACTTCTGTTCTCCTGATCTTCTAATGCTGTATATAAGGAGTTGATATGATTCTGGGCTAAGGCCAGGCTGGAGGATACTCCGCTCTGATGCTGTAGTAATGCGGCCTGGGTGTCTTCAAGTATCTCTGCCCTCCGGCCTATATGCCCAACGTCCTCTTTTATTGAGGAAAGGTCCTGGCTAAGCGGTCCCAGGGCGTCAGCCAGTGCATCCTTGAGGAAGGCCCTGGAGATAGGTAGGCAATCAGTGTCGCAGGGTTCGTCTCCTACCTTGTCAGAGCTGGAGGCTGCAGCATGCTGATAGCCGGAGCGAGGTGTTCCGGGCGCCATCTTGGATTCCTTGTTAACAGATATCACCGCCGCTTTCTTGATGAATTTCTCCATTTCGCCAGACTGGCTGAGGGAACGAGTATGACCCGCCAGGTCAGCGGGCTTTTGGCCACCAATTTTGACCATTATGGTATCAAATAAGCTTAAAATGAAGCGCTGTGAGGGTAATGCCTATGGAGAGCCGCACTTCACACAGCCATCCGGCTTCGTTGCAGGCTCCGCCCCCCCCTTTATTTGAGATCTTAATTGGGTCAATTCTAGTTGAGCATCTAGGGTTTTAGAGCGTTTATAAATGGATTCTTTGTCTGCAATCTTTTTAAGGAGGGAATGCAGTATATGTTGTCGGTCTTTTTTAACTTTGCTGCCAAGGGAGATAAGCACTCCCCTCATGACTGTTTTATGTGCCTCCCAAAGTCTTGTGAGTGACATTCCTGGTGTTGAGTTTTTAGAGAAGAACCAAGCCAGCTTCTGCTCTAGAGACTTGACATCCTCAGGCCTATCTAACAGCATTTCGCTCAGTTGCCAATGTTTATATTGGGTAACACTGTTGAGACTGGCGCGTGGTCTGAAACCGTTATGGGGTCAATGCTGGAGCTTTCTACCATGTCTATGAAGTTACAGTAGATGAAAATATAGTCCAGTCGTTTGTATGTGTTGTGGGAGGCTGAAAAAAAAGGTGTAGTTGCGTCCATCCGGGTGTACCAAGCGCCAGGTGTCTAGTAAGTTGGCCTCAGAAAGGTTGTTATTTATGCATCCCAACGCCCACTGGGTTAGCTGTAAAGTACCGTCAGATGTATCAGTGTGAGGGTTTAGGGTGACAATAAGGTTCCCACCTATCAGCCATATACCTTCCGCAAACATCTTAAGCTTTTGTAGAGTGTTCCTAATCCATTGTTTTTGGACTCTATTGGGGCTATACAGACTGGCCAGAGTAACTGTTTGTGTGCCTATGACACTTTTCACAAATATGAACCGGCCCTCAGTGTCAGTCTGCCTAGTCATCAATTTAATGGGGACACATTTAGATATTGCTATTCCCACCCCTCTTTTGGCTTTCCCGAAAACACTGAGGAACCAATGTTGGAAGTAGGATTTTTGGTGGGTGGGGATGTTTGACGCTCTAAAATGTAATTCTTGGAAAAAGCACACATCTGTAGGGGATTTATTAAGGAGACATATGACTTTAGAGCATTTCTGTGGGGTATTGAAGCCCCTTACATTGAAGGAGTTACACATAATCTGGGTCAGCATGTGTGATATATGTGTACATGGGGATTATTGGTCAGTGTCATCGACCACAAAAAAAGGTAATCAACATAAACAACCACTAAAATAACATAGGTAAGCAGAGATACTGAAGGGATGGCTCCTATGCCAGCAACGCCGCAGCAGTTCAATTAGATGCGACGGAGCGGGCGTAGGAGACTATCAAGTGTAGTGCATGCACCAGGTCTGTGCTGATATACTCCTGGTGTGGGTCGGGGGTTCGGTGCGCGTCTGGTTCATCGGTGTGGTTAACCAGCGCTCCTTGCATTCCTGGCGCCATATTGTCCACAACAAGATGGAAGTCTTTCAAACCAGAGGTTAGATCGCGGTGAGGGCCCCACACGAAATGGGGGACCCCCTCGGGATCTACTGAAGTATAATAATGGAGATATAACAATAGTTAGCAGTAGTTCACTGATACTTGCGTGCTCGGCAGGAGCGAGGCTGAGTGAAATGGGCCTCCGAGAGGGTGTCGCCACAAAGTAATGACGCAGTCCAGGTCTCTCGGGTGAGACCCGATGGTGGATTAGCTAGTCAAGCTTCTCTTGGCTTGTGAACATCCATTTCTTTGGTGGAGCCTTTGTCCACATCTGTGCCTCCGGAAGGTCTGGCAGTGGGACGCCTACTCCATCATACAGTAGCCACAAGGGGATGTCCAGTGTGGTGGTCTAAAGGAGCTCCCATGCCGCCTGTAGATACGATGGTAAGCGGATAATACATCTTTTTCCCCCAACCGCAAAAGTAAAGGGGAAGAGCCACTTATAAGGTGTCTTGATGTGGTGTAGGTAATTCGTAAGAGGATGCAAGGCCCTTCACGTATTTAATGTGGAGGGTGCCAGATCCTGGTAAATGGAGATTTTGGTTCCTTCAAAAGTGATCTCTTTTTGGCTTCTTGCAGCCTGCATCAATGCTGCTGTATCCAGATATTTCAATAGACCACATACCACGTCTCTCGGATTCTTTGTGTCTTTTGGTTTCAGCCTCAGTGCCCGATTGAAGGGTTAGATGATTATCTCAGCTGCTCTGGTGGCACCTAGGAGGATAGTGAAGATGGCACCGGCAGATTCCGGTAGGGCCTCATGGAGAACACTTTCAGGGAGACCGCGTATGCAGAGATTTTGTCTCCTGCCACAATTCTCTTGATCCTCTATGAGTGCATAGGCTGTGTCTAGAGAGATTACGTAGGCTGCAGTGTTTTCGCTGGTGACCAGGGAATAGTTTAGTATGGCTGCTAGGTTACTTTCAAGGGTCTCCACTCGGTGCCCTATACTGTATGTTTGACATCTGCCTTTATCTCCTTGAGGTCGTGCATGACAGGAGTTAGGGCCGAAGTTAGAGCCTGTTGCAGAAATTGCCTGGAGATCAGGGATGAGCTCAACTGTGCAGGCCCGTCCACCGGGTCCGAGGTACAGCCTTCCGCATCTTCGGAGTCCTGTGTCCAGTCCGGCTGTTCTGGTGGCGCCATCTTGAAGGCAGCAGGCGCGACAACTGAGGACTTCTTGTTTAGGTATTTCTCCATGTCGGAGACACTGCGGTCCGGTTTGCTGGGCTCCGACTTGTCTTTGGGTATGCTTCTGCCGATTTTGCCCATTCTGCACTGAGTTAGACTGCAGTTTTAGCCAGGTTGCAGGGTTGCAAGGAGGAGAGCTCTCCTACATGCGACTGACTCCGTCGGCAGTCAGGCTCCGCTCCACAAATACAAATATTTTTATGCAGGAATACTGTATATATGGTAAACACATACATAGATGTGCCTAAAAGTAGTTAAATTTGTCCAAAATAAAAGTTAATAAAAGTAATTCTCTGCTGGAATACACAATACAGGGCAGGGGACACACACACAGTGCAGCATAGGGGGAACAGTGCATTATAGGGGGTACAGTACAAGGCAGGGGGCACACACAGTGCAGCATAGGGGGGCACAGTGCATTATAGAGGGTACAGTACAAGCCAGGGGGCACACACAGTGCAGCATAAGGGGCACAGTACAGGTCAGGAGCCACACACACAGTGCAGCATAGGGCAGGGGGCAGAATACAGCATGGGGGGCACAATACAGGGCAGGGGGCAAAATACAGCATAGGGTGTACAGTACAGGGCAGGGGGTATACACAGTACAGCATGAGGGTACAGTACAGGGCAGGATGCACACACAGTGCAGCATAGGGCAGGGGGCAGAATACAGCATGGGGTGCACAGTACAGGGCAGGGGGCAAAATACAGCATAGGGGGTACAGTACAGGGCAGGGGGTATACACAGTGCAGCATGAGGGTACAGTACAGGGCGGGATGCACACACAGTGCAGCATAGGGGGTAGAGTATAGGGCAGGGGGCAGAATACAGCCAAAACATGCACCTAGAAATGCTCCACTCACATGTCCTACCTCAGGAGATGATAGTTCCTAGTGGGCAAAAGGATCTTTTATGATGTCAGGAGCACATGATCAGTCACATGAGTGGGCAGAGTCAGGCTCCAGGCTATGCAGGAGATTGTATGGAAATGACTGCGTTGGCATGAAAAACTGCATTATATAGCCAAGACACTTGGTGTCAGACTGCCCATTATCAGCCCAGGCCCCGAAGCAGCCTCTTCAATGGTAGTTACGCCACTGCTGCCAGCATAACATTCGGGGCACTGGTCAAAACATCCGGGGCTCAAGCCCCTGATGCACACACAGATTTGCCTAAAACTAGCTAAATTTGTCCTAAATAAAAGTTATTCTCTGCTGGAATACTGTATATAACGTTTGTGGATTGAACACACACACAGTTGTGCCTAAAACGAGTTAAATTTGTCCCAAATTAAATTTATTCTCCTCTGGAATACTGTATATAATGTTTGTGGATTGAACGCACACACAGATGTGCCTAAAACTAGTTACATTTGTCCCAAATACAAATATTTCTCTGCAGGAATACTGTATATATGGTTGTGGCCTAAACGAATACACAGATGTACCTAAAAGTAGGTAAATTTCTCCTAAATAAAAGTTATTCTCTGCTGGAATACTGTATATAACGTTTGTGGATTGAACGCACACACAGATGTGCCTAAAAGTAGTTAAATTTGTTCCAAATACAAATAATTCTCTGCTGGAATACTGTATATATGGTTGCGGCCTAAACACACACACACAGATGTGCCTAAAACTAGTTACATTTTTCCCAAATTAAATTTATTATCTGCTGGAATACTGTATATAACGTTTGCAGATTGAACGCACACACAGATGTGGCACAAATTAGGTTAATTTCCACCGGAATTTTTTTTTTCTCTGATGGCGTACTGTAGATCTCACTAGCAGGCACACTTTAGTGAATAAGCCCCTTTTTATAATGTCTGCTAAACACACTGCTATCTGATAGCGTACTGTAGATCTCACTAGCAGGCACACTCTAGTGAATAAGCCCCTTTTTATCATGTCTGCTAAACACACTGCTTTCTAATGGCGTACTGTAGATCTCACTAATATCAAATCTTTCTGTCTTTTAAAAGCTTTTGGGTACTTAAAACGATTTTCCAGCCCTGCACTATCTGTCTCTTCCTGAAGACGCCCGTCCCTGATACTGCTGAATTTAACCCCTGGTAAAAAAAAAAAAATGGTGCTTCACTGCTGTCAAACACACACTGTAGTCCTTAAGAGGACTGTTTGGTCTTTCAATAGTTTTTTATAGTTAAATCTGTGAATTTCCAGCAAAACGCTATCTGTCCCTGCCTACTGTCTGCTCCCCCTGACGCTGAATGATCCGAGCGCGGGACATCGGCTCCAATATAAACTGGTATCATGTGTTCCGGCCAGACAATCAGTGTAAAGCTAATAGCTAACATGGCTATGGCATTACACTGAAGGGAATTACCTGAATGTTGATTGGCTGCTTAGGAGGTGCCAAACGTGCGGGGAGGAGACTCGAGCAATGCGACAACCACACGTAGTATTCGGCCGAGTACCGTACTCGGCCGAGCATGCTCGCTCATCACTAATAATAACATTATTTTTTTTCCTTAGGAGAGAATCGGCCAGTCTTCAGTTTATTCAACGACGTGGAGGGTGTTGCGATGGAGAAAGCATTCCCCTCAAAAAAATTCCTCTACTCCTGGAGCCGAATCCTGTCAAGATTGATGCAAGTGCGGCATTGGCTGCTCATCCAGCAAGATACTTCTGGAGGAACCTGCCTGCTTGTTCTTTTCTGTACATTGAATTAATAATTTTAGGGGCCTGTACTCCACTGGCCTTCAGTAAAATTGATATCTAATGACCGTCTAATATACCTCCAGCCAGCGTCGGACTGGGGTACCTAGGGCCCACCAGTAAAATGTATTTTTGGGGCCCACCGTATGAATACATTTAAATATAATAAATAATTGAACACTTTTTTTATATGAACATAGTCTGGTTGAGGTGCTGTACATTGAATATATGTATGTAGTGCAGTAAGTCTACTATGTTATGTGCCAATTGTGCAGGGGGTGGGAGAATAGGGGCCCACCTTGCTTAGGGGCCCACGGGGGGATTCCCTGATATCCCTGTGGGCCAGTCCGAGCCTGCCTCCAGCCACATAATCACTTTATGTTTTCTGTCCAGGAATGCCTAATCTTAAGGGGCCCATACTCCCGAGGCCTAAAATAAAAAATTTCTAGGCTCCAGCAGGGCACATTTTTAAGAGTTTCAATTTAAGACGCATAAAAATGGCCCCTGATTAAAATACATATTTTTTGTGGGAATCTTTGCCATTGATTCCCCTCTGGTATGTCACTGTCCGTGTTGTGGGACGTGCACTTCTAGTAAGTATTTGCTGACTGCAAATCTGAGCTGAAGGTTTTTCAGGTTCGCCTGCCATTAAAGTGAATGAGGCCCGCCAAAAACTTGCGGTTAGCGAACATTTGATTGCGATCACGTTCACGAACCGTCCCGGCCGATGTTTGTGCATCACTATTTGTAACATGTACAGCCTCCATTTTAGGAAAAACTGATTAGTTAGCACGCAGTGTGAGGAAATTTGGATTTGTTGCAAATCAAAGTTTTTCAAAATTTCTGACCAAATTCCCCTTTGAATGCTTTGCTTCACTAAACACTATTCTCCTTGTCTACTTATAGGAATGGAGTTGTATTACTGGGATATGCTCTGTACCCAGCTTACTGCGTCTTTCATTTGAGCAGATATCAGCTGCCTATGAGTTTGATCAGGAGGCCCCTCTCTGCTTCCTGCTGAGTCAGCGACCTTCTGCTGTCTCTGCCAGTGCTACTGCTACAACAGATAGCAGAAGCTACTGCAGCACCAACAGGATCCACTTCAATTTGCTGAATATCACAGAACATTTTTTTCAATTGCCACACTAACCTCATGCACATCAGCAAATGGATACACACCACCTGAGCAACCATGTTCAATCATACCTTGACTGTGTCCTTTTTCCAACACAAACTCTGTTCCATGGACTTCTGGGGAGGGAGATTTGAACAGTGACCAGAAGTGACCCAGTTTGGTATCAGAGTACAGTCTTGTCTATTCTCCAGATTCCGTGCAGAGAGGTACAGTATTCAGCTGACAGATGTTGTCATCACATTGAAGTGGACAAAATTACCTGCTGTGATTGTAGAAAATGTTACTTTTGGGAAAATTAATCAGGCGTGGATCTGTGAGGGTTTCCACAGGCCTCCGGATGATGTCACCAAATAGATCTAACAGGTCTGAGAGTGAGCTGTTCAAAAGGACATCCCTGCGTGAGATATTCCCCAAAAATGCATTAGCCAATAGAAGCCTGGTCACATGAAACTTATCAGCCAATAGAAGCTCGCAGGCCCTTAGTCTTCACATACACACAGTTTTACTGCAGGTTTCCATAACAACCCATACATTTTTCTTCACTGCTGTAGATTAGCTTTAAAGGGGCAGGACGCTATGAATGACACTGTTAAGGGAGCTGAGTGTTGTGGAGGTCACAGTTCAGGGCCAGGTAGGGTGGCCATTCAGGCCACCTTCAAAAGATGGACTTAAAAACTCCGCCCACAGGTCTGCTAACCCACGCCCCCTCCCACTCTGCAGTCGGCAGGGATTGATAAAATGGAGTTAAAAATCAACTTCTGTCAGCTGCAGGGTTGGAAGAGAGGGTGACTTTCTCCCTGCAGCTCACACTCAGACAGCACAGTGCTTCTCTCTAAGAGTGAGCTGTTTCAAAAGGATATCCTTGTGTACGTCCAGACCCTGCGCCGGGCAGAGGACAGGGAGTCTGAAAGCCGGACTGTCCTACCTAAAACCGAACCTCTGGCCACCCTAGGGGCAGGCTACTGTGGATTTCACAGTTAAGGGGATGGTCTGCTATGGAGTTCAATGTTAAGGGACAGATTGCTGTAGAAACCACTGTTAAGGGACGGGGTGTTGTGGAAAACACTGTTAGGCAGATAGGGTACTGTGGAGGTCACTAATGAAGGTGTGGCTGCTGTGGAGGTCACTGTTAAAGGGGCAGGCTGCTGTGGAGGTCACTGTTAAGGGGGCGAGATGCTGTTGAGGTCATTGTTAGAGGGGTGGGCTGCTGTGGAGGTCACTGATAAGGTGGCGGGCACTGTGGAGGTCTCTGTTAAGGGGGATACTGTAAATATCTTTTAATGATATACACAAACATTAAATGAAAAAGATGAAATATACCAGTGCGAAGCTGGGTCCTTCTGCTAGTAAATAAATAAAATAACAATAGCTAACAAAATAAAAATAACTGTGCCCAGGAAATTGTTTTTCTGACAGTAATAGTGTATCAAATGTCCCCCAAAAATAATTACACTAAGCTGATAGCGTGCCAGGGTGCCCCCCACAGTAATAGTGCTCCTCAAAGTCCCACCAATAGAAATATTTATCTGCCAGAGTGCACTCAGTGTTAACAATGCTCCCAAATAGTAATAATGTCCCTACTGTTCACTGAAAGTAATAATGCCCCCATAGTGCCTAATAATCATGTTCCCCGCAGCCCCTCAGTAGTAATAATTCTCCTTACAATGTGTGCCAGTAAAAAAATGCCCCCTTATAATGTGTGACAATACAAAAAATCCCCCCTTCCTTTTAGATCAGACCCCCATATCAGACCTCAAAATAGATCCTCAAATCAAACTGCCATATCAGATCCTCAGGCCCCCATATCAGATCAAACCCTCATATCAGATGCTCAGGCCCTTACCATATATCAGATGCTCAGGCCCCTATATTGATGCTCAGACCCCCATATAAGATGTTCAGGTCTCCATATCGATGCTCAGGCCTCTATGTCAGATGCTCAGGCCTCCATATCAGTTGTTCGGACTCCCATAAGACCCAGATCAGACTCAAAATAAATAAATAAACGTACCTCTCCTGCACCGCCGCTGCTCTTAATGTTAGGTGTCTTCTCCTGCAGTTCACACTTGCTGGTCTCTTCCGGGCTGTGCTGCACTGTCACCTGACTGCATGCAGCGTTAGGTCATAGTATGTCCTATATGTCCTGACACTGTACGCAGTCTGGACATTGCAGCACGGTTTGGAAGAGACCAGGGAGGAGGGGTGAGTACAGTGCTCACAGCACTTCACTCCACCACTTCCTGCAGACTAGTAATCACTTCCATAATGGAAGTGCTCACTAGTATTCAAGAATGGGCTCCCTCCCACACTGGGCCCAGCGATCTTCCTGGTCTACCTGCAGCACTGTGCTGTGACTCGCCGCCGCACACCGTGAGTTCACAGAGTACCAAGGTCCTCATGCTGTGAGCAGGACACAACAAAGTAAGCAGCCGAGGAAGAGCAGAAAGCATTGACTACAGAGCCCGCCTAGGGAGTGCCGCATTCACCATTTCCCGGTCCTCCTGTACTACTGAGTGCTTCCATATAAATACTGTATGTCTTCTGTTTAAAATACAGTTTGCTCTGGTAGTTAATTTAAGCCTGACCTTCTTGTCATATCTTTGCAGTCTTACCATATTTAAGTACTGAGCTAAGTTAATCTATTTATGCACAAGGCTTGATTCTGTTACTTTGGCAGTTTACTTGATTCTGTTATCATATCTACCGTATTTTTCGCCCTATAAGACCCCCCCCCCCCAAAGTGGGGGAAAAATATCAGTGCGTCTTATGGGACGAATGCTGCAGTTTGCCGAACTGTCAATGATATGCCGCAACGTGCGTGTATCAGCTGAGAGGGAGGACAGGCTGGGGGCCGGCATCTGGTTTTATAATGACAGCGTGGCCCGTGCAGTGACTGTATTCTACTACACAGGCCCCGCTCACTGTATATACTGTAATCTTATCTATAATTGTGGCATTGTTAATAGTAATCCCCCCTGTATTGGGGATCATTCACACTACAGGGACACTGTTATGGAGGGGATCTATAGATAACAGTGTCATCCACAGATCCCCATAACAGTTTCATCCAGAGACCCCAATAAGAGCCATCCAGAGATCCCCATAACAGTGTCCTCCACAGATTCCCCATAATAGTGTCACCCACAGACCACCATTAGTTCAAAACCCACCAAAAGCACACCCTTTTGTTCAAAATATTTTTTTTCTTATTTTCCTCCTCAAAAACCTAGGTGCGTCTTATGGGCAGGTGCGTCTTATAGGGCAAAAAATACGGTATGCAGTAAGCTTAGGCCTGGTACTGTATCTAAGCAGTAAGGTTGGCTCCAGTACAATATATTTGTAGTAAGCTTAGTTCTGGTACTGTGTGTATGCAGTGAACTTGTGCCTGTTACTGCATATATGCATTAAGTTTGGTTCTGGTACTATATCTAAGCAGTATGTTTGGTTCTGGTACTGCAGCTATGTAATAGCTTGGTTATGTTACTGTATCTATGTGTTAAGCATAGTTATGTTACTGTATGTATGCAGTGATCTTGGTCCTGGTATCATATCTATGTAGTAAGCTTGATTCTGGTATTTGGTGCATGTAGAATTTTTGGTTCTGTTGTCACTGAGGCTTAGGGGTGATTTTGGATCAAAAGAAGCCATGTTCAGTAATAGGTCAAATAAAGTTAGACATAGGTGTGCCAGATTTATCAACCAGTATCAGCCATTGTGATAATTTGTTTTAAGAAAGTCTAGTCTAAGTTTGCATTTACAATATTGGTAAATCTACCCCAGTATATTTGTCTTAAAATATGTGCATGGGGTAATTTATCAAACTGGTGTAACATAGACCTGGCTTATTTGCCCATAGCTGATTCCACCTTTCATTTTCCAAACAAGCTGCCAAAAATGAAAGGTGGAATCTGATTGGTTGCTATGGACTACTGAGCCAGTTCTACTTTACACCAGTTAGATAAATTACCCCATTAGCTCTGGAAGGACATTTTTTTTTTTTAATTTTACATCCTGTCTCAATATTATTAAATTCTTCAAATTAAAAAGTTTGCTAAATGTTGAATTACTGTGTTTCCTTGTTACATAAATAGGTTCAACTTTTGATTATATATATACTGTATATATACAGTGGGATGCGAAAGTTTGGGCAACCTTGTTAATCATCATGATTTTCCTGTATAAATCGCTGGTTGTTACGATAAAAAAATGTCAGTTAAATATATCATATAGGAGACACACACAGTGATATTTGAGAAGTGAAATGAAGTTTATTGGATTTACAGAAAGTGTGCTATAATTGTTTAAACAAAATTAGGCAGGTGCATGAATTTGGGCACCACAAAAAAGAAATGAAATCAATATTTAGTAGATCCTCCTTTTGCAGAAATTACAGCCTCTAAACGCTTCCTGTAGGTTCCAATGAGAGTCTGGATTCTGGTTGAAGGTATTTTGGACCATTCCTCTTTACAAAACGTCTTTAGTTCATTCAGGTTTGATGGCTTCAGAGCATGGACAGCTCTCTTTAAGTCCCACCACAGATTTTAATTAAATTCAGGTCTGGGGACTGAGATGGCCATTCCAGAACGTTGTACTTGTTCCTCTGCATAAATGCCTTAGTGGATTTTGAGCAGTGTTTAGGGTCGTGCCTTGTTGAAAGATCCAGCCCCGGCGCAGCTTCAGCTTTGTCACTGATTCCTGGACATTGGTCTCCAGAATCTGCTGATACTGAGTGGAATCCATGTGTCCCTCAACTTTGACAAGATTCCCAGTCCCTGCACTGGCCACACAGCCCCACAGCATGATGGAACCACCACCATATTTTACTGTAGGTAGCAGGTGTTTTTCTTGGAATGCTGTGTTCTTTTTCCTCCATGCATAACGCCCCTTGTTATGGCCAAATAACTCAATTTTAGTTTCATCAGTCCACAGCACCTTATTCCAAAATGAAGCTGGCTTGTCCAAATGTGCTTTAGCCCACCTCAAGCAGCGCTTTTTGTGATGTGGGCGGAGAAAAGGCTTCCTCTGCATCACTCTCACATACAGCATCTCCTTGTGTAAAGTGTGCCGAATGGTTGAACGATGCACAGTGACTCCACCTGCAGCAAGATGATGTTGTAGGTCTTTGGTGCTGGTCTGTGGGTCGACTCTGACTGTTCTCACCATTCGTCACTTCTGTCTATCCAAGATTTTTCTTGGTCTGCCACTTCGAGCCTTAACTTGAACTGAGCCTGTGGTCTTCCATTTCATCAATATGTTCCTAACTGTGGAAACAGACAGCTGAAATGTCTGAGACAGCTTTCTGTATCCTTTCCCTAAACCATGATGGTGAACAATCTTTGTCTTCAGGTCACTTTGAGAGTTGTTTTGAGACCCCCATGTTGCTACTCTTCACAGAAAATTAAAAGAGGAGGGAAACTTACAATTGACCCTCTTAAATACTCTTTCTCATAATTGGATTCACCTGTGTATGTAGATCAGGGGTCACTGAGCTTACCAAACCAATTTGAGTTCCAACAATTTGTTCTAAAGGTTTTGGAACCATTAAAATGACATTTGTGGTGCCCAAATTTATGCACCTGCCTAATTTTGTTTAAACAATTATAGCACATTTTCTGTAAATCCAATAAACTTCATTTCACTTCTCAAATATCACTGTATCAATAATTAAATAAGAAGTCGCACTAGGAAAAAATGGACTCCAAATCGGTGCACCTGTGTATTGAGACCACTCACTCAATGCAATAGGTAAATATTAAACAGTGTAACAGGGCACTCAAGAAATCGTGACCATGTGGTTGATGCAGTTTGATATCTTTATTGCTATTATGAATAATGTTATTCAAACAAATCAATTATAAAAATCGATAGATGGATCGATAAAATGAATAAAAATGATCATTTTACACAAAGACTCAGGGTAATATAGTGCAAATATCGACAGTCATAAAATACAATCTCTAATTCAATTGTTCAGTCCAATTTTAGTGTGTACACCTGGGTATTGATAAAGTCAAATCAAATATTGTTATGTCCCACTTCCAATTACAGCAGCGTCCCGCTGAAAACGAAGTAGATAGCAGCGTCCCGCTATAAAATTACTTGCAAGTAAATTTTACCTTATATCGACCGAAGGTCTCCAGACTTTAGACTTTGGATCCTCTCTTCTCCTCAGAAGTGTCTGTGACACGGTGTATCAAGAGGTTTTTCTTAGACGACTCTGTGTTTCTGTTAGATTTAACTGCCAAGCCCACCAGTTCTCAATCTATTAGTGGAAAGTCTGCAGTGGCGTTTATAACAGAGATATCCCGTCAAATGAGGCTTCCAAATGTAGTCTGTAAATCGGTCGGTTTGGGGTACTTTGCTCCTTCAATATAAAGATGGGGGGTGTAGCACCAGACGTGTTTCGGGGTCCAAGTTATTGCCCCTTCCTCAGTGGTATGCAGCACCCCTACCAATACCCCTCTTATATACTGTGTCTTCTGTGGACTCATTAGACACACCCTTGAACATCAGATCCTGTTTTTCAATTCACCCAGGTGACCAAGATTGCTGTTTGGACTTGTTCTCAAAATGACAGTTTTTGAAGTAGTGTTTTCTAATACTTAGCAATATGCTATACTTATATAATTACACCTACTGACATAGCTTAAGCTTATCTTTTTCCTAGACTAAAAAACGCATGGTCACCCCATGCGTTTTTGCTGTGGTTTCCATGCGTTTTTCCGTTTTAGAATTTTTTTTAAAAAAATTAAATTTTTTATTTTTTTTCCATTCTACAAGCATTTGGTATAGTTTATACATAAATATGAATCATAAATAGTGATAATAAGTGAGGGGCACAAATGTACACATAAAACATTGTATGGACTCCAATAATAAACGTTCTTATAAATTTTAAAATGGTAAAAGAGATGAGATGAGATAAAAGACAAAATAAAATCTGAAATAGGTTGATGTATTTCAATGGAGACCCATGTGAAGAGAAGAAACCAAATATAATATATAAATATGCGGTTAGTTATCGACTCGTGGGTCCCCATAATACTCATAAAAATCCAAAAAGTTCGAATTCTGCATTAAGACCCTTTGGTATCAAGGAGTCGAACTCGAATATTCTCTTTGTTTTGAGTCTCGACATTCTCTCTATGTGATTGCCTCCTCTCCATTCTTTTTCAACTTTGTCTATCGCAAAGTACTTCATACTTGAGGGGTCCTGGTTATGACTAATTTTGAAGTGGTATGATAGTGAGTGATTTTCAAATCCTTTCCGTATATTATTTATGTGTTCCGAAATCCGCTTTTTTTGTGTTCGCTTTGTCCTACCAATATATAGTTGTTTACATGGACATTCGATAGCATAAATTACATTTTCGGAACTACATGTCAAACAATCTTTAATTAAATGGCGGTGATTATTAATAGAGGATATTACCTCATTGGTTCTTTTCTGAAAAGATGTTGCTTTACAGTTGCCACAGGTGCCACATCTAAAAAAGCCTTGTAGGCCAATCCACTTTGAAATAGTGGAATCCTTATTCTGTTGTTTTTTCTTGACTGTAGGAGCCACTTTTAGACCCAAATTTGGGGCCTTTGTGAATGTTATTTTTGGATTTTGTGGCATTAGTGTGCCTATGATCTTGTCTTCCTGTAACAAATGCCAATGTTTCGTCATAATTTGGCGTATCTTCTTGTAGTCGTCACTAAAAGGCAAGATCATCCGCACACAATCCTGAGCCTCATCTAATTTTGTTATTATTTTTTCCTCAAAAAAAGCCTTCCTATCCATGTTTTTCACCTCTTGCAAAGCTTTTTCTAAAATCTCGGTAGGATATTTATTCTCCAAAAATTTATCCCTCATTTCATCCACTTCTAAGTTCAAATTGGTTTTCTAGTGTGCAATTTCTTTTTACCCTTCGGAATTGTCCCTGTGGGATGTTACTTAGCCAACTCGGGAGGTGGCAACTATCAAATAAAATGTAACTATTCCTGGCAGTGGGTTTAATAAAGGTGCTACAAACTATATCCTTGTTTTGAATACTGATATTTAAGTCCAGGTATTCTATGCTTACCTGACTCGTTACACCTGTGAATTTCAGATTGCTATCATTGGAGTTGATGTCTCGCAAGAATGTTTGTAAGCTTTCTTCTCCACTTTGCCAGACAAAGAGAATGTCATCGATATAACGTTGCCAGAGCACCAGATCCGTCGCCATCCTTGGCTGAATAACCAATCTCTCCCATTCCGCCATGAATAAATTAGCGTAGCTGGGGGCGAATCTGGTGCCCATGGCCGTCCCCTGTATCTGTAAATAAAAGTCTCCCTCAAAGTTAAAATAGTTATGTTTTAAAATAAAATCTATCCCTTCTATTATAAAATCTATCTGCTCAACAGATAGTCGACCTTCTAGTGTCAGTTGGGATCTTACAGCCGCTTTCCCCTTCTCATGTTCTATTATCGTATATAGGGATTGGATGTCCAATGATCCCATTATCCAAGAGTCTTTAAATTTCAGTTGTTCTACTATTTGTATAATTTGTGTTGTGTCCTTGGTATAGGACTCTGTGTTTTGGACCCTTGGCTGTAACATTTGATCCATATATTGGGACAAATTGGACGTAAGGGATCCAATCCCTGACACTATAGGTCGACCTGGTGGATTCTGTTGATCTTTGTGTATTTTCGGTACACAATAGAACATGGGGATTCTTGGTTTTATTTATTAAAAATTTGTGCTCCTCACCAGTTAAAATGCCTTTCTCATGGCCCTTTCTACAAAAATCTAAAAGTTCTGCATAATACTGATTGGTGGGGTCATTAGGTAGTTTTTGGTAGGTGTTCTTGTCCGTTAGCTGTCTCAAACATTCCATATTGTACTTGGCTAGATCCTGGATCACAATGGATCCTCCTTTATCTGCCAGACGTATTACTATATTGCTTTCTTTTTGTAATGATTTTAAAGCTTTTATTTCATCTTTAGTTAAATTATTCCGTTTATATTTAATACTATTTTTTACTTTCCGTATATCATTTTCAACACACTTCTTAAAACTTGCCATTTCATTTCTTGGATATTTTTTCGATCTATTTTTGCACGTCGTGTGTACATATTGATCTCTATTGTCCATATCCCTAATTATAGGATTTTTGAGGAAGTACTTTTTCAGGCACAGCCGCCTAATAATTTTTTTACCCCTATAAATGTATCAAATTTATTAAGGGTAATTGTGGGGGCAAATTTAAGACCTTTGTTTAATAATTGTTTTTGAGCTTCTGTCAAAGTTGTAGAGCTCAAATTGGTAATGCAGTCATTTATTATTGGGTCTTGTTCTATCTGCGGTACCCCCTTCTTCTTCCTCCGTCCTCTTCGTGTTTTGTTCTGTCTCCCTCGTATGACCTTATTCTGTTTGGGTAATATTGTTGTTTGTGATGGTTCTGTTGTGAAGTGTAGTGCTCTCGATGGGGAATTGAGTGTTGTTGTGATTTCTCTAAGTGTTGGTGACGTGGGGTGTAAGGAGCCTGAGGCCTGTTCCTCAGGTTGTACTGGTGATCTCCCTGGTGATTGGTGTTATGTATTTGAGTTTCCTCCTGTGATATTAAACGTTTGGTTCGTGTTCTGTGGTGGGGTGGGGTCCTGTCTAAAAAAACCTGTCTATCTTCAAGTGTTTCAAAACGATTGTGGGTAGGTATAGTGTATTTACTTTTATGTGGGATCTCTTTGTCCACCATTAATTGTGGTTCGCTTAGTGTCACCCCTATGTTAATTATATCTTCATTTAAACTATCAGTGTGTTTATTTATGTTATACCCATTTTTGGGGGTGAACTAAAAATTTTTAATTTTCCTATCCATTATCTCTTGTTCAACTTTATAAAGGTTATGGCACAATTTAGTTTGCCAATAATTTAGTTTGCCAATTCAGTTTGCCACTCATGATGGCCGCACAGGATAATATGGACACCATAGATATCTGGGATCATGTGGAAACCAAGAGATTAAAGGTTGAGAACTTTATGTTTACCAATAATGAAACTAATGAGGAGAATAATGTATCAATAAGAAATACATTTAGGGAGTTGGAGAATTTGTTGGTGAAGCAATTGAGACAAAGATGGGAGATCAAGACATTGTGCAAATTTGTGGAGTGTGGAAAGATTCCAAAAGGCCTCACACTGATAAAATCCCCAGCACAAGATCTCCATAGTCCCTCATTCAATACAGAGTGGGACCAATTGCTTCACCTACATTCCCTCTCCCTGGTGGAATTGATTGTGAAAAGAAGGAGGGAAATGTTGAATGAGATAACGGACAAAATCAGTGAGATGAAAAACAATATGAATAAGATACCGAAAAATGAAGAGTATAATTATTGGCAAACTAAATTGTGCCATAACCTTGATAAAGTTGAACAAGAGATAATGGATAGGAAAATGTAAAAAAAAAATTGTTCACCCCCAAAAATGGGTATAACATAAATAAACACACTGATAGTTTAAATGAAGATATAATTAACATAGGGGTGACACTAAGCGAACCACAATTAATGGTGGACAAAGAGATCCCACATAAAAGTAAATACACTATACCTACCCACAATCGTTTTGAAACACTTGAGGAGAGACAGTTTTTTTTAGACAGGACCCCACCCCACCACAGAACACGAACCAAACGTTTAATATCACAGGAGGAAACTCAAATACACAACACCAATTACCAGGGAGATCACCAGTACAACCTGAGGAACAGGCCTCAGGCTCCTTACACCCCACGTCACCAACACTTAGAGAAATCACAACAAAACTCAATTCCCCATCGAGAGCACTACACTTCACAACAGAACCATCACAAACAACAATATTACCCAAACAGAATAAGGTCATACGAGGGAGACAGAACAAAACACGAAGAGGATGGAGGAAGAAGAAGGGGGTACCGCAGATAGAACAAGACCCAATAATAAATGACTGCATTACCAATTTGAGCTCTACAACTTTGACAGAAGCTCAAAAACAATTATTAAACAAAGGTCTTAAATTTGCCCCCACAATTACCCTTAATAAATTTGATACATTTATAGGGGTAGAAAAATTTATTAGGAGGCTGTGCCTGAAAAAGTACTTCCTCAAAAATCCTATAATTAGGGATATGGACAATAGAGATCAATATGTACACACGACGTGCAAAAATAGATCGAAAAAATATCCAAGAAATGAAATAAGTCATGAAAATTAAGAAGTGTGTTGAAAATGATATACGGAAAGTAAAAAATAGTATTAAATATAAACGGAATAATTTAACTAAAGATGAAATAAAAGCTTTAAAATCATTACAAAAAGAAAGCAATATAGTAATACGTCCGGCAGATAAAGGAGGATCCATTGTGATCCAGGATCTAGCCAAGTACAATATGGAATGTTTGAGACAGCTAACGGACAAGAACACCTACTAAAAACTACCTAATGACCCCACCAATCAGTATTATGCAAAACTTTTAGATTTTTGTAGAAAGGGCTATGAGAAAGGCATTTTAACTGGTGAGGAGCACAAATTTTTAATAAATAAAACTCCAAGAATCCCCATGTTCTATTGTGTACCGAAAATACACAAAGATCAACAGAATCTACCAGGTCGACCTATAGAATCAGGGATTGGATCCCTTACGTCCAATTTGTCCCAATATATGGATCAAATGTTACAGCCAAGGGTCCAAAACACAGAGTACTATACCAAGGACACAACACAAATTATACAAATAGTTGAACAACTGAAATTTAAAGACTCTTGGATAATGGGATCATTGGACATCCAATCCCTATATACGATAATAGAACATGAGAAGGGGAAAGCGGCTGTAAGATCCCAACTGACACTAGAAGGTCGACTAAGTGTTGAGCAGATAGATTTTATAATAGAAGGGATAGATTTTATTTTAAAACATAACTATTTTAACTTTGAGGGAGACTTTTATTTACAGATACAGGGGACGGCCATGGGCACCAGATTCGCCCCAGCTACGCTAATTTATTCATGGCGGAATGGGAGAGATTGGTTATTCAGCCAAGGATGGCGACGGATCTAGTGCTCTGGCAACGTTATATCGATGACATTCTCTTTGTCTGGCAAAGTGGAGAAGAAAGCTTACAAACATTCTTAGGAGACATCAACTCCAATGATAGCAATCTGAAATTCACAGGTGTAACGAGTCAGGTAAGCATAGAATACCTGGACTTAAATATCAGTATTCAAAACAAGGATATAGTTTGTAGCACCTTTATTAAACCCACTGCCAGGAATAGTTACATTTTATTTGATAGTTGCCACCTCCCGAGTTGGCTAAGTAACATCCTACAGGGACAATTCCGAAGGGTAAAAAGAAATTGCACACTAGAAAACCAATTTGACTTAGAAGTGGATGAAATGAGGGATAAATTTTGGAGAAGAAATATCCTACCGAGATTTTAGAAAAAGCTTTGCAAGAGGTGAAAAACATGGATAAGAAGGCTTTTTTTGAGGAAAAAATAATAACAAAATTAGATGAGGCTCAGGATTGTGTGCGGATGATCTTGCCTTTTAGTGACGACTACAAGAAAATACGCCAAATTATGACGAAACATTGGCATTTGTTACAGGAAGACAAGATCATAGGCACACTAATGCCACAAAATCCAAAAATAACATTCACAAAGGCCCCAAATTTGGGTCTAAAAGTGGCTCCTACAGTCAAGAAAAAACAACAGAATAAGGATTCCACTATTTCAAAGTGGATTGGCCTACAAGGCTTTTTTAGATGTGGCACCTGTGGCAACTGTAAAGCAACATCTTTTCAGAAAAGAACCAATGAGGTAATATCCTCTATTAATAATCACCGCCATTTAATTAAAGATTGTTTGACATGTAGTTCCGAAAATGTAATTTATGCTATTGAATGTCCATGTAAACGACTATATATTGGTAGGACAAAGCGAACACTAAAAAAGCGGATTTCGGAACACATAAATAATATACGGAAAGGATTTGAAAATCACTCATTATCATACCACTTCAAAATTAGTCATAACCAGGACCCCTCAAGTATGAAGTACTTTGCGATAGACAAAGTTGAAAAAGAATGGAGAGGAGGCAATCACATAGAGAGAATGTCGAGACTCGAAACAAAGAGAATATTCAAATTCGACTCCTTGATACCCAAGGGTCTTAATGCAGAATTCGAAAAAGTATTTTTAACCGCATATTTATATATTATATTCGGTTTCTTCTCTACACATGGGTCTCCATTGAAATACATCAACCTATTTCAGATTTTATTTTGTCTTTTATCTCATCTCATCTCTTTTACCATTTTAAAATTTATAAGAACATTTATTATTGGAGTCCATACAATGTTTTATGTGTACATTTGTGCCCCTCACTTATTATCACTATTTATGATTCATATTTATGTATAAACTATACCAAATGCTTGCAGAATGAAAAAAAAAAAAAAAAAAATTAAAATTTCAAAAACTGGAAAAACGCATGGAAACCACAGCAAAAACGCATGGGGTGACCATGCGTTTTTTAGTCTAGGAGAAAGATAAGCTTAAGCTATGTCAGTAGGTGTAATTATATAAGTATAGCATATTGCTAAGTATTAGAAAACACAACTTCAAAAACTGTCATTTTGAGAACAAGTCCAAACAGCAATCTTGGTCACCTGGGTGAATTGAAAAAACAGGATCTGATGTTCAAGGGTGTGTCTAATGAGTCCACAGAAGACACAGTATATAAGAGGGGTATTGGTAGGGGTGCTGCATACCACTGAGGAAGGGGCAATAACTTGGACCCCGAAACGCGTCTGGTGCTACACCCCCCATCTTTATATTGAAGGAGCAAAGTACCCCAAACCGACCGATTTACAGACTACATTTGGAAGCCTCATTTGACGGGATATCTCTGTTATAAACGCCACTGCAGACTTTCCACTAATAGATTGAGATCTGGTGGGCTTGGCAGTTAAATCTAACAGAAACACAGAGTCGTCTAAGAAAAACCTCTTGATACACTGTGTCACAGACACTTCTGAGGAGAGGAGAGGATCCAAAGTCTAAAGTCTGGAGAACCTTCAGTCGATATAAGGTAAAATTTACTTGCAAGTAATTTTATAGCGGGACGCCGCTATCTACTTCGTTTTCAGCGGGACGCTGCTGTAATTGGAAGTGGGACATAACAATATTCGATTGGACTTTATCAATACCCAGGTGTACACACTAAAATTGGACTGAACAATTGAATTAGAGATTGTATTTTATGACTGTCGATATTTGCACTATATTACCCTGAGTCTTTGTGTAAAATGATCATTTTTATTCATTTTATCGATCCATCTATCGATTTTTATAATTGATTTGTTTGAATAACATTATTCATAATAGCAATAAAGATATCAAACTGCATCAACCACATGGTCACGATTTCTTGAGTGCCCTGTTACACTGTTTAACAAATATCACTGTGTGTGTCTCCTATATGATATATTTAACTGACATTTTTTATCGCAACAACCAACGATTTATACAGGAAAATTATGACGATTAACAAGGTTGCCCAAACTTTCGCATCCCACTGTAGATATATATATATATGTAATACCACAAATATTGCAGCACCACAGTCAGAAGTTGTGCACTGGGTGCAAAAATCCTCACAGAGGCAGGCTTTTCCTCCGAGACATATATTCAACGATAGGGTAACGACCCCAAACTTTATTCCCAGCAACGTTTCGGCCTTCTCAATGAGGCCTTTGTCAAGCTACAACAGTGCTTTACTGTGGGGTTTATTTACCCACAATTCATTACAAACTCAGTGCAATCAGTGAAGCCACATGTTAACAATAAAATCACATGATCATCAAACGTCACATTATCACATGACTTTCTGCGTGTATTATTTATACATATCAAAGTGGTAAAATCTTCATAAAAATTCTATAGCATCAATCAATAGTGTAGATCATACATCCTCAATATTATTCATTTGTACAAAGTAGTCAGATATACTGTGTCAGTGCCCCTTATGTCCAACATCTAATATCTCAAGTGTAGATACAAAAGTGCTCAGTATACTAAGAGTTAAAATTGCTGAATCATGATGCAGCTGTATCTTATTAAACTTTAAAAACTAGTGGATCTCACCGCCATGGATCAGCCGAGTGCGCCCTTGTCAGCGTTTCCCCATCGGCCACGCGCATGCGCCGCGCCATGCGTCCCTCGTCCACCTCCCCACGACGCCGCGTCATCACGCACGCACCCTGGAGCGCAGCGTCGCCCAGTGGAGCGCAACGTGAGTGCAGCGGCGACGGGAGGAGGGAAGGAGAAGACACATGACAGGGCCGCACCATCGCGGCGTCAAGGGGGCGTTTCAGTGGCCATGGTAACACAGTATGATGTAATACAAAGAGGAGGCATCAAGGCAGCCACACATCACATAACAGTCAAACCAACCTCTATCCAGATGTGTCAGTGAACCCAGCGTTAGCGGCCACCATAGCATCGGTACAAAACCGAGACAGTGTCGCTCCCTAGGCCACTGCCCACGTCCAGAACAAAAACATATGTGCTGTTACAATGGGAGGGACTCATCCCATCTACATGCACTTAAAACTTGGTATACATAATAGTGCAATCCGGCATATAGATTCCAGGCCAGAATTGGCATCAAATACCATCTCAATGTTAAAATAATGCAGGTCGGATATCCTTAACATGCAGTGTGTGACTTGTCATTCATGCTCCTCCTTCGCATTAACCAATGGTCACTGTCACGCCTGCGCACTCGGGTGGCCCACAGACGGTATCGTCCAACCATAAGACAAAGGATCATTGAATTCTCCAAACTTCTGCCTCTTCATTATCATATATATATATATATATATATATATATACTAGCAGAAGGACCCGCTAGGTATATATATTTGCTCGGGTATATTTAATCTATTTAATTTAATGTTTGTGTGTGTGTGTCGTTAAAATATAATAACACTATCCACTATAACAGTGACATCTACAGCACCCCACCCCCTTAACAGTGACCTCCACAGCCCCCCACCCCTTAACACTGACCCCCCCCACAGTGTCCCTTAAAATTGGACCTCCACAGAAGCCCACCCCCTTAACTTTGACCTTTACAGCAGCCTTCCCCTATAACAGTGAGTTTCACACCACACCACACCCCCCTTGACAGTGACCTTCACAGGGGCCTGCCCTTTAACAGTGGCCTTTACAGCAATCTGCCCCTTAACACTGACCTCCATAGCGGTCCATCCCCTTAACTGTGACCTCCACAGCAGCCTGCCCCTAAGATGGCCAGAGGTCCAATTTTAGGCCGGACAGTCCAGCTTTCAGACTCCCTGTCCTTTGTCTGGCGCAGGGTCTGGACGGATACAAGGATGTCCTTTTGAACAGCTCACTCTAAGACAGCAGCACTGTGCTGTCTGAGTGTGAGCTGCAGGAAGAAAGTCACCGTCCCTCCCACCCCTGCAGCTGACAGAAGTTGATTTTTAACCTCATTTTCTCAATCCCTGTTGGCTGAGGAGTGGGAGGGGTGTAGCCTAACCAGATCGGGGCGTGGCTTAGCGGGACCTAGAAGTTGATTTTTAACTTATTTTTTTCAATCCCTGTCAGCTGAGGAGTGGGAGGGGGCATGGCTTAACTGGATCGGGGGCGTGTCCTTTTGAACAGCTCAGTCTAAGACAGCAGCACTGTGCTGTCCGAGTGTGAGCTGCAGGGAGAAAGTCACCCTCGCAACAAGAGTGACGCCTCTCTGGGCACCTTACTGGCTCATTTGTTTACCAAATAAACTGGATTTTCAGAGGATAAAAAACATCTATTGCTGGAACAAAGGCACATCTTGAAATTAGGCTAAGGCCTTCAATAGTGATTATCCTGGTGACAGATTTCATTTAAAGCTCATCTACAGCAGTGAAAATAAATGGCTGGGTTGTTATGGAAACCTGGAGTAAAACTGCATGTGGAGGCTGAAGGACCTGCGAGTTTCTATTGGCTGATAAGGGTCATGTGACCAAGCTTCTATTGGCTAATGCATTTTTTGGAAATATCTCAGGAACGGTACGTCCTAGAGAGCTGAGACCTGGTCTAAACCCTTCCCGGACATCTGATGTACCTGTGTGCCAAATTTCGTGATTGTAAATCTGATGGTGCAGGTTCGTTTAGTGGACACACACACACATACACTCAGCTTTATATGATAGATAACTGACGGTTTCAATATGAGTAAAATCCATGTACCTTTAAGAGAGGAAGTGCACAGTAGGACGTGAATTAGTGATCATCTAAGCGGTAGAACTAACATTCATAGATTTGTAACATCCTACTTATCTCAGCGCCATGCCATCTGTCCTCTTGAAGGGTTTGATACCATATTATTTAAATAATTAGCATGTTCTAAAGTTTCTATTCGTGCAAAATATAGTACAATCTTTTATAGCAATAAAATGTGTCAAAGCTTCCTTTGTCATAACAAACCTTTGTTTGACAAGTTTGATTTTGCCACTGAACCATGTCCAAGATAGAAAATACATTATTAAGGATTAGTTTCCAGATAATGTATGTGTTGCAGCAGAGAAGAAATAATACACCATATATCTCACTGCAGTTGTGCTGTTCGAGAGGATTGGGGGAAGTAGGACTCCAAGCTAGCAATATGCAATATGCTAGCTTGGAATCCCACTGGTGCCATAAAGCATTTTATACTTTAAGACAGTGATTTAAATGACTGGCAACTCAGGTATTAGGGTTAAATTAAACATGCTAGCCTGAATCCAACAATTTTAACTGAATCACCTCTCTGTGTCATCTCTGTATATATCACAGTGTTCATCTAGTAATAAAATATTATTAGTGAATGACAAAATGAATATGACAAAAGGGTCAGACTGGTGACCAGAAATATCCTATCTGGACCTAAGCCCTGACATAATAATGGTCTCCTAAAGTCCAGCAAAAGGCAGTCATATTTGGAGTTGATTCTCTGGACAGTCACTAGCTACCTCAGTCTAACTGTAATAGGATGATTCCAGAATATCCTATTACCTATCATTAAAAGAGTTTTCCAAGGGTAAAGAAAGGGTCAGGATATGTTAAAAATTTCAAATAATAATAACACAAATCACATATTCCTAACATTTGTCATTCCATGCAACCCCTGTTCCTTCTGCTCTCCATTTCCTGGTCCTGGCCTGGAATACAAGAAATGTCTGGAAAAGCCTTCTCAGCTAATCATTGGCCATAGGGGTTACCCACTGGGATATCCCTTTATTGATGTGTACTGTATGTGCAATCATGACAAAGTTTACATGTTCTGTATCAATAGAGAGTGCACCACAAGGTACATGAGAAACCCAGTCTTGAACTGGATATGACAATGCAATGTTATCAAAGAAGGAAGGGAGAAACAGCTCAAGCTTCACTCTGCCCATTCTACAACAGACCCCCTGACCTTAGGTTAGGGGGTGTGATATCCCTGGTGCAAAGGCAAATTTGTACATACCATAGAGAGAGGCTGTGCAACCATTTTGGAGTTTTTATAGATGGAGTTAAACCTTCTTGTTCCCGTCCACTATGTATGACACTGCATAAGGGGGAGAGGGTTTCTGAGTTTTGTTCTTTTCCACAACTTCCTTTTCATTTACAGTACCTAAAATGTACCCCCAGATCCTTTCTTTCTCTGGTACTAGATTTATAGTAGGTTGAAAGATGAGATATCAACATTATCAGTAGTAAGGGGCTGGTGTTCTCGTCAAAGTGACAGATGACCATGCCCTTTTTTGCTCATAAACCCTGCCCACAATACCACCCAAACCACGCCTAAAATACCACCCATTCAAATCTCATTTTATTCTTTTAGATCTGATAAACCGTCAGTAATTCAATTTAGTTTAAGATGTTTAAAATAAAATGATATTGCACTTGCATTAAGCGTGTATTAACAGCTTATTAAGTTATTATAAATATTGGCAATAACTATTTGATCCATCTATCTATCTATAAGACTGTTGATGTCACCGAAGGTCCTGCAAGGTATATGTCAGGGGAAAATCTAATACAGGGAGTGCAGAATTATTAGGCAAATGAGTATTTTGACCACATCATCCTCTTTATGCATGTTGTCTTACTCCAAGCTGTTTAGGCTCGAAAGCCTACTACCAATTAAGCATATTAGGTGATGTGCATCTCTGTAATGAGAAGGGGTGTGGTCTAATGACATCAACACCCTATATCAGGTGTGCATAATTAGTAGGCAACTTCCTTTCCTTTGGCAAAATGGGTCAAAAGAAGGACTTGACAGGCTCAGAAAAGTCAAAAATAGTGGGATATCTTGCAGAGGGATGCAGCTCTCTTAAAATTGCAAAGCTTCTGAAGCGTGATCATCGAACAATCAAGCGTTTCATTCAAAATAGTCAACAGGGCCGCAAGAAGCGTGTGGAAAAACAAAGGCGCAAAATAACTGCCCATGAACTGAGAAAAGTCAAGCGTGCAGCTGCCAAGATGCCACTTGCCACCAGTTTGGCCATATTTCAGAGCTGCAACATCACTGGAGTGCCCAAAAGCACAAGGTGTGCAATACTCAGAGACATGGCCAAGGTAAGAAAGGCTGAAAGACGACCACCACTGAACAAGACACACAAGCTGAAACGTCAAGACTGGGCCAAGAAATATCTCAAGACTGATTTTTCTAAGGTTTTAAGGACTGATGAAATGAGAGTGAGTCTTGATGGGCCAGATGGATGGGCCTGTGGCTGGATTGGTAAAGGGCAGAGAGCTCCAGTCCGACTCAGACGCCAGCAAGGTGGAGGTGGAGTACTGGTTTGGGCTGGTATCATCAAAGATGAGCTTGTGGGGCCTTTTCGTGTTGAGGATGGAGTCAAGCTCAACTCCCAGTCCTACTGCCAGTTTCTGGAAGACACCTTCTTCAAGCAGTGGTACAGGAAGAAGTCAGCATCCTTCAAGAAAAACATGATTTTCATGCAGGACAATGCTCCATCACACGCGTCCAAGTACTCCACAGCGTGGCTGGCAAGAAAGGGTATAAAAGAAGAAAATCTAATGACATGGCCTCCTTGTTCACCTGATCTGAACCCCATTGAGAACCTGTGGTCCATCATCAAATGTGAGATTTACAAGGAGGGAAAACAGTACACCTCTCTGAACAGTGTCTGGGAGGCTGTGGTTGCTGCTGCACGCAATGTTGATGGTGAACAGATCAAAACACTGACAGAATCCATGGATGGCAGGCTTTTGAGTGTCCTTGCAAAGAAAGGTGGCTATATTGGTCACTGATTTGTTTTTGTTTTGTTTTTGAATGTCAGAAATGTATATTTGTGAATGTTGAGATGTTATATTGGTTTCACTGGTAAAAATAAATAATTGAAATGGGTATATATTTGTTTTTTGTTAAGTTGCCTCATAATTATGCACAGTAATAGTCACCTGCACACACAGATATCCCCCTAAAATAGCTAAAACTAAAAACAAACTAAAAACTACTTCCAAAAATATTCAGCTTTGATATTAATGAGTTTTTTGGGTTCATTGAGAACATGGTTGTTGTTCAATAATAAAATTAATCCTCAAAAATACAACTTGCCTAATAATTCTGCACTCCCTGTATATTTATATAACTATCTATCTGTTTATCTATTATCTATCCATAATCAGGCTTAATAAAATATTATTATACATATTTTATCTATCAATCTATCTATCTGGAACAAAAAGGGAATAAATGTGTATCAGCGGCTCTGAACCTCCTGTGTCAGCTAATGGTACGGTGCACAACCCTTAATGACCTACCCCTGGTCTAAATGAATGAAGTGATAAATGAGTGAGCAAGCAGTAGGGGGCACTCAACTAGCCGATGCTAAATGGACAAGGTGGTATCAAATGGTGGATGAAATAAGATTTATTACTGGATAAAATATTGTGGTGGTGTGGCCCACTTTATACAATTGTATAATGGTGGGTCACTATTAAAGGCAAACAAAAAATCTGATAAAACATATATCACACAGTTTGACAATAGTGGGATCACAAAATATATACAGTATCATACAGTTTGTCACCAGTGAGATCATCAAAAATGTATATCACACAGTTGGTCACCATAAGATCACCGAAATAGTCACACAATTGTGCAGTCCTATGATTGGTTATAGTTGTGTCAGATATGTGACCAACATTTTCGGTGCCCTGAAGACCTTTGGATAATAAATGAAAGTCAATGGGTCAAGAGGCTTGTTGTATGGTTGATTCATAAAAATTCGGGTCATCAGGTTATAATCATATGTCTCTTAGATAGGGAAAGGTATTCAATCTATTATCAGAGGCTGTATTAGCAGCGATATTAGCTGGTGTCATTACTTTGTGTCATAACTTTGACAGCAACACTTGTACGGCAGCCCGTCTTGAAGGTATGCACTAAACCGCAGCTACAATAGAGACATTTTCACCGATATGTATGGCACATGTACTTTACCCCTCCTGCAGACTTTCTGTCCGGTAATAGTTTGCTGGAGGACTCATTCAGCGTGCGATACTGCGGCCGCTGTATGTCTGGGACCTTCCGCGTTCCTCCACGTGATCGTGCCGGGTCTCGTGATCGGAGTAGGTCCACGTCATGGGAGGGGTGTCTGAGGAGCCCGAACTGCCTCGGATGATGTCACTGCTTTCAGGCTCACACCTATACTTGCTTGCAAGCTGGAGCAATGTGAGCAAATGTATTGCTCACCTCCAAAGGTACATTGATTCAATCAATAAGTTGCAACTGATATACTCCGATCACGAGACCCGGCACGATCACGTGGAGCAACGCGGTCACTTAACAGGCACAGTTGTGCTTTACACCTTTAACGGGATGTCAAGCACTGGTGTCCATTTTTTCAAGCACATTTGTGCTGTCATGTGTTAGTATTGTCTGTTTATGGGCACGATAATCCAGTCCGATCATGTGATCTTCATGCATCATGTGACTCTGAAGGTTCACGTGACTAGAGGTGCTTCCCTTCGGGTTTGCACTCCAGTTTGCTTTTGATGCCGGCACGCGGTCACGTGATGGGGTCATGTGCTTTACACACAGCACGTGATTGAGCACGCCCCTTTCTCCCAGCCCAGACATGCACAGTCTGAAACGGGAGACACCAAGAGATATCATGCTGGTTGGTACACACATCCTCCTTCCCTTTTGTCAATCATGTTTTTATATTTCACACCTGGTACCTCACATGTGGTTTTTTTTTTATTATTGTGACACCTTATATGTGTTTTTATTTATTTAATCCTGTGATTATGTTTAATATTTTATTATACACTGAAGTTTCAAGTTTCGTTATACATACACTTGAGAACTTCATCTTTTTATACTTGAAGTTTGTATTGAATATGAAATGTATTAATTTGTATGTATATTTCATACTGTGTACATAATTATTGATTCATTAATTGTAATTTATTTGTAATCATCAATCACAATGTGGACATGTATTTATACCTGTATTGAGCACCAGTCTGTTGTCATCACTGCTTGAGAAAGTTTCCTTTGAGTGGACTGAAACGTTGCTGCTATTTGGTGAATGAACATACTTTTTATTTTGGAAGTGCCATGGAATTTGCTTTTGTTGTACAGTCTGGTTGGTTGATCGCCTTTACAGCTGCCGGCACTCCTCTCTACTTATCTACTGCTGTGCTGCCTGTCCTTTTACTTTTTTAGATAGAAAGAAAGAAAGAGGAAAGATAGACAGATAGAAACATATATAGATAGGTAAATATATAAATAGATTGATAGATAGATAGATAGATAGATAGATACATACATAGATAGATAGACATTTGATAGCCATGTTATAGATAGCTAGATAGTAATATAGGTAGCTAGATAGTGTGGGGATGTGCTCGTGGTAGGCTACGGTAGCGGCGGCAGTATTGAGGCAATCATAGACAGTCTTTGTGATACACTGTGACTTTATTCACACCAACGGCATAACAGGCAATGTGCAGACCACACAGGTGCATATCCACATAGTGCATAGAACAAAAGTCCTTCCATAGAAAATAAACAGCAGGTTTGAGTCACCTTGTTTTGGACAGACCACAGCAGTTCTGCAGGCTTCTAGGCTATCTGCCTTTGTCTCCCTCAGGCCAGAGCCCCTTCGGCTCGTAGCACCACAGGTCCCAGGGCTATCCTTCAATGTGTGCTGCGCCCAGACTCTCCTTCACCAGCACTCACTCTGTCTGTGGAAATCTCCAGCAAAGCAAGACACACCCCACCCCCATCATCCGCAGGCTGGGTTCTTAAAGGCCCAGCTCCACCAAAAACCTGGGCTGGCCGTGGGGAACAGGCACCCCCCCACTCTTTACCTGTTCCCAGTAAGAACCGGCCCGGACACGCTGCGCCAGCAGCATTCGCCGCTGTAACCGCAATGATCCGGTTCTTACTCCACCGAGGCCAGGACCTCTGGTGGCACGTATCGTCCGTCCATTATTATTCCGGGGACTCTCCTACAATAGATATTAAAAGACAGATAGATAGATAGAAAGATAAGTCATTAGATGTTAGAAGCTTGATAAATGGATAAACGTATACATAGATAAATAGATATATGGGTAAAAATATAGATGGCTAGATAAATAGATATGTGATAGATAGACAAATAGGTTGATAGGTAGAAAAAATATTTATAGTAATATTTTATTAAGCCGGATTATAGATAGATAATAGATAGATAAATAGATAGATAGATAACAGATAGATAGTTATATAAATATATTAGAACATCCCCTGACATGTCTGACATGTCTGTGAACCTCTGTTCATAGGCTAGGAAAGATAGACCGAAAGATAGATAGGTAGATGGAAACATAAGTGTTAAATAGATATTTGAAGCTTGATAAATATATATACCAATACATAGATAGATAGATAGATAATTGTTAGATAGGATAGCTAGTTAAATATATAAATTGTTAGATAGATGGTTAGATAAATAGAAAGATAGTGGGAAGATAGACAGTTAGATAGTAAAGATAAATAGATGTTTGATAGATAGAAAGATAAATAGATAGATGTTTGATAGATAGCCATGTTATAGATAGATAGCTAGATAGTAAGATAGGTAGTTAGAAAGATATTAGAAGCTTGATAAATAGATATGCATATACATAGATAAATAGATATATTGTTAAATAGATAGATGGTTAGATAAATAGATTTGTGATGTATAGATAAATAGAGAGATAGATAGATAATAGATAAATAGATATGAGAGAGATAGATAGATAGATAGATAGATAGATAGATAGATAGATAGATAGATTGATATATACATATATTGATAGAAAGATAGATAGATATATACATAAAAATAGATGGATTGATAGATAAATAGATACATTGTTAGATAGATTAATAGATAGATAGAAATATAGGACATTAGATAGATATTAGAAGCTAGATAAATAGATATCTTGAAAAAAGAGAAGGCAGCACTCCAAACATTCATGAAAAAAGTGGGTGACTTATTAACCCATGTGACAGCAAGGTTTCAGCTCTCTCTATGGAGCCTTTGTCAAGCCATAGTGACATGTAGTGATGGCCTTGCGGTTCGCCAGGTCGTCGGCCTTCGCGATTCGCCAAACAGGCGGACATATGGCGATATTCCTGCCCGCCATATTCTTTTACATTGTGAAGAACTTTGACCCATCCATCAGGTGGTACAGGACAGCCAATTGAGAAGTTTCAGCACATGGACATACCTTATAAATAAGCCTGATCTGGCCGCCATTTTACATTCAGTATTTTGCCAGAGTAGGGAGAGGTTGCTGTGTGGAGCAGGGACAGACTGTTAGGGACACAAAACGCTAGCTAATAGGGCCACAAAAGTCCTTTTTAGGACTGGTATAGGTGTGCTATCAACAGGTGTGACTTACTGAGGGGTATAATATACTTATAATATACCTTCTAACATAGAAAGTATATTATAGTGCATTTGTATTGTGCAGCAGTGGTGAGCGGTTCTGCAGGGATACTACAGCTACAGAGTGACAAACGCAATTAGAAAAAATAATTATAACTGGTGTGATATACCAGTCGCCCCCCCAAAAAACTGATAGAAGCAGGGTGTTATATACCAATAATATACTTTCTATATAGTGCATTTGGGTAGTGCAACATTTGTTTGCGGTTTTGCTGCGTTCCCTCTGCTACACACAGTGACAAGCGATATTGGAAAAAATTATTATAACTGGTGCGATATACCAGTCGCCCCCCAAAAAAACTGATAGAAGCAGGGTGTTATATACCAATAATATACTTACTATATAGTGCATTTGGGTACTGCAGCATTTGTTTGCGGGTTTGCTGTGTTCCCTCTGCTGCACACAGTGACAAGCGGTATTGTAAAAAATAATTATAACTGGTGTGATATACCAGTCGCCCCCCCAAAAGATCTGATAGAAGCAGGGTGTTATATACCAATAATATACTTTCTTTATAGTGCAATTGGGTACTGCAGCATTTGTTTGCGGTTTTGCTGCGTTCCCTCTGCTACACACAGTGACAAATAGAGATGTTGCAAACATAGAATTTTCCGTTTGCGAACGCCGAACGCGAATTTACGCAAATGTTTGCGAACGTGCGGACCTGGCGAACCACCATAGACTTCAATAGGCAGGTGAATTTTAAAACCCACAGGGACTCTTTCTAGCCATAGTAGTGATGGAAAAGTTGTTTCAAGGTGACTAACACCTGGACTGTGGCATGCCGGAGGGGGATCCATGGCAAAACTCCCATGGAAAATTACGTAGTTTACGCAGAGTCGGGTTTTAATCCATAAAGGGTATAAATCACCTAACATTCCTAAATTGTTTGGAATAACGTGCTTTAAAACATCAGATATGAAGTTGTATTGATCAGGTAGTGTAAGGGTTACGCCCGCTTCACAGTGACAGACCAAACTCTGACAGACCAAACTCCCCGTTTAACGCACCACAAACAACCACAAACAGTCCATTTGCACAACCGCAAACTCCCCATTTGCACAAGATTGGATGCCAAGCTAGCCATGTCCCGTTCCTTGTCCTCACTGACGTCATTGAAGGTCTCTTCCTCCACCCAGCTACGTACAACACCAAGGGTCCCCGAAAGGTGACAACAAGCCCCCTGGGACGCCTGCTGTGGTTGGTCTTCCACCTCCTCAAACCCACCTTCCTCCTCTGACTCCTCTTCTTCAGACTGCTTCTGGTGGTGATGGTGACCACAACTCTTCCTCTTCATGCTCATCTACGGCCTGATCCAGCACTCTTCGCAGGGCACTCGCCAGAATAAAACGCATATGGGATGAGGTCAATGATGTTGCCTTGGGTTTGACTCACCAGGTTTATCACCTCCGCAAAAGGACGCATGAGCCTACAGCCATTGTGCATGAGCGTTCGGTAACCACTGTTTCTGGTGGTGATGGTGACCACAACTCTTCCTCTTCATGCTCATCTACGGCCTGATCCAGCACTCTTCGCAGGGCACGCTCCAGGAAGAAAATAAATGGGATGATGTCGCTGATGGTGCCTTCGTTGTGACTGACTAGGTTTGTCACCTCCTCAAAAGGACACATGAGCCTACAGGCATTGCGCCTGAGCGTCCAGTAACGTGGCCAAAAAATTCCCAGCTCCACAGAGGCTGTCCTAGCACCCTGGTCATACAAATACTTGTTGACGGCTTTTTCTTGTTGGAGCAGGCGGTCGAACATTAGGAGTGTTGAATTCCAACGTATCGGGCTGTGGCAAATCAAGCGCCTCACTGGCATGTTGTTTCGCCGCTGGATATCTGAAAAGTACGCCATGGCCGTGTAGGAACGCCTGAAATGGTCACACACCTTCCTGACCTGCTTGAGGACAGCCTGTAAGCCTGGGTACTTATGCACAAACCATTGTACAATCAGATTCAACACATGTGCCATGCATGGCACATGTGTCAACTTGCCCAAATTCAATGCCGTCAACAAATTGCTTCCGTTGACACACACCACTTTGCTGATCTCCAGTTGGTGCGGAGTCAGCCACTGATCCACCTGTGCGTTCAGGGTGGACAGGAGTGCTGGTCCGGTGTGACTCTCTGCTTTCAGGCAAGTCAACCCCAAGACGGCGTGACACTGTTGTATCCGGGATGTGGAATAGGCCCTGGGGAGCTGGGGGGGGGGGGTGCCGTTGATGTGGAGCAAGACGCAGGAGCAGAAGAGGACTGAGCCGAGGAGGTTATGGAAGAGGATGGAGTAGGAGGAGTAGAGGAGGTGGCAGCAAGCCTGCCTGCAAGTCGTGGCGGTGCCACCAACTCCTCTGCAGAGCCATGCATTCCATGCTTGGAAGCCGTCAGCTGGTTTACCCAATGCGCAGTGTAGGTGATATACCTGCCCTGACTGTGCTTTGCAGACCAGGTATCAGTGGTCAGATGGACTCTTGCCCCAACACTGTGTGCCAGACATACCATGACTTCCTTTTGCACAATCGAGTACATGTTGGGGATTGCCTTTTGTGCAAAGAAATTTCGGCCGGGTACCTTCCACTGCGGTGTCCCAATAGCTAAACATTTTTGAAAGGCCTCAGACTGGCGGGCTAAGAGTTCCGACAAGCCAGCTGTCAGACGCTGGGCCAGTGGGTGACTTTGTGACATTGGCTTCTTACGCTCAAACATGTCCTTGACAGACACCTGACAGTGGGCAGATGAGCAGGAACTGCTCAAGGCGAGAGACGGAGTGGCAGGATGGTTGAGAGGGGGCAAGGAGGACAGCAGTGGTTGACGTGGCTGAAGATGCTGGACTAGCAGGAGGATGGCAGCTTTGAGTTTGTGTGCTGCTTGTACTCATGTGCTGATCCCATAGGCGTTTGTGATTTGAGATCATGTGCCTTTTCTCAAAGCAGTTGTACCTAGGTGGGTGTTGGATTACCCACGACTCAGTTTCTTTTGGCACAGGTTGCAAATGACATCGCTGGTGTCAGAGGCAGACACACCAAAAAAATTGCCACACTGCTGATCTCTGAAATTACGTCATTCTGGTGGTGGAAACAACATGTGTTGATTGGCGTGCTGTCTGGCTGACCCTGGGTGCCGATGCATGCTGTCTGACTGTGCCACTAGCTCCTTGCGACGACCTCCCCCTGCTTCCAACTCGTCTCCTCCTCCTCCTCTCTGTCTCCCCATCTTAACTTTCCCCCTGTTCTTCTTCTCTTCCAGCGGGCACCCACGTGACATCCACGGAGCAAGTTGGGCAAGTTGTATTTTTGAGGATTAATTTTATTGTTGAACAACAACCATGTTCTCAATGAACCCAAAAAACTCATTAATATCAAAGCTGAATATTTTTGGAAGTAGTTTTTAGTTTGTTTTTAGTTTTAGCTATTTTAGGGGGATATCTGTGTGTGCAGGTGACTATTACTGTGCATAATTATTAGGCAACTTAACAAAAAACAAATATATACCCATTTCAATTATTTATTTTTACCAGTGAAACCAATATAACATCTCAACATTCACAAATATACATTTCTGACATTCAAAAACAAAACAAAAACAAATCAATGACCAATATAGCCACCTTTCTTTGCAAGGACACTCAAAAGCCTGCCATCCATGGATTCTGTCAGTGTTTTGATCTGTTCACCATCAACATTGCGTGCAGCAGCAACCACAGCCTCCCAGACACTGTTCAGAGAGGTGTACTGTTTTCCCTCCTTTGTAAATCTCACATTTGATGATGGACCACAGGTTCTCAATGGGGTTCAGATCAGGTGAACAAGGAGGCCATGTCATTAGATTTTCTTCTTTTATACCCTTTCTTGCCAGCCACGCTGTGGAGTACTTGAACGCGTGTGATGGAGCATTGTCCTGCATGAAAATCATGTTTTTCTTGAAGGATGCAGACTTCTTCCTGTACCACTGCTTGAAGAAGGTGTCTTCCAGAAACTGGCAGTAGGACTGGGAGTTGAGCTTGACTCCATCCTCAACCCGAAAAGGCCCCACAAGCTTATCTTTGATGATACCAGCCCAAACCAGTACTCCACCTCCACCTTGCTGGCGTCTGAGTCGGACTGGAGCTCTCCGCCCTTTACCAATCCAGCCACGGGCCCATCCATCTGACCCATCAAGACTCACTCTCATTTCATCAGTCCATAAAACCTTAGAAAAATCAGTCTTGAGATATTTCTTGGCCCAGTCTTGACGTTTCAGCTTGTGTGTCTTGTTCAGTGGTGGTCGTCTTTCAGCCTTTCTTACCTTGGCCATGTCTCTGAGTATTGCACACCTTGTGCTTTTGGGCACTCCAGTGATGTTGCAGCTCTGAAATATGGCCAAACTGGTGGCAAGTGGCATCTTGGCAGCTGCACGCTTGACTTTTCTCAGTTCATGGGCAGTTATTTTGCGCCTTGGTTTTTCCACACGCTTCTTGCGACCCTGTTGACTATTTTGAATGAAACGCTTGATTGTTCGATGATCACGCTTCAGAAGCTTTTCAATTTTAAGAGTGCTGCATCCCTCTGCAAGATATCTCACTATTTTTGACTTTTCTGAGCCTGTCAAGTCCTTCTTTTGACCCATTTTGCCAAAGGAAAGGAAGTTGCCTAACTAATTATGCACACCTGATATAGGGTGTTGATGTCATTAGACCACACCCCTTCTCATTACAGAGATGCACATCACCTAATATGCTTAATTGGTAGTAGGCTTTCGAGCCTATACAGCTTGGAGTAAGACAACATGCATAAAGAGGATGATGTGGTCAAAATACTCATTTGCCTAATAATTCTGCACTCCCTGTATATGACAACTCAGCAAAGGAAGCAGCAGCGGGTACAACATTATCATCATCACACCGTACGTCCATCTGTGTAATGCTGCCTGACTGAGACATATCCCTGTTATCTACATCCTCTAGCAATAATGGTTGTGCATCACTCATTTCTTCCAACTGATGTGTAATAACTCCTCTGACAGATCAAGTGAAGCAGCTGTGTTGCTAGTGTTGGTGGTGGCGGCAGGCGGACGAGTGGTAACTTGTGAGGTGCCCGAAGCTGAGCTGGAGGAGGATGGTGCATCAAGGTTCAGAGCGGAAGCTGTAGAAGATTGGGTGTCCTGTGTTAGCCAGTCAACTATGTCCTCAGAACTTTTCGAGTTCAGAGTACGTGGACTCTGAACACAGGGCATTATTTAGAAGTTGGCAGAGTAGACGCTGTAGGCCTGACACACACGCTTGCAGACAACTAACTGCTATTCAATCTATTACAGTCCAAATTTTATTTTATTTTTTAATGTAATCTACTGTGACACCAGATATCTGTTGCGCTGGTGACACTATGCACTTGCAGGGCCTGAAACACACACGCGTGCAGGCAACTGAGTGCTATTATTTCACTGTCAAAATAGTTTATATTTTAGGTAATCTACTGTGACACCAGATATGAGTTGCACTGGTATGACACTATGCACTTGCAGGGCCTGAAACACACACATATGCAGGCAACTGACTGCTATTATTTCACAGTCAAAATAGTTAGTTTTATTATTTTATGCATTCTACTGTGACACAAGATATGAGTTGCACTGATGTGACACTGTGCACTTGCAGGGCCTAAAACACACAAGTGCAGGTAATTGCTATTATTTCACAGTCAAAATTGATATATATTTTTTTATGTAATCTACTGTGACACCAGATATGAGTTGTGCTGGTGACACTGTGCACTTTCAGGGCCTAAAACACACACGCGTGCAGGCAACTGATTGCTATTATTTCACAGTCAAAATAGTTTTTGTTTTTTTATTTAATCTACTGTGACACAAGATATGAGTTGCACTGGTGTGACATTGTGCACTTGCAGGGCCTGAAACACACATGCATGCAGCAAACTGACTGCTATTATTTCTCAGTCAAAATAGTTTTATTTTTTTTATTTTTATGTAATCTACTGTGACACAAGACATGAGTTGCACTGGTGTGACACTGTGCACTTGCAGGGCACGAAACACACAAGTGCAGGCGACTTAGTGCTATTGTTTCAAGGTCAAAATTATTATTATTATTTTTTTATGTAATTTACTGTGATACAAGATATGAGTTGTGCTGGTGACACTATGCACTTGCAGGGCCTGAAACACACACACATGTGCAGGCAACTGACTGCTATTATTTCACAGTCAAAATAGTTTTTATTTTCTTTAATGTAGTCTACTGTTACACAAGATATGCGTTCCACTGGTGTGACACTGTGGACTTGCAGGGCCTGAAACAGGGGCGTAACTACAAGTGACTGGGCCCCACAGCAAATATTTGTAAGGGCCCCTCCAGCGCGCTTCGCACCTCCCTCCTACTGTGTAAACCCCACTCCTTTGGCACAGTGTAGCGGTATACTGTATATTGTGTGGCACAATGTAGGCTATATGTGTATAACATAAACATTTTTCACATGAAAACTTACAGTTACTTGGCCCTTGGGGATCTCGGACGCCACTTCCACACTTGGCTGGGGGCTCGGCGGAGCTGATGATGTGTTTTATTCTAATGAGAAATATTTCATAATAAGGATTTAGAGAAGGGGCAGAGGGATATCAGTGCAGGGAGAGGCCGGTGCTGCTACTAGGGGGTAATACCATGGGGGAGTAATAAAGCCCACTATAATGCCCCCCCAGTAGTAATAATTCTCCTTATAATGTTACAGTGCAAAAATACCCCCTTGTAATGCCCCCAGTTGAGCTAATGTCCCCATAGTGCCCCCATAATGTGCCAGTATAAAATACCCCTATATAGTGCCCCCAGTAAATTTTCCCATAGTGCTCCTCTCCCCCCTTCCTGGTAGTGCTCCCATAATGTACCAGTATAAAATGCCCCATATATAGTGCCCCAGTAGATGCCCCTCACTGTCCGGCCTCTGATAGGCTGCCGGCCTAGTGTCCCCCATAATGCCCCCCAATTATGTGCCAGTAAGTGTCCCTATAGATGCCCCCCCATCATGTGCCAGTATCAAGTGCCTCTCTCCTCCCTCCATATGCCAGTATCAAGTGCCTCTCTCCTTCCCACGCCCCATGTGCCAGTATCATAGTGCCAAACCCCCCCATGTGCCAGTATCAAGTGCCTCTCTCTTCCCTACATGTCCCAGTATCATAGTGCCATCTCCCCCAAAAAAATGTGGCGGTATCAAGTCCCTCTCCCCCCCATGTGCCAGTATCATAGTGCCAAACCTACCCATGTGCCAGTATCAAGTGCCAAACCCCCCCCCCACATGCCAGTATCAAGTGCCTCTCTCCCCTCCATGTGCCAGTATCATAGTGCCAAACCCACCCATGTGCCAGTATCAAGTGCCAACCCCCCCACATGCCAGTATCAAGTGCCTCTCTCCTCCCCCCCATGTCCCAGTATCATAGTGCCATCTCCCCCCCACAAAAAAAGAGCCAGTATCAGGTGCCAACCCCCCTCCCCCCATGTGCCAGTATTAAGTGCCTTCCGCTCCCCCCTCCCCCAGGTGCCAGTATCAGGTGCCTCCCGCTCCCCCCATGGCAGTAACAGTCGGGTATTAAAAAAAATATGGGATTCAAACCCACGTCCTTCTGTTTCAGAGGCAAAGCACCTAACCACAAGGCCATAAGAGCTGCCATGCTGCTGACTGAAAAAATATGAGACTTCTACTGTTGTAGCTGGCTAAGTGTACATCTATGCACATGACAGCTGCTCATATATAAAGATATAGCAGAGCTGAGTGTGCTTGGACAGCTGTCATATAGAGATATAGCAGTGCTGGGTGCGTTGGGGCAGCTGTCATGTGTATAGATGTACACTTTTTCAATCAGTTGCAATGCAGCCTTTATGGCTGTGTGGGTAAATGCTTTGCCTCTGATACATTGGAGGTTGTAGGTTTGAATCCCAGACACTTTAGGAGACAGTAAGATTAGATCACATTAGCGAGGGGGCCGGGTCAGCTGCTGCTGTTGTGAAGGGGCCCTGAACACGATATTTAACTAACTTGAAAATAAACTGTCACACACGCTGCCGGGGCGCCGGGCCCCGAAGCAGCTGCTACCCCGGTAGTTACGCCCCTGGCCTGAAACACACACGCGTGCAGGCAACTGACTGCTATTATTTCACAGTCAAAATTTTATTTTATTTTTTTATGTAATCTACTGTGTCACCAGATATGAGTTGCACTGGGGACATTATGCACTTGCAGGGCATGAAACACACACGTGTGCAGGCAACTGACTGCTATTATGTTGCAGTCAAAAAAGTTTTATTCATTTTTAAATGTAAGCTACTGTGACCTACTGTGACACCAGATATGAGTGGTGGCACTGGGCAAGTGGGCACAGTATACGCTGTAAGCCTGACACACACGCTGGCAGCCAACTGCAATTAGATTACAAAGGAGAAAAAAAAGCAGACTGATGTTCTTGCCCTAAAAAGGGCTTTTTGGGGTGCTGTCCTTATAGCAGAGATCAGATGAGTCTTTCAGGACTGTAGTGGACACTGAATACACTAGCCTAACTATCGATTTCCCTATTAAATCAGCAGCAGCTACACTGTCCCTCCTCTCACTAAGAATGCAGCTTCCGAATGAATCTAAAATGGATGCTGTCCAGGAGGTGGGAGGGTCTGGGAGGGAGGGTATGCGCTGATTGGCTGGAATGTGTCTGCTGACTGTGAGGTGCAGGGTCAAAGTTTACTCAATGATGACGAATAGGGGGCGGACCGAACATCACATATGTTCGCATGCCGAATAGTTCGGGACATCTCTAGTGACAAACAGTATTGGAAAAAAATAATTATAACTGGTGTGCGCATGTGCGTATGCGAAAATTATATTGCTGATATTTTGCATTGAAAAAAATTATGAATGGAGATCGCAAATTCAAATTCAAATAACACATCTGGTACAGTATGTCACTGTCCATGTTGTGGGACTATTTGTGTGCCTCTAATAAGTATTTGGTGGCTGCAAATATGAGCTGAAGGTTTTTCAGGTCTGCCTGCCATTAAAATGAATGGGACCCGCCGCAAACTTGCGGTTCATCATGAACATTTGATGGCGTTCACGAACCATCCCGGCAGATGTTCGTCCATCACTAGTGACATGTGCAAACAATTGTGGTCTTATAGCATACTGATTAAATTAAATGATTACATAATTATCTCTTTGTATGAGTGGGTATGGATGGTGATTTTATTTTTATTTTTAAAACTTAACTTTTATTTTTAGGTTTTTATAGAATATAGTCCCTGAGTGTTCCTTAATGAAAAGAAAAAAGAAGGGTGTATGATACATAATTATCTCTCAATATAATAAAAGTAGTGCCAAAATGCATTTTATATATATATTATGAAAATCTACCGGCAGCACCACTTGTGGAACAAAAAACGGGTGCAGAGTCCAAGTAAGGTAACTGGAGCTTACCCACTAGTAGACAGTGAAAAAAATCGGACAGCACTCCAGACGGTTTCTTCAGTAAAGCAAGTGTCTTTAATCACCCATGTGGTGGCAGCAAAAAAGCAACGTTTCGGCTCTACATGAGCCTTTCTCAAGCAATAACAAAAAGTGCTAAGCATACATATATCTATGAGCCAATTACATCAATTATATAACAATGTGATTGATACTTAATGAATACCAGTATAAAAAATATATAAATACAGATACAAAATAGTCATCCTAGTGATCATTGTTGAAGTGCCAAGTGCTAACAGTGCATAAAATATATAATATAGCAGACTGTCTTATACTACAGTCTGAGATCCATAAGCATTATCAGCTGCTCATAATTAATCCATGATTGTTCAAAAACATTAATAGTGCACATATGTGAAGGGGGTATATTAATGAGGATTACCGGAGAAAGAGATGCGTCCCACATATACTATCGCGCCATCCAGCGCGTCTCTCTGGTGTCAGTGCGCATGTCCCAGTCGCATATACTACGTCAGAGCGGCACCACGTTTGTTGGAGATGTCGCTCCTACATGGTGTCACAGGCACGTCACCATTGCTTCTCACTCATCATGTGCGCTACCGTTAGAGTAAGGAAGCGCATGCGCAATTCCACACTTGATGCCTATGACCACCATGTTATTAAAGGGAATGTAGCCAATATATATATTTTTATCTACCGCTTTTTCGGCTATCGCTTGGCTGAATTCCATAATAGGTCACAGTGGATAGTTACCACCTAGTCGCAGCCAAGACGAGGGTCTCCACTTTTTCAAGATAGGAGACCATCCTCTATGTATGCCCTCGATGCTGTCAGCACGCTAATGTCGTCAGCATCTTCGGTCAATTCCTCGCTGCATCTCATGACCTAGAGGGTTCTCCTCTAATAATGGATCAGACCAAAAGAGTTATACTTTAGGTAATCAGCACTATATCTATATAATCCAAATTATTCCCTTATATATGCCATCGGGGCAGTAACACCATTCCATAAGAGAGAAAAGATATACAGAAAAATATAAATAAAATAATTATTGTACACAAATTTGCAAAAACAAACAATTACTTAGTGGGATCCTCATCCATCTTCTCGGTTCATCATTATTCTTTCTTGTCTTCCCCCGAAATTCCAATGTGTCTGAAATGATACATAATATTAGTGATATAAGTGACACTCAAAATTGATAATGACCTTGTTTTACACTTTTCTGTTATATTTTTGTTGTTATTTTTTTTTAAATTTACAATTTTTATATAAGATATTTTTGTCAATAAACATGTCCTTCACAGGAAGTAATATTTGAGCACATCAAAGGTAGCACGACAGAAGGCACCCTTCCCACCTCCCATCCCACCTCCATACCTGTAATCAATATTCAGGCCATTAGGTTGTAAACTATTTAAAGTCTGAATCCAATATGATTCTCTCTTTTTAAGCAGCAGTACACGATCACCCCCCCTACGAGGCATTGGTATATGATCGATGATCCAGCATCTCAAGTCCTTTTCGTTATGTTTTTTTTGTGAAAAATGTCTGGGCACAGGCAGATCAGTGCGACCCTTTCTGATGGTAAATCTATGGTTGTTGAGTCTGGTTTTTAAATCAGTGGAGGTTTCCCCTACATACAATGCCTGGCAGGGGCAGGAGAGGACATACACTACAAACGTAGGGTAAGGTGGAATTTAATAGGGTACATACTACCTGTATTGGGGTGTGTAAAGGCCCTAGATCTGCAAATGAAGCGGCAATTGACACAATGCAGGCACGGGAAACACCCAGTGCCTGATGGTGCCAATGTAGTTTGTCTAGTGACATTTTTGGGACCCACGTCCGCCCTAACCAATTGGTCTCTGATATTTTTACATCTCCGGTATGCACATAAAGGTGGGATCTTGAACTCGGGCACATCTTTTTTGCAGCCACTTAATACCGACCAATGTCGTTTCAGTATTTTGTTGATATCATTACTGTACTCGGAATAAGTGGATACGAATGTAACCCTCTTATCAATCTTCTTGTTTTTGTTGCTAGTCTGTAGCAGAAGGTCTCTATCTAGAGCTAATACTCTGTCTTTCTGTATCTCCAGTAATTTACTGGGATACCCCCTTTGTTTAAATTTAACCGTCATCTCCTCGATGGTTTTATCCAACGAGGTCCTATCAGTAACTATCCTTTTTGCCCTCAAAAACTGCGAGTATGGCAGGTGTTTTATCATACTGCGAGGATGACAACTCTCGTATCGTAACGTCATATCGTAACGTAATCTCACATGGAGCCAGAGACTTCAGGACCTAGTCGGCGTCATTAAAATCACACTGCACAGGCAGTAATTACTCATACTACCGCAAGAGATGTGATTCACCTTGCTAACATAGGAGACCACAACAAACATGGCCGAATAAGCAGAGAAGTTCACTTCACAGACTCATGCCCGTAGATGTTGCAAACATCTCTATATCACCTGACCACAGCACATGATCGCAGTGAAAATCACGGCAGCCTTTCGATTTATTAAACATGATCGTATATAATTAAAAGCAAATTTCAAAGATCGCAGGTCCACTAACAAAGGGACTGCAGCCTCGCGGGAACTTTGATGACATAATGATGGGCGGGGTTGTGGTCGGAGTGTGCTGGGGTGATGGTTGGGAAGTGGAAGTTTTGGTGACATCATCAAAGGTCTTTTAGTAGAGTTGAGCGAACCCAAACTGCAAAGTTCGGGTACCCGGACCCGAACCTGGACTTTTTCACTTAATTTTGGGTTCGGGTTCAGTGTTCGGGGGATTTTATTATTTTCCATTATAACATGTTTATAATGTAAAATAATAGCATTCTTAAAACTGCAGGTCCTTTTGCAGGTCCTGAAGAAAAGAAGATACCAAATGTGCGATCAGGTGGATGTCAATAGACATTTTATTTAGCATTCTGTTTTATGAATGCTATTATTTTCCGTTATAACGGAAAATAATAAAGTGAAATTCGGGTCCCCATTGACTTAAATAGGGTCCGGGTTCAGGGGTGAAGTTCGGATCAAGTTCTGGTCCCGAACCCAAACTTTGACCTGAAGTTCGGCTGAATGCGGCAAACCCAAACTTCCACAGATTCGCTCAACCCTATCTTTTAGCTTTTAGGAAGATTGAAGGATCAATTAGCTGTTGCCAATATTTATAATTAGCCACTGCCAATATTTATAATAGGTTAGTAAGAAGTTAATATAAGCTTAATATAAGCTAAATATAATTTTATTTTTAAACATATTAAAATGAATTAAATTACTGACATGTTGGACTGCATCGCATATCTTGCAGCACCTTCGGTGACATCATCAAAGGTCATATAGATAGTTATATAGATAGTTAGATGGATGGATGCCAATATTTATAATAACTTAATAAGCAGTTAATGCACACTTAATACAAGCTTAATATCATTTGATTTTAAAAATATTAAAATTAATTAAATTACTTTCAAGGTGTGTCAGGATTCAGGAGAATAACTATAAAATCATCACAAGATGGTATAAAACCCCCGACAAGACATGCTTATATTCAGTCACAGCATCTGACACATGTTGGAGATGCTCAAAAGAAAGGGGCACTTTTATCCACATATGGTGGACCTGCCCAATTTTACTTAATTGGTGGGAAAAGTTTTTCAAATCAGTAACAAGATTTGCAATTCCAATATTACTCCGTCTCCGGAAGTTGCCCTCCTGAATCTTTATCCTCGTAACCCCTCCCCCCCTAACCTACTTCTTTTCAAACATCTAGTGAATGCTGCAAAATTGCTGATCCCTACACTATGGTTATCCTCCGAGGTTCCCTCTTTGGATCAATGGTATCAGAAAATAGATCAAATTTACCGATTAGAGGAGTTATCCTCATGGGAACTGAGATCTCATCATAAGTTTCTAAAGAACTGGAGTCAATGGATTTCCTTTAGAGGTTATTAGACAGAGATTAGCACTATCAACATTATCCTTAGATATACAGCATCTAGGGCCTACCCCATCTATCTTCCCATCCACTTATCTCCTAACCCTTCTTGGATTGATGGACGTTGAGTTGCTCAGACGGTGTTGCTGCTCCCGCTTGGGACCATCTCGGATGGAACCTATCATTAAGACCTAAGGTAATTAACAGATATTTTGGATCAATAATTGCCACCTGGTTCTTAAAACTGCTTTTTCTAAAGTGTATTTTCCATATTTTCCATGGGATATTCTATACCGATTAACCCCTTGGATGCCATCTTATCATACTTATTGTATATTTAATATTTGACAGACCTGTATTCCGTTTTCTTATATATAAGAGTAGAGGAGTTTGTTTACTTCTCTTCTGCTCTATTTTTGTATTGTACTGATTTATTCAATAAAACTTTTAAAAACCCAAAAAATTAATTAAATTACTGACTCTTTATCGGATCTAAAAGAATAAAAGGGGATTTTAATAGGGTGGTATTTTAGGCGTGGTTTGGGTGGGATTGTGGAGGGGAGTTATGGACGAAGTGGGTGGGGGTTATGGGCGGAAAAGGGGCATTGTCACCTGTCACTTTGAGTTTGTCGCGAACATCAGCCCCTTACTACTATTATGTATAAAACTTTCCTATAATGCCTTCTTCTATATAGAACATCAGCTCATATGTAGTTTTAGAGTCACGTTTGTGGCATATATACTTGTTTAAATATCACAGATACTAAAGTATAGTCACCAAAATTAAACAGTGATTCATTCTAGTAAATGAGAATATAATATACAGCTTTTCCAAAACCTACAGCTGAGCCTGCAGTAACCTTCCAAATTAATTTGTAAAAGCCCCTTTAGTTTCATAATTCTAGAACTTTAAACTGACATCTAATTACTTTCCAAATTCAGACCATGATCCATTACTTCTGACACACTAGGCATTCCTTAAATGCAAAATTAACCCCTTCCCCCTTGGCCTTAGTGACCAAGCAATACATTTTTTTTCTCACATTATAAGAACTATAACTTTTACATTTTTCCATCAATGTAGCTGCTTGAGAGCTTGCTTTTTGCAGGACAAGTTATTGTTTAATGTCACCATTTTGGGCTACACAAAACTTACTGGTTAACTTCTAGTAACTCTTTCTGGGCGAGGAAAGGGAAATAAAAAGCAGCTATTTTGCAACTGGGTTTATATGTTGTAAATTTTGCAACATTCACTTTGTTGTATAAATAACTTTATTTAGTCAGTACGATTATAGCAGTGCCACATATCTACAGTTTATTTTTACGGTTTACTACTTTTGCACAATAAATACGCCCAAAACTTTTTTTTTTATATATATATTTTTTGCATTGCCACATCCCAATACCCATCATTCTCTACAATCCCCCTCCCCTTCTTCCCCCTTCTTTCCGTGCCACTTTCTGACCAACTTTCTGCTTTATTTTATCACCTCTGCACTACATCATTGCACCATTGAACTTTTTCATGTAAATATATAATTTCTCTTTCTCCATATACCTTTTCCACACACACCCTCAGTCATATATACCTATTTCCCTCTACATATGTTATACATTTGTATCCATTCACAACTGACTCCTATTTGACCATTAACACATGGATAATTTTCCATTCTTGCCCTCTACTATGGTACCGACATTAAAATTGCAGATCTCTTATGGCCATGTCCTTCCCTTTTGGCAACCAAGCTACCCATGTCCCACACATTACTAAGTGACGAGCGAACATTCTAGACCACACATCCCATTTTGACGCGATTATCAAGTTCACACACTTTTCCCATAGCAGGGGCACTATCAACATTATGCACACCATTACATGACGTGCAGTCTGCTGCCACAACCCCCGTACAGGTGCACAGCATATGCAGGTACACTACGGACACACTGATTAAGCTTTCCCACAATCGCATGTACAATACTGTGTGAGAGATGGGCTTTATATCTCTATATAATGTGTTGTGAACATTCTGTAGTACACATATTTGTCCACTAGATGGACGCAAACCATATGCATGAGAAGGTCAAAAAGGGAGGGGGAAAATGGTGATTACATTACGGTTTTCAAATATACCTATGAACTGAGAGTTGAAGTTGCTAAAGCCACTCCTATCAGGTTAAGGAGCCAATAGTCTCTTCTTTAGGAACACCCCTTTTGTGATGTCATGTCTGCTATTTAACCCCTTAAGGACTCAGCCCTATTTCACCTTAAGGACTTGGCCATTTTTTGCAAATCTGACCAGTGTCACTTTAAGTGCTCATAACTTTAAAACACTTTGACTTATCCAGGCCATTCTGAGATTGTTTTTTTTTTTTGTCACATATTGTACTTCATGACACTGGTAAAATGAAGTAAAAATACCTAATTTACCAAAAATTTGGAAACATTTGCAAATTTCAAAGTTTCAGTTTCTCTACTTCTGTAATACATAGTAATACCCCCCAAAATTGTGATGACTTTACATTCCCCATATGTCTACTTCATGTTTGAATTATTTTGGGAATGATATTTTATTTTGTGGGTATGTTACAAGGCTTAGAAGTTGAGAAGCAAATCTTGAAATTTTTCAGAAATTTACAAAAACAATTTTTAGGGACCACTACAGGTCTGAAGTCACTTTGCGAGGCTTACATAATAGAAACCGCCCAAAAATGAACCCATTCTATAAACTACACCCCTTAAGGTATTCAAAACTGATTTTACAAACTTTGTTAACCCTTTAGGTGTTGCACAAGAGTTATTGGCAAATGGGGATGAAATTTGAGAATTTAATTTCTTTGCCTAATTTTCCATTTAACCAATTTTTTTCCACTAAAAAAGCAAGGGTTAACAGCCAAACAAGACTGTATCTTTATTGCCCAGACTCTGCCGTTTACAGAAACACCCCATATGTGGCCGTAAACTACTGTACTACTTCCATTTTAATATTTTTTTTCCAGTTACAAAGCAAGGGTTAACAGCCAAACAAAACTCATTATTTATGGCCCTAATTCTGTAGTTTACAGAAACACCCCATATGTGGTCGTAAACCGCTGTACAGGCACACAGCAGGGCGCAGAAGGTTTTTGGAAGGCAGATTTTGCTGGACTGTTTTTTTTGACACCATGTCCCATTTGAAGCCCCCCTGATGCACCCCTAGAGTAGAAACTCCAAAAAAGTGACCCCATTTTAGAAACTACGGGATAGGGTGGCAGTTTTGTTGGTACTAGTTTAGGGTACATATGATTTTCGGTTGCTCTATATTACACTTTTTGTGCGGCAAGGTAACAAGAAATTGCTTTTTTGGCACTTTTTTTGTTGTTATTTACAACATTCAACTGACAGGTTAGATCATGTGGTAATTTTATAGAGCAGGTTGTCACAGACGCGGTGATACCTAATATGTATACAATTTTTTTAATCTATGTAAGTTTTATATAATGACTTCATTTTTAAAACCCAAAAAATGTTTTAGTGTCTCCATAGTCTAAGAGCCATAGCTTTTTCAGTTTTTGGGCGGTTATCTTAAGTAGGGTCTCATTTTTTGCGGGATGAGATTACGGTTTGATTGGCACTATTTTGGGGTGCATATGACTTTTTGATCGCTTGATATTACACTTTTTGTGACATAAGATGACAAAAATGGCTTTTTTTACACCGTTTTTATTTTTATTTTTTTACGGTGGTCACCTGAGGGGTTAGGTCATGTGATATTTTTATAGAGACAGGTCGATACGGACGCGGCGATACCTAATATGTATACTTTATTTTTATTTATGTAAGTTTTACACAATGATTTCATTTTTGAAACAACAAAAAAAATCATGTTTTAGTGTTTCCATAGTCTAAGAGCCATAGTTTTTTCAGTTTATCAGCGATTATCTTGGGTAGGGAATGATATTTGCGGGATGAGATGATGGTTTGATTGGTACTATTTTGGCGTACATGCAACTTTTTTGATCACTTTTATTATGTAAAAGAAAGGTGGGCAAAATTTCTATTTTCTCATAGTTTTATTTTTTTACTTTCATGGCGTTCACCGTGCGGGAAAGTAACATGACTGTTTTATAGATCAGGTCGTTACGAACGCGGCAATACCTAATATGTGTAGTGTATTTTATTATTTTAATTTTTATTCAGTGATAAATGTGTGTTTTTTATCTTAACTTTTTTCAATTTTTTTTACATTTTTTGGACCCAGACCCACTTGGTTCTTGAAGATCCAGTGGGTCTGATGTCTGTATAATACAGTACAGTACTCTATATAGGGTGCTGTATTGTATTTTACTTTACACTTTGTCTTAACAGATCTATGCCTAGATCTGTTCTGCACCATGGACAGCAGGACGCCTAAAAAGGTGTCCTGTTGCCATGGGAACCTTCCCCGTCTGCCACAACTTCGCAGACGGGGAAGGGTGAGGACGGGGCTGGCGGGGGGCTGTCAGGTGGCTCTCTCCCTCTCCATCGGGGGGCTGCAAAGGCACAGCAGCCCTCCAAAGGGAGAGGGAGGGAGCTCCCTGACAGTTAACCTTTTCAATACCGCTGTCCATATGGACCGCGGTATGGAAAGGTTTAAACGGCTGACATCTGCACAGATGTCAGCCGTTTATACCAGGGTGTCAGCAATGTGCTGACACCCTGGTATAACCACTAGACGCCAACAAATTTTCAAGAGAAGGCGGGCGGTGCGGCAGGCGGGATCGCGATCCCCCGCCCGCCTCCTCTTGAAACTTTGTTGGCGTCTAGCAACCCCCCCCGCAACTGCCGCACCGCCCGCAACCCTCCCTGCACCACCCGCCGGCAATAAATCATGCAGGGGTGCAGGGGGGGTGCACCCCTGCATTTTGGGCATTTTAAAGTTTCTGGGACCGCGGGGATCAGAAACTGCAGAAAGCGCAGCAAACCGCAGGTCTGAATTGACCTGCGGTTTGCGGCGATCGCCGATACGGGGGGGGGGGGTCACATGACAGGATGCCGGCTGAATGATTTCAGCCGGCATCCCGTTGCGATTAACCCCCGCGGCGCCGGAATATCTATTTAAAGTTAGGACGTACCGGTACGCCCTGAGTCCTTAAGGACTCGGGAAATAGGGCGTACCGATACGCCCTACGTCCTTAAGGGGTTAAGTCAATGTAATGTGAATAAAGCTCTCTTCTACCATGGCCCAAGGGGGATGAGAAGATGCTTTTAATGGTACCATTTTTGGGTACATATGATTTTTTGATCATTCATTATTACACTTTATGGGGCAAGGTGACCAAAAAATTGGTTGCTTTAGAACAGTTTTTACTTATTTATTTTTACAGCGTTCACTCGAGGGGTTAGGCCATGTGACATGTTTATAGAGCACATCGTTATGGACTTTGCAATACCTAATTTGTATACTTTTTCTTATTTTTTTAAGTTTTACACAATAATAACATTTTCAAAACAAAAAAAATGATGTTTTAGTGTCTCTATAGTCTGAGAGCCGTAGCTCTTTTATTTTTTGACTGATTGTCTTAGGTAGGGTCAAATTTTTTGAGGGATGAGGTGACGGTTTGATTGGTACTATTTTGGGGGGATATGCCTTTTTGATCGCTTGGTGTTGCAATTTTTGTGATGCAAGGAGACAAAAAAAATGTTGGCACTGTTTTTATTTACGTTGTTCAGCTGAGGGGTTAGGTCATTTGATATTTTTATAGAGCTGGTTGTTATGGACGTGTCAATACCTAATATGTATAGTTTTTACATTTATTTCACTTTAACACAATAATAGCATATTTGAAACAAAAAAAATATGTTTTAGTGTCTCCATGTTCTAAGAGCAATTTTTTTTTTTTCAAAGCGATTATGTAGGGGCTCATTTTTTGCGGGATGAGGTGATGGTTTTACTGGTACCATTTTGTGGGACATACGCCTTTTTGATCACTTGGAGTTGCACTTTTTGTGATGTAAGGTGACAAAAATTGCTTTTTTTGACACAGTTTTTATTTTTTATCTTTTATGGTGTTTATAGATCCGATCATTTTGGATATGGTGATACCTAATATGTGTAGTCTATTTTATTATATTTTTTTATTTTTTAATCTCTTATAATTGAGCGGATATCGGAAAAGGCAATTTATTTTATATTTACTTTTTTTATATATTTTTTTTATTTTCACACTTTTTTATCAAGTCCCTCTAGGATCTTGAAGATCCAGTTGGGCTGATGGCCGTACTATACTTTGCAATGCTCTTGCTTTGCAAAGTATAGTACTATCAAAATTCCTGATAGGTGGCAACACCAGACGCCTTTGCAACCAGCAGGCCGCTGCCATCGCAGTGTGGCAGCCCGATGGTTGAGAGAGGGAGCCCCCTCCATGTTTTAACCCCAGGGATCTAAGGGGTTATAGCAGAGTGTCAGCATACAGCTTACAGTCGCTGCTGATGGCTGCGGCTCAGTAACGGAGCCGCCACCATCAAATACAGCAGGGGGATAGCATCAGGGGCAGGGAGCACAAATTGGGGAAGGATACATGGATGGGGATAGGATACATGGATAAGGACAGGCGGGAACAGATGCCGGCAGAAAGAGCACCTGGCCGGGAAAGAGGCAGGGTTTACAGGGGGGGGGGGTTGAAGGCAGAGCGCACCGAGGGTGGTAAAGATCGATGCAGGGGGCACAGATGGGGCCCACAGATCGGGGGGCATGGAGGACACACTACCTGATTTCAGGCTCCCACCTGCATAGTGCAGATCAAGGCCTGGAACAGGCACTTTTACCCTGCCCGCAATCCAATTGGTTAGTCTGCACAAACTAACCAATCGGATCAATCGCCGGCAATGGACCACTCTGATTGGTCCCTTGCCAGCACTACTGTACTCTGCACTGTTCGTAACAGCAGCATGGCTGGGGCAGAAGCTTTAATCCAAGTGTTTTGCAGCGCTTGGATTAACCTCTTACGGACACAGGGCGTACCACTACGCCCTGATGTCCGAGTCCTTAAGGACACAGGGCGTACAGGTACGCCCTGTGTATTTCCGATCACCACCACGTGGCAGGCGGTGATCGGGTGATCAGAACAGAGTGCCTGCTGAAATCATTCTGTGACAATGCCGAGGGGGGTCCTGGTGATCGCAGCAAACAGCAGGTCAATTCAGACCTGCGGTTTGCTGCGTTTCTGGGTCATTCGGGTCTCCAGTGACCCGGTAACCCAGAACAGGATGGTGATCGGTTTTGTGATAATACACCACTAATCACCATCCTTAGATCCTGAGAGGTGGCAGTGACATCATCTCTCAGGATCACATCCTATTGGTCGGATAGGCGGGCAGGAGTTAACTTCCCCCTGCTCTGCTCTGCTCTCCTCCTCCACACTGTTTCTGTGGAGAGAGGAGCCCGACCATTTATCAGTGAGCCCAGCACCCCCATCACCCCCACGTGAGCCACCAAAGTTTGGAGGGACAGGTTTAGGGAAGATTAGATTAGGCAGGGAGACTTTAGTGGAAAAAAAAAACATGAATTTTTGGGTTTCACCCTGATTGGGTGTCTGGGGTCCACAGCCACTCTTAGCATCCGGCCACTGTTAGCGCATCGCCCACCCCACCGCTGATCAGCGAGTTTGAATAGTTTGTTATTTTTTTCAAATTTTTGAGGCTTTCATTTTTTTTAATTTAGTTTTTTTTTTTTTTCTGTTAGGTTTAGGGTGGGTTAGGGTTGAACACCCGCCCCCCTCCCCCCACATACACGCACACTAAATAAAGTTTTACACACACACGCACACACACTCCCCTCTGGCCCACCAGACGTTCTCGGCCGAGGAGGCCTACGCCCTGCTTGCCTCCGACTCTGAGAGCCCCAGTGAGGACGAGAATGACCCCACTTTACTCTTGTCATCCACGCCCTCCTCATCATCTAGTAATGATGAAGAGCCCCTAAGGTGGCGGAGACGCCGCTAGGTGGAGCAAGGGAACCCCCATGCCAGGGACCCTGTGGCCCACACTAGTATGAGCTGCTTTGAGGCTCATACTAGTTTTCCGGTCCACCAGATAAGTCCATCTGAACCCCCTACCGGTGAACTTGTCAGGTGTACCCCAGAGGATTTTGAGCCCATGATTCCTGACTTTGTTGGCCAACCAGGAATCCAGATTCCCACAGTGGGCTTCACTGTGGGCGACCACTTTGTGAATCTGATGGTGGAGCAAACAAACTTGTTTGCCCAACAGTTCATTGCTCAACACCCGGGCTCCTTTTTGGCTAGGTCCAGTGGCTGGACTCTAGTCAGTGCAGCTGAGGTGAGGACATTTTGAGGCCTCATGCTGCACATGGGCCTAGTAAAAAAAGAACAGTGTCAGGCAGTACTGGAGTGGGGACATCCTCTACCAGACCCCACTCTACTGTATGGCCATGACACGTTCCCATTTTGAGGCCATTCAGAAATGCCTGCAGATAATGCAGCATGTCTCCCCAAGGTGATCCTGCCTATGACCGCCTGTACAAAATCAGGCCGGTTATCAATCACTTCGGGGCCAACTTTTTGGAGGGCTATGTACCTGGAAGGGAGGTTGCTGTTGATGAGTCTCTCATTGCTTTCAAGGGGAGACTCATTTTCCGCCAGTATGTTCCCTCTAAGCGGGCGAGGTATGGCGTGAAGCTGTACAAACTTTGTGAGAATACCTCAGGGTACACTTACAAGTTTTGTGTGTACGAGGGGTGAGATTCCCGTATTGAACCCCCAGAATGCCCCCCCACTCTGGGTGTTAGCGGGAAACTTGTGTGGGACCTTATGAACCCACTGCTAGATAAGGGTTATCACTTGTACGTGGATAACTTTTATACTAGTATCCCCTTGTTCCAGTCCCTCGCCGCTAGATCCACGTCCGCTTGTAGGAATGTGCAGAGAAATCAACGCGGCCTCCCTACCCAGCCCCTCCAGGTACCTATCCCCAGGGGTGAGACCCGTGTTCCTTACCAGTGGAAACCTGTTGCTGGTCAGATATAAGGACAAGAGGGATGTCCTTGTACTGTCCACAATTCACGGTAACGGCATCACCCCTGTCCCTGTATGAGGTACCGCGGCAGCGGTATATGGGAGGAGTTGATCTCTCTGATTAAGTCCTCAAGCCATGTAACACCATGCGCAAAACCCGGGCATGGTACAAAAAAGTTGCGGTCTACTTGGTACAGGTTGCCTTGTACATCTCTTTTGTACTGTCCCGGAGCGCTGGAAACACAGGGAAATTCCTGCAGTTCTATGAGGCAGTCCTAAAGGCCCTGATCTTTTCTGACCGGGAAAGAGCAGGCCGGAGTACCTCAGGAACTGGAGGCGCCTGCATTGTTCCTGGCCAACACTTTCCAGGTGTGGTCCCCCATACTGGAAAGAAGGGATGGTCCCCCAAAAAAGTGCAGAGTGTGTCACAGGAGGGGGATACAGAAGGACACCACCACTCAGTGTGACACGTACCCCAATCATCTAGGCCTCTGCATTGACGGTTGCTTCAGGGAGTACCACACTTCCATGGAGTACTAAATTTATAATCCCTTTCCCCAATTTTAGTTATATTTGACACAAACAATCACCCAGAAAAAAATAAAATAAATAAATAAATATATATATATATATATATATATATATATATATGTGGCTCTCAGAATTTGGAGACACTAAAACATATTTTTTTTAATAAATGACATTATTTTGTAAATAAAGTATACATATTAGATATCGCCGTGTCTGTAAGAACCTGAACTATAAAAATACCACATTACCTAACCCCTCAGATGAAGACAGTAAAAAAAAATATATAAAAACGGTGTAAAAAATGGCTTTTTTTACACAATTTTTTTTTTTGACTGTGTTCATCTGAAGGATTAGATCATGTGTTTATAGATCAGATTCTTATGGATGCGGCAATACCTAATATGTCTACTTTTTTAACTTATTTAGGTTTTACACTATAATTACACTGCTTTAAAAAAAATAATAATAATAATTTAGTATCTCCATAGTCTGAGAGTCATTTTTTAAAAGTTTTTAGCCGATTGTCTTAGGTAGGGGCTAATTTTTTGCGCAATGAGATGACTGTTTTATTGGCACTATTTTGGAGTGCATATTACGTTTTGATTGCTTACTATTACACTTTTTATGATGCAAGGTTACAAAAAATTGCTTTTTTTGTCACCTTACATCACAAAAAGTGTGATAGCAAGCGATCAAAACGTAATATGCACTCCAAAATAGTGCCAATAAAACCGTCATCTCATTGCGCAAAAAATGAGCCCTTACCTAAGACAATCGGCTAAAAACTAAAAAAAAAATGACTCTCAGACTATGGAGATACTAAAATGTTTTATTTTTTTAAAAGGATATTATAGTGTAAAAAAAAGTAGATATTTAAGTGTTTAAAAAAGTAGACATATTAGGTATTGCCGCATCCATAAGAATCTGCTCTAAAAATAACACATGATCTAACTCCTCAAATGAACACAGTCAAAATTTTTTTTGCCAAAACAGCTATTTTTTGTCAAATTTTCTATTTTAATCAATTTTTTCCGTTAACAAAGCAAGGGTTGACAGTCAAACAAGACTCTATATTTATTGACCGATTCTGTTGTTTTCATAAACACCCAATATGTGGTTGTAAAATGCTGTATGGCCAAATGGCAGGGCGCACAAGGAAAGGAGCGCCATGTGGTTTTTGAAAGGCAGATTTTGCTGGACTGGTTTTATGACACCATGTGCCATTTGAAGCCCCCCTGATGCACCCCTAGAGTAGAAACTTCATAAAAGTGAACCCATCTAAGAAACTACACCCCTCAAGGTATTCAAAACTGATTTTACAAACTTTGTTAACCCTTTAGGTGTTCCACAAGAGTTTTTGACATATGGAGATGGAATTTTAGAATTACATTTTTTTGGTAACCTTGGCTCACAAAAATGTAATATAGAGCAACCAAAAATCATATGTACCCTAAAAATAGTCCAAGGAAAACTGCCAACTTATCCCGTAGTTTCCAAAATGGGGTCACTTTTTTGGAGTTTCTACTCTAGGGGTGCATCAGGGGGGCTTCAAATGGGACAAGGTGTAAATAAACCAGTCCAGCAAAATCTGCCTTCCAGAAACCATGTGGTGTTCCTTTCCTTCTGCGCCCTGCCGTGTGCCCATGCAGTAGTTTACAACCACATATGGGATGTTTCTATAAACTACAGAATCAGGGCAATAAATATTGAGTTTTCTTTGGCTGTTAACCCTTGCGTTGTTACTTAAAAAAATGTATTAAAATGAAAAATTTGCCCAAAAATTTGAATTCTGAAATTTCATCTCCTTTTGCCAATAACTCTTGTGGAACACCTAAAGGGTTAAAAAAAAGGTTTGTAACATCAGTTTTGAATACCTTGAGGGGTGTAGTTTCCAAAATGAGGTCACTTTTTTGGAGTTTCTACTCTAAGGGTGCATTAGGGGGGCTTCATCATTGGACATGGTGTAAATAAACCAGTCCAGCAAAATCTGCCTTCCAGAAACCATATGGTGTTCCTTTCCTTCTGCGCCCTGCCGTGTGCCCATACAGTAGTTTACGACCATATATGGGGTGTTTCTATAAACTACAGAATCAGGGCAATAAATATTGAGTTTTATTTGGCTGCTAACCCTTGCTTTGTTACTGTAAAAAATGCATTAAAAAATACCCTATTTTTAGGGTACATATAATTTTTGGTTGCTTTATATTACATTTTTGTGAGCCAAGGTTACAAAAAAAATGTAATTCTGAAATTCCATCTCCATTTGCCAATAACTCTTGTGGAACACCTAAAGGGTTAACAAAGTTTGTAAAATCAGTTTTGAATTCCTTGAAGGGTGAAGTTTACAAAATGGGGTCATTTTTGGGTGGTTTCTATTATGTAAGCCTCACAAAGTGACTTCAGACCTGAACTGGTCCTTAAAAAGTGGGTTTTGGAAATTTTCTGAAACATTTCAAGATTTGCTTCTAAACTTCTAAGCCTTGTAACGTCCCCAAAAAGTAAAATGGCATTCCCAAAATGATCCAAATATGAAGTAGACATAGGGGTAATGTAAATTAATAACTATTTTTGGAGGTATTACTATGTATTATAGAAGTAGAAAAATTGAAACTTTGAAATTTGCTAATCTTTCCAAATTTTTGGTAAATAAAAATGAATTTGTAGGACTCCATTTTACCAGCCTCATGAAGTACAATATGTGACGAAAAAACAATCTCAGAATGGCCTGGATAAGTAAAAGCGTTTTAAAGTTATTCACACATAAAGTGACTCTGGTCAGATTTGCAAAAGATGGCCTGGTCCTTAAGGGGTCAAATAGCTGCCATGATATTCATACATTTGGAAGGGGTTAAAGTTGTCAAACTTTTATAAAACATTTTGTTTGTCATCTAATAGTAAATGGCATTGACGGTTATAATAAATCTTACAATGAATATTGCATTATTTATAGGAATATAGGAATTATATATAATGTATTAACATGCAGGAAATGTAACAACAATCACATAATGAAATCATGAAATCAGCTTACGAAAAAGGAACTTACAAATGTTTTCTTATTGATCTCTTTTGCTTGAAAAATCTATCATTGCTGCTAACTTTAAGATACTGCACTGTATATTGATGAATTTACTGTGCTGTGGTTTACTTTGGCAGCTCAGTACTTTAAATTGTAATAGTACTAAATTTCATTTACATCATTTCATTATCTGTCTTAATTTAATCATCCTTATTTCTCCAATTTACCTTCCCAAACTTTCTTGATGACATGAACAACCATTACATTTGCACATAGAGCTAGATATATTGATGTGCAAAGACAGGATGCCACTCAATGTGACAGGTTGATTAGGAAATGGTCATTTTCTCTCCATGTTAACAGACCCCCAAGGACATAACATGTGACACTTTTTGGAGAGCTCCCATCATATTTTCTTCTGTCTCTTTCTAAAGTAATTAGCCTGGCTTTGGATTGATATGTTTACAAGTTAGATGTCAGTAGACTGACATTAATAAAAATGAAACACTGGAGGGGTATGATTATACGTTCTCAGTTTTCATTGATTTTTATGGGACAGTTTTGAATAATACAGTTTTTACTATATTTCTGTTCTGGATTTATAAAATTGAAGTAACATGATGTGCACTGACTGTCGGACTAAGGTTCCTTGTGTCCACCAGAGGAAATTATTATTGATTAACAATTCCTATATCATTTTCATGGTGCAGTTCCTAGCCGTGTAGGATGGCTGCATGCCCTCTCGCATACTGGCTGCAGGCTGACTCCTGTGTATGCTGGTTGCTTGGGGCTGCATGCTGGTTGTGGTGTCTTATGTGAACTATGCCTGTGTATGTGTGTACTCCCTGTGTCTGCATCTCAGTGCAGTTCTTGTCACTGTGGCAGTTGTGGCCATGTAGGCTGGCTGCAGGCACGATCGCATACTGGCTGTTGCTTGTGTATGCCGGTTGCTTGGGGCTGGGTGCTGCCTGCGGTTTTGTGTGTGAACTGGGGCCTGTGTTTGTGGCTTTCATGTACATATTTCTGTGGTCCCTGTCACCAATGCCGCACAGGCTGGCTGCATGCGCTTAGTGTACTGGCTGTGGGTGTTCCTAAGTATGTTGGTTCTGTGATGCACGCTGGTTGTGGCCTTGTGTGTGAACTGTAGCCTGTATCGTTTCTTCAGTGCTTCTTGTTAATCTTGGTTATGATGGGGTTAACAGTTCATGGTCTTTTGCTGGGTGTGGCTTTTCAGGTGCCCTCTTATCACAGCTATATCTGTGAGCTGTGGGGCTTGGAGTCAGTCTGTCTTTTGCCTTGCTGGGTGTAGCCCCTTGCTGCTGACCCAAGGGGGTTTTGCTATCTGCCCTTCTGTGTGGTGTCACCTGGTAAAGCATTGATGTTATTGCCTTGTCTGATCTTCTGTACCTGTTCTGTGTCATTGATGTTGGATCCTGTCTGTTCCATGTATAGCCTGGCAATGTTAAACTGCTTTTGATCCTGTCGGTCCCACGTCTTGCTGGCAGTGCTAAACTGCTTCTGTTCCTATTCTATATACAGTTGCAAGAAAAAGTATGTGAACCCTTTGGAATGATATGGATTTCTGCTCAAATTGGTTATAAAATGTGATCTGATCTTCATCTAAGGCTACTTTCACACTGGCATTTCTGGGTCCACTTGTGAGATCCGTTTCAGGGCTCTCACAAGCGGCCCAAAACGGATCAATTCAGCCCCAATGCATTCTGAATGGATAAGGAGCCATTCAGAATGCATCAGTTTGCCTCCGTTCAGCCTTCATTCTGCTCTGGAGGCGGACACCAAAACACTGCTTGCAGCGTTTTGACGTCCGCCTGACGATGCAGAGCCAAACGGATCTGTCCTGGCACACAATGTAAGTCAATGGGGGAGGATCTGTTTTCACTGACACAATATGGTGCAGTTGAAACTGATCCGCCTCCAATTGACTTTCAGTGTAATTAAAAACGGATCCATTTACATGATCATGAACAAAATGCAAACAGATCCATTCTGAACGGATACAAGACGGATACCAGACGGATCCGCACCTAACGCAGGTGTGAAAATAGCCTAAGTCACAACAATAGAAAAGCACAGTCTGCGTAAACTAATAACACACAAAGAATTAATTGTTACTATGTTTTTATTGAACACACCAGGTAAACATTCACAGTGCAGGTGGAAAAAGTATGTGAACCCTTGGATTTAATAACTGGTTGAACCTCCTTTGGCAGCAATAACTTCAACCAAACGTTTCCTGTAGTTGCAGATCAGACGTGCACAAAGGTCAGGAGTAGGGTTGAGCAAACCCGAACATTTCAGTAAAAGATCGGGTTCGTTGTTCGGTGATTTCTTGGCGCTTTTTGAAAGGCTGCAGAACAGCCAATCAACAAGAGTTTAACTGTGTGACCTTAGAAGCCATCACAGCCATGCCTACTAATGGCATGGCTGTGATTGGCCAGTGCAGCATGTGACCCAGCCTCTATATAAGCTGGAGTCATGTAGCGCTGCACGTCACGCTGCTGTTACTAGTGTAGGGAGATGTTGCTGCTGTAAGGGAGAGAATAGGAGAACTCCAATTGAACTCAGCGATCTACATAGATTTAGTTGTGTGGGTGCAATGTACAATCTTTTTACCCTTCCCTGAGCCCAGTGACAGAAAAAAATAACTTTTATCCATCTGTTAGTTAGGTGGGCGGCCGCGGCCATTTTATGCAATCTCAGGGCATCGGCACTGCATATGTGCTTTTGTGACATTCAAATCCAAGCTTGAAATACTGCACTAATAATCATTTTTTTTTATTTTTAAATCACCCTTTTTTGGGCAATATACACAATTTTAAAGCCCTTAATGCATCAGCATGTGTGAAATTCAAATGTTATATACAGCTTTCATATTCTGCTAGTAAAAAACACACTTTTTTGGCAATATACAACATCTGGTGCTCTTGCAGGATTAGTCAGTGTGCAATTTAAGCTAGAAATACAGCTATAATTTTCTGGGGTTTAAAAAAAAATAAACTTTTTGTGCAAAGTACACTATTTTACAGCCCTAGATGCATCTGCACATGTGAAATTCAAGGGTTATATACTGCTGTCATATTCTGTTATTAAACAAACAGCCATTTTGGTTAAAAAAAAAATGAATTTTGCAGCCTTTGCTGCATATGTCATTGTGAGATACACACTTTATATACTATGGTTCTATTCAGTTATTTGAAAAACAACCATTTGGGGCAAAAAAAAAAATTGTGGCCTAGTCTGAATCTGTACGTGTGAGATACACACTTTAGATACTGTAATTATATTCTTCTATTAATAAAACACCCTTTTTGGGTAAAATACACAATTTTACAGCCCTTGCTGCATCAGAACGTGTGAAATTCAAGGTTTATATACTGCTGTCATATTCTGTTATTAAACAAACACCCATTTTGGAACATAAACTTAATTTTGCAGCCTTTGCTGCATATGCCATTGTGAGATACACACTTTAGAAACTGTGGTTCTAGTCAGTTATTTGAAAAACAGACATTTTGGGCAAAAACTTTAATTGTGGCCTAGTCTGGATCAGTACGTGTGAGATACACACTTTAGATACTGTGGTTCTATTCAGTTTTTTGAAAAACAACCATTTTGTGCAAAAAACTTTAATTGTGGCCTAGTCTAGATCAGTACATCTGAGATACACACTTTAGATACTGTGGTTCTATTCAGTTATTTGAAAAACACCCATTTTGGGCCATAAACTTAATTTTGCAGCCCCTGCTGCATATGTCATTGTGAGATACAGACTTTAGATACTGTGGTTGTATTCAGTTTTTAAAAAACAGCCATTTTGGTAAAAAAAAAAAAGAATTTTGCAGCCTTTGCTGCATATGTCATTGTGAGATACACACTTTATATACTGTGGTTCTATTCAGTTATTTGAAAAACAACCATTTGGGGCAAAAAAATAATAATTGCGGCCTAGTCTGAATCTGTACGTGTGAGATACACACTTTAGATACTGTAATTATATTCTTCTATTAATAAACACCCTTTTTGGGTAAAATACACAATTTTACAGCCCTTGCTGCATCAGAACGTGTGAAATTCAAGGTTTATATACTGCTGTCATATTCTGCTATTAAACAAACACCCATTTTGGAACATAAACTTAATTTTGCAGCCTTTGCTGCATATGCCATTGTGAGATACACACTTTAGAAACTGTGGTTCTAGTCAGTTATTTGAAAAACAGACATTTTGGGCAAAAAACTTTAATTGTGGCCTAGTCTAGATCAGTACATCTGAGATACACACTTTAGATACTGTGGTTCTATTCAGTTATTTGAAAAACACCCATTTTGGGCCATAAACTTAATTTTGCAGCCCCTGCTGCATATGTCATTGTGAGATACAGACTTTAGATACTGTGGTTGTATTCAGTTATTTAAAAAACAGCCATTTTGGTCAAAAAACTTAAATTGCGGCCTTGTCTGGATCAGTACATATGAGATACACACTTTAGATACTGTGGTTATAGTCTTCTAGTAATAAAACACCCTTTTTGTGCAAAATACACAATTTTACAGACCTTGCTGCATCAGCACGTGGGAAATTCATATATTGCTGTCATATTCAGTTATTAAACAAACACCTATTTTGTGCCATAAACTTAATTTTGCAGCCTTTGCTGCATATGTCATTGTGAGATACACACTTTAGATACTGTGGTTCTATTCAGTTTTTTTAAAAACAGACATTTTGGTCAAAAAACTTAAATTGTGGCCTAGTCTGGATCTGTACGTGTTAAATACACACACAGTTTAGATACTGTGGTTATATTCTTCTATTAATAAAACACCCTTTTTGGGCAAAACACACAATTTTACAGCCCTTGCTGCATCAGAACATGTGAAATTCAAGGTTTATATACTGCTGTCATATTCTGTTATTAAACAAACAACTATTTGGGCCATAAACTTAATTTTGCAGCCTTTGCTGCATGTGTCATTGTGAGATACAGACCTTAGATACTGTGGTTCTATTCAGTTATTTATAAAACACCCTTTTTGGGCAAAAAACTTTAATTGCGGCCTAGTCTGCATCTGTATGTGTGAGATACAACCTTTACGTACTGTCGTTCTATTCTGCTATTAATTAAACACCCATTTAGGGCAAGATCCTAAATTTTAGAAATATGAAGCGTGCGTCAAATAAGGGACGTGGCCCAGGTCGTGATGCTGGTGGAGCTCCTGTTGCAGGGAGAGGACGTGGTCGATCTGTGCCAGCTACCCGCATAAGTGAAAACCCTTCCTCAGGTGCGAGTAGGCGACAGAACCTGCAGCGGTATTTGGTCGGGCCTAATGCAGCGCTACGAATGGTGAGGCCAGAACAAGTACAGGCGATAGTAGATTGGTTTGCTGACAGTGCCTCCAGGTTCCTTCACATTGTCTCCCACCCAGTTTCCTGCTGAAAAATCAGAGTTGGCACCTGCAGCTGATGTCCATCAGTCTTTCACCTCACTCCCTTGCAAATCATCCAAGCAGTCTGAGCCCCAAGTCATGCAGCAGTCTCTTCTGCTTTTTCATGACTCTGTTAGCAGGGTTTCCCAGGGCCATACACCTAGCCCTGCCCCAGAAGTGGAAGAGATTGAGAGCACCGATGCGTACATCGGGGGACCATCATCTCGGATGATGACGAAACACAGGTGCCAACTGCTAGGGCTTTCAAAAGTGTGCAGACTGACAAGGAGGGCAGGGGTGAAAACTGGGTGGAAGACCCCACATGGAATCAAGGTCATGCGAGTGACCTATGTTGTTCGGAGGAAGAGGAGGTGGTCGCACAGAGCCACCAGCACAGCAGAAGAGGGAGCAGGGTGCAAAAGCGGAGCGGCTGTCCCCTAGACATTACGCCTGCTACTGCTCACCGTAGCAATGGACCGAGCACATCAAAGCCAGCTCAAAGGAGTTTCCCGGCGTGGCAGTTCTTCAGACAATGTGCTGACGACAAGACACAAGTGGTTTGCACGCTGTGCAATCAGAGCCTGAAGCGAGGCAACAACGTTCTCAACCTGAGCACAACCTGCATGACCAGGCATTTAAGTGCAAAGCATGAGCTGCAGTGGAGTAGACACCTCAAAAACCAAGAAAGGTCTATGGCTCATCCTGCTTTCTCTTCTGCTGCAGTCTCGGCCTCTTCATCCACCTCTGGAGTGACAGTGCCACCTGCCACCCCGTAAACAGAGGATCTGCCAGCAACACCACCACCTGGGTCACCAAGCATCTCCACAATGTCCCACGGAAACGTTCAGCTCTCCATCTCCCAAACACTGGAGCGGAAGAGGAAGTACCCTCCTACCCAACCCTCCTACCGAACTGCGATTCCTAGCCCTGAATGACAGCATTTCTAAATAACTGGCCTTTGAAATGCTGTCATTCCGTCTGGTGGAGACGGAAAGTTTTAAAGGCCTTATGGCGGTGGCTGTCTCACAGTACGTTGTGCCCAGCCACCACCACTTTTCCAGGCGAGCCATCCCTTCCCTTCACAACTAAGTGGGGGACAAAATCAGGTGTGCACTGCGCAACACCATCTGTTGCAAGGTGCACCTCACTACAGATACGTGGACCAGTAAGCACGGTCAGGGACGTTATATCTCCATAACAGCATAGAATTTGGTGGTGCAGAGATTCCCTAAAAATTACCCTGATATGTCTGAGCTGCTGCATAAAATGCAGGCCGTCTGTGCGCCTTTTGGCGTCTTCACCCTTGTGCTCGCCTGTCAGCACTGCAGCGTAACTTTGGCCTTCCCGCTCACCACCTCATATGAGACGTGCCCACAAGGTGGAACTCCACCTTGCACATGTTGGCCAGACTGTGCGAGCAGCAGCAGGCAATATCGGAGTTTCAGCTGCAGCACGCACGGGGAAGTCGCTCTGCGGAACAGCATCACTTCACCACAAATGACTGGGCCTCCATGCGAGACCTGTGTTCCTTGTTGCGCTTTTTCGAGTACTCCACCAACATGGCCAATGCCGATAATTTTTGGGTGTGATATACCTAGTAGACAGATTTAAAAAATTCAGTAATTTGTCTATTACATATTCGGGTGAAATTCACAAATTTTGAGGTGTGATATACCCCTGCTCTACCTAGTAGACAGGTAATATTTCACTAATTTGTCTGTTACATATTCGGGTGAAATTCACCAATATTTGGGTGTGATATATACCCCGGCTGTACCTAGTACAAAGGTAAAAACATTTCACTAATTTGTCTATTTCATTTTCGGGTGAAATTCACAAGCTAGTGTATTGTCTGAAGGTGTGTTTAGCACGACTGGAGGGGGTTATCAGAAGTTATATTTTCCAATGTTTTGAGGTGTACCCTAATAAAAAAAATATTGAAATAAATTTAAAACCAAAAAGCAGTGTAGGCTACCTCCACTGCCGCTTCCACCTACACCGCCACATCCACCGCCTCCACAACCTCCTACTCCATATGGACCTCGTCCTCCTAGATCAAGATTATTTTTTGTAACGGACCGTTTCAGCAGACAAGGGGTTAAAATCCATTTAGGCGATATGCCCCTTTCTGGGAGACAGGCACAGCTACTGCAGAACACCAAACTCTCGAACTGGATACAAAATAGCACTCCAAACTGGAACCTCGCAAATAGCTGTCAGCAGACGAACAGGAAAAGCGTACAGTCAGCTTACACTCCTGGCAATCAGTCTCCAACAGCATACAGGGAATCCCCCCAATAATGAGACAAGGCTCCGTCTTGAGGGTCAGCAGTGGTCTGATGTGCTGGTGTCATGGTCTTACCTTCTTGCTGTTCTCCTTCGTTTGACATGTGCTGGCGGCCATCTTGGTTTCTGGGTTTCTTGTAGCCTCCCACCCTGCGGCTTCTCCTTCCCACTGGGAGGAGCTGGATGCCTAGCTCATATATATAGGAGGTCTGTGGCTTCAGTTCCTTGCTTGGTCCTCCTGTGTTCACATGCTTCTAAGACTGCTGCTGCTTCTGGTTCCTGATCCTGGCTTCGTCTGACTACCCTGCTGGTTCCTGATCCAGGCTTCATCTGACTACCCTGCTGGTTCCCGATCCAGGCTTCGTCTGACTACCCTTCTGGTTCCTGACCTCTGGCTTCGCAAGACCTTGCTTCGGTTTAGCCATCCGTTTGGACTTTTGCCTTACAGCTTGATTTTCAATAAAGCCTTCTTATTTCCACTTATCTCTTGTTGTACGTCTGGTTCATGGTTCCATGACATTAGGACCAAGCCATGAATTCTGACGGTACAGGGTGTCATGGTCTTACCTCCTTGCTGTTCCCTTCGTTTGACATGTGCTGGCGGCCATCTTGGTTTCTGGGTTTTCTTGTAGCCTCCCACCCTGCGGCTCCTCCTTCCCACTGGGAGGAGCTGGATGCCCAGCTCATATATATAGGAGGTCTGTGGCTTCAGTTCCTTGCTTGGTCCTCCTGTGTTCACATGCTTCCAAGACTGCTGCTGCTTCTGGTTTCTGATCCTGGCCTCGTCTGACTACCCCGTTGGTTCCTGATTCCGGCTTCGTCTGACTACCCCGTTGGTTCCTGATTCCGGCTTCGTCTGACTACCCCGTTGGTTCCTGTTCCTGGCTTCGTCTGACTACCCTTCTGGTTCCTGACCTCTGTCTCCGCAAGACCCTGCTTCGGTTTAGACATCCGTTCGGACTTTGTTACGGCTTGCTCTTCAATAAAACCTTCTTATTTTCCACTTATCTCTTGTTGTACGTCTGGTTCATGGTTCCATGACATTAGGACCAAGCCATGAATTCTGACGGTACAGGGCCACCCTCGCTACCTACGCTGGTTGCCAGACTTGATCAGCAGGATCACCTGTTGGGTCGGTTCGCTGTGGCATTGCAAACCCTGCTTGAACGCACGGCTCATTTAGCTTCCGTTGCCGATGGGTCGGTTGTCGCTCCTGGGCCCGCTCCTACTGCCGCTCCGGTTGTTGCGCCAGAGTCTACCCTGACACCTGTTGCTGCGCCTGTGGTGTTTCAGGGTATGACCGGTTCTGCCCCCCTTCCACAGCGCTTTGGGGGAGAGCCAACTCAGTGCCGAGGTTTCCTTAACCAGGTGGGCATTTACTTCGAGTTGCTGCCACATGCCTTTCCTACTGAGAGATCAAGGGTGGGCTTCTTGATCTCGCTGCTCTCGGACAAGGCCTTGGCCTGGGCCAGCCCTTTATGGGAGAACAACAATCCGGTGGTTGCCGAGTTTTCCGGTTTTGTTGCTTCTCTTCGGAAGGTATTCGATGTGCCGGCTCGTGCTGCCTCTGCTGCGAAGCTCCTTATGTCCATCAGACAGGGTTCACGATCCGTAGCTGAATACGCCATTGAGTTTCGTACCCTGGCAGCAGAGGTGGGCTGGAATAATGAGGCTCTGGTCGCTGCTTTCTCTCATGGTCTCTCGGATGCCTTGAAGGATGAGGTTGCAGCTAAGGACCTACCAGTGGAGCTCGAGTCTCTTATTTCTTTCCTGATTTGATTGACACCAGACTCAGGGAGAGACCTTCCTTTAAGGAGAGCCTGCGGAGGTCTCCTAACAGATTGGCGCCTACGTTTGCTGTCCCACCCGTGCCTCCCTCTCCTCCCACGCCTCCTGGGGATGACTTGTCTGGGGGTGAACCCATGCAGCGGGGGTTTGCTCGCCTGTCTGAGGGGGAGAGGGTACTCCGGAGACGCGAGGGCCGATGCATGTACTGTGGTCTCGGTGGGCATTTTCGGTTGGCATGTCCGAACCGTCCGGGAGAACGCTCGCACCTGAGGTCCTGTCGGGGGCAGATATTGGGTGGAGTCTCCTCGTCCCCGGTTTCCCGTGTTGACAAAACACTGATCACGGTTGTCCTCTCCTGGGTCGGGGGCTCGGTGACGACCCAGGCGTTGGTGGACTCTGGTGCTGGTGGTTTGTTCATTGATAGAGTGTTTGTTGCCGCCAATTCCATTCCTCTGCAGCCTCGAGGTTCCCCACTGGCTCTTGAGGCGATAGACGGCAGACCCCTTCTGCCGCCACACGTGACTCATGAGACCCTTCCAGTGGGGATAGCCATTGGTGCCGTTCACAGAGAGTCGGTCTGTCTCCAGGTTATTTCGTCTCCACACTACTCGGTGGTCTTGGGGTACCCCTGGCTCCAGAAGCATAATCCGACTTTCGATTGGAGATCGGTCGAGATCCTCTCGTGGTCACCGCAGTGTGGGGCTAGTTGCATCCATGGGCCTGTCAAGTTGCTGTGTACTTCCTCGGACTCTCTGTTGCCTCCTGAATACGAAGAGTACCGGGATGTATTCGATAAGGTGCGCGCGGTTGCCCTACCTCCGCACCGCCCATACGATTGTGCCATAGAGTTACAATCCGGTGCTGTTCCTCCTCGTGGCAAAGTCTATCCACTGTCGGTAGCGGAGAATGAGGCCATGGAGGAGTACGTGAGGGAGGCGCTTTCACGCGGACACATTCGCAAATCCTCGTCCCCGGCAGGGGCTGGATTTTTCTTTGTGAAAAGAAGGGCGGCGAGTTGAGGCCTTGCATCGATTACAGGGGTCTCAATCGCATCACGATCAAGAACGCTTACCCGATACCCTTGATTTCCGAGCTGTTCGATCGCCTCAAAGGGGCCACGGTCTTTACCAAACTCGACCTGAGGGCGGCATATAACCTGGTAAGGATCAAGGCGGGCGATGAGTGGAAGACCGCGTTTAACACCAGGACCGGTCATTATGAATCCTTGGTTATGCCCTTTGGGTTGTGCAATGCGCCCGCAGTCTTCCAGGAATTCATCAACGATGTTTTCCGTGACCTGTTGCAGCAGTGTGTGGTGGTCTATTTGGATGACATCTTGGTATATTCTGCATCCATGGAGGCCCACATTCTGGATGTCAGACGAGTGTTGCAACGCTTACGAGAGAACAAGCTGTTCGGTAAGCTTGAGAAATGCGAATTTCACCGATCCCAGGTAACCTTCTTAGGTTACATCATTTCCGCTGAGGGGTTCTCCATGGATCCTGAGAAGGTTTCGGCTGTCTTACAGTGGCCCCAGCCCAGTGGGCTTCGTGCCCTGCAGCGCTTTTTGGGCTTCGCCAATTATTATCGGAAGTTCATCAGGGACTTTTCCATGCTAGCCAAGCCTCTCACGGATCTGACCAGGAAGGGCAGTAATCCTCAGGTCTGGCCGCTCGAGGCCATCCGAGCTTTTGAGGCTCTAAAGTCCGCCTTTGTGTCGGCTCCGATTCTGTCGCATCCCAACCCTGGGTTGCCTTTTGTCCTCGAGGTGGACGCGTCTGAGACGGGAGTAGGCGCCCTCCTGTCTCAGCGTAGAACACCAGAGGGTCCTCTGCTTCCTTGTGGGTTTTACTCCCGGAAACTGTCTTCCGCGGAGTGCAACTATCAGATTGGTGACAGGGAGTTATTGGCCATCGTGCAGGCCCTTAAAGAATGGAGGCACTTGCTCGAGGGCTCGGTGGTTCCGGTTCTCATCCTGACGGACCACAAGAATCTGACCTACCTCTCTGAGGCCAAGAGATTGACACCACGTCAGGCCAGATGGGCTCTGTTCTTGTCACGTTTTAATTACGTGGTCTCCTACCTACCCGGCTCCAAGAACATCCGAGCGGATGCCTTATCACGGCAGTACTCCGAGCTGTCCGGGGAGGAGTCGATTCCGACTACGGTCATACCCCCGAATCAGATCCTGGCCGCTATTCGCACCAGCCTGACTTCTCCTCTGGGTGAGCAGATTTTGGCGGCTCAATCTGGTGCTCCCTCTGGGAGACCCAACGGCAGATGTTTTGTGCCTGAGGAGTTGCGCACTCGGTTGTTGCGAACCTACCATAACTCCAAGGCCGCGGGGCACCCTGGAAAGAATCAGCTGTCCTGGGCGGTTTCACTTCTGTTCTGGTGGCCTTCTCTACGTTCCGACATCGCCGCATATGTAGCGGCATGCTCCGTTTGTGCCCAGAGTAAGTCCCCTCGGCACCTTCCGTTGGGCCTTTTGCAACCCATAGCCACCGGGGAGCGTCCATGGTCACACCTGGGGATGGATTTCATTGTGGACCTCCCTGCATCCCGAGGCCATACGGTCATTCTCATGATTGTGGATCGGTTTTCCAAAATGTGCCACTGTGTTCCTCTCAAGAAGTTACCCTCTGCACAAGAGTTGGCCTCGATTTTTGCCAGGGAGGTCTTCCGGTTGCACGGTTTGCCCAAGGAGATTGTGTCGGATCGGGGGAGTCAGTTTGTGTCCAGGTTCTGGCGCGCCTTTTGCTCCCAGTTGGGGATTCATCTCTCTTTCTCCTCGGCCTACCACCCTCAGTCCAATGGGGCCGCAGAACGATCCAATCAGGCCTTGGAGCAATTCCTTCATTGCTATGTCTCCGATCACCAAGACAATTGGGTTGACCTCCTGCCTTGGGCTGAGTTTGCCAGGAACACGGCGGTGAACTCTTCCTCTGGGACGTCTCCCTTCATGGCCAATTATGGGTTCCAACCTGCCGTGTTACCGGAGGTATTCTCTCCCCAGGATATTCCGGCTGTGGAGGATCACCTTTCCGTCCTACGTGCTTCTTGGGTACAGATCCAGAGGTCCCTTGAGGTCTCTGCGCAGCGCCAGAAACTCCAGGCTGATCGCAGACGAGCGCCCGCTCCTTCCTACCAGGTCGGAGACCGCGTATGGTTGTCCACCCGCAACCTCAACCTTCGAGTGCCCACTCCCAAGCTGGCGCCTTGCTTTGTTGGTCCCTTCCGAGTGCTTCGCAGGGTAAACCCGGTAGCCTATGCCCTTGCGCTTCCTCCTGGCATGCGGATCTCCAACGTGTTTCATGTCTCCCTGTTGAAGCCACTGGTGTGTAATCGTTTCACTTCCTCGATTCCTCGGCCTCGTCCGGTCCAAGTGGGCAATCGTGAGGAGTATGAGGTGAGCAATATCCTGGACTCACGCCTGGTCCGCGGCCGGGTGCAGTTTTTGGTCCATTGGCGTGGTTATGGTCCAGAGGAGCGTTCCTGGGTTCCCTCCGCAGATGTCCATGCTCCTGCTTTGCTCCGAGCCTTCCACGCACGCTTCCCTCAGAAACCGTTCCTTACTCCGCGGAGGAGGGGCCCTTGAGGGGGAGGTACTGTCATGGTCTTACCTCCTTGCTGTTCCCTTCGTTTGACATGTGCTGGCGGCCATCTTGGTTTCTGGGTTTTCTTGTAGCCTCCCACCCTGCGGCTCCTCCTTCCCACTGGGAGGAGCTGGATGCCCAGCTCATATATATAGGAGGTCTGTGGCTTCAGTTCCTTGCTTGGTCCTCCTGTGTTCACATGCTTCCAAGACTGCTGCTGCTTCTGGTTTCTGATCCTGGCCTCGTCTGACTACCCCGTTGGTTCCTGATTCCGGCTTCGTCTGACTACCCCGTTGGTTCCTGTTCCTGGCTTCGTCTGACTACCCTTCTGGTTCCTGACCTCTGTCTCCGCAAGACCCTGCTTCGGTTTAGACATCCGTTCGGACTTTGCTTACGGCTTGCTCTTCAATAAAACCTTCTTATTTTCCACTTATCTCTTGTTGTACGTCTGGTTCATGGTTCCATGACACAGGGCCATCCTCGCTACCTACGCTGGTTGCCAGACTTGATCAGCAGGATCACCTGTTGGGTCGGTTCGCTGTGGCGTTGCAAACCCTGCTTGAACGCACGGCTCATTTAGCTTCCGTTGCCGATGGGTCGGTTGTCGCTCCTGGGCCCGCTCCTACTGCCGCTCCGGTTGTTGCGCCAGAGTCTACCCCGACACCTGTTGCTGCGCCTGCGGTGTTTCGGGGTATGACCGGTTCTGCCCCCCTTCCACAGCGCTTTGGGGGAGAGCCAACTCAGTGCCGAGGTTTCCTTAACCAGGTGGGCATTTATTTCGAGTTGCTGCCACATGCCTTTCCTACTGAGAGATCAAAGGTGGGCTTCTTGATCTCGCTGCTCTCGGACAAGGCCTTGGCCTGGGCCAGCCCTTTATGGGAGAACAACAATCCGGTGGTTGCCGAGTTTTCCGGTTTTGTTGCTTCTCTTCGGAGGGTATTCGATGTGCCGGCTCATGCTGCCTCTGCTGCGAAGCTCCTTATGTCCATCAGACAGGGTTCACGATCCGTAGCTGAATACGCCATTGAGTTTCGTACCCTGGCAGCAGAGGTGGGCTGGAATAATGAGGCTCTGGTCGCTGCTTTCTCTCATGGTCTCTCGGATGCCTTGAAGGATGAGGTTGCAGCTAAGGACCTACCAGTGGAGCTCGAGTCTCTTATTTCTTTCCTGACTTTAATTGACACCAGACTCAGGGAGAGACCTTCCTTTAAGGAGAGCCTGCGGAGGTCTTCTAACAGATTGGCGCCTACGTTTGCTGTCCCACCCGTGCCTCCCTCTCCTCCCACGCCTCCTGGGGATGACTTGTCTGGGGGTGAACCCATGCAGCTGGGGTTTGCTCGCCTGTCCGAGGGGGAGAGGGTACTCCGGAGACGCGAGGGCCGATGCATGTACTGTGGTCTCGGTGGGCATTTTCGGTTGGCATGTCTGAACCGTCCGGGAAACGCTCGCACCTGAGATCCTGCCGGGGCCAGATCTTGGGTGCAGTCTCCTCGTCCCCGGTTTCCCGTGTTGACAAACCACTGATTACTGTTGTCCTCTCCTGGGTCGGGGGCTCGGTGACGACCCAGGCGTTGGTGGACTCTGGTGCTGGTGGTTTGTTCATTGATAGTGTGTTCGCTGCCGCCAATTCCATTCCTCTGCAGCCTCGAGGTTCCCCACTGGCTCTTGAGGCGATAGACGGCAGACCCCTTCTGCCGCCACACGTGACTCAGGAGATCCTTCCAGTGGGGATGGCCATTGGTGCCGTTCACAGAGAGTCGGTCTGTCTCCAGGTTATTTCGTCTCCACACTACTCGGTGGTCTTGGGGTACCCCTGGCTCCAGAAGCATAATCCGACTTTCGATTGGAGATCGGCCGAGATCCTCTCGTGGTCACCGCAGTGTGGGGCTAGTTGCATCCATGGGCCTGTCAAGTTGCTGTGTACTTCCTCGGACTCTCTGTTGCCTCCTGAATACGAGGAGTACCGGGATGTATTCGATAAGGTGCGTGCGGTAGCCCTACCTTCGCACCGCCCATACGATTGTGCCATAGAGTTACAACCTGGTGCCGTTCCTCCTCGTGGCAAAGTCTATCCACTGTCGGTAGCGGAGAATGAGGCCATGGAGGAGTACGTGAGAGAGGCGCTTTCACGCGGACACATTCGCAAATCCTCGTCCCCGGCAGGGGCTGGATTTTTCTTTGTGAAAAAGAAGGGCGGTGAGTTGAGGCCTTGCATCGATTACAGGGGTCTCAATCGCATCACGATCAAGAACGCTTACCCGATACCCTTGATTTCCGAACTGTTCGATCGCCTCAAAGGGGCCACGGTCTTTACCAAACTCGACCTGAGGGCGGCATATAACCTGGTAAGGATCAAGGCGGGCGATGAATGGAAGACCGCGTTTAACACCAGGACCGGTCATTATGAATCCTTGGTTATGCCCTTTGGGTTGTGCAATGCGCCGGCAGTCTTCCAGGAATTCATCAACGATGTTTTCCGTGACCTGTTGCAGCAGTGTGTGGTGGTCTATTTGGATGACATCTTGGTATATTCTGAATCCATGGAGGCCCACATTCTGGATGTCAGACGAGTGTTGCAACGGTTACGAGAGAACAAGCTGTTCGGTAAGCTTGAGAAATGCGAATTTCACCGATCCCAGGTAACCTTCTTAGGTTACATCATTTCCGCTGAGGGGTTCTCCATGGATCCTGAGAAGGTTTCGGCTGTCTTACAGTGGCCCCAGCCCAGTGGTCTTCGTGCCCTGCAGCGCTTTTTGGGCTTTGCCAATTATTATCGGAAGTTCATCAGGGACTTTTCCATGCTAGTCAAGCCTCTCACGGATCTGACAAGGAAGGGCAGTAATCCCCAGGTCTGGCCGCTCGAGGCCATCCGAGCTTTTGAGGCTCTAAAGTCCGCCTTTGTGTCGGCTCCGATTCTGTCGCATCCCAACCCTGGGTTGCCTTTTGTCCTCGAGGTGGACGCGTCTGAGACGGGAGTAGGCGCCCTTCTGTCTCAGCGTAGAACACCAGAGGGTCCTCTGCTTCCTTGTGGGTTTTACTCCCGGAAACTGTCTTCCGCGGAGTGCAACTATCAGATTGGTGACAGGGAGTTATTGGCCATCGTGCAGGCCCTTAAAGAATGGAGGCACTTGCTCGAGGGCTCGGTGGTTCCGGTTCTCATCCTGACGGACCACAAGAATCTGACCTACCTCTCTGAGGCCAAGAGATTGACACCACGTCAGGCCAGATGGGCTCTGTTCTTGTCACGTTTTAATTACGTGGTCTCCTACCTACCCGGTTCCAAGAACATCAGAGCGGATGCCTTATCACGGCAGTACTCCGAGCTGTCCGGGGAGGAGTCGATTTCGACTTCGGTCATACCTCCGAATCAGATCCTGGCCGCCATTCGCACCAGCCTGACCTCTCCCCTGGGTGAGCAGATTTTGGCGGCTCAATCTGGTGCTCCCTCTGGGAGACCCAACGGCAGATGTTTTGTGCCTGAGGAGTTGCGCACTCGGTTGTTGCGAACCTACCATAACTCCAAGGCCGCGGGGCATCCTGGAAAGAATCAGCTGTCCTGGGCTGTTTCACGTCTGTTCTGGTGGCCTTCTCTACGTTCCGACACCGCCGCATATGTAGCGGCATGCTCCGTTTGTGCCCAGAGTAAGTCCCCTCGGCACCTTCCGTTGGGCCTTTTGCAACCCATAGCCACCGGGGAGCGTCCATGGTCACACCTGGGGATGGATTTCATTGTGGACCTCCCTGCATCCCGAGGCCATACGGTCATTCTCATGATTGTGGATCGGTTTTCCAAAATGTGCCACTGTGTTCCTCTCAAGAAGTTACCCTCTGCACAAGAGTTGGCCACGATTTTTGCCAGGGAGGTCTTCCGGTTGCACGGTTTGCCCAAGGAGATTGTGTCGGATCGGGGGAGTCAGTTTGTGTCCAGGTTCTGGTGCGCCTTTTGCTCCCAGTTGGGGATTCATCTCTCTTTCTCCTCGGCCTACCACCCTCAGTCCAATGGGGCCGCAGAACGATCCAATCAGGCCTTGGAGCAATTCCTTCATTGCTATGTCTCCGATCACCAGGACAATTGGGTTGACCTCCTGCCTTGGGCTGAGTTTGCCAGGAACACGGCGGTGAACTCTTCCTCTGCGACGTCTCCCTTCATGGCCAATTATGGGTTCCAACCTGCCGTGTTACCGGAGGTATTCTCTCCCCAGGATATTCCGGCTGTGGAGGATCACCTTTCCGTCCTACGTGCTTCTTGGGTACAGATCCAGAGGTCCCTTGAGGTCTCTGCGCAGCGCCAGAGACTCCAGGCTGATCGCAGACGAGCGCCCGCTTCTTCCTACCAGGTCGGTGACCGCGTATGGTTGTCCACCCGCAACCTCAACCTTCGAGTGCCCACTCCCAAGCTGGCGCCTCGCTTTGTTGGTCCCTTCCGAGTGCTTCGCAGGGTAAACCCGGTAGCCTATGCCCTTGCGCTTCCTCCTGGCATGCGGATCTCCAACGTGTTTCATGTCTCCCTGTTGAAGCCACTGGTGTGTAATCGTTTCACTTCCTCGGTTCCTCGGCCTCGTCCGGTCCAAGTGGGCAATCGTGAGGAGTATGAGGTGAGCAATATCCTGGACTCACGCCTGGTCCGCGGTCGGGTGCAGTTTTTGGTTCATTGGCGTGGTTATGGTCCAGAGGAGCGTTCCTGGGTTCCCTCCGCAGATGTCCATGCTCCTGCCTTGCTCCGAGCCTTCCACGCACGCTTCCCTCAGAAACCGTTCTTTACTCCGCGGAGGAGGGGCCCTTGAGGGGGAGGTACTGTCATGGTCTTACCTTCTTGCTGTTCTCCTTCGTTTGACATGTGCTGGCGGCCATCTTGGTTTCTGGGTTTCTTGTAGCCTCCCACCCTGCGGCTTCTCCTTCCCACTGGGAGGAGCTGGATGCCTAGCTCATATATATAGGAGGTCTGTGGCTTCAGTTCCTTGCTTGGTCCTCCTGTGTTCACATGCTTCTAAGACTGCTGCTGCTTCTGGTTCCTGATCCTGGCTTCGTCTGACTACCCTGCTGGTTCCTGATCCAGGCTTCATCTGACTACCCTGCTGGTTCCCGATCCAGGCTTCGTCTGACTACCCTTCTGGTTCCTGACCTCTGGCTTCGCAAGACCCTGCTTCGGTTTAGCCATCCGTTTGGACTTTTGCCTTACAGCTTGATTTTCAATAAAGCCTTCTTATTTCCACTTATCTCTTGTTGTACGTCTGGTTCATGGTTCCATGACAGCTGGCACACCCAGCCTGGTTTTTATTACAGTTTTGCAAATACAGAACAGATACAACACATCCCCACAATGCATCATGGTTTCCTCCTCTCTGTCCCAGAGACAACCGAAGGCAATCCAATTATCTCTCAGGACAAAGGGAGATCACCAATACACATGTGGAGACAACAGGACAGACATCACCATTTAAACACACAATGGCACACCCCCACAGCAAACATAGACATTTAACATATCCCCAGATAGCTCAAGTCTGAGTGCATATCATTAGGTGAATGGCACTCAGAATACACAAATACAATAATATTAGCTATCTGGGTGCCCTCACATAACATGCAATTTAACTGAACACATAATAACATAAAATACAATTCTTCAGACAGATTTAAGCTGTGCAGCCGGTCTGTCTTCTCCTTTAAAGTTACTATGGGCCATAATCCTGAGGCAAGAGGTCTTCAAACAGCCCCCTCCAAAACACTGTGGCGAGGTTGGTTTCGCCACATTTTTATTTTATTTTATGTTATTTTAAGTTATTTCCCTATCCACATTTGTTTGCAGAGCACGTGCCATGCTCTTAACCACATTTTGACGCCATTCGCAGCCCTCTAGCGCTTTCCATGACATTTTTACAGCCATTTTAGTGCTCAAAAGTTCGTGTCCCATTGACTTCAATTAGGTTCGGGTTCGGGGTCAAGTTCGGGTCCAGAACTCAAACTTTTTTTGTGAATTTCGGCCATACCTGTCGAACCCGAACATCCAGGTGTCCTATCAACTCTACTTGTCACATATTTCACCAGCAATCGATCACCAAGGCAATTAGGAAGAGACAACAGTATGTGTGCACTCATCCAACTACACAGAAGCTGAATGTGCATCTGGCCAAGTTGCTGGTACTACAGTACCTCCCTTTCTGTATTGTAGACTCTGAACATTTCAGAGAACTGATCCCTTGTGCCTACCCAAGGTGGAGAGTCCCAAGCAGTGGCAGATTATAATTGGGGCGTTTTGGTCAGCAGACCCGGGCCTGATATCGCTGGGGGGCCCAACGCAGACCCAAACACCTACAAACTACGGCGGCACACGGGAGAACATAGTTCCCTGCCCCACCGCCTATCACCACCATAGGCTTCAAGCCTAGTAGATCTGAGGCCTAAGTGGTGGTAAAAGCACAGTGCGGTGGCACCATAACGGACACAGGTAAGTATTAGCCTTTTTTGTGTGTGCCAACTTTGGGGGAAGAGGAGGACATACACTGCCTGTCCAAAAAAAAAAATAGTTGCCACCTGGATTTAAATAAGCAAATAATTATGAGCCTCCTATTAGATAATTACTGCATGGGCGATTATCTTTCAGCTGGCAACAAATTATTTTACCCCAACTCGTGCAATGAGTTGCTTCTCATTTCTTAAACCATGTCGTGGAAAACATGTTAGTCTGTTTGAGAAGGGTCAAATCAATGGCATGCATCAAGCAGATACAACATCTAAGGAGATTGCAGAAACTACTAAAATTGGGTTAAGAATTGTCCAACGCATTATTAAAAACTGGAAGGATAGTGGGGACCCATCGTATACGAGGAAGAAATGTGGTGGAGAAAAAAATCCTGCATAATTGTGATTGGCGAACTCAGGGCTATGTTTAATAGTGAAAGTAAAAGCATTTCCACACACACAATGCAAAGGGAACTCAAGGGATTGGGACTGAACAGCTGTGTAGCCATAAGAAAACCACTAATCAGTGAGGCAAACCAGAAAAAAAGGCTTCAATTTGCTAGTGAGCTGTCACAGGTAAGGAAGGTAGAGAGGAAGTGCACCCCCTAAACTGTTACCATCAACCCTGTCCCTGCCTACTTGTACCACCCGCCCTAGGTGACGGGGCGCAACTGGGAGATGGTCCCTAACCTACGTAAGTGTAGAGCAGAGCGAACAGAGAAAGAGAGGAACAGACAGCCAAGGCAGAAAGCGGTACACAAGGGTACACAAGTACCAAGGGAGCGGGCAAAGCGAGGTCAGGAAACAAACAAGGTCAATACCAAAGGTCAAGTAGGAAGCAATAATAATAGTACACACAGCCCTAGAGACGAAAATCACAGGCAACCTGTAGCCAGCAGGCCGCCTGTATTTATAGTGGGGAGTGAGTGCCATGTGACGTGGCCAGCGGCACATGACCGACAGACAAGTCGAGCACCGAGTGATCAGCTCAGCGCTCAAGGCAGACCTAGGAGCAGGGAGCCTCCCAGCTATCAAAGCCTCCCTGGGAACGAGGCCAAAAACAGATCCTTGCTCCCGAAGCTAAGCAGCAGGTCGGCAGCTGATGGGAGACCGAGTGCGCCTTCGGCGCCCTGTTATAGTGAGCATAAAGATTGGACTCAGCAATAGTATGTGCTCCAAGAATGAGGTCAGCTGACTACCTGAACATACTGAATGACCAGGTTATTCCATCAATGGATTTTTTTCTTCCCTGATGACACGGGAATATTCCAAGATGACAATGCCAGGATTCATCGGGTTCAAATTGCGAAAGAGTGGTTCAGAGAGCATGAGACATACTTTTCACATTGATTGGAAACCACAGAGAAAAGACCTTAACCCCATTGAGAATCTTTGGGATGTGCTGGAGAAGGCTTTGCGCAGCAATCAGACTCTACCATCATCAATGCAAGATCTTAGATGCAAGAAGCTTATCGAAACAATACCACAGCGAATGCATGCCGCAATCAAAGCTAAATGCGGTCCAAAAAAAATATATATATTTTTGGTGGTGACTTTTTAGGTCGACAGACAGTGTATTACTAAAGGGACAGTGAGGGGAAATGTTTCATGGGGCAACTTACTTAATTAGGGGGCAGTGTGGGGGGAAATTACTTAATGAAGGATATTGTGGGGGCAAATTACTTAATGAAGGGCAGTGTGGGGGCAAATTACTTAATGAAGGGCAGTGTGGGGGCAAATTACTTAATGGGGGCAGTGTGGGCGAACATTATTTAATGAAGGGCAGTGTGGGTGCAAATTACTTAATTTGGAGCAGTGTGGGGGCAAATTACTTAAAAGGAATCTGTCAACTCCCAAAAGCATCCCAAGCTGCCATCAGTACCTGCGTGTAGCGAGCAGCCTGTTTCTGATGATGCCTTTCTTCTTTGCTTTTGGGAGGTGACCAGGTTCCCTTGAATGAAGGGCAGTGTGGGGGAAAATTACTTAATGAAGGACAGTGTGGGGGGAAAATTACTTAATGGATGGCAGCGTCTGGGCAAATTACTTAATGGATGGCAGTGTTGTGGCAAATTACTTAATGGGGCAGAGTGGGGGATTATTACTTGATGGGGCAGTGTGCGGGGCAAATTACTTTGTGGGGGCAAACGACTACATGGGGAATAGTGTGGGGGAATTACTATATGGGGCAGTGTGGAAGAAATTACTGTATGGAACAGTGGGGGGAATTACTGTATGGAGCAGTGTGCTGGAAATTACTGTATGGAGCAGTGTGGTGGAAATTACTGTATGGAGCAGTGTAGGGGAAATTACTATATGGGGCAGTGTGGGGGAAATTACTATAATGGAGGTAGTGTGTGAGAAATGATATGGGGCAGTGTGGGGGGAATTACTATATGGGGGCAGTGTGGGGGAAATTACTATATGGAGCAGTGTGGGGGAAATTACTATATGGGGCAGTGTGGGGGAAATTAATATATAGGGACAGCATGGTAGAAATTACTATATGGGCAGTGTGGGGGAAATTACTCTATGGAGCAGTGCGGGGGAAATTACTATATGGAGCAGTGTGGGGGAAATTACTATATGGGACAGTGTGGGGGAAATTACTATATGGGGGCAGTGTGGGGGAAATTACTCTATGGAGCAGTGTGGGGGGCGTTGCTATTAGGGGACATTATTTTTGGGGACACTATAGAGGGGATTTTATAATTGCTGTAGATGCTATACGGACCTTTGGGGTAATTTATCAAACTGGTGTAAAGTAGAACTAGGTTAGTTACACATAGCAACAGATTCCACATTTCATTTTTGACAGCTCCTTTGGAAAATGAAAGGTGGAGCACCTACGAAATCTAACGTGTCTGTGTAAAAAACTCTGTAGAGACGAGATTCGGCTGAAAGAATTTGTCATGGCGTTCTGGGTCAAAAGGAGGAGAGGAGGAAAGAGAAGATCTACATGACAGGAGTTGTCACTGGATGTGATAGGTATGTGATGTTGTATTCCCCTATATGTAGAGCTGGCTCACTACTGTGAAATGTGGCTTATCTTCTCCTCCAAGTCTTTTTTTATCATAATATGTATTTTAAATTTGGCAACTAACATTTTAATTTGTCACCTGCATTCCTATGTAACAGCCCAGATAACAGTGATAACTCTCTCTGTGCAGATAATGTAGTAGATATTAAATGCAGTCCTATGTAACACCTCACATAACACAATAGTTCACTGTGTTATGTGGGGTGTTACATAGGACTGCAGGTAACATCTATGACATCTGTACTCAGAGAGTTATGAGATGGTGAGGGTCTGACTCCTGGCACCCCCGCCAATCAGCTGTTTGAGGAGACCGAGATGTCCCAGTGAGCGCTGCAGCCTCTTTGCTCCTTACCAAGCACTGCGCTGTCCATTTGATATCACTGTGCTTGGTACTGCAGCTCAGCCCCAATCACTCACGGGACAGAGCTGCACCTAGACCACGTGAACAATGATATATGGCCTAGGAAGAGACTTTGGTGCTTACAAAGCACCGCAGCCTCTTCATACAGAAAAAATCTAAAATAGTAACATAGTACATAAGGCCGAAAAAAGATATTTGTTCATCCAATTCGGCCTGTCATCCTGCAAGTTGATTCAGAGGAAGGCAAAAAAAAAAAAACTGTGAGGAAGAAGCCAATTTTCCCCACTTTAGGGGAATAATAAATTCCTTCCTGACTCCAATCAGGCAATCAGAATAACTCCCTGGATCCCCTCTCTAGTAGCTATAGCCTGTAATATTATTACACTCCAGAAATACATCCAGGCCCCTCTTGAATTCCTTTATTGTACTCACCATCAGCACCTCCTCAGGCAGAGAGTTCCATAGTCTCACTGCTCTTACCTGCTCTAAAATGGAGAGGGGGAGGGGGGGGGGCCGAGTTGGGTAGACAGCCACGGGCCTATCATGCACTTAATCCGCCCCTGGTCCCAAGCCGTCTTTGTTTCTCTAAAAAAGCTGTACTAGCCCTACACACGTATGTTAAGCAGAAGGTGGGTCAGTCTTTGAGCATGTCAGTGTTTTGTCATGCTAGCACTGATATGTGGAGCTGTAACTATGGTCAAGGACAATATATGTCCTTTACAGCCCACTGGGTAAATGTGGTTCTGCCCAAGCACACCAGCAATTTGGCCAGGTGATGGCAATGCCACCTCCACATTGTAATTGTGGGATTTCTGCGCCAACGTCCTCCTGTGCCTCCTCATCCTCCACCTTGTCCTCAGCCTTCACTGTAGGCACAGTTCAGAATGGTCCTCTAGCATACCACCAGCATATCACCTACGCAAAGCACGGTGTTGTCACGTGGTTCTGCACGTGGAGATAGGAACAATGGTCACTCATGTGTCACGGTGGGGAGTGGAGAGAAACTCCCCACCAAACACCGAAGGTAAACCTGGACAGAAACTAGCCCAGGACACCCGGAAAAGGGAGCAAGTAACCTCCTAAGCATCTCTAATTCTCGCCCCAACTCCTATCCGTATCAGCGGACCCAGATGGTAGGAGGGCTCATACACAGGAATCTCGGGCCCTACTAACCCTAACAATCCCTGGAATAGTGAAAGGACTGAGATGACCTGTTCTTCCAAGACACGGATGAACAGGAGTCTTCCACCAGCCTATATGCAATGAAAGGGGAAGACAAAACAAACATTCATATTCCAGAGTGGGTTCATCTAACCCCTAGAACATTCCACAATAAAAGGAATCCCCATAACATGCACATATAAAGAGAAGACAGATAAGCAAAACTGGATCGGCAGGTAAGAAACTAGTGGCAAGAATAACCACTGGAACAAGAGCGTAGGTATACTTGGTCACTTAATTGCTGTGGCTGCTGGAAGGAACACCAGCAGTCCACACCACAACAACTGGATCCCATGAATATGTACTGGAACCCAAACACCATACAAGACACAGTACAAACAACAAACACAGAATCCAGCACACCAGTAACTGCCTGGACCCCCATGCGGACAGGATGCATGGCAGCCTCAGGCAGAGCTGCACACTGACTTGTTGTTCCCCGTCCAGGAACCCTCCCACCGAAGGCACAGACAGGGGAAATGTCTAGCATCCATGCAGGACTATATACACCAGAAACAGACCAGACATGGAACATCAACTAGACATTCAACACCAACACATAACATAAAACATATCACACATAGAAACAGAGTAGGAAGGGAAGGAGACATCAGAGGGGATGTTGACATCGATGTCTCAATAGGTGGCCCTCAAGAACTGGGCAAATGGAACACCCAGGACAGGAGCATAGCTCCAGCACCAACAGAGGCTGGAGGACAACTAAACTCCAGGCTACCCGCCACAGGCAATAAAGGCACCTAGTGACCACACCCAGCAAGGTAGTTAAGCCCACCCACAAGCACCAGACAGGGAAGGGAAACAAACCTTAAAGGAGAAGTTTACACACATGCTGCATAAACTACACGTTGCCCCAGGCAACCAGCATGAATGGCAAACATGTCATGGCAAACCACACAGAAACCGAGACACAGCCGTGACATAATGGGAAAAACATTCTATGCTACATTAGGGACAGCTGACCCATGTGCCCTGCATGGTGCACATCTTCAATCTAGTCAACCGGTTCCTGAATTCTTCCACCCAAATGCAAGACATCTTGAAAATGTCAAGGAAACTGAGCATGCACTTCAGGCACTCTTACCATTCACAACATGCCATATTTGAGATAGAATGGTGTTTTCTACATCGCTTCATATGCAAAATTTCCACCCGTTGGAACTCCACCCTCACATGTTGGACCGACTGTATCAGCAGAGGAAACTCGTGACTGATTTCTTGATGATGCTGGTGGACAGGAATACTCCCCAGCATTAGACAGTGGCAGCTCATGCATGACACCTGCCGTTTGTTCAGGTCCTTTGAGGAGGCCACTTTATTTGTCAGTCGTGAGGACTACAGGATGAATGATGTCATTCCACTCCTGAATGTCGCCTACATCTCAAGGCCACCTGACCCCTGTGGGGGCTGAACTGGCAGAAGAGGAGAATGAGAGTGAAGAGGAGGACATAAATGCAGAGGAATTGTATTGAAAAATAGGTGGTTTATCTGCCCAAGCGACAGGAGGAGCATGAGGTGCTGATGGGGCGATGTGGAAGACCAGGCAGATAACCCCGACAGAACGTGGCAGTATGCAGTGAAGACGGAGACAGGGAGTCCCTTTGATTCCCTTGCGCAAATAGTAGGTTGCATGTTGCGTTGCTTGTGTAGATGCAAAGACAGAATGGTGTTCCTCTACATCACCTCATATGCAACATTTCCACCCGTTGGAACTCCACCCTCTGGCTGACAGGATTAGTCCCCATTGTAACTTTGACGTTAGACAGTGGCAGCTCATGTGTGACACCTGCCATTTGCTCAGGCCCTTTTAGGAGGCCACTTTATTTGTCAATTGCCAGGACTACAGGATGAATAATGTCATTGCACTCCATCACATCTTGGAGGGGATGCTGATAAATCTGACTGACGAGGGAACAGAAAGAATTGTGCCTACATCTCATGGCCACCTGAGGGGGCTGAACTGGCCCAGGTGGAGGAGGAGGACAAGGAGAAAGAGTGCCCAGGAATTCTATGCAGACCTAGGTGGTTTATCTGTCCAAGTGACCGGAGAGGAACAGGGGGAGCTAGATGGAGATGACAAAGACCACGCAGATAACCCAACAGACTGTGGAAATATACAGTGGAGATGCAAGAAGGGAGCCCTTCTGAGTCTGTTGAGTAAGGGTTAAGATGTATGCATATATATCCATACATGCATGCAAACACGTGCATGCATGTATGGTATATATGCATGCATTGACTGCCATATCATAGGATGATGTGCGCAGATGTGCAAGGCATCTGCACACATCTTCCCTTGGTGGTCCACAGGGGCTCATTGTGACCCCTGGTTTATCTGTTCCCCCTTAGAATATATCTGTGCCCCCTTAGAAAAAAAATAATATATATATATATATATATATATATATCTGTGCCCCCTTATAATATGACCTGAAACCAGGTGCATCAGTGTGAATGTGCCCCAAGCATTCACACTGATACAATCTGGTTGATTGCATCAGAATGACTGGACTAAGGTCTGGTCATCCTGATGACTACAAAGAACTCAGGTGCAATAGAATCTGAGTCCTTTGTTTCAATTATCTCCAGCGTGATTACCATTGTGCTGCCCGGAATGCAAAGTGCTACAGGCGGGAGATCAAAGGCTTCTCCCGCCTGTTAGCAAATGGTGCGGCCCCGATGTGCTCATTCGGGGACACGCATGCTGGCACAGTGACGTTATCTCACTGTGCCGGCCCACATGTCCCTGATGGTGGCGCGCGCGCGCGCCACCGTATGGGCGGGGGGGCAGTGCGGGCCGTCGGACATAAATTTCCGGCGTCCCCTGCACTGAGGAAGAAGAGCCAAGCCGCCCCACCTCTAGAGAAGACCCCTGGAAACGAGCAAGCGGGAATCAACCCCTGGACGACGAGCCATTGATCCCCTGGAGGGCTAAGTACCTACACTATCCCACCAACGAACCCCTATATTTCTCCTGATTAATCCCTGATCTACCGCTATCTTACCATTGATTTCCCCTGATTAACACCTAATCTACCGCTATCCCAGCAACCATTTCCCCTGATTAACCCCTGATCTACCAACCCTTATTTTACCCTCACCACCATCCCTCTCATAACCCCCACTATCTATTCCCCTAACGATTAATCCCTGTCACTATACCCTTATTTTACCCTCACCACCATCCCTCTCCCTGATCATAACCCCCACTATCCACCCCTATTATTCCCCTGTGCCCCATCACACACTTGCAAGGTATTAACCCTTGCATTGACCAATCCCCTACCTAAGTCCTGCAGGAGCATCCTTGCTCCCCATTCCCACAGACTGTATTTCTGTGTCTGTGGCCTGCATTCACCCCTGCAGTGCCAACTTTAACCCTCGTTGTTCCTTTAGGGATAGGATTAGTACCAGGTGGGGTGGGTTGTTAATATATGTGTATGTGTACTGTATCAGATAGTTTTGTGGGTGGAATTTGGGAACCGTGTAGTGTAGTTTAGTACTGTATTTATAGTGCTGCATTGTTAGTGTATTGCGTGCGTAGTGTACTAGGTATTAATAAATATCCTGTTTTACTTGTAACTATCTGTGTAACGTGTGGTTAATGGCGATAGTTAGTTCAGTAAGGCACAGTGATATTAGTGTTATTAGAATATAAAGTTTTAAATAGGCAGAGTCATCAATAGACGGCTCCTCCTATTTATGAATATTAATTATTGATATTTGCATAAATATTGGTGATTAATATTCTCCCTTTACATTGGCGAGCCAGGCCAACTGCTCAGATTTTGAAATCTGTGTTTGGTTTTGAGGGTAGAGGTCGGTTATACTGTGAATTATCATTCAAGAGAGACACGGTCAGTGGTCTGAGCGTCTAGGACCTGATAATTCAGACAGGTAACGCGACTCTTCCTTATAGTGCCAAGCGCAGATCTAAATCTCTAGCAGAATATCTATAATCTATGTGTATTAATATTTTTATGTTTGCTTTACATGGTCACCGCGTCGCTTAAGTGTGGCAAGGGAAAGAGGACACATCACTGAAGGAGATTCATCTTCGTTGGAGCAGCATTCAAGTCCGGCTGGTTGGGAAGAAGCAACCTGGGAGAAAAAGGACTTCTTCCAAGCAGCTGCGTAGGACGAAGAGGTACAGCACCAACAAGAAGATGGACGCTCAGCTAAAAGTGAGTATGGACTTCTCCACACTGCAACACTTAAATAAACACAGCACTTTTAATCTCATTATCCCCACTACATACAAATCCGCTGAGCTGCTATGGTCCGCTTTGCTGGACCAGGCTTACGCTCATGACCGGATTTGTATCAGTAGGAGTGTCTTTTTATTTATTTTTTTTATTTTTTTTATTTTAACTTTTATTTGAAGTATTCGTAATTGTACAATCGAATGGAAGCATAAGTCGTACATAGACAATATGGGATTGTACAAGGTAAATGATTCAGTTACAAGCAGTAACAAAAAAAAAAAGAAACGAGTGGAACTATAACATGGACACATTTGATGATTTAAGTTCAATAGTGTGAACACATTTCTATGAAAATTTGAGACAAGGAAACGTTTATATTCCTCTACCTTTCCAATATGTTGAATAGATGACTGACAATCAACTTTTACTCAACTCTTAATGCACTCACTACTAACTAGAAGGTACTATGTATACCGTGTATAAACCAGTCGGCCATAGTCGTTTAATTGATATGGGTAGGGATAGGGGTAGCTCTCCCTTGATTAGAGTGTCTGTGTTTGACCCACTTAGCCCATCTAACTTTAAATTTTGGGAAATTGCGTGCTTCCGCAGCTGCTATCTCTTCAAACCTGCATATAGAGTCGATCTTCTCTCTCCATAAATCTAAAGATGGAAGCTCGGTTGTGAGCCAGAAACGGGGTAAAGTGAGGCGTGCGGCTATGAGAAGAGTGTAGAATAATGAAGGAATCTTTAAGATAGAGTCTGGTGAGGGCAGACTAAGCAAGGCAAGCTGGGGGTTTGATGGTATTGAGGTTTCGCATATTTTATTGCTCAATTTGAATATATCTTCCCACCAGCTTAATACTCGGGGGCACAGCCACCATATGTGGAAAAAGGAACCCTTAGACTCATTGCACCTCCAACACCTATCTGAATTAGAACTTCTATATTTAGATGTGATGTCAGGGGTTTTGTACCACCTTGTCAATAATTTGTAACCATTTTCCTGAATGAGGACACACCTTGAGGATTTATGAGGGGTAATATATAGTTTGTTTAGGTCTTGTGTTGAGAAAGAGATATTCAAATCCCTTTCCCACAAGCCCACATAAGCCGGTTTTGGCATGTTGATGGGAGTATTCAGTCTTTTGTAAAGTTGAGAGATTGGCTTGCTAATTGCGGTTTGGCTACATATCTGTCCTTCAAACCAAGTAATTGGTCTGAGAAGAGATTGAAGGGGGATGTGTTTAGTAATATAGTTGTGGAGAAAAGATATTGGAGAAGGAAGTGAATCTGAGGTAGAGAGTAGTGTGGCCATATCTTTTTTGTTTACTATCTTCCCTTCTATGTCAAATAAGGATAAAATAGGTATTTGTGATGTTTTGAGAGATTTGGGGAGGCATTTTTTCAACTCCAATGGAGCTAGCTCCAACACATCTCTCACTTGAATCAAGGGTAAGGGTAAGGGAAAACCCCAGTTGGATTCTTGAAACCATTTCCATGTTTTGAGCGAGGAGTTTACGATCTGGCTGGTTTTGGAAAAGGATGCAAGTTTTTCCCCATCGCCCGTCAGTAGTGTCCTGAATGAGGATTGGACTAGGGAGGACTCCATTACTACCCAAGATTTATGGGATGGTTCACGAAACCAATCAAGAATCCTGGTTAAATGGATGGCCTTATTGTAGAGTTGGGGGTTGGGAAGGCCAATACCTCCCATTTCCCTGGGTTTTTGCAGGGTAGTAGTCGCCAATCTCGGGCTTTTTTGTTTCCATATAAATTTACGGACCATTTTTATTAAGGTAGTGAAATATTGTTTTTTAACTGGGATAGGTAATACTTGTTGAACGTAGTTAAGTCTAGGAATAATGAGGGAGGTGACTAAGTTTTTCCTACCAAACCACGACAGCGTCTTAAGATCTAGGTGGTGGAGCTGGTCTGATATAGATTGAAGTAATGGGGTATAATTGAGATTAAAGAGGTTATCGGGATCTGGGCCTATTTTAACTCCCAAGTAAGTAATGTAAGGGCTGTCCCAGTTAAAGGGCGATATAGCTTTTAGGGAAGGAAGTAAGGACTTTGGGATACCGATACCCATAGCTTGAGATTTGTTCATATTAATTTTAAAATTGGACAGGGGGCCGAATCGTTCTAGTAAGTTGTATATGGCGGGTAATGAGGTCAGTGGGTTTGTGGTAAGGATTAAAAGATCATCCGCAAAAGCTGCGGTTTTGTGTTCTTGTGTTCCCATTTTTATCCCCGCAATTTTTGGGTCTTGCCTGATAGTTTGTAAAAGTGACTCCATGGTTATTACGAACAGGAGGGGGGATAGGGGGCAACCTTGTCTCATGCCGTTTCTAATTACAAACGAGGGGGATATGGTGTCATTTACCAGCACTGATGCAGAGGCCCTGGAGTACATGGCAAATATAGCATCTATGAAAGGGGTAGGAAAGTCAAACTTTTTCAGTGCATAGCGCATGAAATCCCAGCTGACCCTGTCAAATGCTTTCTCTGCATCAGTGCTTAGCAATGTCAGGGGGATACGTTTCTTTTTTGCGTAAAAAATGGCGTTTAGGATTCTGGCTGTGTTATCTTTCCCTTCTCGGCCTTTTAAAAAACCTGTCTGATCTCTATGAATCAGGTCTGGAAGGAAAGGGGCGAGACGGTTAGCCAACATTTTGGCAAGAAGTTTTAAGTCTAAATTTAGTAAGGAGATAGGCCGGTAGTTTGAGCACTGAGATGGGTCCTTACCTTCTTTGGGAAGAATGGTAATATGGGCTTTAGTCATATCTGTTGAGAGGGGTAAGCCTAGGAGGGAGCTATTACTGATCTGTAACAAGTGTGGGATGAGGGTCTCACCAAAGGAGCCATAATAAAGGGCTGGAAGACCATCTGGGCCATGGGCTTTACCGTGTGGGAGATTATCTATGGTCTTTTTCAGTTCTTCAGAATTGAAGGGAGCAATGAGGGCTGACTTTTGAGTTTCAGACAGTTTGGGGAGAGTGATAGCAGTGAGGAAGGATTCTATGGAATCTGAAATTGGAGAAATTTGGTCTTTTGGCTTGTTTTGTGGGATGTTATACAATGTTTGATAGTAGTCTTGGAACTGATCGGCAATTTCTTTAGAAGTTATGGCCAAACCCCCTTCTCTTTTATTTATTTTGCTAATATGATTTTGGACTTTCCTCTTTTTTATGAGGCCCATCATTAACTTGGAAGCTTTGTTGCCATGAGCAAAATATCTAAATTGGGAGTGCAAGTAGAGTCTGGCTGATTTTGTATTAAGGAGGTTTTTTAGTTCTGATCTGAGATCATTAAGTTGGGAGAGGTGGGAGGTTAGTAAGGACTTCTTGTGTATCTCTTCTATTTTTTGGATTTCTGAAAGGAGCAGTTCCATCCTCGCCGTCCTCTCTTTTTTGAGTTGGGTTCCAAGTTTAATGAATTGCCCTCTCATATAAGCTTTGTGTGCATCCCACACCACATGGGGGGAGGTCTCAGGAATGGCGTTTAGGTGGAAGTACTCCTCTAGGTGGCTTCGTACTTGCTTTTTAAGTTCCGGGATGGTAATTAGTTGTTCGTTTAACCTCCATTTGAATGATTTGGGCGTGTTTTGGGGGATGGTAATCGATAAGTAAATGGGGGAATGGTCTGAGAGGTGTATAGAACCAATCTTGGCATTCGTGCAAAATTAGAGGTGTTCTTTAGAAATAAAAAGATAATCCAGTCTGTGGTAGGAATGATGCATATTGGAATAAAAAGTGTAGTCCCTACCTAGGGGGTTTAGGATTCTCCAAACATCCACCAACTGAAGAGAGCTGAGTTGTTTGTGGATAATCCTAAGCTTTTTTTGGGAGAGAGAGGATTTCTTAGAGGTGGAATCTAAAATGGGATTGAGTGAGATGTTAAAATCCCCGCCCATAACTACTATACCTTCTCTAAACTTATTTACTACAGGAGAGATTTCGTTATACCATTTGTGTTGAAGGGTGTTAGGGGCGTAAATATTGATTAATGTGTATACCTGGTTCGCAAAAGTACCTTTCACCATAATGTAACGGCCTTCCGGATCTTGTATTTGGGAGACATATTGGAATGAACTACCTTTTTTGAAACCTATGCTGACTCCTCTGGAAGCTGCAGAGTCGGATCCGCTATGATACCACACTGGAAAATTAGAAAATGAAAAGTTAGGATAGTGATCAGTTTTAAAGTGTGTCTCCTGAAGGAAAATAATAGAGCAATTCTCTTTTTTCAGTAGAGAGAATATCTGAGCTCTTTTTGAAGGTGATTTTAAGCCTTTGACATTATATGAGGAAATTTGGAGATCCGTCATGGTATAAGTAATAGGGAGTATCTCATAAACGCTATTGTGGCACGGGTGTAGACGGATTCCAAGTCTCCAGCCTCCAGAGGAGCAAACACCTCGCTTACATGACCTAGATTGTCATCAAAGTTCAAGTTTTTCATAGCAGCACAGTGTCCCTGTAAACCAACAACAACATAAACCAAAAATGAGCAATATGCCCAGGTTAGTGTACGAGCCATTGCTGAACAGTACAACAAAAAACTTTTAGAACTACCTTAAGTAGTATTAGTTGAAAGAGCGGGAGGAAGTACTGCGTAAGCAGAGAAAAGGAAAGAAAAGGAAAGAAAAGAAGAGAGTGGAGAGATCACCTATTGAAATGTCGTATCGCCCAAAGTAAGAGGTGAAATCCAGTAGGACTAAACAGGAGGCACTAGAGCGATGGAAGGTAGGAGGAGAGGTTGAGGCGGAGAGAGAGGGACAAAAACTAGTATAGAGTATTAAGAAGAGCAGCGGAGGTAAAGTCTATGAGTAAATGACATGTTATATAGGGTCTTCTTTGTCCCCCAAGGCTAGTCTTCTTGGGGTCGATCTGGAAGTTCCTCTTCTGTCCCTTTGCGGTTTCGGGGTCCGCTGCTGTTTCTCCCAGAGTTCCAGGGGAGGGAGGGCTGGGAGATCTGCCAGGTCTTGGACAAAGTCCCAATTTTGTATCTCCAGAGGCTTAATCCCCAGGAGGGCATATGCTTGGTTGAGGTCTTGATGTGAGGAAATATTGATCCTGCGTCCCTCAAAAGCGAAAGAAAGACCAAAGGGGAAGGACCACCTATATGGGGTATTTCTTGATCTGAGCAAGTCAGTAAGCGGTTTAAGTGAGCGTCTCTTCTTTAGCGTAGATTGCGCCAAATCTTGGAATATCAGGATATCGTGGCCATCCCATGCGACTGATCCTGCTTCCCTTGCTCTGTTAATTACTGCTTCTTTAACTTGAAAATGGAGGAACTTGCATATGATGTCCCTGGGGGGCGCCGTGGGTGCAGGTTTGGGCTTTAAGGCTCTGTGCGCTCTCTCAAGAAGCACCTCATGTGCCGAATCAGGGCCCAGGAGAGAAAGGCAGATCTGGACTATAGTATTAGGGATATCACCAGGAGTGACAGACTCTGGTACACCCCTGAACCGCAGATTATTTCGCCTCCCCCGGTTTTCTTGGTCCTCTACCGCTTCATACAAAGAGTTAATGTTGGACTGGATCCTGAGGAGGGAGTGTTGCACAGCGCTTTGGTGTTGAATAATCCCAGCCTGCGACTCCTCTAGAGATTCAACTCTGCGCCCAATATGTTTGACATCCTGTTTTATAGTCAGGAGGTCAGAGCTCAGAGGTTCCAGCGCCGCTGACAGTGAGGAGGTGAGGGCGTCTCTAAGATACGATCTGGATATAGGTAAATTGTCCAAGTCTTCCTCCCCTCTATGTGAGACACCTGGGGGATCCGTCTGTTTGCGTGCAGCGGCATGTGGCGAGGTCTGCGCCATCTTGGATTCTTTCGCAACGTAGGTAGAGGCTGCTTTCTTTATAAATTTATCCAATTCACCTTCACTGGGAGCGTTTTTTTGCTGAGCAGAGGAGTCAGAAGCTTTTGAACCTCCTATTTTAACCATCCTGGATCCGGCAAGCTGTAAGACCAAGCTGTAGGGCGATATATTAAATGGAGCTACTACTTCATGCAATCGGACATTTCAGGCGCAGCCTCCACTCCCCCTTTACAGCATATTCGTACTGAGTGAAGTCGTCTTATGAAAGGTGAGTATGTGTTTAAGTGTTGAGTAGAGTAATTAGGACACTGTCTCTTTAAATCAGCAGGATTGACTGAGGAGCGGCTTCTAAGGCCGGAGTTTACATTTCAAAGGGATGAATGAATTCTTCTGACAGGGTGTTACAGCTGGTCACCGAGGGTCAGATGTGGGATGGGAAGACTCTAACCGCGAGCCTCCGGCGTGTTGCAGGGTGGCCAGAGACTATGAGGGGAGACACTGACTGGGGAAGGACCTGCGGCTGCACGAGCGACCGGAGTAAGCCAGGTATAAAGCGCTATTGTAGTATAGTGATGCTACCGAGCTGTCTGCAGACTGCGACCCCGTCGGCTATATGTCTAGCAGGAGCCGTAACTGACAGGTCTCGCCGTGGCTGTGCCTTACCCGGTTCTGTAGACGTTTGTCACCTCCTGCAAGAAGCCTGCTGGGTTGGCTATGTGAGTTTCCACGTTCCGCACCGGTCCGGAGCTCTCCTCCGCTAGTCCTCTCCCTCAGCCCTGGGTCACGCTTTCTTTGAGTCCTGTTACCCTGCGGTGGAGTGCTCAGGGTATGCAAATGGGCGCGCAGCAGACCAGACTCCGTTACATCACGGCCGATCCCTCTGCAGGTCAGATTCTTGCCACGCTCACAACGGGCAGGGCGCTTGTCTGTTACGCGCCGATCAGCGGCGAAAGATCTCGGGTGCTTCTTGCGGGGTCCCCGCTAACAGGGTTAGCCGCTGCGTGAACAGCGCTGCAAAATGGAGCCGAGGCTCTGGCACTGAAGCAAGGCCGCAAATGGCAACCAGCTGTTGTCGGTCCTACTCGCCCAAGAGAGGGCTTAAAATGATCTGCCTGGAGTTTGTAGTCTAGTAGGAAGGGAGTCAAGCAATTTCCAGCTGTTATAACCACTGGATGTCTCTGGATAGAGATCCAAAAGCAGGAGCTCTGTGAAGGCGCTTCCTCCCTGTTCGGCAGTTGACCACGCCCCCCAGTAGGAGTGTCTTCAACAAGACAAACGCTTCCAAATGTTAGCCAAATTGGTTCACACCTTTGAGGATACGATTTGGAAGACAGAACACACTGAGACACTCGTCAACACAGGAAAGGCAGGATAGGTTGCTGATAAGGTTGCTGATAAGGCCACTGCAATTGTTGTGTTGACAACATTAGAAGAATATACACACTAGAGGCTCGGTTACAGGAAGAAACCCAGTGTACAGTCGAAACGGGCAGAGAGATCTGAATGTTAGAGTCTAGACTCTCGAATGAGGAGGGTTTCTGCTCTGACATGGACAGAGAGCTACTCCGGCTGTACACTGAGAATAATCAGTACAGGAACAATGCGGCATCTACGGATGCCCTAATTGTTCAAATGAGGGAGGACCTGGCTGCAAAGACGCAAAGCATTGCACATTTGCAGCGGGCAATCTCAAATTGGTCCAGGCCTAGTACTAACAGTATGGTGCCCACGAAACAGGTTTGCGTTTTGGGAACTGCACCGTGGGAGACAGCGGCGACAGCGCCAAGGTCTTCAGCGGATAACACATCCGCAGTGGTAGATACTAAGGGACAGATGGACCGGTCGTTACGATTCACCTCGACACCCGGGGAGAATAGGAGTAGCAGCCGTTTCCAGGAACAGGACAACAGTTGGGAAGAGGAAAGTGGATGACCATATTCTGCTTCCAATCAACCAACACGTCTGGAGAAACAGGAAGGGGTTTATTCTAACCACTCCAGTATTGAAAGGATAAACTTCCTGTTAGGGATTTGCAAGGAGATCCCAAAATACGATCCCAATGTAGATACATTCACTTCATGCAATATTTTCGAGGGTCACTGTAAAAGTTCAAGCCTACTATCTATGATGAACCTTGGTCATTGTGTAGTCGGTTTGAAGCGATGTACAGGAGGGTTACTAAGGATCAGGGCATTGGGATTCCACAAGGCATGGTGCACATGTTTGCGGAAAAGTTCCCATACCTGGATACTGCAATGCTGCTGAGTGCAGCCAGGGAGCCATCCATCACGGACATGGCCATGACTATTGAGCAGTGTAGACAGGATATACTGTACAATCAGAAGTCTGTTAAAGTGGGGGAGCGTCTGCCTGTACACGTTAGATCACAAGATGAACGGGTACAGCACACAAGGTCTGCATCAACCGTTCGCCCCACGGCCCCGCAATGGGAAAAGCCAAACATTTGTTGCCTCCTGTGTTTACAACACGGGCACATTCGAAGGAATTGTCCACAAAAAACCCGGAAAAGACTGGCAATAATAATGGTTTCAGAATGAAACCTAATTTTGCCAAGTCAGTGGGGGAACTCGTTGATAAGAATCTGGGACATTCACCAGGCCAATCACCAAAGCGCTTGGCTGTCGTGAATGTCCCAGGGGGTGCGGAATCAAAAGACTTCACACCAAATACTCAGTCTGAAAGGGAAAAAGTGGCAGTATGTACCTCACAGGTACCTACTGGGAGTCTGGTGGACATCGACTGAGGGTTAGGGGTCCCTCAAGAATTGGCACCAGTATGTCCTATCATACTGGACTCTTCAGGGAGACCCCACATAAAAGCCACAATAAAAGAACAGGAAACAAAAATCATGCTTGACAGAGGTGCGGAAATTTCCATCACTAATGTCAAGCACGATTTACATCCCAACAGCCCACAATGTGTGGTGATCGGATTTGATCACCAACAAGGGGGGATGACGGCCCACAGAATTGAAGAGGTAATCGTCCAGATTACCGGGTGCATAACCCTCAGGATACCCATGTGGTATTACCCCGGTTCTGATAATATTATCGGAACCAATGTAATGACACAAAATGGGTGGATCCTGGATCTGGCAAATTGTATTGTGTGGAAGGGTCCCAGTTGAGCTAAAGTGTTTGTCATCCAACGCCATTGTCTGGGACCACCTTTGCAAGCAGTAGAAAATTCTACTGACATGCTCGAACACAAATGGCCTGAGGTCTCACACAATCTAGACCTGGAGCCTATTGTGTACGAGCATCCTGAGCTGTGGGCCCAGAGCAAAAACGACTGTGGCAGATTGATTGGTGTTCAGGTGGACATTCAGGGTCCTGACCCTCCACCTCAACGCCAATACCAATTTCCACCAGAGGCCACCCCTTCAATTATGGGCACGGTCCAGGAATTGAAGACTAGGTGTGGTTATTGAGGGCAATTCAAAATGCAACAATGCCCTCTGGCCAGTCAAGAAGAAGGACTACCAGCGCATAGAGGCTCACCATAGACCTCCAGATCCTCAATAAATACACCCCAATGTCGGCTCCAGTGGTGGCCCAGACTCCCGACATAATGGCCAGAATAAGCGGCAAAAGCCGCGTATTCTCAACCATAGATGTTGCTAACGGGTTCTTCTCCATCAAACTCATGGAGTTGTGCCGGTACAAATTTGCCTTTACGGTGGGGGACAAACAGTACATGTTTGCTGTACTGCCCCAGGGGTTACACAGCAGCCCCACGTATTTTCATCAGGCGCTGCCAGCCGTACTGATTGTGTTCTCACGTCCGGAATGCCTTCTACAATACGTGGATGACCTGCTCTTGCATACAGAAACCATGGAGGAACATTTGGTTCTGTTGAGAAAGCTGCTGGGACTCCTGGCAAAGTCAGGACTCAAGCTGAGTCCCCATAAGGCAAATTTAGCCAAAGCAGAGGTAACCTTCCTTGGGGTCCAAATTTCCTTTGGAACCAAAGGAATCATGACAGCCTGTGTAGAAGCCATGGTTAAGTTACCCAGATTGGGCACTCTGCAGGATTTGAGAAAATTCCTAGGGGTGGCCAACTTCATGAGGAAATTCATAGAGGATTTTGCTGCCAAAGCGAAACCTCTCTATGAGCTCCTTCGAGGAGAAGAACCCTCAATCAAAGGTTGGTCCGATGCGCAGGAGGAAGCCTTTTCGGCTTTGAAAAGGGATTTCTCCTCGGCGCCTGTGTTGGCCACTCCACATCCACATGGGGAAATGGCCATACAGGTGCATGCAGGGATGGAGTCTATTGCAGCGGTCTATCTACAGAAAGTAGGCTATGAGACCAGACTGCTGGGATATTTCTCCAGGCTACTTTCGCCCGTCGAACGAGGGTTTGATGAATGTGCCAAGCAACTGGCAGCCATACACTATGCCGTCAAGACTACCGAGCATATTGTAGGCTTCCGACCCCTCACCTTGCAGACTCCACATTCCTTTTTAGCCCTCTTGCTCCGTGATACTCTCCCTGGAGTCTCCCAACAGAGATTCGGGAGATGGATCATGGTTCTCAGTGGCCGGAATCTGCATGTGGACCATAAGGCCAAGTATGTTCTGTCCCAGTTGATAAACCTGACTGGAACCGAACATGACTGTGGCCAACCAGAACTGGATGACTCGCCACAGATGTTCAGGACCGACAGACGTCCAGATGACAGAGTCATCTTTGTTGATGGTTCTCGATTCTATCTGGAGGGGGAATATGTCACGGGTTTTGCTGTGCTGGATGAGACTACTGGTACCCAGAGTCTTGTCAGGTTACCAGGTCACATGTCGGCACAGCGGGCAGAGCTAGAGGCTGTTAAAGAAATTCTGCTGCTTCAGCCTCCAGGGAGACAAACTATATATAGCGATAGCTCATATGTAGTTTGATACCTCACCCTGCATCTTGACATATGGAAGAGGAGATGATTTGTGGACAGTCAAAACAAACCTCTGGCTCATGTGTCGGTCCTGAAGGAGCTGTGGGAGTGGGGCATGGCACACATGACGGAAGCAGCCATTATCAAAATCCCAGCGCATCAAAAAGGAGATGAACCTTTGATAATGGGTAACAACGCACCGGATTGCAGCGCGCACCCATCTGAGTGACGGCTCGGTATCATTTGAAGAGGAACAAACCAAGGATCCTCTTCTAATGACACATATCAAATCACCACAGCATCCCTGGTCTGTACAGCCAGGGATCTTGTGTTACGATACCGGTACTCAGCAACTTCCTCTTCCGGTGGTCCTGCAGCATCTGCAAGCTGAGCTGACGCGATTGAACAACCAACTGTTTGGACACCTCGGCCGGAATAAACTCTTGCCTCTCCTGAGAGACAAATTATACTGGCCAGGAATGTCCAATTCAGTAGAGGAGGTTACTCAACAGTGCCTGTTGTGTGCTCAAGTCAACCCAAGGGTGTCAGCCCTGAAGCCGGTGTTGCAGCGAGTTCCTCCTGCTGATGGTTCGTGGTCCGCGATACAAATTGATTTTATCGGACCATTGCCGACCAGAAATCGTAACTGCCATTACGCACTGGTAATAGTGGATGTCTTCTCGAAATGGGTAGAAGCCATCCCCACGGTCAATGATACGGCTACCACCACTGCCCGTATTCTCTGGGAACAGATTCTGTCACGGTGGGGTATCTCCAGAGTGATAGAATCAGACAGAGGGACCCATTTCACAAGAAAAGTAATGAAAGCGCTTTGTGGTTTCTTAGACATAAAGCAAAGGTTTCATGTGCCTTATCACCCTCAGTCAGCGGGCATCGTGGAGCGGATGAACCGGACCATCAAAAGCTGGCTTTCCAAGGCACTGCTGGAGAAGGTTTCCTCTCGGGTAACCTATCTTTCAGCCGTGCTAATGAGTATTCGAGCCACCAAGGCCTCCAGTACGCCATCGCCAAAGACATGTTTCTCCAACAGGTTCAACAGAACAATACGTTTGCACAGACTGTATCTACAGGGGGAAACACCAATGCCCGCTGTAGGAGAAATGGTGATGGTGAAAGTCTTCCGTTGGGCTGGCTCATGGGACGCAAACTGGGAAGGACCATACAAGGTCCTTGAAGTAATTGGAGACACCATGCTGAAGGTACAAAGGCCAATCACTAACAAAAAGAAATCCCTTAGACGGCAGGAACTCTTGTGGATTCACATCGACCAAGCCAAAGCCACCCGGGCTTCCCCAACTCAATAACGCATACCGTTCCGAGTTGGGTGAAGGGGGGGGGGAGGGCTTGGTGGGTCAATGGTGAATCCATTACACTTATCACTCTCCATCTAATTACAGAACACAATAGGGAGATACGCCATGGGACCACTTGGCCAGGGAAGAGCTAGGCGTCCTCTGAACAGGATACGTCTCCAGCTTGTGACACTGGTGGTAAGCATGTTGATGGCAGGATCGGCCTCTTCAGGGGAGGGGCTGGGGACTAACATTGATATGACTAACATAGTCACTTAATGGACCCGGCTTTTAATGGTGGAATGATTGGGTGGCAAAATCCGGAAACCATACGAGAACTTCACCTTTACATCGGGTCAGTGGTATCTGTATGGTTTCCAGAGAGAGGGTTTTGCCATCGGTGTAATTCAGCATTATACCCCAATGGAGAATGTGTCTTCCATTCAACATGACTTACACGCCCTCTGTCTCAAGGAATTCAGGCATTTTCAGGACTTGGACCCTACACCTATCAAATCCTTAAGATGGGTGTCTAGGGACCCACACTTACACCCTTACCAGCAAGTGAGAGCCAACACTACTACGGTGTTGTGCACCAAGGAGGGAACGCTGAGTCCTGAAGATTTCACTGGGGCAGAGTACAATGGTTGGCATATCCTGAGGGCTACCTTCCTGGGGAAGGATAGCCAGGACAGGTTAAGGGTTAGGACATATTTTGATAGGCCCATTCCAGAAAAAGGCACCCTGAAGGCTTATTGCATGTTGAGGGATTCCCAAATGATTATCACCAGGGAATCCAGTTCAGGGACATGTGTCCACTGATTACTTACGAACCAGCATAATGATGTTAAAGTTAAACTGCAGAGACTCTGGTCAGCCCATCTGGAACGATCAGAGTGGTCCGGTAAAACTGGAAGTTTATATCGAGCCACAGTTTTAAAGGTACGGACCGACGCCAAGGACCCTAGGTATGTTCAGTTAAAGGGATCTCCATCCATACGGTCTTCCATGATCACGATCATGAGAGACAACTGTGTTCCTGAGGTGACAGGATACTATTTTGTCACCTATGCCCACTGGGAGCAAGAAACCCAGATGGTGATGTTAGACCATAATCCCTGGAGATGGGATTTGGTGTGCAACGGGGTAGACACCCCTATGGTGGCTGTATGGATGGATGGTACTCCTATGACTGAAGAATACTGGGGTAGGTATGTGTCTTCCGATTCGAAGGACCCCAGGGGCAGAGGTATTAACTTTGACATCAATATAGATGGCTCGTTTAAGTGGCCTTTTTGTGAGGTAGTAGACTGAAGGATGCTGGACCTTTACTCAGTGGGTCTATCTGTCCCAAACCAAACCTGTAGGGAAGCTAGTGTTACAGGCTGGAGAAAACGATCAGTGGTATCTGTTCAAAGGAAGGGGGCAGATCTGTGCAACAGTGGTGAGGATCCCCTACGATACAGAAGATCTCCAACTGGTAAAACCGCATTCAGACTCTTGCACCGCCCCTATCGATCAATTGGCAGATCCTGTAGCTCCTCAACTGTCATCCCCCTGGAAGATCATTACAGATGCTAAATTCATCCTGTTTACCTGGAGAATTACCATAGATGACTTCCGAGTTGACCATTGGGATCACAAATGTGAGGAGTTTGTTAGGAACCAAATTCACACGGTAAAAGGTTGGATAGAGGCGGGGCAAGAGGTAAGAAAAGATGACTCCCGACAGAGGAAGAAAGGAGGAGATATCTAGTGGCTATGGGACTTGGCGGAGGTGCTTTAGGAGTGGGCGCCCTGAACATTATGGATATGGAAGTCCTGAGAAGTAAGCTTGGGGAGGTTGTGCGACACGCCGGGGAAGGATTCAAGACCCAGCTGTCCTGCGAAGTAAGCTTGGGGAGGTTGTGCGACACGCCGGGGAAGGATTCAAGACCCAGCTTGATATGAACCACGTCTAAGAGGGTTTACAGCATTTGCACATAGATGCCACTATCTCTCTATCTGTTGCTATATGTGAGAAGTTTAGGAGATTAGTTGTGGGTCTCCTGGAGGAGCAGGATCGGGCTCAGCTTGCTCTGGCGTGTACACGGGTCCAAAGCGAACTCTCGGACAACCTTAAAGATATTGTCTCAGCGTTACACAACGGCCACTTCCCATTCAACCTCCGTCAGCGAATAAGTCCACTGATCTCTCCTTTAGCCATCATCCATACCAACTGGTGGGTGGTTCAGTGGTATGGATGTCAAAATTTAACCTGTACTGCTTCTTCCTTGGCACCTGTGTCCGGTCGCCTCAGACAGGGATACAGTGCCATCAATCTAGGTACGGTGATGAACAATCAAACGGTACTTCATTCCCAGCTCCCCTCGAGCATCCTAACCTATGAAAAAGGCCATCCTTCTTTGTTTGACACTGACGGATGTTTGTTGAGTTGGTTGCATGTATGGTATATATGCCTGCGTTGACTGCCATATCATAGGATGATGTGTGCAGATGTGCCCAGCATCTGCGCACATCTACCCTTGGTGGCCCACAGGGGCTCATTGTGGCCCCTGGTTTATCTGTGCCCCCTTAGAATATATCTGTGCCTCCTTAGAATATATCTGTGCCCCCTTAGAATATATATATATATATATATATATATATATATATATAGCAGAAAAAGAGATTTGACGGCACCAGTCTGTTGGCTCAGGTGCTATGTCCAAAGGAATGAGCTTTCACCTTCTTATATATGTAGAGAATCGGACAGCACTCCAAGACTTGAAAAAAGTAGAAATCTTTATTCACCCATGTGAAAAATAATTGCAACGTTTCAGCTCACAATCGAGCCTTTCTCAAGCAATGAAACACAAGACTGTGCATGTCTTATACAGCTTTTTCAAAAATCAGACAACCAATGAAATTTTACAAATCAAGACATGTGACTATTAAACATGTGAGAGTAGTTCACCTCATTAGATCATGTGAACAATTACTTATGCAAAGTACCATACTGCTGGATACACAGGGATGTGTCCATTAGTGTTGCATCCAGACTTGTAACATTTGAATAATGTATATAACAAAGTGCATATGTGCATAGATAAAGTGCATAAAGATACAAAAAAATCAATCATATATTGATGTTTAAAATCATACACCACGGAGGCTGAGGGAAAACAGTGAAGGTTTGATCATGTTCGACAAAACCGCATGTTCATGTGAATACTGGCCAAAAGCAGCACTGTTGACTAATACTGTCAATACCACAGAATGTCAAAGACAGACCTCCGCCTACACTGTGCGCTCGCAACTGCGCTCCAATACATCGTCGGCAACCAGATTTCATATTATTGCCATGTAGGAGCTACTGCATGCGCACAATGTGACATTATTAAAGGCATCGTCTTTGTAGTAAAGCGCTTGACACTGTGTATACTTAACTGTCAGGACCGATCAGAGAGGGATCCATCCTCCCGGGTAGATCAACCCCTCCAAAGTTATGGTCAGGTAAGGGGGACACCACATGCAAATGTAGTGCACCCCAAACCGTCTCATTGTAACGGTCCATAGACAGTGTAATGGGGATCTCCCATATAAATCACTTAATAGCAGAAATTGATTTTGACACAATGTGGATACAGTAACAGAGGAAAATCTATCCAGTTAAATTTATACACATAGAACATCGCGAGCTGTCACATGTGTCCAGACTTCTATGTTCACTGTTTCCGCATCAGTCTGCATGGTGTCTAAAAAACAATTAGAGAAAATTACTCATATGCTTGTGAATCTTATCTAAATTCCATCTTCACAACAGGGATCATGTCAGAAAGCATAAAGAGTGGGGTATCAGGCAAACAGTCATCTAGAAACATCCAGGATTATATTCCACATTTAACCCTTTAGGTTTTAGGCTATCTAAAGTGTAGATCCACCACATTTCTTTATTTTTCAATATTTTTAATCGGTTGCCCCCTCTCCTAGGGGGGGGTACATGGTCTACAATCCAGCATATTAATTCACGTTCTGAATGTTTCTGCTCAGAAAAATGCTTCGGTACTGGTAAATCATGTCGTTTTTGGCGAATTGAAAATCTATGGTTATTTAACCTGGTTTTCAAATCAGTGGAGGTTTCTCCCACATATAAAATTTTACATGGGCAGGTTAACACATAGATTACAAAATTAGAATTACACGTCAAATGAAAATTAATAGGATAATTTTTACCAGTGGCAGGGTGTGTAAAGCTGCGTCCCTTGCCTATGTATTTGCAATTTACGCAGCTTAAACATGGGAAGCTGCCCAATCCATATTTTGACAATTTCATTTGACGTGTTCGCTGCCTTGAACCACAGTCTGCTCTCACCAATTGATCTTTCAGACTGCTAGCTCTCCGGTATGAGAACAGGGGAGGCAGTCTGAATTCTTGAATATCACTGAAGGTATTGCCCAGTATACTCCAATGTTTTTTAATTTATATATATATGTGCCCTCTTATAATATGACCTGAAACCAGGTGCATCAGTGTGAATGTGCTCCAAGCATTCACACTGATGCAATCTGGTTGATTGAATCAGAATGACCGGACTAAGGTCCGGTCATCCTGATGAGTACAAAGAACTCAGATTCAATAGAATCTGAGTCCTTTGTTTTAATTATATTCAGCGCTGCTGGAGATAATTATACATGATAGAAGGAAGGGAAAAACCTCCCCTCTTTCTATTATGCGCATTCCGACAGGGCGATTACCATCACGTTGCCCGGAATGCAAAGTGCTACAGGCGGGAGATCAAAGGCTTCTTCCGCCTGTTAGCAAATGGCGTGACGTTATCTCACTGCGCCGGCCCACGTGTCCCTGATGGTGGCGGGGCGGAAGTGCTCGCCACCGGACATAAATATCCGTGGCCCCTGGTGGGACGGCTCGGAAGCAGAGCCGAGCCATCCCACCTCTAGAGAAGACCCCTGGAAACAAGCAAGCAGGAATCAACCCCTGGACAACGAGCCATTGATCCCCTGGAGGGCTGAGTAGCTACATTATGCCACCAACGAACCCCTATATTTCCCCTTAATAACACCTGATCTAACGCTATCCCACCAACAATTTTCCCTGATTAACCCCTGATCTACTGACCCGTATTTTACCCTCACCACCATCCCTCTCATTACCCCCACTATCTATTCCCCCAACGATTAACTCCTGCCACTATACCCTTATTTTACCCTCACCACCATCCCTCTCCCTGATCATAACCCCCACTATCCACCCCTATTGTTCCCCTGTGCCCCATCACACACTTGCAAGGTAATAACCCTTGCATTGACCAATCCCCTACCTAAGTCTTGCAGGAGCATCCTTGCTCCCCAATCCCCCATACTGTATTTCTCTGTCTGTGGCCTGCATTCACCCCTGCAGTGCCAACGTTAACCCTCGTTGTTCCCTTATGGATAGGATTAGTACCAGGTGGGGTGGGCTGTTAATATATGTGTGTGTGTGTGTACTGTATCAGATACTTTTGTGGGTGGAATTTTGGAGCCGTGTAGTGTAGTTTAGTACTGTATTTATAGTGCTGTATTGTTAGCGTATTGCGTGCATAGTGTACTAGGTATTAATAAATATCCTGTTTTACTTGTAACTATCTGTGTAACGTGTGGTTATTGGCGATAGTTAGTTCAGTAAGGAGCATGCAGCTAGTTTAGTGATTAGCATAAGGCAAATTGATATTAGTGTTATTAGAATATAAAGGTATAAATAGGCGGAGTCATCAATAGACGGCTCCTCCTATTTATGAATATTAATTCATGATATTTGCATAAATATTGGTGACTAATATTCTCCCTTTACAGACTCCAAATGGCTGAGTTGCTAGCATAGTAACAGCTGCTTTATCACCATTCAGCAGAGAGATAACTTCTACCGGTCCAAATTGGGGCCTTTTTTACACCTTCTGAGAGGGATGAAAAACTCAACTACTATCAAGACATCCTTTGTAGTTCGTTGGTCGCTGCCTAAGCGTACCATGGCCCATTCTCCTAAAGGTCTAACTGGGAGGACCCTCTGAGCTGACAATTCACTGCCATGACTGCTGGAGGGGGGTGGGGAGCTACACCAGCTTCATCAGTAGCAACTTGAGGAAATTGAGCGGAAGCCGAACAAGCAGTTTTTCGTATACTTGGACTGCACCCTGTCACCCCATAGCATAGATTCCCTGGACTTTTGGGCAGCCAAACTTGAATTGTGGCCACAACTGGCTGACTTTGCCCTGGGCAAGCTTTCCAGCCTAGCCAGTAGTGTGGCAGCAGAGCAGGTGTTTAGTGTGGCTGGTGGCATAGTTACCCCAAAGAGAACTCGCATTCTAATACAAAATGTTGAGAAACTAACTTTTATAAAGATGAATCAGGCCTGGATCAAGCAGGATTTTCAGACACCAGTGCCTGATGCAACAAACTAGACCATTCTCACAGTCAATATCAGATAGTGGACTGCGACACCACAATATTGTGAAAAATGGACTATAACTTCTGCTCACGTGCAGCTGCCACTATTCTTATGCTGTCGCCCATGTGATAAAACATGCCTGCTGTCTTTACTGCCATCTGCCCTTACTGTGATCTGCCACCATTGTGTGCTGTTACTGCTACTGCTGTTGCCCTTCCCACTCTATTGTGACTCTTTATGCTGTTACCACCCTCCCCACTCTATTACGGGGCCATTATTGTGACTCTTCATGCTGGTTTTTTTTTGTTCTTATGATTCTTCAAAAGAACAGAAAAATAACAAAAAAAAGTGTCCTAACGTTTGCACGTCTAAAACGCTCAGATGGTCAGTATTTTGCATCAGGATTTGATCATGATTTGGAAGTCACAAGCAGGAGTGGGTCGAAAACACAGAAGCCATGCAAATATTTCCATCACGTGTTATCTCTGTTTTGGACCCACTCCTGTTTTTGCCTTACTAATGCTGATCAAATGCTGACCAAATGCTGAGAGTGTGAAGGCAGTTCAAACAGTGTTCTGAACACAGCCTTACTGCTGACATCCTCCCCACTGTTATGGTACTTGAATTTTGAGCCACTGTACGGTTAAGTCTACGCTGATAAATTAGACCTGACACTAGCATTGACCTTTAAGGCAGAGTTCATGCTTATGTTAATTAGTCTTTTATTTCCATCACTTATTTCGAGGCAAATTCAAGAGCCAAGCCTACTCTCGGATTAGGTGTCATGAATAGATCCGCACCTGCTTTGGCCTGACAATAACTGACCAAATAAGTTATGTCTGAACTAAACCTGATAGAGATGTACAGTCATTCTACACCTAACAGAAGGGATTCAAACGCATGTGTTTGCACTGCCACAACATGGATTATAAGAGCCTTTTTTTTCTCCACTACTTTATTGGTGCTGCCTCCATGTCCATATTTTGTTCCACTAAATAGTCACTGGGATATTTCAACATAAACAAAAGTTTTAAACAATACATTAGGCAGTATTTAATTTATTGATTTAATAATTCAATTAATTGAATTAATTAAATTAGAAGAATGATTTAATATTATATTTTTATAAGTTTTAGAGCTCCATTCTTCTACTTCCTTTTACACATCTGTAGTGTTAAATGCTGCTTATTATTGAGTTCAGTAGGGGCTGACTATATCTGCTAATGGCAGCTGCAAGCAGACAAGATTATTTAATTTAAATGGGTTGCCTTTTGGAAACAATCTCTTTCCGTCTAGTAGATGCTTTTTATGGATGTCATGGAAGGGTCTCTTCACTCGAGACCCTCCTTTTTATTAGGAAATGTGAAGCCTTGCTAACAAAAAGTGTTTTCGCTTTTATTATGTGTTCAGCCATTCTTTCAAATGGTGAGCATGTAATTACACCTTCAGCATTTCCTAATTTAGAAATGTATAGGCTCCTAATATCAGCTGTTTCAAAAGCCAGACTTGTGATAATTGCTAAGCCAACTTCAGTTGAAAAAGTGACTTTGACAGTAAGAGAAATAACAGGTGCTTATAGGGTTAGTACATTAGACAAACAGGCAGCAGACATATGGTTAGAAAGGCTAATCTTTGTGTGGTGTTATGGGTAATAAACGTACCTGTCCAGGCTCCAGACGTGATCCTCAGCCTTGGCATGATTACGTCAGGAGACACGGCAGCATTCTTAGTAACAGTACATTTAAATCAGTAGTACAAAACAAACAGTACATTGATCCACACAAACCTCCAGCCCCTTCCCTCGCTCCTTCGTGCAGTGTCCCCCCCTCCTTTAGCAAATGTCTATACTTTAATCCCTACAGAAGGTAACCACTCTTGTCTCACCTACTACATCCAAAGATCATCTATTGATGTTTCTACTATGATTGAGCGAACCCAAACTGTAACGTTCGGGTTCGTACCGAACTTTAGGATTTTTGGACCCCGGACCCGAACCAGAACAGTAAAAGTTTGGTTTCGGTGTTCGGCGATTTCTTGACGCTTTTTGAAAGGCTGTATAGCAGCCAATCAACAAGCGTTTAACTGTCTGACCTTAGAAGCCATCACAGCCATGCCTACTAATGGGAAAATAAATCTTTGATTGAGGCCTAGTCTGGTTCAGGCCGTGTGAGATACACCCTTTAAATACCGGGGTTTGATTCAGGTATTTGAAATACAGCCATTTTGGGCAAACAAATATTTAATTGAGGCCTAGTCTGGTTCAGGCCGTGTGAGATACACCCTTTAATACAGGGGTTTGATTCAGGTATTTGAAATACAGCCATTTTGGGCAAACAAATATTTAATTGAGGCCTAGTCTGGTTCAGGCCGTGTGAGATACACCCTTTAATACAGGGGTTTGATTCAGGTATTTGAAATACAGCCATTTTGGGAAAGCAAATCTTTAATTGAGGCCTAGTCTGGTTCAGGCCGTGTGAGATACACCCTGTACATACTGTCGTTCTATTCTACTATTAATTAAACACCCATTTAGGGCAAGATCCTAAATTCGAAAAATATGAGGAGAGCGTCAAATCAGGGACGTGGCCCAGGTTGTGGTGCTGCTGGTGGAGCTCCTGTTGCAAGGAGAGGACGTGGTAGATCTGTGCCAGCTACACGCACAAGTGAAAACCCTTCCTCAGGTGCGAGTAGGCGACAGAACCTGCAGCAGTATTTGGTCGGGCCTAATGCGGCTCTACGAATGGTGAGGCCTGAAAAAGTACAGGCGATAGTAGATTGGGTTGCTGACAGTGGATCCAGTTCCTTCACATTGTCTCCCACCCAGTCTCCTGCTGAAAGACCACAGTTGGCACCTGCAGCCGATGTTCATCAGGCTTTCACCTCACTCCCTTGCAAATCAGCCAAGCAATCTGAGCCCCATGCAGCAGTCTCTTCTGCTTTTTCATGACTCAATAACCCCATTGAAGTCAATAGGGACCCAAACTTTTAGGCATTAAAATCTTTTCCACATTTTGGTCATGCTAACCCAGTCTTCTCAGGAGCTGGAGGTTCCCCAGCTGCGTTAGCGGCCTCTTCCTCCTCCTCTTCCTTCGCCTTGTGCTTCCACTGTGCCCCCGCTGTCAGATGGGAATGCCATGCATGCGCTTGTAATCGCGCATCTTCCGATCAGTAACAGATGTTTTCACTAAATTAAGTTCCCTGTCAGCAATGCAGAGCAGGGGTTCATTCACTGAAAAAGGGGGTTCATGTCACCCAGCAATAGAACAGAGGATTTTAAAAGAACAAGGCCTATGTCATCCAGGCACTGCAGGGGTTCATTCACAGCAAAAGGGGGTTCATGTCACCCAGCAATAGAACAGAGGATTTTGAGAGATTTAGGCCCCTGTCACCCAGGCACAGCAGGGGTTCATTCACGGCAAAAGGGGGTTCATGTCACCCAGCAATAGAACAGAGGATTTTGAGAGATTTAATGTGCTTAAAGGGAACCTGTCACGTGGATATTTGATTATAATCTAACTAATTATATACAATCATTAACTACTAAAAGGTACCTTAGATGTATTCACTTACTGGTGTGACAGTATGGTTATCTCATAATATATACACCAAGATGCCACATGCCACATGCTAATGAGCTGATTTGAGTCCAGCGTGATGTCATTGAGTCCAGCATATATTTAATTTAGAGCTATAGCCACTCCCCCGCCCACCTGCTGCTGATTCATATGGAAAAAACTGTCATTCAGCAGCAGGTGGGCGGGGAGAGTCAGGAGCTCATGAATATTCAGGACTCATCATTATCAGCTGGAGCTTTTCAATACAAGATGTTTGCAGATTGACTGGGTCAATTAAAGAAAGTGACTCAGCATTTTGATATGAGAATTAGTCACTTATTTATGTTGCCCTTAGGGCACCATAAAACTGGTGACAGGTTCCCTTTAAGAGCATGGCAACTGCTCTGCAAACAAATGTGGATAGGGAAATAACTTAAAATAAAATAACTAAAAATTACAAATTTTTAACCTGCAACTCAGAGAAGGAGGTGGATATGGAGTCGGAGGTTGAGGAGGCGGTGAATGTGGTGTTGTAGGTGGAGGCAGCAATGGAGGAGGAGGAGGTAGCCAACACAGATTTTTTTTTTTATTGGGGTAGGTAGCCCCCAAAATATTGGAACAAATAAAAAAATAAAAAAATATAAGAATCATTGCACTTGACTTGAGTACAAGAATGTATGTTTGATGGTGGCATACATGTCTATTCTGCACAAGGTACAGACAAGTCTTGTGGGATCCAAGCCTGGTTCATTTTAATGAACATGAGCTTGTCCACGTTGGCTGTGGACAGGCGGCTGCGCTTGTCTGTGATGACGCCCCCTGCCGTGCTAAACACACATTCAAATAATACACTGGCTGCAGGGCAGGCCAGCACCTCCAAAGGCGTAAAGGGCAAGCTCAGGCCATGTGCCCAATTTGGAGACTCAGAAGTTGAAGGGGGAGGCGTGTGCACACTGCTCCACCATGTTGGTGAAATGCTGCCTCCTGCTAAGACGTTCCATATCAGCTGGTGGTGCTGGTTGTAGTGGCGTGCTGACAAAGCTTTTCCACATTTCGGCCATGCTAACCCTGCCTTCTGAGGTGCTGGCGGTGCCCCAGCTGCATTGGCGACCTCTTCCTCATCATCTGCCTTCGCCTTGCGCTTCCACTGTGCCCCCGCTGTCAGGTGGGAATGCCACCAGCAGCTCATCTACCAGCGTGCGCGTGACAGAATTAAGGATGGTACGTTGTCCTTGTAATGGGGATCCAGCAGTATGGCCACCCAGTAATCAGCACAAGTTAGAATGTGGCTAACTCGGCAGTGGTTGCGGAGACACTGCAGCATGTAATCGCTCGTGTGTGTCAGGCTGCCCAGAGGCAACGAAAAGCTGTCCTCTGTGGGAGGTGTATCGTCTGTGTCCTCTGTATCCCCCCATCCATGTACCAGTGATGGCCATGAGCTGGTCTGGGTGCCACCCTGCTATGAACATGGTTCCTCCTCCTGCATCTCCTCCTCCACATCCTTCACCTCCTCATCCTCCAGAACTGTGCCCTGGCTGGACAATTTTGTACCTTGGGTTTGTGGGTGCAGGAACCCACCCTCGGAGACACTTGGGAATGACTGGCCGGAAACCCTACAAAATAATCCCTCTTCCTTCTCCTCCTCCTGTGCCACATCCTCTTCCATCATCGCCATGAGTGTTTTTTCAAGGAGGCATAGAAGTGGGATAGTAACGCTGAGAACGGCGTCATCGGCACTGGCCATGTTGGTGGAGTACTCGAAACAGCGCAACAAGGAACACAGGTCTCGCATGGATCCCCAGTCATTGGTGGTTAAGTGGTGCTGTTCCGCCGAGCGACTCACCCGTGCGTGCTGCAGCTGAAACTCCACTATCGCTTGCTGCTGCTCGCACAGTCTGGCCAGCATGTGCAAGGTGGAGTTCCACCTTGTGGGCACGTCGCATATGAGGCAGTGAACGGGAAGGCCGAAGTTACGCTGCAGCGCTGACAGGCGAGCAGCAGCAGGGTGAGAACCCCGAAAGTGCGCACAGATGGCCTGCACTTTGTGCAGCAGCTCTGACATGTCGGGGTAATTTTTAAGGAATCTCTGCACCACCAAATTCAGCACATGCGCCAAGGCAAGGGATGTGCAGTCAAACCGGCTAGTCCCAGAGCTGCTACGAGATTTCACCCATTATCGCACACACCAGGCTGGGCTTGAGGTTGACTGGCACACATCGGTCTGTTGGTCAAGGCCTCTCCACAGCTCCTGCGCGGTGTGGGGTTTGTCCCCCAAACAGATAAGTTTTAAAACTGCCTGCTGTCGTTTACCCTTGGCTGTGCGGAAGTTGGTGGTAAAGGTGTTACGCTGACCGGATGAGGATCTGGTAGAGGATGAGGAAGCAGAGTAGGAGGAGGAGGCAACAGGAGGCAAACTGAAGCGTCCTGCAATCCTCCCAAGTGGAAGGACATGCGCCAAACTGCTATCCGCCTCGGGCCCAGCCACCACTGCATTTACCCAGTGTGTTATTATGTAGATATAACATCCCTGACTGTGCTTACTGGTCCACGTATCCATAGTCAGGTGCACCTTGCCACAGATGGAGTTGTGCAGTGCACACCTGATTTTGTCCCCTACTTTGTTGTGCAGGGAAAGGGATGGCTCACCTTGAAAAGTAGTGGCGGCTGGTCACGACATACTGTGGGACAGCCACCGCCACAAGGCCTTTAAAACTGTACGTCTCCACCAGACGGAATGACAGCATTTCAAAGGCAAGTAATTTAGAAATGCTGGAATTCAGGGCTAGGGATCACGTGTGGGTAGGGGGGTACTTCCTCTTCCTCTCCAGCGTTTGGGATATGGAGAGCTGAACGCTTCAGTGGGACATTGTGGAGATGCTTCGTGACCCAGGTTTTGGTGTTGCTGGCAGATCCTCTGTTTGCGGGGTGCCAGGTGGCACTGTCACTCCAGAGGTGGATGAAGAGGCCGCGACTGCAGCAGAAGAGGAAGCAGGAGGAGCCAGAGACCTTTCTTGATTTTTGAGGTGTCTACTCCACTGCAGCTCGTGCTTTGCACTTAAATGCCTGGTCATGCAGGCTGTGCTCAGGTTGAGAACGTTTATGCCTCGCTTCCGGCTCTGACCACTCGTGTCTTGTCGTCAGCACATTGTCTGAAGAACTGTCACGCCAGGGAACACGTTAGGAGATGGCTTTGGTGTGCTCGGTCCCTTGCTGCGGTGGGCAGTAGGAGGCGTGCTGTCTAGAGGATGTCCGCTCCGCTTTTGCACCCTGCTCCCTCTTCTGCTGTGCTGGTGGCTCTGTGCGACCACTGCCTCTTCCTCCGAACTACATCGGTCACTTTCATGACCTTGATTGCATGTGGGGTCAAGGACCTCATCGTCCTCCACATCATCTGCCACCCAGTCTTCACCCCTGACTTCCTTGTCGGTCTTCACACTTTCCAAAGCCCCAGCAGTTGGCACCTGTGTTTTGTCATCATCCGAGACGTGCTGCAATGGTCCTCCCATGTACTCATCTTGAAAAATAAGTGGTTGGGCATGGGTGCACTCAATGTCCTCCACTTCTGGGGCAGGGCTAGGTGGTTGACCCTGGGAAACACTGCTAACAGAGTCATCAAAAAGCAGAAGAGACTGCTGCATGACTTGGGGCTTAGACTGCTTGCCTGATTTGCAAGGGAGTGAGGTGAAAGACTGATGGACATCAGCTGCAGGTGCCAACTGTGGTCTTTCAGCAGGAGACTGAGTGGGAGACAATGTGAAGGAACTGGATCCACTGTCAGCAACCCAATCTACTATCAGCTGTACTTGTTCAGGCCTCACCATTCGTAGAGCAGCATTAGGCCCGACCAAATATCGCTGCAGGTTTTGTCGCCTACTCGTATCTGAGGAAGGGGTTTCACTTGTGCGTGTAGCTGGCACAGATTGATCACGTCCTCTCCCTGCAACAGGAGTTCCACCAGCAACACCACCACCTGGGCCACGTCCCTTATTTGACGCTCTCCTCATATTTTTTTGAATGTAGGATCTTGCCCTAAATGGGTGTTTAATCAATAGTAGAAAAGAACAACAGTATGTAAAGGGTGTATCTCACATGGCCTGAACCAGACTAGGCCTCAATTAAAGATTTCTTTGCACAAAAAGGCAGCATTTCAAATTGCTGCATTTCAAATGCCTAATTCAAACCCCTGTATGTATAGGGGGGATCACACATGCCCTGTACCAGTGTAGGTCTGCAGTAAATATATCTTTGCACAAAAATGCTGTATTTCAAATGGCTGTATTTCAAATGCCTATTTCAAACCCCTATATGTATATGGGGGGGGATCACACACGCCCTGAACCAGTGTAGACCTGCAGTAAATATATATTTGCACAAAATGGCTGTATTTCAAATGCCTAATTCAAACCCCTGTATCTAGGGGGTATCTCACAGGGCCTGAACCAGTGTAGGCCTGGATTCAATATTGGTGCACCAAATAGCGGTATTTAAAATCTCTGAATGTAACCCAAATGTATTAAGGGTGTATCTCACAATGACATCTGCATCAAAGACTGCCAACTAAATTTTTGTGCCCAAATGAGTGTTTGTTTAAAAACTGAATTTGACAGCAGTATATAAGCCTGTAATTTCACACGTGCTGATGCAGCAAGGCCTGAAAATATTTTTTTTTAAAGAGTGTGTTTTTCAATCCCCAGAAAATGATGGGTGTATCTCTACCTTAAATTACACACTGACTAATACAGATGTAGATTGCCCAAAAAGTCATTTTTTTTGCTAACAGAATATGAAAGCTGTATATATTAAACTTGAACTTAACACTTGCAGATCTGTAAAATACAGTTTTTTGAAGAAAAAATTGTGTGTTTTTCAAACCCCAGAAAATGATGGGTGTATTTCTACCTTAAATTACACACTGACTAATACAGATGTTGTAGATTGCCCCAAAAATCTTTTTTTGCTAACAGAATATGAAAACTGTATATATTAAACTTAAATTTAACCCTTGCAGATCTGGAAAATACAGTTTTTTTGCCAAAAAAAGTGTGTTCTTCAAACCCCAGAAAATGATGGGTGCATTTCTACCTTAAATTGCACACTGACTAATACAGATGTTGTAGTTTTCCCCAAAAAAATTGTGATTTGCAATGTCCAGAATGCTCAGATGCAGTGGTGGTGCAATGAGCATGCATAAAATGGCTGCCGCCGCCACCCACCTAGCTAACAGAATTCTTAAAGTTAGTATTTTTTGGTCAATGAGCTCAAGGCAGGGTAAAACGATAGTGCCCTGCACCCACACAACTATTTGTCTGTAGATCGCTGAGTTACATTCTCTCCTATGCTGTCTCCCTACAGTTGTAACAGCAGAGTGACGTGCAGCGCTACGTGACTCAAGCTTATATAGAGCCTGGGTCACATGCTACTCTGGTCAATCACAGCCATGCCATTAGTAGGCATGGCTGTGATGGCCTCTTAGGGCAAGTAGTATGACGCTTGTTGATTGGCTGCTGTGCAGCCTTTCAAAAAGCCCCAAGAAAGCGGCAAACACCGAACCCGACCTTTCACTGAATAGTGAAAAAAAAAGGCCGTTAAAAAAAAAAAAAAAGCCATTAACATTTTCGAGTGAAATTCACCAATTTTTAGGTGTGATGTACCACTGCTATACCTAGTAGACAGGTAAAAAAATAAAATAGTCAGTTACATTTTCCAGTGAAATTCACCAATTTTTGGGTGTGATGTACCACTGCTATACCTACAAGACAGGTTTAAAAAAAAAATTATCGGTTAAATTTTTGGGTGAAATTCACCAATTTTTGGGTATAATATACGCCTCTACCTAGATGACAGCTTAATAAATTTCAATAATTTTTCTGTTACATTCTTGGGTTGACATTATACAATTTTAGACGTGAATAAACACCTGCTATGCATAAGTGACAGGTAATAAAATGTAATATATTATTCAGTAATTAATGCACGCCACATCCTTTCATTCAATGCTTAAACTTTGAAAAGTTTTTACACTTTTCCGCTATAATAAATTCTCCCATATTTCAACTCTATAATTTTAAATTTGAAAAAACGCTCCCTCTCTCGCCTGGAATCCTGATTTCCCGCCACCCGTGATCACCATGATAGGCGCATAAAAGAACATTGAAAGTTGATAGAGCAGATATCAAATTGGATCGTGAACATCACGGGGACGTGCGACATGGTAGGGCAGTAATTGTGCACACGCCTACACGAACTGACTGAGGGGTCAGCCTCTGCAACTTCTGGGTCTCCAAATTGGGCACATGGCCTGAGCTTGCCCTTTACCCCTTGGAGGTGCTGGCACATCCACCGCCTCCTCAACCTCTTTCTCCATAGGGACCTGGTCCTACTAGAGCAAGATTATTATTTTTTATTTTTACGTATTTTATGTTATTTTAAGTCATTTCCCTATCCACATTTTTTTGCAGACCGCTTGCAATGCTCTTAACCACATTTTGACGACATTTGCAGTACTCTAGACCTTTCCATGACATTTTTACAGCCTTTTTAGTGCTCAAAAGTTCGGGTCCCCATTGACTTCAATGGGGTTCGGGGTCAAGTTCGGGTCCTGAACTCAAACTTTTTTCTGAAGTTCGGCCGAACCCGTCGAACCTGAACATCCAGGTGTCCGCTTAACTCTATACATTAGGCATTCACAGGATACAGAAGTAAGCTTCAGCCATTACAGTCCCCAAAAATTAGCCAACAGGCGTTCACCTGACAGAAAAGCATTTTTTATTCTGTGGCTGGTGGTACATTAGGCATTCACAGGATAAATAAGTGTCGGCCATTACAGGCCCCAAAAATTAGCCGACAGGCATTCTCCTGACAGCAAATAAATTTGTATTCTGTGGCTGGTGGTATATTAGGCATTTACAGGATACAGAAGTACGTGTCGGCCATTACAGGCCCCAAAAATTAGCCGATAGGTGTTCACCTGACAGCAAATAAATTTGTATTCTGTGGCTGGTGGAACATTAGGCATTCACAGGACAAATAAGTGTTGGCCATTACAGGCCCCAAAAATGAGGCATTCAATGGACATAAAAGGCCTTTTATGCCGCTGTATTTACAGAAGACAGGGACCATAAATTGTTGATATGGGCTGTCATGAGGAATTTGAATCAAACATGGTCTACTGGTCACATGTGTTGAATTCCTCCGAGATCCATGCCTAATTCATTTTTAGAAATGTGAGGTAGTCAACACTGTCGTGAGCTAGGCGAGTGTGCTTATCGGTCACGATCGCCCCTGCTGCGCTGAACGTCCTTTCGGACAGGACACTTGACGAGGGGCAAGCCAACAGTTCCATTGCAAATTGTGCAAGCTCTGGCCAGAGGTCAAGCCTGCCCATCTAGTAGTCCAGGGGTTCATCACTTCTCAGAGCGTCCAAATTGTCCGTTAACACGATGTAGTCGGACACCTGCCGGTCTAGGCGTTCCCTGAGGCTGGATCCGGAGGACAGCTGTCTATGGGTCGGCTGAAAGAATTTTCTCATATCAGAAGTGACCAACACATCTTCAAACCGCCCTCTTCTTTTTTTTTTTTTAACAAATCTCTTTTTATTTTAGAAGGTATATAAAGCTTACAAAAATGCAAATGGGAGCATAATGACAGTACATTAAGATCAGATAACAATTCAATTGCATTAGTGAGATCATATAAGGAGAGATGATGGGAGAAGGGGAGGGAGGATGAGGGAGGGTAGAAAGGTATAGGAAGGATGAAAAGGTAAAAAGGGGATGGGGTACAGTGTACGTAAACATACAATGTCAGAATCATATGGAATTGAGTTGAATGTACAAAGATAAACAGAGATAACAACTCAGCTTATAGTATATTAATATTATTACAAGGCAGTGTAATAAGGTTACAAAGTACTTTTGGGACACTCCGAACCGGTAACTGAAAAATGTCCAAGAAATGTTACTCACTCACTCTTGGTTATTAACTGTCAGTGGCAGCTGACTAGCTACAGATTAGGCGAACATGGAGTCGAAATCAACCCTCCATTTGTATGGGAGTAGGTTCTAAGACTAAAGTGGAAAGTCCTACGAGGTCATAGAGTCGCGGAACGTTTTCCAAGGACTCCACAAACTTAGGAACTTCATATGCGTTCTGTTAGCCCAACTAGCAAGTTCCTCCATCAGAAAAACTTGGTCAATCTTTTCGAACCAGCTTTTTAGTGAGGGGGGGGAGGAGGTGTTAAGCCAATTAACTGGTATTAATAATCTTGCTGACTGAACAAGCAGGGTTGGTAAGTCAAATTTCGAGGGCTTCCACCTCTTGGAAGGGAGCCAAAGAAGGACTGAAAGGGGGGTCAGCTCAATTGTAGTGCCACAGATTTCATTGATTTTTTGTTCAACCTGTTCCCAATATTTGCGAATCGCAGGACAGTTCCACATAATATGTCCTAATGTGCCTGTTTGGGACCCGCATCTCCAACATATGTCGTTTTCTGCACAACCCATTTTAAACAGTTTGTGGGGATCATTATACCATCTAGTGAGGGTTTTAAAAGAGTGCTCCTGCACTTTTATACACTTGGAAAATCCATGGGATCTCAGGAACGTAAGGTCGATCTCCTGTGGAGATAGTGAACAATTCAAGTCACTTTCCCAAGCTCTAATAAAGGCTGGAGTACTATTACCTTTTTTGGGGATCAACCAATTGTACAATAGCGACATACTATGCCTCGGTAGGGAGTTATGGGAGGACATCTGTTCAAACCATGATGGGGTATGAGTGGTACTAAATTTAGTGCGAAGAACCTGACACACATTGTCAAAATCAAATCTTGCTAAGAAATCACCTTTTTTAGTATAATTGTAATCAAAAATAGAGATTTTCTCTTTCCGTTTCAAATCTGATAACAAATCCAATAAAGCCACATCCTCTAAAGTGTTCCAGAATTGTGGAATATCAGGTGAATCTGGCTTAATGAGATATGGTATAAGACTTACTGGCAAACTGACTGGGGGATCTGAAAGTAGATTCATTTCAGATTGAAGAGTACGCATAGTTAGATATATGCCCTTAGACAAACCTATGGGAGTATTATTAGGGGTAGTGATTCCCCATAGCCCTGCCTGTTGTTTACTGGACATAAGATCTAGTTCTATATCTACTCCAATTGTTCGGTATTTGGGTATACACACTTGCAGCCAGCGTTTCAGTTGGATTGCCTTGTAATAGTAATGTATATCAGGAAGACCCATTCCTCCATTGAAACGAGTTCTGATTAGTTTATCGTGCGCTACCCTGGGTTTTTTGTCCTTCCAAAGAAATGAGGCAAATGTTTGTCTGACTTTCTTAAAGTACGAGCAAGGAACATGTATGGGGACCATCTGTAGGAGGTAAAGTAGTTTTGGAACAATATACGTCTGCAGTACATTCTTTCGTCCGATCCAAGAAACCCAGGGCAGAGTTAAAGTTTGGAGTTGTGTTTGTATCTTTTTCAGTAGGGGTACATAGTTCATTTTAAATAGATTAGAGGGGTCTTTCGCGAGTTCAATTCCTAAGTAAGTGAGAGAATTTTCGTTCCACTTAAAGGGAGAAGAAGTTTTGAGAGAATGGGCCATCTGGGGAGGTAGAGCCACCCCCATTGCTACTGATTTTGAATAATTAATTTTAAAATTAGAGACAGTACCAAAGATGGAAAAGAGATCTAATACATGGGGGAGTGCTTGTTTAGGGTTCGAAATTAGAAGCATTAAATCGTCCGTGAAGGCTGCGCATTTATGTTCAGTTTTGTTCAGTATTAGGCCACGTATGTTTTGGTTGTCTCTAAATGCCTGAAGAAGTGTTTCCATCACCATTATGAACAGGGTAGGTGACAAGGGGCAGCCCTGTCTTGTGCCGTTGGTAATTGAAAAAGGCTTGGAAAGGGTGCCGTTCACTCTTACTTTGGCACTAGGGTTGAGATAAAGTGACATTATAGCTTTTATGAACGATTCGGGGACTCCAAATCTATTTAGTGTTCGTTTGGTATATAGCCAGCTTACTCGGTCGAACGCTTTTTCTGCATCTGTGCTTAGTAAAACAAGTGGTTTAGCGTTCTTTTTGGCGCAATGTATGGCGTTTATAAGGCGACAAGATTGAGAATTTCCCTCTCTCCCTTTCACGAATCCTGCTTGCTCTTCATTAATGATACTAGGAATTATGGTGCTAAGCCTAGAAGCTAACATTTTTGCCCAGATTTTCACATCTATGTTGAGCAAGGATATGGGTCTATAACTACCACAATCACGACTATCTTTGCCTTCTTTCGGGATTATGGTGATTATGGCTTCAAGCGATTGTTTAGGAAGGGGTTCACCTGTGGATAAGGCATGGCACCATTTGACTAATTGCGGGGATAAAATGTGTAATAGCTTTTTATAATAACCAATTGGTAGTCCAACTGGACCTGGGGCTTTACCTAGGGGCATGCTTTTTATAATTTTCTGTACTTCTGTCTCTGTCATGGGTTGTAATAATAAAGAGCAATCTTCTTGGCTAATTTTAGGTAGCTTTAACGTCTCTAGAAAATTGTCTATCTGATTCTCTCTCCCCAAATCAGATGACGTGTTTGGGGATTTATCAGCTCTGTTGTCTAGATTATATAAGGCACCATAAAAGGAACAAAATTCTTTTGCTATAGCTTCAGTGGTCGATACTGTCTTACCCTCCTTGGTTTTGATTGAGGTGACGAATTGGGCATCTTTTCTCTGTTTAATCACTTATACTTATTCCCTTTATCACCGTGAATGTACTGTTTGAACTTTGTATATTGATAGGCCTTAGCGCACTTTATATTGAGTAGCTCTTTCAGCTGCCTCCTCAGTTTGGCAAGTTCCTCAGATGCAGCAGATCTCCTAGATTGTTCCTGAATGGATTCAATCGTAGAGATCTGGTGGATAAGAGAATCGAGCTTCTTCTGCCTCTCTTTTTTAACTTTGGAGCCTAGCGCAATGAACTCCCCGCGGATAAAGGCCTTGTGGGCTTCCCAAATAATGGGTAGGGGAGTGTCCTGTGGGATATTTTCTCGGAAGTAGTATGATAATTTAAGGGTAATGTCTCTAACATGTTTATCAGAGTCAAGTAGCGTTTCATTAAGCCTCCATACCCATTCCCTTGCTGGGAGATTGGAGAAATTTAATGAGGAAGTGACAGGGGTATGATCAGATATTGTGATTGGACCTATGACTGACTTTTTCAACATAGCCAGATGGGGGTTAGAGAGAAAAATGTAGTCCAGCCTTTGGTAAGACTGGTGGACAGCTGAATAGTCCTCCACGTGTCTGTAAGGTACATATCCTTTAACAACTTATGTATTCCACCTAGTGTTTTCTGGGATTTAGTGGAGGTACCTAAGGATGAATCAAGTTGGGGATTTAGAGAAACGTTCAGATCTCAACCAATTATTTTGATCCCTTCCGCAAAATCACTAAATTTGGACAGTGTACTCTTGAGCCAACTGAGATGCCTAGCATTGGGAGCGTATAAGCAAGCAAGAGAGATAACCAAGTGACCAATTTTTCCTTTCACGAAAAGGAATCTACCTTCAGGGTCCTGCTGAACGGTTGTCGCTATAAACGGAACATTTTTGCTAATTGCAATAGTGACACCTCTAGAGGCCGAACCATGTGTGCTGTGAAACCATTGCGAATACTTCCATTTGGGCATGTGTGGGATTTTATTCGATTTGAAATGGGTCTCCTGGATAAAACAGATATCACTTCCATTTTTCTTCAGGAGAGTAAGAATTTGTGATCTCTTCTGAGGAGTGTTACAGCCTCTGACATTAAAAGTAGTTATGTGTAGATCTGTCATGAGGAATAGGGTGAAGATTGCTGTCTAGAAGTCTGAGTAGACAGATATAGGGGTGAAGCCCACATTAAAGCTAGTAGACTGGTTCTATGCTGGTTAGAGGAGTAGTGAGTGTAGTTATTGTATAGAGTGAGCACGTAACCTGACATAAAGCTGAGTACAACTATAGGGGGATTTATGAGACCGATAACAAAAACGGTAAATGAACTATATATGTGAAAAGATGGACGTTGTGAGTAATCATCAATGCATAGGCGCCATCGTTGCGAGCCATGGCGCAACATATGGGGACCGAGATGTATCCTAACCCGGATCATCTTAACCCACATTACCAATTACTGAAAAATCAGCTTGCTAAGGCAAAACAAACCTTAATGAATAGAACTGACATTAAGGTGGCTAAAGGAATGCACACCTAAAATAGAACGTTGAGCTAATCTTATAACATTAGCCTTCTTATAGAAGGATCCATGCTACTGAAAGTACAAAATATATAATGAAAAAAGAACATAAAAGAGTAATAGAAGAAGCCTGCGGTATTGCTGGAAGAGAAAACATCACTGCTGCAGGCGAAAATTGTAAAATGTTCTCCTTAGGTATTTGCTAAAGAGACTCTGAGAACCATTCTTCACAAGTCCAGATGAAATCAGGTAAGGTCTCTCTTCCCCTGCATCCTTTTTTTATTGGGTGATTTCAGCTTAGAGTGCAAAGACCAGGCTTCTTGAATGAGCTGTTGAGGTAGCTTAGGGACCGCGATGTCTACTGCAAGCCAGCTATCTATCTTTATGGGAGAAACGTCCAAGATCTTCCAGGCATGAGGTAAGTCCTGCGGGGTGCGCACAGCGCAGCGACGACCATTCCTGGCAAAGTTAACCCCGAACGGGTACAGCCACTTGTACAATATGTTGTTATCCCTTAAATGATCGGTTAAAGGCTTTAAGATCCTGCGTTTCGCTAAGGTAGATGAGGCAATGTCCTGGAACAGCGCTACTGAAGAATCTCCTATTCTTAGATCCGTGCTCCTGCGGGCCGCCTGCAAGATGGCTGCTGTATCTCTGTAGCTAATCAGGCCGCAAATCATGTCTATGGGGGCTTCACCCTATTTGGGAGTGGGACGCAGTGAGCGATGGATTCGTTCAATAGTGATCTCTGCGGCTCTATTGTCCCCCAGTAGTTTAGTGAATAAAGACTTGGCAGCTGCTTCTAATTCATTTGGGGCGATCGATTCATCTAACCCCTTCAGCCTAATGTTCTTACGCCTGCTCCTGTTCTCTTGATCCTCGATCATGAGGAACGCATTGTTAAGAGAGGAGACCTGCGCTTCCATAGCTGTTATTAAGCCGGCACTGTGAGATGCAGCATGTTCTTGTCGGGTCTCAAGTTGTTCAACCCGATTACCCAGGGCACGCATGTCGTGTCTTAGGTCACGTACCTCTTGGAGCAGAGGAGCCAAAGCTTGGGATAAAGTCTCTTTGAAGAAGGCTTTGGTGAGGGTGTCGCTGTCTTCATGCGCTGGTTCCTCCTCAGGGGTATCTAGGTAATCGGTCTCTCCTTCCTCCTGTTCAGATTCCCGCTCTGCTTTCTTCTCTATGCGGCGGGCCGCCATCTTAGCTGCACGGGCAGGAGACAGTGCCGTCTTTTTGCTGAAGAATCTGTCCATATCTCCCTGGTGTTTTTTGGATCTTGGGGTGTCAGGGGCCTCTCTGGACCTATCCCTGCCGATCTTGCCCATTTTGGATCCGCTTGTGGTGTGCAAAAGCAATGCAATGTGGGTTAGATGGGAGAGAGCTCCTGCTCAGACCTCCGTCTTGTTCAGCGGTTAGGCTCCGCCCCCCAAACCGCCCTCTTCTTACAGGCGCTGTTGGATTGGTACCCACAACTGTTTCTCTGTGAGTGGAAATTCCTCTGCCAGCGCCCAAAAAAGCAGAATGCAGCATTTCTCTAAGCAAGGCCTGGAAGTGCTGCATTCTGACAGCCCTCTGTGATGGTGGTAACATTTGCGGCATTTTTTGTTTGTACCGGGGGTCCAAGTACGTTGCCACCCAGTACTGGTCCTTGCCCTTTATGCTTTTTATACGGCGGTCCCTCTTAAAACACTGGAGCATGAAGGCCCCAATTTGCACTAAACTGAAAGCAGTGTAGTGGCCTGACTCCTGCTCACTCAACATCCAGGATAATGTCTTCCTTGTTCTCCTCCCCCCATCCAGGGACAACACCAGGGATCCCATAAAGATTTAAAGCATGCTCTTCTTGCTCCTCTTCCTCCCCAGCACCATCCTCCTCTGACTCCTCTTCAGACTCCTGTGTCACAACCAGACATCTGAGAAGCTCTGACAGATGCCTTTCAGAACCTCCTCCTTGAGCTTTTCTTTGTTTTGGTTTTCAGTTCCTTATCTCGTTAGTCTCTCTCAGCTGTCTTGTAGTTGGACTGATTGCATTCCTTTAAATTCCTCCCCATAATGCATTAGTGTGTGGTTTATACAACTTCCTGGAGTGTGTGTGCATGCTGATCCTATTTCCCAGGCTTCTACAAGATAAGTGTTGTACTTTTATGTTTGCTGGATCCCAGGTGACCCTGACTCCCTCTGTGTCTAGTGTAGGGAGCCGGTGGTCGTGTCCCCTCACTATTGTAGGGTGTTCAGGTGTTATATAGTCGAGGTACGTGGATATGCGATCATCCACCATTGGGGTGTTTGCATAGGCTGAGCAGAGTCAGGGAGAGTGCCAGGTCTTATGCAGGGGTCTCCCTTTTGTTCCTTAGTTTTGGATCCAGTGAGTCATATATTCATTTTGCATTGTCTTGTTTCCTGTACACCTTCCGTGACATTATAAACCGCCAAAACCATCTCAAGCATGGATCCGGTTTCACTTTTGACTGAACGCTTTCAGGGTCTTTCATTGGAGGTAGCTGATCTCCGTAAGACTCTTTCTCAGTTTCTAGTGACCGGTTCAGCTTACGCTCATGGAGTTTGCTCTGAGCCTAAGATCTCGCTCCCGGATACGTTCTCTGGGGGTAGTGAGAATTTTGTGCGTTTCAGAGAGGCTTGCAAACTCAATTTTCGCCTTCTTCCCCATTCCTCTGGTGATGAGGAACGGAGGGTGGGGATCATTATATCGCTGCTCAGGGGTAACGCTCAGTCGTGGGCCTTTTCGCTGCCGGTGGGGGCACGGCCCCTCCATTCAGTGGATGAATTCTTTTTAGCCCTGGGTCAGATATATGATGATCCGGATCGTGTTGCTTTGGCTGAGTCTAGACTACGTCTGTTATGCCAGGGTAAACAATCCGCAGAGATATACTGCTCAGAATTTCGGAGATGGGCAGCTGATACTGGTTGGAATGATGCTGCACTCCGAAGTCAATTTTGCCATGGTCTTTCAGAGGGATTGAAAGATGCATTTGCCTTTCATGAGAGGCCTATCTCCTTGGACGCTGCTATGTCTCAGGCCGTTCGTATTGACAGGCGTCTTAGAGAGAGGAGAGAGATCTCTCCTTCCTGTCATACTCAGTCCCAGGACAGTGCAGTGGTCTCATTCTGTGCGCAGGGGTCTCAGTCGCTGTCAACCCCTTCTGAGCAGGAGCCCATGCAGCTGGGGTTGATTGCCTCTGACAATAGAAGATTCAGCCCGCATGGGAAGGTTTGTTTTTGTTGTGGAGGTATAAATCATTTGGCAAATGTTTGTCCCTCTAGGAGATTCAGGCAGTCTTCTGGGAGTAATAAAGAAACAAAAAGGAAAAAATCTTTTAAAAATGTTCCATCTGTTACTATTGGCAGGGTTGAGGTGGAAATTGAAGGTTGTCCGTTTGCTTGTAGTTCCCGTTTTGTTCTGCCTGCTAGGGTGGCGCTAGAGAGCAAGAACATTTTTTGTGAGATTTTTTTAGATAGTGGAGACGCTGTCAATATCATTGATAATCATTTTGCGATAACTCATGGTTTGGGAAAGGATATTCCAGTTTTTGCTATTGATTCCGCTCCACTTTCTCAGAAATCATTAAAGGGCATAGTTCACAATATTCGTTTAATTGTGAGTGATGCTCATGTTGAGGATGTGTCATGTTTCATCCTTAGCGGATTACCTACTCCTCTTGTGTTGGGGCTACTCTGGCTCACTAAACATAACCCCACCTTTGATTGGCAAGCGAGGCAAATAAATGGTTGGAGTGACTTTTGCAGAGAGAATTGCCTCACGACATCTGTTTCTGAGGTTTCTACTAAGACTGTACCACCTTTTCTCTCTGAGTTTTCGGATGTCTTCTCTGAGAGTGGAGTTCAGGATTTGCCCCCGCACAGGGAGTACGATTGCGCTATTAATCTCATCCCAGGCGCCAAGCTGCCTAAATCTCGTTTATACAATCTTTCCTAACCTGAGAGGGTCGCTATGCGTGCTTATATCTCTGAGAGTCTGAGAAAAGGACACATACGACCCTCGAAGTCACCTGTTGCCGCTGTTTTTTTCTTTAAGAAAAAAGATGGTTCTTTAAGACCTTGTCTGGATTTCAGGGAGCTGAACAGTATCACTATTCGTGACCCTTATCCGCTTCCTCTGATCCCAGACCTCTTTAACCAGATTGTTGGGACTAAAGTCTTTTCCAAATTAGATCTAAGAGGGGCATACAACCTGGTCAGGGTCAGAGAAGGAGACGAATGGAAGACGGCCTTCAATACCCCTGAGGGCCATTTTGAGAATTTGGTTATGCCTTTTGGTTTGATGAATGCCCCAGCCGTTTTTCAGCATTTCGTGAACAGCATTTTTTATCATTTAATGGGAAATTTGTATTAGTGTATTTGGATGACATTTTGATTTTTTCTCCTGATTTCAAAACTCATAAGGAACACTTACGTCAGGTCTTGCTCATCCTGCGGGAGAATAAATTATACGCAAAACTGGAAAAATGTGTGTTTGCGGTTCCAGAAATTCAATTTCTGGGGTTTCTTTTCTCCGCTTCTGGTTTTTGCATGGACCCCGAGAAGGTCCGCGCTGTGCTTGAGTGGGAGCTTCCTGAGACTCAGAAGGCGCTGATGCGTTTTTTGGGCTATGCCAATTATTACAGGAAGCTTATTTTGAATTATTCCTCTATTGTTAAACCACTCACTGATATGACCAGAAAGGGGGTAGATTTTTCTTCCTGGTCGGTAGAGGCGCGTAAGGCTTTTTCTAATATCAAGGAGAGTTTTGCTTCCGCTCCCATCTTGGTACAACCTGATATTTCTCTACCCTTCATAGTTGAGGTTGATGCTTCTGAGGTGGGTGTGGGTGCGGTCTTGTCTCAGGGTTCCTCTCCTGCCAAATGGCGACCGTGTGCCTTTTTCTCGAAGAAACTCTCCTCCGCAGAGAGAAATTACGATGTGGGAGATAGGGAATTGTTGGCCATCAAGTTGGCTTTTGAGGAATGGCACCATTGGCTAGAGGGAGCCAGACAAAATCTGGCCTACTTGGAGTCAGCCAGGCGTCTGAACCAGAGACAGGCCAGATGGTCTTTGTTCTTTTCAAGGTTTAATTTTGTTGTCACGTTCCGCCCTGGGGTCTACCAAGAATATCAAATTGAAGGTTCCCTCCTGGAAGTTGGGTCCTAAGTTTATTGGGCCTTACAAAATCCTGTCTGTCATCAATCCTGTTGCCTACCGTCTTGATCTTCCTCAGACTTGGAAGATCCATAATGTTTTTCATAAGTCCTTATGTTCAACCCATTGTACCGTCGCCTTTGCCTCCTCCTCCGATTATGGTTGATGGGAATCTTGAATTTCAGGTCTCTAGGATTGTGGATTCTCGTCTTGTCCGCGGTTCTCTTCAGTACCTTGTTCATTGGGAGGGTTATGGTCCTGAGGAGAGGATGTGGGTCCCAGTGACGGACATTAAGGCCTCTCGTCTCATCAGGGCTTTCCATAGGTCCCATCCTGAGAAGGTGGGCTGTGAGTGTCCGGAGTCCACTCGTAGAGGGAGGGGTACTGTCACAACCAGACAGCTGAGAAGCTCTGACAGAAGCCTTTCAGAACCTCCTCCTTGAGTTTTCTTTGTTGTGCTGTTCAGTTCCTCATCTTGTTAGCCTCTCTCAGCTGTAATGTAGTTGGACTGATTGCTTCCCTTTAAATTCCTCCCCATAATGCATTACTGGGCGGCTTATACTTCTTCCTGGAGTGTGTGTGCATGCTGATCCTATTTCCCAGTCTGCTACTAAGTTAAGTGCTGAACATTTATCTGTTATTTTCTGTTTGCTGGATCCCAGGTGACCCTGACTCCCTCCATGTCTAGTGTAGGAAGCCGGTGGTCGTGTCCCCTCACTATTGTAGGGTGTTCAGGTGTTATATAGTCGAGGTACGTGGATATGCGATCATCCACCATTGGGGTGTTTGCATAGGCTGAGCAGAGTCAGGGAGAGTGCCAGGTCTTATGCAGGGGTCTCCCTTTTGTTCCTTAGTTTTGGATCCAGTGAGTCATATATTCATTTTGCATTGTCTTGTTTCCTGTACACCTTCCGTGACATCCTGTTGTTGACTTATCTCAGATGGAGTAGCCCCCCTTGGGAATTCATCCAGCATTGCGACTTCCTCATCTTCGTGCTCCGCGACGGCTTGATCAATTAAACAATGCAATCCACGCTCCAGAAAGAAGTCAAAAGGTACAATATCACTGATGGCTTCCTAGCTGCAACTGACTAGTTTGGTGATCTCATCAAATGGCCGCAGAAGTCTGCATGTGTCGCCACTGGCACGGTGAAAAAAAAAAAAAAAAAACAAGCTCCCCAGAACCTGTCCTGCAGCAGAGTTCATACAGGTAGTCGTTAACTGCATGTTTCTGCTGGAGCAGCCTATTGAGCATATACAAGGTTGAGTTCCATCGTGTCGGGCAGGTTGTGTCGCCACTAAATGTCAGCAAGGCGAGCCATGGCTGTATAAGATCTCATGGTCCAGGCCTGCCGCAAGACATCCTGGACCCCAGGGTATTTGACAACGAAACGCTGCACGACCAAATTTTGCCCTGTTTCAGCGCGCTCAGCAGATTGGCACTGTTGTCGCACACCACTTTACCAACTGTCAAATTGAGCGGTGTTAGCCACTGAATAGAAGTGCAGTGCTGGTGTGTCTCTTGGCTTCCAGGCACAACAGACGCAGCCCAGCATCGGCAACATCTTACCTGGCATGTCGAATAGGTTCTGGGGATCTTGGGCAGCGCAGCGGAAGAGACGGTAGCAGCGGTAAAGGAGGTGTCAGCCGAGGAGGAGACGCAGCGGAAGAGACGGTAGCAGCGGTAAAGGAGGTGTCAGCCGAGGAGGAGACACAGCGGAAGAGACGGTAGCAGTGGTAAAGGAGGTGTCAGCCGAGGAGGAGAGGATGGAGTAGGATGAGGAGAAGAAGAGACAGGCCTGCATGCAATCCGTGGCGGTAAAACCAAATCTACATGGGTGCCACTGGTTACATGTTTGACGGCCGTCAGACGGTTCACCTAGTGGGCTGTAAAAGTTATATACCTTTCCTGCCCGTGTTTGCTAGACCACTTGTCTGGTGTCAGATGTATCTTGGCACCGACACTATGTGCCAGAGATACATTCACTTGCCGCTGAATGTGGCCATATAGCTCTTGGATGCCCTTCTGCAAGAAATATTTCCTTCCTGGGACCTTCCATTGTGGTGTTCCTATGGCCACAAATTTTCGAAAGGCCTCCGAGTCCACAAGTTTATATGGCAGTAGTTGGCGGGCTATCAGTTCCGACAAGCCAGTGGTCAACCGTTGGGCAAGAGGGTTATCCGGCGTGCTAATTTTTTTACGCTCAAACATTTGGGCCACGTTACGTCCATAGACACGTCATCATCGACGTCACCTTCCCCACCACTTACATTAGAGATCTCGGCGTAGGCAGCAACAGCAGGGACCAACCTCCTTGGGCTGATCTGGGCACTGTCGTCAGACTGCTGAGTGGTGGCTGTTGCTACCTCCTCTTCCTGATCCGATGCCAAGAATGGCTGTGCATTGGAAATGTCTTGTGATGGATAGGAAAATAATTCCTGTGACTCAAGCAGAGGGTATATGGTGGTGTTGGTGGTGGTGTCTTTGGGGGTGCACACAGCAGAGAGTGAAGAGGGTGCAGATAAAGAGGATGAGGAGGGTGCAGAAGCGGAAGGCTGAGTGAGCCACTCAACCAAGTCTGGTGCGTCCTTTGACGTAATCAAACACACCTTCTGCAACTTCCCACTTTGGCTCCGGCCTGGTGCTACTGCCTTAGCCCTATCACCCCTGCGGAAGGGCCTGTCTCTTCCTCTGCCTGTTTTTTTTTTTTTTTTAAATGACCTGGTGACAAAAGTCTCTAGAGAAGTGCAGTGTATGTGGAAGAAGGTATATAACACCCCGCTTCAATATGTCATTTTGGGGGGGCCACTGGTCTATCACACATTTTCACCTTTACATTTTCAAACTGTGTGTAGCAGAGGTAACACAGTTAAAGCGGATACATTTCTGCAGTACCCAAATATATTATTTTAAAAGTATATTCTTATATAACACCCCGCTTCAATATGTGGTTTTGGGGGTCACTGGTCTATCACACCAGTTCAAAAAATAAAAAGAAATCCTTGAAATTTTCTCACTGTGTGTAGCAGAGGTAACGTAGTGAAAGCAGATACATTTCTGCAGTACACAAATACACTATTTGAAAAGTATATTCTCATATAACACACCGCTTCAATATGTCGTTTTGGGGGGTCACTCGTCTATCATATATATATGTAGTTGTAGTATCACTGCAGAACCGATCACCAGTCACAAAGCTGCACTATACAAATCCACTATGATATGCTTTCTATATTAGAAAGTATATTATAAGTGTATTTCACCCCTAGTAGTGGAAAAAGGAAACATTTATTTGCCACATTGTGGTGCAGTTATCTGTTGTGTAAAGGAGAAGGCAGAGGAGGAGGAAGAGGTCGCCAATGCAGCTGGGGCACCGCCAGCACCTCAGACGGCATGGTCGAAATGTGGAAAAGCTTTGTCAGCATGCCACAACAACCAGCACCACCAGCTGATATGGAATGTCTTAGCAGGAGGCAGCATTTCAGCAACATGGTGGATCAGTATGTGTGCACACGCCTACTCGTACTGAATGATGGGTCTACCCCCTTCAACTTCTGCATCTCCAAATTGGGCACATAGCCTGAGCTTGCCCTTTACGCCTTGGAGGTGCTGGCCTGCCCTGCAGCTAGTGTATTGTCTGAACGTGTGTTTAGCACGGCAGGGGTCGTTAACACAGACAAGCGCAGCCAATGTGGACAAGCTCACGTTCATTAAAATTAACTAGGCATGGATCCCGCAGGACTTGTCCATACCTTGTGCAGAATAGACATGTATACCTACCTTACCTAGTCATTGTTATACTCCGGTACACTTTCTCATTGTTGTATTTTTAATATTTCCCAATGTTTTGGGGTGTACCCTAATTTAAAAAAAAAAAGTAAATAAATAATTAAAACCAAAAACTAGTGTTGTCTACCTCCTTCTCATCCACTGCCGCTTCCACTTACATCGCTACGTCCACCGACTCCTCAACCTCCCACTCCATATGGACCTACACCTCCTAGATCAGAGATCCTCAAACTGTGGCCCTCCAGCTGTTGCAAAACTACACTCCCACAATGCCCTGCTGTAGGCTGATACCTATAGACTGTTTGGGCGTGCTGGGAGTTGTAGTTTTGCAAGAGCTGGAGGGCCGCAGTTTGAGGATGCCTGTCCTAGATCAAGATTATTATTATTTTTTTTTTAACGTATTTTATGTTCTTTTAAGTCAATTCACAAATTTGCCTGATACATTGTTGGGTGACATATCCCACATTTTTTGCTGTGATATACCTCTGCTCTACATTGTGGACAGGGAAATACATTTCACTAATTTGTCTGTTACATTGTCGGGTGGAATTCACCAATTTTTGGCTGTTATATACCCCTGCTCTACATAGTGGACAGGGAAATACATTTTACTAATTCGTGTGTTACATTGTCGGGTGAAATTCACCAATTTTTGGCTGTGATATACCCCTGCTCTACAGTGTGGACAGGGAAATGCAATTCACAAATTTGTCTGTTACATTGTTTGGTGAAATTCCAAAATGTTTGACTGTGATATACCCCTGCTCTACATAGTGGACAGGGAAATACATTTCACTAATTTGTCTGTTACATTGTCGGGTGAAATTCACAAATTTTTGGCTGTGATTTACCCCTGTTCTACATAGTGGACAGGGAAATACATTTCACTAATTTGTCTGTTACATTGTTGGGTGAAATTATAAAATTTTTGGCTGTGATATACCCCTGCTCTACATAGTGGACAGGGAAATACATTTCATTAATTTGTGTCTTACATTGTAGGGTGACATTCACCAATTTTTGGCTGTGATATACCCCAGCTCTACCTAGTGGACAGGGAAATACATTTCACTAATTCGTCTGTTACATTGTCGGGTTAAATTAACCAATGTTTGGCTATGATATACCCCTGCTCAACATAGTGGACAGGGAAATGCATTTCACTAATTTGTCTGTTACATTGTCGAGTGAAATTCACAAATTTATGGCTGTGATTTTCCCCTGTTCTACATAGTGGACAGGGAAATAGATTTTAACTAATTTGTCTGTTACATTGTTGGGTGAAATTATAACATTTTTGGCTGTGATATACCCCCTGCTCTACATAGTGGACAGGGAAATACATTTCATTAAAGGGGTTATCCCATCTTAGACAATAGGAGCATATCGCAAGGATATGCCCCTATTGTCTGATAGGTGCGGGTCCCACCACTGGGACCCGCACCTACAAGGAGAACGGAGCAGAGAAAGTGAAGGAGGGCGCACTGCGCATGCGCAGCCGCCCTCCGTTCATCTCTATGGAGCCGCCGAAAATAGCCGTGCTGGCTCGGCTATTTCCGTCGGCCCCATAGAAATGAATGGGAGCGTTGGCCACGCATGTGCGGTGCGCTCCCATTCACTTCAATGGGAGAGGCAGGGAGCTGTGCCTGGTGGTGGTCGGACCCTGGGAAATCCGGGGTCCTCCAGCCACAACTCTCCCCGGCTCCATTCTCATTGTAGGTGCGGGTCCCAGAGGTGGGACCCGCACCTATCAGACAACGGGGGCATATCCTATGCCCCCATTGTCTAAGATGGTATAACCCCTTTAACCCCTTAAGGACTCGGCCCTATTTCACCTTAAGGACTTGGCCATTTTTTGCAAATCTGACCAGTGTCACTTTAAGTGCTCATAACTTTAAAATGCTTTGACTTATCCAGGCCATTCTGAGATAGTTTTTTTGTCACATATTGTACTTCATGACACTGGTAAAATGAAGTAAAAAAAAAATATTATACGGCCACACAGCGGGGCGTAGAGTGAAAGGTGCACCTGTTTGGTTTTTGGAAGCCAGATTTTGCTGGACTGTTTTTTTGACACCATGTCCCATTTGAAGCCCCCCTGATGCACCCCTAGAGTAGAAACTCCCTAAAAGTGACCCCATCTAAGAAACTACACCCCTCAAGGTATTCAAAACTGATTTTACAAACTTTGTTAACCCTTTAGGTGTTGCGCAAGATTTAATGGAAAATAGTGATACAATTTCAAAATTTCACTTTTTTGGCAGATTTTCCATTTTAATATTTTTTTTCCAGTAACAAAGCAAGGGTTAACAGCCAAACAAAACTCAATATTTATGGCTCTGATTCTGTAGTTTACAGAAACACCCCATATGTGGTTGTAAACTGCTGTACGGGCACACGGCAGGGCGCAGAAGGAAAGGAATGCCATACGGTTTTTGGAAGGCAGATTTTGCTGGACTGTTTTTTTTTGACACCATGTCCCATTTGAAGCCCCCCTGATGCACCCCTAGAGTAGAAACTCCAAAAAAGTGACCCCATTTTAGAAACTACAGGATAAGGTGGCAGTTTTGTTGGTACTAGTTTAGGGTACATATGATTTTTGGTTGCTCTATATTACACTTTTTGTGCGGCAAGGTAACAAGAAATAGCTTTTTTGGCACCGTTTTTTTTGTTTGTTATTTACTACATTCATCTGAAAGGTTAGATCATGTGGTAATTTTATAGAGCAGGTTGTCACGGACGCGGCGATACCTAATATGTTTACTTTTGTTTTATTTATGTAAGTTTTACACAATGATTTCATTTTTGAAACAAAAAAAATCATGTTTTAGTGTTTCCATAGTCTAAGAGCCATAGCTTTTTCAGTTTTTTGGCGATTATCTTGGGTAGGGTCTCATTTTTTGCGGGATGAGATGACGGTTTGATTGGCACTATTATGGCGTACATGCGACTTTTTTGATCACTTTTATTACCTTTTTTGGGAAGTAAGGTGGGCAAAATTTCAATTTTCTCATAGTTTTTTTTTTTTTTTTTTTTTATGGCGTTCACCGTGCAGGGAAAGGAACATGACCGCTTTATAGATCAGGTCGTTATGGACACGGTGATACCAAACATGTGTAGGGAATTTTATTTTTGTCATTTTTAATTAGTGATAAATGTGTTTTTTGATTTTCACTTTTTTTTCACTTTTTCTTACTTTTTTTTTACCCAGACCCACTTGGTTCTTGAAGATCCAGTGGGTCTGGTGTCTGCATAATACAGTACAGAACCTATATAGGGTTCTGTACTGTATTTTACTTACACTGAACAGATCTATGCTTTTAGCATAGATCTGTTCAGCACCATGGACAGCAGGACGCCTGAGCAGGCGTCCTGTTGCCATGAGAACCTTCCCCGTCTGCCACAACTTCGCAGACGGGGAAGGGTAAGGACTGGGGCTTCGGGGGGCTGCCTGGGGGCTCTCTCCCTCTCCCATCGGGGGGCTCCAAAGGCACAGCAGCCCCCCGATGGGAGAGGGAGGGAGCCGCATCTTACTGTTAACTCTTTCCATACAGTGGTCCGTACGGACCGCTGTATGGAAAGGGTTAAACGGCTGACATCCATTCACAGATGTCAGCCGTTTATACCAGGGTGCCAGCATTGTGCTGGCACCCTGGTATACCCACTAGAAGCCAACGATTATTAGACTGGAGGCGGGCGGTGGGATCGCGATCCCGCCTGCCGCACCGCCCGCCTCCCGCACCGCCACACCGCCCGCAACACCCCCCTGCACCTCCCACCATCCTAAAATCATGCAGGGGTGCCTATATATTTGAGCCACACTGACCGCGGCGATCAGAAACAGCAGAAATCGCAACAAACCGCAGGTCTGAATTGACCTGCGGTTTGCTGCGATCGCCGATACGGGGGGTCACATGACCCCCCCAGGCGTTGTGACAGGATGCCGGATGAAGGATCCTGTGCGGATTAACCCCTGGGGCGCCACAATCTCAATTTAAACTCATGACTTACCGGTACGTCATGGGTCCTTAAGGACTCGGGATCCATGCCGTACCGGTATGTCATGGGTCCCTAAGGGGTTAATTTGTGTCTTACATTGTTGGGTGACATTCACCAATTTTTGGCTGTAATATACCCCAGCTCTACCTAGTGGACAGGGAAATACATTTCACGAATTCGTCTGTTACATTGTTAGGTTACATTCACCAATTTTTGGCTGTGATATACCACAGCTCTACATAGTGGACAGGGAAATACATTTCACTAATTTGTTACATTGTTGGGTGACATTCACCAATTTTTGGCTGTGATATACCCCTGCTCTACCTAGTGGACATGGAAATGCATTTCACTAATTCGTCTGTTACATTGTTGGGTGACAAATGATTATCTTTTGCGCTAGAAAGTACATTTGCGGCCTACACTGCATTTAGGACAGTACGATTGGTGAGGCCAGAACAAGTACAGACGATAGTAGATTGGGGGGCTGACAGTGCATACAGTTCCTTCACATCGTCTCCCACCCAGTCCCCTGATCAGAGTTGGCACTTACAGCCCATGGCCATCTGTCTTTCAACTCACCCACTTGCAAATCATGCAAGCAGACTGAGCTGCAAGTCATGCAGCAGTCTCTTATGCTTTTTGATGACTCTGCTGGCAGGATTTCCAAGGGGCCATCCACATAACCCTGCACCAGAAGTGGAAGAGATTGAGTGCACTGATGCACAACCACTTATGTTTCAGGATGAGGACATGGGAAGACCACCGCAGCACGTCTCTGATGATGCCAAAACACAGGTGCCAATTGCTGTGGCTTTCTGCAGTCTGCAGACCAACAAGCAGGGCTGGGGTAAAGAGTGGGTGGAAGATGATGTGGAGGATGATGAGCTACTAGACCCTACATGGAATCAAGGTCATGCGAGTGACCTGTCTAGTTCGGAGGAAGATGCGATGGTCGCACAGGGGCACCAGCACAGCAAAAGAGGGAGCAGGGTACAAAAGCATCTGTTACATTCTCGGGTGAAATTTTAAATTTTTTGCCGTGAATAAACCCCTGCTCTGCATAGATGACAGGGACCGAAATTTTAAAAAATTGTCTTTGCCATTGGTGGGTAATATTAACCCACTTTTGCCGATTAAAAACCCCTGCTCTGCATAGGTGACAGGGACTTTCTAAAATGTGTCTTTAATTGACGCCCGCCCCCTCCTTTCTTTTGATCCTTCCACTTTAATAAGGTGTCCCACATTTACGCTTGATCGCATTTCAGCCATTGACCTCCCTTGAATGTGGTAGCCCTTTCTCATGCTACCTCTCCGGCGTGGAACCCTGATTCCCCGCTACCCATGATCAACATGGTAGGCGCGGAAAAGAACATCAAAAGTTGATAGAGAAGATATCCAATTGGATCGTGGACATCACGGGGACGTGCGATCAGGCAGAAGTTATCAAGAGTCAACAAAGCGGCAGCAGGGCCTCAATGTCTAACGTTTCCAAATCCAAAATACCCCAGTGACATTCCCTGTAATTCTTTATTAATCATTCCAATAACAGGGCATCTTAAGATTCCTGTATTGTCGTCATTACCTCCCTGAGTCGGGAGTGGGTAATTGCTCCACACCCCCTCCTTTATTTGGAAGCTTCAGATTCAATAATTTGTCTCACATTTCTGCTCGATCACATATAATTTCATCCATTGACCTCCCTTGGATATGATATTCCTTTCTCAGGCTCCCTTTCCAGCATGGAACCCTGATTCCCGTTACCCATGATCACCATGGTAGGCGCATAAAAGAACATCAAAAGTTGAAAGGGAAGATATCCAATTGGGCACATGGCCTGAGCTTGTCCTTTACGCCTTGGAGGTGCTGGCCTGCCCTGCAGCCAGTGTATTGTCTGAACTCTTGTTTAGCACGGCAGGAGGGGGTTATCACAGGCAAGCGCAGATGCCTGTCCACCGCCAATGTGGACAAGCTCACATTCATTAAAATGAATCAGGCAGGGATCCCACAGAACTTGTCCATACCTTGTGCAGAATAGACATGTATACAGGCCTCACCCAGCCATTGTTGTACTCCAGCTCAATTTCTCTTTGTTTTATTTATTATATTTCCCAATGTTTTGGGGTCTGCCCAAATTTAAACAAAATAAATAAATTAAATTAAATAAAAAACAATACCAAAAACCAGTGTTGGCTACCTCCTCCACCGCCGCTTCCACCTACACCGCCACATCCACCGCCTCCTTAACCTCCTACTCCATATAGACCTCCTGCTCCTAGATCAAGATTATTATTATTATTTTTTTCTGTATTGTATGTTATTTAAAGTAATTTCCCTATCCAAATTTGTTTGCAGAGCATTTGCCATGCTGTTAACCACATTTTGCTGCCATTTGCAGCCCTTTAGCCCTTTTCATGACTTTTTTAGAGCCATTTTCGTGCTCCAAAGTTTGGGTCACCATTGACTTCAATGGGGTTTGGGTCAAGTTCATGTCCCGAACTCAAACTTTTTTGTGAAGTTCGGCCAAACCCATCGAACCCGAACATCTAGGTGTCCGCTCAACAATAGTTTTTCACCCTTCTCGACCCCCGCTACAGAGAGAACTTCTCATCTCTGTGACCGTGTCAGCGTCCTCAATGATCCCTCAGTGCCTTACAACTACTGGGTGTCCAAGCTGGACACGTGGCACAAACTGAGTGGGTATTTTGTGCTGCTGGTGGCATTATAACAGATAAGTGTATCTGTCTGTCAACTGAAAATGCTGACAGGTTGACTTTTATAAAAATGAACAAGGCATGGATTGACCATGTCTTCTCGACTCCACTAGAGGAAAGCTGATAAAGATAAAGGCACTTTAAATGTGTTGTTTATAATGTACTGAATACACTGTATTCCCATGCACCCCTTCCACCACAAAAATGGGTATATGGTTGAATCTTCCTTTTCTCATCCTCCTTCTCCTCTTCCATCATATCACAGGGTCAGCTCACCAGCAGGCCCTCACCTACAATGTTTTACAGGGTCAGCTCACCAGCAGGCCCTTGCATATAATGTTTTACAGGGTCAGCTCACCAGCAGGCCCTTGCATATAATGTTTTACAGGGTCAGCTCACCAGCAGGCCGTCACATATAATGTTTTACAGGGTCAGCTCACCAGCAGGCCTTCACCTACATTCTTTTACAGTTTCAGCTCACCCGAAGGCCCTTGCATATAATGTTTTAGAGGGTCAGCTCACCTGCAGGCCCTCACCTATAATCTTTTAGAGGTTCAGCTCACCAACAGGCCCGCACCTAAAATCTTTTACAGGGTCAGCTCACTAGCAGGTCCTCACTTACAATGTTTTACAGGGTCAGCTCACCTGAAGGCCCTCGCATATAATGTTTTAGAGGGTCAGCTCACCAGCAGGCTCTCGCATATAATTTTTTACAGGGTCAGCTCACCAGCAGGCCTTCACCTACAATCTTTTACAGGGTCAGCTCACCATCAGGCCCGCACCTAAAATCTTTTACAGGGTCAGTTCACCTGGAGACCCGCACCTAAAATCTTTTATAGGGTCAGCTCAACTGCAGACCCGCACCTAATTATTCCTAATATCTAATTTGCGCGAATGCTGCCTTGCTTGGATGTGGTAGCCGTAGCTGTTTCTCAGGCTCCCTCTCCAGAATTGAACCATGATTCCCCCGTTACCCGTGGTCACCATGGTTTGCGCTGAAAATAACAGATATTTAATAGGGCAGACATCTGAATAGATTGTCGCCGTCACAGGGACGTGCGATCATCCCCAGTTTATCTAGAGTCACCAAAGTGGCAGCAGGCCCTCGCCCATAATGTTTTAGATGGTCATATCAGCAGGCCCTTGCTCCAAATGTTTTTGAGGGTCACCAGGGTGTGTATGATGCCCTCCTTTATGTAAAGGGTGTATTGGAGTGTCGGTCCTTGTAATTTTTGGCTGCCCTTTCACTTAGTGCAAAGTCTTTATGAGTGTAGAAGTCCCACTACCTGAACAATTGTACCACAATGTGAATGAGGCCCTCCTTTATGTGATATACAGGTTGTATCGCAGTGCATCTTCCTTGTAATTTTTGGCAGCACTTGCACTTTATATACAAGTAAATTTCCTAACAATTTTTCCTCTAAAATTGATTTTATCTTTGTTTGGTGCATATTATTATCAGTCTGTAAAAGTGGCTTACTACTCAGACAACATCATTCCCAGTCAGCGACCTGGGAGTCCAAGATGTATCCAGACATCAATACAATAAGTATAGTTTGTAACAATCTGCAATATACAATATTTGAAGCAGATATTCAGAAAAAGTGTATTTTATTACCTCTTTACCATCTTTAAACACAACATTTCTTGTAAATATTGTATCTGAATTTGCCGTGTTCAGGACCATCTACAACCTTTACAACCACATCTGAAAAAGTTCTAACTCTAGATAATGCAACATATAACTGACTGTGGCTGAATACTGGTTCTGGCAAGTAAATGCCAACTTTTTTTAAGGTTTGCCCCTGAGCTTTATTAATTGTCATGGCAAAGGCTAATGCATCTGGAAATTGTTGCCTTCTTAAGGTAAATGGCAAATTAGTAGAGGATGGAGCTAAATCAATACGTGGAATAAGGCTGGGTTCACACCTGAGCGTTTTACAGCGCGTTCCTACGTGCTGTAAAACGCTCAACAAGGAGAAACCAATGATTCCCTATGGTAATGGTTCTCACCTGGGCGTTTTACAGCGCGTACGATCGCGCTGTAAAACGCCCGACGCCCCAAGAAGTACATGAGCTTCTTTGGGGCGTCTTGTCGCGCGTTTCCGTACATAGACTTTTGGGAACGCGCGACAATGGGTGTTCGCTTGTCTCTGTATGCGCGATTGCAAACGCCGGTACAATCGCGCATACAGAGCGCTCCTTTCAGAACGCTCAGGTCTGAACCCAGCGTAAAGACCACCATGTCCCCTTCAGCTGAACCTGTTATTACTTGAGCAATAATGAGGTTTCTTTTCAAGTCTTTAACAAAGAGGCAGGTTCCATTGCACAATTCTTTTTTAGTGTTAATATTCCTAAGGAGCATAATTATTGCTCCCTTTTTAAGGTTCAGTTTATGTCTTGGCATTCCGGCTGGAGTTAGCTGATTAACAAACTCAATAGGATAGTTCTGCATATCTTCCTCAGTTAAGTCAACAATTGAGTTTGAGCTAAGGAATGTCACAGTGTCTCCTTCAAAAATGTTTAGCACCTCTTCATTTATGCTATCAACATTAGAGTTCTTTGGCAAATAATACATTTTTTGTTATCTTTGAGACATCAGCAACTAAAATTCTCCAAATAAGTCGGTGTAAGGTATTTCAATTATGTCTTCAGGTAAACAGTCAATCTGTGTATCACCATTGCCAACTTGGATCAACCAATTGCTGAATTCAGTATCAACTAAACAGATATTGTTTGTATGGTTAAGTATTTGGAAGTTTTGCCACAGTTTATTATACTTTATACATGCTTCAACAATTTTTGTCCGGTCACCATGAGGAACCACTAGAAGTGTTTGCCGAAAATCTCCACCAAGTAATAAAACTTTTCCTCCATAGGGTTTCTGGTTATCCATCATTTCTTTTAGCAGTTTGTCAACCACTGTAAGGCATCATGCACTTGCTTGTGCTGCAGCAGTCTCTTCTCTCTTTACAGAACGGGACCTGCCGAAGGTGCGCAATGACGTCACTGCACACTCCCACATGGTTACATCACCACGCAGATCGCAGGTCCTTCGGCAGGTCCTGCTCAATGAAGAGAGAAGAGACTGCCGCTCCGTGAGCAAGTGGATGAGGTGAGGTTTTTTTAACCCCTAAATGGCCTGTGTACCCATTTTTATTGGCCGTTAGACGGGTGCACTCCTGTCAATCGGCCGTTAAAAACGGTCCCATTGATTTCAATGGGGTCTGTCCGGCCGTGAAAACACCCAAGAATAGGACATGTCCTATTTTTGGACGGACACTATTCACTGGCTGTTAATAGAACGGCCATGTGAATAGCCCTATAGACTTTCATGGGTGAAAAAATAGCCATGTGACGCCCGGTACTTAGACGGCTTAGTTGTGTGCATGTAGCCTAAGAGCAAAAGACGGGGCCATTGTACACCCATCCCAAATCAGTACTGTAAATGATCTCAAACTTTGAGCATCAGCAGAATTGAGATGCATATTTGATATTGAGTTCTCAACTATCAGAACAGGTAATTTGAACTGAGAGTGGTATGTTCTTCCACCCTCAAGAAGATTTGCTGCTATACCTGTTGAGGCTACAGGGAGTGCAATGTTACCTCCTCTACGAACTGTGCTGAGAAGGGTTTTGTAAGCATAGGTTTTACCACTACCTCCTGGACCATACAAGAAGAAAAAAAAATATGGTTGCGAAGGTTGTCATTTTTGCTTGCAGACAATATTTTTTCTGAACCTTTTTTTTGTTCTCTGTTTAATGTTTACTCCATTTCTTCAGCTGTGTATTTTTGTAATTTCTTGTCATACATATTCCAAAGTTGATCAGTATTTGGCATTGTAGAAGGCAATCCAAAATCTTCACAGGTTTTTCCATGTAGTACCCGAATGTTGGCTATTTTAGTAAGTGCGATCTTACGACAAATTGTACAATCATCATTGTGTTGTTTATGTTTATGAACTAAATCTTCAATGAGATATTGCTCATATTTAAAAAAATAGTTCATTCATATTTTGTAATGATGCAAAAACGCAGACATATGCAAATAATTCCCTAAGTTGTTTAGGCATTGTGAAGTTGACAGCATCTTCCAGAGTGTTCTCCCATACGTCATCATCATTAATAAGTCCTTTTGCTTTTGCAGCGTCTTGGAAAATGAGATAGACATTTCCATGTACCGTCCTCAGATCTTCAAAGGATACTGCACCAGCCACATGCAGCAATAGTAGAAGCAGCCAGTAAAGCTGCATATCTGATGTTAAATTGACAGAATACATTCGTCCAATATTTTTTTCTGCACCACGTTGATGTCATTTCCAACAACAATTTTGAGAGTCAAACACATAGTGCAAAGGAATGTCAGAATATAATATATTCTTTGCTTCCTCTTTTTGTTGATTTAATTTGAACCGAGCTGTCAATTGAGTATCACGGCTTAAAGCTCTCTGTACCGTTGTGGTAATGTCATTTGGGTTGAAAAAAACTGATTGTTCTTCAGGCACTGCTAATCTATGGATGGTATGGGATTGATAATGCATTTCAAACCCATTCAATCGCCATGCTGCTTCTGGAGCACTGACATACCTAGAATTAATAAAGGTCTTTATTTCATCATGATTCAAAGTACCTCGTTCTTGAATGACAACATTTGTACAATCATGACCTTTGTAAACATATTTAAAAAGGTATTTGACACTTTTCACTGATGCACAAACTTCCACATTAATGTGGCAATTGTACTTCAACGCTAAGTAAGGATTATATGGTACAACCCAAGAGTTATCAATTTTCTTTCCGTTAAGAAGCATAGTTTGGCCTGCATTTCTTCTCTTGTACTTTGGATAGCCATTGCTATTAGCAATAGTTTTTTAGTTGGAATTCCTTCGGAGTATCCTTACAGCATTTGTCATTTATCATATATGGTGAATTAGGATTGAGTGCTCCGCATGGTCCATGTATCATATGCTTTGTTACAATTGCATGTAAGCAACAAGTGATTTCTATGTTAGGGATTTCAGCAGAGAATCAGTTCTTCATTTTTTGGTTTACAGCTTTCTTTATGAATGAGAAGTATGTGAGCATACCTCTCTTTTGAAATTCTATCACATAGACTATAGCTTTTGGTAAGTGATGTTGTCAGTTAGAGCTTTAAGTTTTAGATAAAATAATCTTGCAACTAAATGTGGTTGTCCATCAACAGTTTGCCTCTGTTGTAGGTTATGTGCAATCTCTTCCCATTTGGGATTGCATGCTATTGTAATAGATAGATCTGGTTTTCCATATTTGACAATTGCCATAGCATCTTGATATATTTTTTTTTTTTGCATATTTCTGGGGCTCCCTGTAAATGAAAAAGGCAAAATATACATTTTTCCAAGACTCAGGCCTGCTTCATTGGCTTGATTAAGAAAATGATCCATTAATCCAGAGTATTTTTCAACACGCAATTTAGGCTGATTTTGACGTATATAATTGAGTCTGTTGGCTTCTGTTTTTACATATTCATCAACTATATATTGCTGTGTAAGTCATCCTGCATTAAAAAAGGGATTAAAATCCTCTCTAATGGGAAGACGGTAACCGTAGTATTGCATTTGAGTGACTCTAACTCTAGGATTATGTGACTGGTTTGGTAAATTTTAAAAAGCTTGTGGTCTGTTTTGCAATGGAATGTCAATGATCCCCTTAGGTGAATAACAATTGATAAACAATGGGTTCCAAATTAGGATTCAAGGACACTAATTATTTTTATTTGTATCAATCTTCACTTGGTTTGCAGTGTATAAGAAGATCTCTTTCAAGTGGTGGTTCTCCATCATCATTTTGAAAAATAGAAGCAACCTTATTATATTTTGGCATGTTATAGCACCTTTGGTCATTTTAGCGATCTTGTACTATTGTCATGGGCACTTCCTTAATAACATTGCCATTTTTTGTGGAATCCTCTTCATATCCTTTTTAACGTGGTGCAACATTTTGCAGGCCCCGGCAAAAGGATTGAATTGTGCCATAAATGTACTTAATATTTGCTTAAGCTCTGAATTTATTCCTGAGTTGGCAGAAATTTGCATTCTTTGCTCTACAGCATCAGAGGGATCTACATATTATATCTATGTATAATTGTGCAAACTGTCTGTTTTCACCCTGTTGAGGATGCAGTGTTCCTGCTCTGTGACAAATCAGAAGGCGGACTAATGTTAGCACCCATAGATGCAAATGCTAGAGCACTATTTATTGACCTTACATTTAGCATGACATTTTTCCTGTAATGATGCTGATCCGTCATGAGCTGCTGTATAAACGGATTTGTTCGAATTGGTTGAAGATTTACTTTTCCTTTTGAGCAACACAGATGGTCTGTCTCCTTAAAAATGTTTTGCTTGACAAAAATTGCATATTTGATTTAAATCTCCACATGCGTGGGTTATACTGTTACCCTCATTAATATTAACTATATCATTTATCAGTGCCATTCTTTCTATTGTGGCCCTAGATTCATTTGTTTCCACTCGTTTACTCCGGGCCAGTCTCTGTAATTGTGCTTGCCGCAAACATTGTAATTGTCGTTCTTCTGATGTAAGACTTGCTGTCCTAGCTTTTTCTCTTTCAGCATGTCTCTTACGTTTTTGTCTTTCTCTTATATCATTTATCCTCTCCTGTGTGGCTGTTGATAAATGTGTTGTGTCTGTTTGTAGATCTGTTATTCTGCCTCTTTTTATTGCTTGTTGCTGACATAGTTTTGCTCTCCTAGCTCTGTGTGCTTTCGCATTTTTTTTACACTCATTTTATTTTTCTTCAATAGATCTATTTGTTCAATCTTTGTCTTTCTCTTAGAGATAGTTTTTTATGCTGATTTTCCTGTTCTTCTATAGATCTATTTGCTCTTCTGAGTCTTTGTCTTTCAGCAGTTTTGTGACCCTCATTTTCTTTTTCTTCAATTGATCTATTTGCTTGTTTTTTTCTTAGTTTTGCAGCCTTTTTCTTTTTCTTTTTACTTGCTGACCTAACTGTTTCTCTAGGAGAAGTTGCTTATGTAGGGTTTCATTGTCTGTGTCTTTTGTCCTACTTGACATGTCCTTTTTTTTGGGTGCCTTTTTGTAAGTAAATAGTTCA